>NC_068349.1:28281140-28915362 GCF_014633365.1 Diospyros lotus
TGCTGATTAATGGGAAGGCATGGGCAGTGAAGTTGGATCGAAGGGAGGCTCTCATACCAAAAAGATGTTGGAGAAGAAATAGAGAGAAAGAATAAGGGGGTGAAAGATGTGACAGAGGAAGAAAAGGAAGAAGAAACTGAGGAGCCTACTATTCTTCCAGGGAGGGGGGTAGGAGGGAGGTTCAACATCCAGAAGAATTTCAAAAAAAGGTCATAGAATGAGTGAACAGAAAAGGGCCATCCATCTATGTGTGGCAAGTCCATCTGTCCACTTCCTGCCCGCATTCTCAGATAACCATGCATAGTGTTGCAAAACAGTTGACAAGAGTCAACTACCCAGTCCTGACTGAAGATTATGCCTAAATTGTGGGGACCAACCACATTGCCCAGAAGGAAAAGGTACTCACCCCAGTGTAGTCAAAGGTGAGCACTTTGGTTGCCTAGGCACTCAGGCAACACAAGGCACTGGGGAAGCACCTCGCCTACTGCTAGGTGAGGCTCCTTCACTCAGGCGTTGAGCCCCACAAGTGCTCACCTAGGCTGTAACAAATCAACATCAAAGGAAAAATGGAAGGAGAGTGAAGGGTCATATGCAGAAGGCATGTGAAAGGTCTCTTGATGTAATAGGAGGAGTAAAAATGAAGAGGAAAATGAAAAAACAAAAGAAGAAGAGAAAATGCACCTGGCTCCTTCATTGTTTGCCTAACCAGTCAAAACTGACACTGTCAGTGCCCCATTTTTGTTGATTTTTGGTAGCTTTAATCAACCCAATACTATAGATTTTACGGAAGCAACTTCAAAAGCAGTTGCCAGAGGTAAGACCAAGTAGTCATGCACAGGGAACCCTTGGCACATGACGGCATGTTGCTGATCCTTTCCACAACTGTTCACCACTGGCAGGCTCCCCTGTGACAGGCAACCTTCTGGTGGCTATCCTTGCTCTAATATAACTCTTTAGTTTGGTTTATTGTAGCGATAATCTCTACTTGCACTGTTCAGTATTTCACTTTCCCTTTTATTGCTGCAGACTTTTACATGTTGCTATAGCTGTAAACCTGTAACTTATAACTTTATATATAATATTGTTTGTGTTAATATTTTATATTATAAAATATATTAGTTTGAATGTAACTTATATTTTTGTGTTAATATTATATATTATATTGTATGTTTGTTTGCTTTCCTATAGGTATTTATCATTGTTTACTTTTTATATAACTATTGAACGCTCGTTATATAAGTTATATTTTGTGTTAACGTTATATATTATATTGTTTGATTATTTTTTTAATATTAACACTATTTGTTATTAATTCTTTTTGTAAATTTAACGCCTCGCTCCAGTCAAGCAAGTGTTTTTTTTAGCATCTAGCACCTCAGACAATATAAGGTTCATAGCGCCTTTCACCCTTGACTACCTTGACTCACCCATGTATTTCTATACTAGACAAGGAATGAGGGCAGGAAACATGAAACAGAAACAGCGTATCATCATACTAATTATAGAGAGAAACAAAAGTTAGCTCCACTTTTGACCTCAAAAGAGAAAATACTCAGAATCTGCATGATGTCACTGTACATGTTTTCATTTATGCACGTGCAGTAGGAGAGACCGAGTTTGATTTGGTTGGGCAGGACTTACCCATGTGCAAGTACATGTGGCTGGTAGTTAGGTCAAGAGAATGCCAAAGAAAGATATGTGATGTAACGACCCGTTAGAGGGTCCAAAATTTATTTTTAATTATTTAAGTATTTATGTAAGTTTTGAGAATTTGTCAATTAATTATTTAATGTGGCAATTTAGATTTTTAATTGAGAAATAGCATTTAATGGCATTTAATTATTTAAGAATTAAATGCAAGGACATAAAGGTAATTCCATAATTTAATTATTAATTAAGAGTTTTAATAATAATTTCTTATTATTATTAATTAAGTGAGATTATGTATGAGAGATAATCCATGCATGGGATGGATTTGGATTGAGAGTCTCCTAGTGGGATTTGGATTGAGAGTCTCCTAATGGTAGTCGGAGAAGGATTCTCAGTTATAAAAAGAGATTGAGTTATGGGCTAGGGCTTCTTATGCCTATATATATATATAGCTTGATAGCCATAAGTTTCTTCACGTCATGTGAAGAACAGAAGATAGAAGAAGTTCCAGCAGTGTCTAGCATAGGAGAAGTTGCTTTGCAATTGTTGCAATCCAGTCAAGAAGATTAAGGCAAGTATTCTCCCTATAATCCCTTTCATTACAAGATCATGATAGTTCGTTTTCAGAATTTTTAAGACTCTCGTTTGATACTAAGTTTATCATCCAATTTGTATATACTTATATGCATGTTTAGTTTAGCATATCAAAGGCTTCCTTGAGCAAATATCTATTCCTGTAAAACATTCTTACAAGATCATAATTCAGTATTAAATCTCAGTTTTTCAGTAACTCTTGTAGAGTTTCAATTTTTACAGACAGTGCACGTATATATATATATATATACATATAATATAACAGTGAGTGCATGAAGAAGATATGCATGATTCTTTATAGCAACTCTTTTAAATATGATCTTCAAATAATGTTAGCATACATTCTCAAATTAAAAAAGACTCTTCGTTCTTGTTCCTAGATCTTTATCAAGTTGTGTTTACATGCATATGTATGTATGCAATCATATCAGTATCCAGTGAGTTTGATAAGTTGTCACGACCCAAGGCTAATTAGAAGGGCAATAATGTAATTAGTTACCTTAGTTGGTTAGAAGCTATTTTTGTTATTTTATTACAGCACATGGGACTATTATTCTAGATATTTATTTAGTTGTAAAACCTATAAATAGGCTATAGCATGTAGAGAAGGATATGCCTGAATTGAAGAATGAATTTCAAACTCTATTCTCTCTCTTAATTCTCTCTCTCGGTTCTTCTCTTTCCTCCCCATTTCTCTCTATTTCAGTTCTAAATCTCCTTCCCTTTCTGCTTTCTCTTTCTTAAATCCCTCCAAATTCCTATCACAACCCTAGCCAAACCCCAGGGTTGTGACAATTGGTATCAGAGCAGTCATTCCTTGGTTGTGGTTTTGGAAAATCGATAGTGTCCGATCAGATTGTAAGTAAGCAAGCCAGATTCGAAGCAGAGCATCGTTCCTCAGTGGTTCTTCTTGTTGATTAATTTCCGACGGGAATTGACGGCTGCTGTCCAACGCAGGGACTGGTTATCGGACTCTGAAGGCGACCTCGGTTGTGGAAGAAAAGCAAAATGTTCGACTATTGAGTTCCGGAGCAGCAGGTTGATTTGCTGCTATTTTGTCCGAGTTGCTGCGGTCGCGATTTTGAATGTGAGGCAGATCCAAGTGACGCAACTTCAACGGATTTGGAAGCCAAGTCGTAAGCTACTGTAACCATCGAATTCTCAATTCCGCATAATTTCGTTGGTTGCATCATAGTCGCGTGAGGAAGGCGAGCAGCCCAGACGATTCCAGTGGTGAAACTTCGGCGATCTGGCAGAATTCCATCAATCTGGAAGTTTTGTTATCAATGCGTAAGATCCATATTGTGAAGACATGCGATTGAGGCTAGTCCAGATTCTTGAGTGATTGATGATCAACGACAATTGCGATCATAGGCAAACAATTGGCCGACTTGGAGTGTTGGACAGTGATTGGGTGAAGCGGACGGTGATTAGTGTTGGAATCAGGATGCAACGAAATTGAAGATGACATAAGCCAGGAGAGGCCGACGGTGATACCGAGTTGAATTTGAAGTCAAAATCAGAGTGGCGCAGCAGGTATGGGATCGGAATCGAAGCGATTATGAAGGTGGAAGCGTGAATCGCTTTAGATTAGGTTGTCGACTTGAAGGTGGAACAGCAGGGTGATTTGCTGCTGATTTCCGAATTGCTGTAGTTGATCGAGAAGGCGAGGCGAGTGTAGGAGACTCTGCAATAGACGAGCCATAAGGCAGAATCGAATCCGTTGCCTAGCTATTCAGTTGCTGGAGGAACAGGCCAACGATTTGGCCGTAAATTCCAACAAGCTAGGCGAACTTGAAAGGCGAAGCAAGAGGTGATGCTTGGCTGCGAATTGCAGTAATTCTTGGCCGAAGTGGAAGGAATTGAATCGGATTTGGAGTCAAAGTAGATCTAAATCCCAGGGGTTTCATGAGGCAAATCTGGAGGCTGTTGATTCAATCATGTTCCGAAAGTAATTGCACAGCAAAAACGTGAGATTTGGAGCAGCTGGGAATGTATTGTGGAAGGCGAATTTGGATGGGTGATTCTTGGCTGTGAATTACAGCGCTCTTTTGCGGTAATTCCAATCAAATCCTAGGCTGCTAGTAAGGTAAACAAAGGTTAATTTTGGCTTTGAATTTTGGGATAACTTGTTTGAAGAAGAGCAGTGTGTATATAGCTCCTTGGTCTTCAAAGTATGCTGATTGTGAAAAAGTCAGCTTAGGGGAGCAATGCATGTAGGAGACCGTGGGAGCCTCAATTGCAGCAGAAAAATTCGTCATTTTTAGTTGAAATGGGGTCTCAATTGCAGCCGAATAATGCTGCATTTTCAGCTGGAGGTAAACATCAAGGGAAGTTTGGCCAGGAGCCTTATGCATGGGAAAAGAAGTTGGAGAAGGGGATCAGCCAATTGGACAAAGGAACAAGAAGTGTGGTACATGAATCGAGCAAGGAATTTGGTCGAATGCTACATGAACACTTGCAGGAGTTTGCAATGATACTTACTAAAAAGTATCATTATAGATTCCCTGCAGAATTCTTTGAGGATTATCATGGAAGTTTTAACAAAGAAGAATTCCTTAAAATGGAGCAACCGAAGGAGAAAGCAAGAATCGAGGAGCGGATTCACTACCTATTTCCAATGTGGAGTGGAAGAAGTGTACTGGTTCCAATAGAATTATCAAGGAGGAATGCAACATTAGTGATGATATTGGTGGTGAATGGCATTATCCAAAGGAAATTTGTGATGAACAAATTAATAGGGCAGCAAAGGCAAGGGAACAATCTGAAATTGTTGAAAGAGAAGTTTATATAGAGGGAAATTCCAGCAAACACAAGGAAGGAGGAGTTGCTGATGTGGAGGAGAAAAATGTTGAGAGTGAGCTTCAAAAAAATTCCAATGAACAAGACGAAGATGTGGTAGAATTACCAACAGGGGTAGATGGTTTAATTGTTGGGGAACCTCAACACAATGATAGGAATTACAGCATTGAGGCATCAAAGCTTGGTTATTATGACTCTGTTGAACCTCCTTCCTTATCTTGTCAGAAGCTTGATGTGAAAATGGATGGAAGAATAGGAACAGAAGACAAAAATTCAATTGCTTAATCAGCCCTAGAGAAACCGAGGTCAGTGGAATCCCAGATGGTGAAGTTCTTTAAACTTTCTGATCCAGGTAGCTCTCCTATTGGTGCTGCTATGTCTCACTATGAGGAAGAGGAACCTTTTGAATCCCTTGAGGGAATTGAGGCACAAACTATTGGAAAACCTTCCCCTAATGGCGATGACTTATTGTCGAGGGTGACTAATGGGGTTGACTATGTGCCCCAATCCACAGCTGGAGATGATACTAAAGATTTAGATTTTTTTGGCAGTGTGGGAGAATTGGACTTGGGGAAAGATAGCTTCCCTCCAAGACTAGGAGGATACCCTTATTGTCATTCCGGAGAATCTATTAGTTTAATTTATGGGGAACATCCTCATGGGGAACAACCATCTCAAACTCTATTCATAAGAAACATAAACAACAATGTTAAAGCCTCCAAGCTTCGGTCTGCTCTTCCATCAAGCACTCAGACTGAATCTAAAGTCATTGAGGTCAATCCAGTTGCCCTTATTGAAGTGCTGGTCCAAGTTATACCCGTGACGATTCTTGGAATCCTAAGAACAAGCCTAGAAGAAGAAAGAGGGAAAAAGAGATTGAACAGAAAATGAAGGTGGGAGTTGGATGAAGATAGAGAAGTGGCTCAACGATAATAAGTTTCTTGGGGACAAGCTTTCAAGGGGAGGGGATTGTCACAACCCAAGGCTAATTAGAAGGGCAATAATGTAATTAGTTACCTTAGTTGGTTAGAAGCTATTTTTGTTATTTTGTTACAGCACATGGGACTGTTATTCTAGATATTTCTTTTAGTTGTAAAACCTATAAAGAGGCTATAGCATGTAGAGAAGGATATGCTTGAATTGAAGAATGAATTTCAAACTCTATTCTCTCTCTTAACTCTCTCTCTCGGTTCTTCTTCTCTTTCCTCCCCATTTCTCTCTATTTCAGTTCTAAATCTCCTTCCCTTTCTGCTTTCTCTTTCCTAAATCCCTCCAAATTCCTATCACAACCCTAGCCAAACCCTAGGGCTGTGACATAAGTGATGCATAATTCTTACAGTGTTTTCTTTCAAATACGATCCTTGAACCATCCTTATGGTTGTTCAAATTGATTGGGATTGTACTCCCAAGATTTCTTTCGGAATGGTGTAGTAAGGTTAAGTTCGATTCAAGATGCAATCTCTATTACTGTAAGTTTATTCTTATGATGTTTCAAACATTCAAATGAGTTTTGTGTCATTCGAATGAGTTTTGGGTTACCCAAATGAGTTCTTAGTGTTATCGCATGATTCGAATGAGTTTTTTTGTTATTCGAATGAGTCCTTGAAATATCCGAATAGCCTTTGCTTTGTATCATCTAACATTCGAATGAAACTTTTTGTCCTTCGAATGACTAGTGTCTATTCCATTCGAATGCCAGCCCTTCCATTCGAATGAATTTTATCAGCTTTCAAAAGTTTGTGAGTAGCATTCGAATGCTACAGTAGTGTCATCCAAATGAATTTCTAATAACATCCAAATGTCTTCCCTTTCATTCGAATGCATCTCCCAAGTATAGAGTTCATATCCGAATACCCTGATAGCATCCGAATGCTCATGTTAATAGAATCATATGTCATCCGAATGACCCATGCCCCATTCGAATGCATCTCAAGTATTACCCCTTATATCCAAATGCTATGTTTGGCATCCGAATGACTTTCCTTGCATCCAAATGACTCTCTTGAGATATCCGAATGATTTCCAGTGAATTCTTAATGAAAGTTATTAAGTTAATAAAAATATTCAATACTTCAAATATTGAATTTTATGCCAAGATATGATAAATCCAATATGGCATACCATAACTCAGAAATTACAGATTTTTTGTATTTCAATATAAATGATGAAGATCATATATCATGTTTAGCAATTATTATGACATGTTCAGCATTATTTTGTGAGATTATGTGCATACATATTTGTATGAGCATTGAGCATGACTTTATATGGAGCACTACATATCGTGTGTCAACATTTATATGAGCATTGCATTATGCGCACCAGGTGGCTTGTCTGCGGGGATCCCATCAGTATTAGTTTCAATTACAGCTCAGTTTATGAGTTGCTCGGCCGATGACAACCAGGGGACTAAGGGCTTATTGCCCACAATATGTGCTTACAGTTTTTATGTATGCAAGATTCAGATCGATCAGGTATGTATTACAGATTGTGTGGGCCTATGAGCCAAAGTTGCATACCTGCATTTAGTTTACAGTTTATATGCATTACATTTTTGTGAATGCAAACAGATAGTGATTATACTCAGTACAAGTTCACTAAGTAATTTATCAGTATCGATATTCTTCAATTCAGCTTCAGTTATTCTTTCCAGCTTATTACTTACTGAGCTTTGTAGCTCACCTTGTACTCTTCACCATTCCAAGTCCTAACGGGGGAGTACCAGAAGTGGGGTCTAGCAGCAGTGGTCATTAGTGTGTGTACGTAAAATCGCTCAAGAATAACAGATGTCTGGGAGTTTGTTAGTTTTATAGTGTTTTATCAGTTTAGGATTATTTTATATTTCAGTTGAGGGATTGTCCTTTAGACATAGTTTATGGTATTCAGTTTATATTGACTCAGAGTTCAATTTCAATTGTTTGAGACGCTTCCAGTTTTGATTAGTTGAGTTATTGATGATTTCAAATTCAGTTTATCAGATAATTTATTTTATTTTATTTATTTTCTCCGTAGCACCTCTTCTCGGGCAGTTCTAAGAGAGAGGGGTGTTACATGTGAGGACACAAGCATTCATGACACATAAGAAGGATGAACATATAATTGGAGAACATATGGACCACATTACGAAGGTTATGCAGGACGTTACAGGAATATTACACAGCAATTAGGATGAAGAACATCAGATCTCAGGGTTGATTCAGTCCCTACCTAGGCCCTTTTCTGATCATATGAGGTCTATATGAAAAAGACAGAAGTTGACAACAGTAGAAGAAGGAGCCTAATGAATTCTGGAGCAGTCCATGAAGGACAACAGGGCCACTACACGGCAGATGGCAATGCTCACCACTGATATCACCCCCCCCCCCCCCCCCCCCCCCCCCCCCATGCAGGGATATAATTCAGTCTGAACCTCTCAAAAGAATGTCCAGAGAGTCAAATATTGTAATTGGCCGAGTACTGGAAGGCCAACTTAGGAAGAGAACCATTGAAACTGACTGTTCCAGGCATACAACAGATTACAGGTTTGGTGCTGAAGCTGATTTCAAGGTTTGATTTGGGAGTCTTAAAGGGTGAATTTTTGTACCAAATTTTAGTATGTTCTATGGTTAACTTAGAATGATGATTAGTACAAATTTTGGTGGAATAAGCTTATTAATAAATGGGTGAGGCCACCCAAGAAGGCTGAAAGAAAGGAACAAAGCTGGAAATGATAAGTGCTGGAATTCCATATGTGCCCATAACAGAGAGCAATTTGGTGATTTTGAAGGCCTCCTCTGATAAAATATGTGCTGATGAAGATAATTCTGAAAAATTCCCAAGAAAAAGAGAAAATGGACTGAAAAAGAGACAACAATTCAGCTTCCAGGGAAAAGAAAAAAAATCCCAGAAAATCAGGTTTCCAGCTTAATCACTTCATCGACTTTTCAGCTTTTGGCAAAGTAGAATGTATAGTTTTGAGGTTTGAAAAGGGAGAATTCTGGTGAGTTTGATTGGACTAGTAAAAAGGACACCAAAGGCTGAAATTGACTAATATGTTGATGGATAAAGAGGAGCAAATCAAAAAACTGGTAGCAGGAAAAAGCAACCAATGAGAGGTGTTTTCCACCTACCCATTGAGTGGAGCTGACTAAAATAAGGAAAGACCTGGGGCTGGGGTGAGTCTGCGAGATTTTCCAAGCATTTCTGTTACATTATAGTGAGTGGGGAAAGTGTGCTTATGTGTGAGAAAGTTGATGCAACCATTCAAACCTGAAGAGAAAAAAAGGAAGGTTGTCATGCCATGTGCTTGCTTTGCTGAGAAGCACAAGCTAGACGCTTGACTTTGATTCTGTAGAATCTACTCTAATTGCATTCATCGTAGTAGGATTGCTCTGTGTCTCATATGATATGCACATCATGACATTTGTTGTGTGGGTTTGTGTCAAGCCCTTAGGTTAAGGGTTGACAATGGAGTGGAATTCCGAAAGGAATTCCAGTAAGAACAGGAATTAGGGAGAGAATGAGATAGGAAAAGAGAGAGAGAACGAGATAGAGAGAGAGAGAGAGAGAATCTGTTATTCAATTAAAACGTGCTTTCCCCCTTCTACAACAACCTACTTATTAGGCGTACACCCAATCTGTTGGGCAACTCCCCGCCAGTTACAACCTCCCTGCCCTGTTAGTTCTACAGTTACAATCACTCCCTTATTACATTTATAACACTGGGTCCTAACAAATACCCCCCCCCCCCCCCCCCAATGAAACAATTCTTGTCCTCGAGAATTCAGAGGAGATTGATAACCTGAGGAAACTGCTTCAGCACATCCGGTAAATATTCCCAGGTAGGCTGATCTGGAGGTAGGTGGGACCACCTGATCAAAACTTGAGTAATAGGAGTTGTACCCTGACATATAACCTGCATATCCACAATGGCCTGGGGTTCCATCACAACTTCAGATTCCTCTTCCATAGGTGGCAACACAGGGCTGGTGGCAGTATGAGGGCCAACTGTTTTCTTCAATAATGAAACATGGAATACGGGATGTACCTTCACTCCAACAGGTAACTGCAACCAACAGGCTACCTCTCCCACTCTAGCAAGTATAGTATAAGACCCGAAATACTTTGGGCTGAACTTGGACACTCGGGTATTTGAGAAAGTTGGCTGCAGAAAGTGCTTCACTTTCAAGAACACCCTATCACCCACAGAAAAGGTCCTAGCACTCCTCTTCTTATTGGCAGCCTGTACCATCTGATTGCGGGTTATAGCTAACTCGCTTTTTAAAACTGTTAGAACCTCCTGCCTTTGCTGGAAATAGTGCTCCACATCAGCCAGGGTAGATGAGGAACTTGTGATAGTTGATAACAAGGGTGGATGGTATCCAAATATGATGTGGTCACCAATCAAAACCCGATCCAAAGCCGACCCGATCACGCCGGAACAATATTTTAATACTTCTTAAGTTTTAGAATTCTACTTGATTTAGGATTCTACTTCATGTTTCTACTTGATTTAAGATTCTACTTCATGTTAGATTAGGATTTTATTTTTATTAGGATTTTAGTTAGATTTTGTTTACGAATATTAGATGGATTTGGATTAGCCAAATACTATAAATATGCCTAAGATCTAGAGTTTGTAATCAAGTTTTTCTCAATCAAATTTCAGCAACCTATTTGGGTTTTCTTACAAAACAGTCTTGTTTTTGCGTCTTCTTAAAAGCCAAGCTTTGGCCATTGAAGTTTGTTCTTTCAATGGTTTATTTTGGTGTGTTTTTTTTACACACGCTACGTCAAAATAGGGCCTCGAAAGGAGTCCGCTTGATAGCAGTATGGTAGCTCGAATTGTACCACCATTGTGCTAGGGATAGCCACTTATGCCAGCTCCCAGGCCTAGTAAAACACATGCATCGTAGGTATGCTTCCAAGCATTGATTCACCATTTTTGTTGGGCCGTCAATTTCAGGGTGACAAGCAATCGACAAGTGCAGCTCAACCCCCAAACTCCTGAACAATTCCTGCCAAAAAGAACTCGTAAAAATCTTATCCCCATCCAACACAATAGTCTTAGGGATTCCATGAATCTTCCCTACTGCATCCAAAAACAACCGGGCCACCTCCGAAGCTGAGAAAGGATGGGTGAGGCTGAGAAAGTGAGCAAATTTAGTTAACCTGTCCACTACCACCAGGATTGTATCTTTGCCCTCTGATTTAGGTAAACCCTCTATGAAATCCATAGAGATGTCCTCCCATGCTTGCTCCGGTATGGGCAATGACTACAGCAACCCCAAAGAAGCAACCTATTCATGTTTACAGTGTTAACATATCTCACATTCCAGCACATACTTCACTGCCTCTCTCTTTAACCCGGGCCAATAAAAAAGGTGTCTTACTCTATGGTAGGTTACCCTCACCCCCAAATGCCCTCCTAAGGGTGAACCATGCCGCGCTTGCATGATCTAGTCTTCAACTGCTCATCATTCCCCACAACAATCCTTCCTTTAAACTGGACCACTCCATTAGAGAGTGTATAACCCTGCTGATCATAAGGGCGGACGGCCAACTGAGGCAACAACCTTTGCAACCACTCCGTATTAGCATAGCTCCCCACAATATCCTTGACCCAATCAGGTGTTACTGCTATGATAGCTTGACAAGCCCCATTCTCCTCCCTTCTAGATAGGGCATCCGCCACCAAATTTTTCTTTCCTTTCCTGTATTGGATTATGTAATCCAATCCCAAGAGCTTAGAAACCCCTTTCCGCTACAAATGAGCATGCAGCCTCTGTTGAAGCAAGAATTGCAGACTTTCATGGTCAGTCTTAATTACAAAAGGATTGCTCTCCAAACAATACTGCCACTTATCCACTACCACCAACACAGCAATCAGCTCCTTATCATATACACTCAACCCAAAATGTTTAGGAGCCAAACCTTGGCTAATGTAAGCCAACGGTTTCCCCTCTTGCGTAAGCTCAGCCCCTACTCCACTGTCACAAGCATCAATCTCCACAACGACGGGCTTAGAAAAATCGGGTAGTGCCAAAACTAGAGCTTGGGTCATGGCCTTCTTAAAGGCCCCAAAAGCTACCTCCGCTTTGGAGTTCCAATGGAAGTTATCCTTCCTAAGAAGCTCAGTCAAGGGCCTACAAATCACTCCATAGTGTTGAATAAATTTCCCGTAATACCCCATCAATCCCAAAAATCCCCTCAATTCCGTAACCGTTGTAGGTCTAGGCCAACTCACCATAGCTTCAATTTTCTTCGGATTAGTACTCACTCCCTTCCCCGAAATAATATGCCCCAAGTATTCAACTTCCCCCTTGGCAAAAGGACACTTAGAAAACTTGACATACAATTGATTAAAAATCTAAGGACTTCAAAGGCTGATCTAAGGTGGTATAAATGTTGCTCCAGGTTAGGGCTGTACACAAGGATATCGTCAAAGAAAACGAGTATGAATTTCGATGAATAGGGACTCAAAATTTGGTTCATTAAAGCCTAAAAAGTGGTTGGGGCATTAGTGGGTCCGAATGGCATATTAGTGAACTCATATAGGCCTTGGTGCGTTCGAAATGCTATTTTTGGTATGTCCAAGGGGTTCATCCTTATTTGGTGATATCCGACTCTAAGGTCCAGCTTAGAAAAGATAGTAGCACTAGATAGTTCATCAAGCAAGTCCTCAATAATAGGTATAGGAAATTTGTTTTCTATAGTCCACAAAAAATCACCAGGTACCATCCCTTTTTTTACAATGAGCACTGGTGAAGCATAGGGGCTTTGGCTGAGTTGTATGATGGAGTTGGCTAACATTTTCTTGACTTGCTTTCAATTTCAGTTTTTTGTATAGGTGCATATAGGTAAGACCGAATGGTCATAGGGTCAGTGTTAGGTTTAAGGCTTTCAATTTCAGTTTTTTGTATAGGTGCATATAGGTAAGACCGAATGTTCACAAGGTCAGTGTTAGGTTTAAGATGTATCGAATGGTCAAAAGGTCTTTGAGGGGGTAACGATTTGGGTTCTGCGAACAAATCCTTAAATTCATTCAACAGTAGGTGCAAGTTATTACAAGTGCTTACCTCAGTTAGGAGTTGGATGATGGTTGGCCCTACTTTCGTTTTTGGGTCCTTTCTCTCCATTCCACCCTCCTCGTTGTTGAGTAATTGACTGAACACTTTTGCACACAATTCTCAATCTCTCATGCGAAAATAGAAAAGAAACAAGAGACAAAAGGGTTTATTCTGGTTCAAACTTTGAATGAATCAAAGTCCTACATCCAAACTAAAGGCAACACCACAAAATCCATTATAGAATAGATAGGCACACACACAAGCCTTCTCACACAACTTTCCCTCGCAGAGATTACAAAGTCTAATAACCTAGGCTTTTCTCTCTTCTCGTGTACATGAAGAAACTGAAGAAAAACGCATACCAAAAACATAGCCGGCCCCTCTATTTATAGAGGATAGAGGAGGCAGCAATTACAAGACATAAAAGAAAACAAAAAATTGGTACTAACCGTTACATGGTTAGTTACCGTTACAATGACTTTTAAAAAATTAAAACATAACTTCTAATTTCTTTAATGCCTTTATTCTGATTTTAAGAATTAATTTGTGCAAACTTCAACACTCACATTCCACTGCTTGTATGGAATATAGATGTGTGATCTGCTCCCCAAAATTAACTTGCATTCACACTCACATCACTTCTGTAATTGTCTCCCCAAAATTAACTTGCACTCACCCTGCTCCAGGCTTCCTGCCAAAGTCAATTTCCTTCCTTCAATCTCCACTGTCACCTCCAACTTGTTGAAATCAAAGGTCAATGGAATGACAGTCTTCATCCAATTGACCCCCCAAAACAATATCACACCTCCTGAGCTCTAACACCCTCAGATCCGCCACAAATTTGACCCCTTGCATCACCCACTTAAAATTAAAGCACTTGTGATAGTTGTACATTCTATTCCCGTTTGCCACTATCACCAATAGGGGGTTCGTCTCAGTTAATTCACACTTGAGGTTCACGACAATAGCTTTATTCAAAAAGCTATGGGTGCTACCACTATCAATTAGTACCACCAATCTCCTCTTTCCCACCTGACCTTTATCATGAGAAGAACCAAGCCACCATAGCCCACTATAGCCAATTTAAATTTTTACTTACTTTTACTGTTGTAATTACTAATATAGAAGTTAGTTACTGCCATGTGCAAGGGGTTAAGGGCGTAGGCAAGTTTGTTATAACTGTGAAAGGTGTAGGGCCCACCCTAGCAGGAGAATCTTCTCCTCCTAAACACCTTGTATATATTCTCCTCATCCTTGGGATGAATTTTCTAACGAGAATATTATAGATTTTTTGAATTATCTCCCTCTTTCTTCTCTTTGTTCTCCCTCATTCTTCTCTCTTCCTCTCTTACATCTCTCTATTTTCTACTCTCTGTTCTTGCGTGCACCTTTCTAATTCTCATCGGATTAGAAAGAGGAGGATTGCCAGGCTTAGGCCATGACAACCTTTAACTTGAATGATTTTTCCAGTGGAGCTTCTTTTTAGTGCGTGGAAGGAAATCTCACCTCCTTCATCCCCTTGTACCTCCTCTGCATTTTCCTCTTCAACCACTTCTTCTTCGAGTCATTCCTCTTCTTCCTCACCTTCTTCATCAGACCCCTCCATCTTTGGCATTAACCATTGGCACTGATGCCCAAGGCCATAATTCTTGCCACTCTTGAAACATAGGCCCAACTATCTCCTCTACTCCATGGTTTGGTTCTTGTTTGCCCCTAAACCCAAGGCATTCTTGGCTCCTCCTTGACCTACTACCCATGTTATAGCCTTAGAATTACCCCCTGGCTATACGTTTAGACCTTTGCTAGGCTACAACCAAGGTTGTGTCCACACCTTATTCTTCTTGAATATAGCCTCCCATGTCAATTCCTGCAAGCGTGCCTTTTCTGCAACTTTGTTTAACTAACGATGGCCCCAGCATCTTGACCATTGATCACAGGTCATCCCTCAACCCGTTAATGAAACTCAACACAAAGTAAGGCTCAGGCAAACTCGGATGGGCCATTCCTACCAAGGCCCTCAATTCCTCGAACTTTCTTAAGTAATCTTCCACCAACCCATGTTGCCTCAATTTATTGAATTCTTCCACCACGTCGACCATGCTCCTCTCACCAAATCAGCCACACAACTCTTCCAAGAATGCCACCCACAACACTATTCCCCCTTCCACCTACTTCCAGCTTTGGTACCATGCGTCGACAGTGTTGTTGAGATACACCACTGCCATCGTCACCTTCTGCTCTTCTCCAACCCGATACAATTCGAAGAACCGCTCACAACGGCAGACCCACCATCTTGGCTTTACCCCTTCAAAGATTGGAATTTCCAATCATGGTGCGGGGGTATGGACATTGCTCGAATGAGCCGAACCCATGCCATGGGTTTCTCGTCCCCATGCAACCCGATCCTTTGCCATCCTCAGCCCCTCTGGCCTGGGCAAGATTCCATCTCTATCGAAGATCGATTTCGGCCTCGATCTTGAAGGAAAGTATTCCGGCAATCGAAATTGCGGCAAGGCAGGCAGCATGTCAAACATGTTGTCAATCTTCTGGCCATAAAATTCTGCCCTTTTTTGGCCCCTCTCCAGCTCCCTTACGCTATCCCTCAAGGCCACCATATCCTCCTGGCTTTGGTTCTTTATGGCCACTATGTCCTCCTATGTGCACGCCACCCCTAACTCCAAAGCCTCCATACACTCCTCTAGTTGCTTCAAACGCATACCTTCCGCCATGACTCAAATTGTTCATCACCGACTGTCGTTCGTAATGTCGCCTATCCACCGATATCCGTGCCTGGGAGCCGCCAAAGATCAGTGGCTCTGATACTAAATTGTCAAGCCCTTAGGTTAAGGGTTGACAATGGGGCGAAATACCGAAAGGAATTCTGGTAAGAAAAGGAATTAAGGAGAGAATGAGATAGGAAGAGAGAGAGAGAGAGAATTTGTTATTCAATCAAAACGTGCTTCCTCCCTTCTAGAATAGCCTACTTATTAGGCGTACACCCAATCTGTTGGGTGACTTCCCGCCAATTAGAACCTCCTCACCTGTTAGTTCTACAATTACAATCACTCCCTTATTACATTTATACCCCTGGGTCCTAACAGTTTGCATGAATTAGCAATTTGGCTTGAGTTGTGTCATGCATGGGTAAAGTTGTATATGTGCATTCAAACTGATTTTGGTCAAAGTTTGCCAAACAAGAACTAATATGAGATTTTCGCAGATATTGGACTTATAGCAAGCAAGTGGCTCCCTGAGGAATAAGCATGTCAACCATGGGCATGGGTTTGTTTTGGCCTTGAGATATAAGGGGTACACAAGGAAAATGTTACATAGCATGTGCAATGCATGTGACCTTACTGAGCTTGTGTGGCTCAAGTTTGCATTCCCAACACTTTCCAAAGAGAGTATGAATGCTAGAGATCAAGCTTAAGATATATTTAGAGGCTCACCTTGAGAGTGTACAACCAAATAGAGTGTGTGTAACCAAGTTAATGGTTTGATATGAAATGTAATGGTTTGTAACTGAGTAAGGCACATTATGAATATGAGCAAAGCTTTATTTGTTGTTATGTTGATGTTATGCAAGAGGGCAATGATGAAGAGGCCAAGGCAATGGACAGATTTTGATATTGCAACATTGAATAGAGATTTATGTGATGGGATCTTTTATTGAGACATTGAGATAAGGATGTCTTTTTGGTACTGAGTTCTTAGCATAGTTGTCAAAGGCACAAGGTACACTAAGGCACAAATTAGCCCTTGGGGCCAAGGTGCAAGGTGAAGTGCAAGCCTTGAGCACATAAGGCGCACATTTATTCAAAAATACTTATAAAATACTTATACACTATTCTTTTTAATATGTACCCATAAGAAGATAGATGCAGACCCATAAAATCATAAATTACAACTAAACAACCTTACAATAACAATTAATTTATTGCCAAAAAAAATTAGTTTCTTTTGCAATTAGTTTCTTCTAACTACAAAAGAGATTAAAGGGGGGGAAAATATAACATAACACACTGCAAAAAACATTTACAGGAAAACAATTAGTTTTTTCTAATTTTTTTTTATTTTTTTTTTTTTGCAATTAGAAGAAAGAAAAAAAATTACAGTAGAAAACACAACACATAAAGTTATAGAAAAACAATTAGTTTCTTTTAAATTGCAAAAGAGAAGAGAGAGGGAAAAAATCAATAGATCACACAATTGAAACACCTATTTCTTAGCAATTAGTTTCTTCAAACTTACAACATAAATTAGAAGAAATAAAAAAATAACTATAGTAGAACACACATCAAAACATAATTACAGCATAAAATTAGTTTCTTCTAAATTGAAAAAGAAATTAGAAGAAGGAAACAAAAAATAGAGCAGAAAGCATACGTGAGTACTTCTCAAATGAGTGAACATCGCTGCCAAAGGATCCCAGTGAGTGGGAGACCCGGCAAACCTTTGGCTTACACCACTAGTTTTGCCTCTTACTGATATACAAGAATATGCAATCAAATCAACAAGAAATGAGATCTAAGATGACAAATGGACAAGAGATAGGGTTTTAATACACAAGGAATCCGCTACATATGCCTTGCACCTTGCATGAAGCGCGCGCCTCACGCTCCTAGGCAGTGCCTTGAGCATGGCTCCATGCCTCAGTGGTGATGAGGCGCACAAAGCTGCACCTCGTACCTAGGCACGCCTATTTCTTAGCATGGTGAGTCTATAGCGTAATGTTTTTAGTGAGGGTTAATGCTTGTTGGGTTTACCAAAAGTATTGAGTTGTAGTTATAGCAAACAACATGGGGTAACAATTGACTAAAGAGTTGACTCTGAACTCTAGAGGTGCTGAGAGATCAATTATCTTGAGGACCAATAGAGTGTAAGGTTGACTAAGGAGACTAGAGCTATTGAAAGTTCAACTACCAACATGAATAATCAGTTGTAGAGGTTGACTAACCTATCCAAATAGAAACTGAGACCGATTCAGAGAGGTAAAAATTGACTAGAGTTTGATAGTCAAAGACAAAGAGATAAAAGTGGAAGAGAACAATTTACTGCAGGCTCAACTATCCAGAATGTTCAAGACCTCGATGATTGATGAGAATAATCAACTATTCAAGACAATGACTAAATGAGGCTGACTCAAGGTGGGAAAGGCAACCATTAAGGTTCAACTAATAAGAACTAGAAAATTTTAAAATATAGGAAATAAGGAGAAATTAAATATTAAAGTATGTCCTCGTTCAAAGCAGCCTAATAAGAAGTACTTACCAAGTGCATACTCAATAAAAAGGACCATCAGTCCACTCCTGTCATGTGTACAAGCTAATAAATAGACAGGGGGACCACATGTTCCCATACACTTTATTCATTGAGCCATCATCCATTTAGAGACAATACCAATCGAGGAATGAAAAGAGGGCATGGGGTCATTTTAAGTAAACTAGGCCTACCGAAATTAAAGAAAATTGTTAGGCATCTTGTTAAATATTTATGCACTATGACAGATTTTGGGATAGGAGCAAGTATTAATTTGCCTCTTATTGGAGAGTATGACATGTAGTGGTATCAAAGTAAATACTAATATGCTTATTATTGGAGGGTGTGACAGCAAACCACCACCTTCGCAATGTAATGGCCTTGACCCATTTGGTATACACTTTAGTAGGCACAACAATTCATAGATTTCCTCTATAAGCAAAGATGAGTAGTCCTAGGGCATGCATAGCCCAAGTATGAAACAAGAGTCTCTATGCTAGCATAGCTATTATGGGGCCAATCAACCATTCTATGTCACTATTTTCAGCCATGTAGGCCCTTCATGATTTTTTAATATATGCAGCATATATCACTCTTTCATTTAGCCCACACCTTTTGGTAGGGAATCAAAACAAGCCACCTCATTCCCTTAAATCTAAAGTCAATCTCCTACAAGGACCTCCCCAAGCAAGGAACTTAATCTATCCTAACCCATATTGTAGAGAAAATGAAGCAAATGTTATTTCTATTGTCCACTGATGCAAAGGAAGAGGTAAAC
Source organism: Diospyros lotus (assembly GCF_014633365.1). NCBI lineage: Eukaryota > Viridiplantae > Streptophyta > Magnoliopsida > Ericales > Ebenaceae > Diospyros > Diospyros lotus. The sequence goes on from NC_068349.1 coordinate 28,300,272, forward strand.
AAACACAAAACATAAAGCAAAATTGAGCCTTTGAGAAACCTAGGGTTAGAGTATCCTGGAAAACAAACCCTAAATACCACGTTTCAGGTTTGGAAGGCATTTTACTTGTTCAATTCATCTATTCCTTAATTCACCAAAAAAAAATATTCACACTTACCTGGCTTTACTGCATTTTCTCAAGTTAGTAATAGAGAACGGTAACCCTGGGTGTGCTTTGGAACTGAAATAAATAGCCGTCAAGTGTTTTATTACCTCTGATGTATTAGTTAAATTATCCTGTGCAATAAACAACTGAGGACAAAATCTAAATACAAGCATTTCAACTAGATCATTTTTCCCAACATTACTTTAAACAAGGATTTCATTATTATAGTCAAACAGGATTTAAGGTTGTGAAGATGACACCAATTCATAAAGTTTTCTCCATAATAACCATCCAAAGAGGCAGGCAAGGATGCAGAAAGCAATCAAGAAAACACATAAAACACACGGAATTCTGAGAAAAGGTGAAAAATCAATCAAATGCATGGGAGACGAGGTAAGCATTAGAAAGGAGTAGAATTAAACCTGGTCATGATCGTGGCCGTCGTCGTCGAGGAGATCAAAAGGGTTTACAGAAGCACGAGTAGGCAAATCGAGAGGGTCAGAATGATCGCCATCGTTAACTTCAGGCTCTTCTTCTGTTCCGAGATGCTGCCGTTGTTGCTCTTGTGCTTCTTGTTCCTTAAGAACTTTTCTCAGCAATCGAGCCGACATTGTTATCCTGGTCAATTCAATTCGGAGGAGTTAACAGTAGCATCGAATCAGCTCCCGATGATATTTGAAGGAATCGATGACAATATGATAACGTGCCCTAACAGATACGAGTCGGTCGAAAATCTTGCCCACGTAAAAGACAGATTTTACGGTGCAGTTCGAACCATATATACGTATAATATATGGAAAAAGTACGGTCAGGTTGTCATTTAACGTTATTTTATTTATACCAACTTTTTAATGTTTTAAAATAATATATTATAGCTATATAGGTCAAATGACGGATAAGTGATATGCTAGAATTAATATTAATAGATCATAAGTTCAATATTCTACTTAGGTAAAGGCCAAAACTCCGTCTGTAATTTACCTCCTCTGTCAAAATCGAAAACACAAATGATAGAAAACTACGTAAAAACAATAATTCCAAGATAATATAGTATATAATTTAATTTTTAATTTGTAGTATAATTTATTTTATATCGTTAGTTAATCTCAATTGAATATTTTAAATTAACTAAATACCCTTATATTTTAAAACCTAATTCACATTCTCTACTTCTTATAGGTAAAATCATAATTTATGGAGTTTATCAAATAAGTCCATCGATACTCTCTTTCTCATATTCCTTCTCTCTTTCCAACAATGGCACCAAGGGAGATGAACCCAATCACTGCAAAAACCCAAATTTGGGTGTAAACTAAAAAGGTAAAAGTTGAAAAAGATGAAGAAAATGAAAAACCCAAACAGGGGAGGTGTAGAAACTCAACTTTAGGTTTGTGTAATCTTTTTGAGACTTTTTTTTTGCTTTAAAATGCTACTCGATTAATAAATATGTTACTCAACTAAAATAAGTATTACTCGATTGACAAATAACTCTTAATCGATTAATTTTTTAAAAACAGAGATAGCCAATAAGTAATACTCGATTGACACACATATTACTCAACTAAAATATATCTTAGTCGATTAATTTTATAGTGGTGTACTTTACTTGATTAAACGATGTTTATTACTTGAGTAATGTTGGAATGTCAATTATAATTGAATTTCCCTAAGATAATTACTCGACTAACATAAGGTCGTACTTGAGTAATATTTGAACGTCAATTTAAACTAGTTTTTCTTAACATAATTTGAAACGACCCATTATCAGGGTCTAGATTTTTGTGGCATTTAAGTATATTTGGTGTATGTTTGTAATGTGTAAGAGGGTGAGGTGGTTGCAAGCAGTAACTGCCAATAGATCCCCATAAGCTTTCAACTGATTAAAGAAGTTGTCGACATATTGCATCAAAACTGTTGACCGATTGATGAAGTTGTTGACAAATTGCATTAAGACTATCAACTATTTATTACCGGGTTCAGCTTCCTAGGCTACTTTCAAGTCGGGCAAGCAATGGTGGAGCTCAATGAATGCCTTCTATAAGGTTTTGGCTCGTGCAAGGGCATTCCTACATCATCTAAGGGGCTATATAAATAGAGAGAAGAAAAGAGACAAAGAGGAAAAAGTAATCGACCGATAGAAAAAATGAAGATAATGAGGTAGCAACTTAAGGCAAACTTCACCTCTATTTTAGGCAAGTTCTTAACCTTTTTTGTAAGCTCCTAACTTTAATTTGGTCTTGGAATATCTTCTCCTAACTTCCAAATTCAAAGGTTGTTTAAATGAGCATTGTTTTGAGAAGTTCTCGTATCTCTCGAAGTGTTTTGTTCCATTTGGCCAAGAAGGGCTTGTATCACATTTCAATTCTTGTGGAATGATGCATAAACATGTTAGGATAGGTTCTAGAGTGTGTTAGGGTGTTGTGTGTGCTATTCGAGTGTGTCTGCATGCTGATCTCTGGGTGTGGTTGTAGTGGCTATCAACTGGTTAGGGTAGGTTATCGATCATTTGGGTGCTTGCGAGAGGGAACTATCGACTAGTTTGAGGAAACTGTCGACCATTTCCCTCACTATCACAAGTTGTCGTCTGTCAGCTGAAAACTGTCAACCGCCTCTACTAATATTTGTTATTTAGCACTACATTGTGGCAATGGGGTTCGAGTTTGTATTTCGGGTGGTTCAAATGATATGTGTGCTTGAGCACGAATATCGTAGGGTTACTAGGAGAACTGCCATTGCATCGAATGTGTATGTCTACATGGGCGAAGCACGGCTTGATGCTTAGTTTTATGGCGGCTTTGTATCATGTTGATGTTTACTCCGCCATGCATTTTTTATGTGTTACATTGCATGGTTACTGATGCGCACAATGGACTTATCCATGAGGTATACTCACGAGCTTTGGGTTGAGAGGATGTTATTTGAGCTTCAACTCAAGAGGTTGTTATGCGAGCATTAGCTCGAGAGGATGTTATACAAGTTTTAGCTCGAGATGATGTGTTATGGGAGCTCCAATTCTTGGACATATGCCAACTAGTTCATGGCTATGACAAGTTTGTGTGCAGAACCCTAAGTGACAGTATGTGTGCTTTATGTGGTCCCCATAGTTCGTCTTATGTGCATTGACACATTACCAGTGAGTGTATGTTATGGTGCTTCATGGCATGGGTTGTATGCGATGTGAGGGTGATGTTTATCCCTAGCATTGTATTCCTTTTATTCCATTATGTTTGTTGAGTCGTGTAACTCATTATTGCTTTACATCATTCCAGATAAGGGAAAGACAAAGGTTGAGGGCAAGTGTAGCTGTGTCTGACCTAGCAGGTAGATATGTGTGTATAGAGACATCCCAGTTGACGAGTCCTGGGGAAGTTTTGTTGATCGTGGGTGCTAGGAGGCATCTATTTCACCCATTATAATGTGTTTATGTATGATTGTGTGTTGTTAGGGGTAATGTCCTGCTTTTGTTACCCCCACGCCTTTTTAGGCCAGTCTATATGTATATGTACACCATGTTTCCTCTATGTCAACTTGTTGCCCGCGTGGCCATGTTGTTGTGATCTTTTATCCATTTTTCTCTTTTTGAGACTCCAACTCGATTACCCTGGCTTCCGAGGTACCCGGGGAGGGGCTCTCGCATAATTACTCGACTAATATGAAGTTATACTCGAATAATGTTTATGTTAATCGATTAACCAAGTATATTACTCAATTAACATCTTGTTTACAAATTTTATTTCAATAGATTGTATTTTTAATATTATAAAGCATATGTTTTGGAATAAACATCAAAATCAAGAGTTTAACAATAATGGTTTAACCCAAACTGCCTACTCCCCTACTTAACTCCTCGTTAAGAATTTTAAATAACTTAATATATGTAGCTTTTAGTAAGCTAAACTATAATTCTTACACAACTTTTTATAGGATGGAGTCAGAACCTTTACAATCTATTCTTTTGAGAATCAAGCACTTAAACTTTTAGCAAAGTAAGCAAAGAGATTTTTCAAATATAATACTCAAAGAAGTTAAGTAATTTTACCCTCTAAGTGAATGTGGTTTCACATTTGGGTTCAGAGAATAAAAGATTTTTTTTCACGTTTCTTTCTAAAAACAGAAAACAAAAGTTATAACTTAAGGATCTTATTTGAATTGAGATTTTAGTTGTTTTTCTCATAAAAGCATCTCTTGTTTGTGTCTTCAGTCTCTTAATATTTATAGTTTTTCTTCTTCAATGCTCTTGATAGTTTGTCCAAAGGATAAAACTTTTAACTTATAAACCTGCAAAGAATATTCCTCTCTTGTCATTCCCAAATGGTTAGTAATCAATTTGAAACTCAAATGTATACAATTTTAATGAAAGAATGTTCAGACAACATTTAATAAAGATTTGATTTTTTAAAAATGAATAATAGTCGAATTTAATGTAATCTTAATGGCTGTTAATTGAGCGAAATACGAAGTTACTTGAATGTTTTAACATTTAATTGATTAAGTGATAAATTACTCGACTGCTAAATAATCTTAGTTAATTAAGATTATTAAATACATAAGTCATTACATGACTATTTAGATTTGTTGCTCAACTAAAAATGATAATACTCGATTATAGACATTTCTTAGTTAATTAACTTTTAACTATCTTGTTGCTTCAATATGTTACTTGATTATATGATTTATGATACTTGATTAAAGAATTTCTTTACTCGATTAAAAATTCTTAGTTAATTAAAATTTTGAGTATCATTTTATCTAAGAATTATTATTAGATTAAGGAATTAAATTACTCGACTAAAACAAGATGTTACTTGATTAAATAATAATTCTTAGTCAATAAAATTTTTAGTACATTTCTGTTCAATAATAATTACTCAATTAAAAATATATTACTTGACTAAGTAAGATGTTATTCGATTAAATAATAACTCTTAGTTAATTAATCTTTTTGAGTACATTTATATTCAAGAATAATTACTCGATTAAAAGAATATGTTACTTGACTAAAATATCTTTTAGTCGATTAATTATTTGATTACTCGATTATCATTAATTCATCACTATTCGAGTAATGTAAATGAATAGTTGACTAATCTTTTAAGGATTTTTATTTTACTCAGTTACAAAGAGAATTTAGTCGAACAAGGTGTTTGTTACTCAACTGAAATATCTCCTTACTTGATTAAAGATGGTTACTTGATTAAGTTCAGTTATTAGTTGATCAAACTTTTATTAGTGATAGTGTCCTAAATGCTAGATTTACCCTTCATGAGATGTAAGTGAATAGCACTTTTGATGTATTCTTGATATTAATAAAAGGTCATATCTTCATTCATACTCTCTATCTTGCCTTTATGAATGAATCACTAAATTTCCTAATATATGTCATATTCTTAAGAGTTAAGAATAATATGACGAGAATCTTTAGTTCAGGATTTCTTAAAGGTGGTCATAACCCTCATATTTATCAAAAAAGGAATATGATTTATCAATTAGTGGACTAACACATGGGCTACTACTATTGTTTGGCATAAGATGCCAATGAGATAGGGTGGTGAGTGACATGCCACATTGCATGAGATGCATATAGTAGACATGTGGGTAAATGTTGGTAAAATATCTACTGAATGTGATAGCTACGACATATCACATGGTTTGGAGGATTAATGATTTGTTATTAGCTCTCGATTGTATATCTGGTTCTTTGACAGGAAATGACAAAGTTGTCTTATGCATTAGGGTTAGAAATTTTTCATTGAGCAAAACCATTTGGTGTGAAAGGTGGGCATGCATTTTGTGTGGTTTCTATGCAATGGTGTATGGAGGCATATTTTCGTTAATGGGATCCATTAACCTCCATTGGATGGGGGCAAACATCCTATGTGATATATGTTGGTGGTGATTGGAAATCCTTGGCCAGGGTGAGCTTAATCGGAAAAGAGTTTTCGATGTTAGAAAAGTTACGGCATGCTACCTCGATCACACCGTATTAGTTCTGTCATAGTTATGGAATCTTGTGAGTTCAATCAATCTATGGCTCTTACTCCGTTGGGATGTTAGTTAGTGAAATGACTATAGTGCACAGTAATCAAAGAACTTTAATAGGTTCATCTGAAGTTTAGACTTCATTGCCATTAAGATCGTCCTAAATCTTGACTAGAGAATACTCAGGATCTTTCATGGTGCTATGGAGATTTGGAGATATCCTCTTAGTACGTCAAAATGTTCGGCCAACATTAAGGAGTTGACGCATCTTGATTGCTACATGGTTATGAACCTAGAAAGTCACGCATACTGAGTAATGTATCAGATTAGTTATCCATTGTTGTTAGTATGTTCCCCATCACTAAGAGTTAGCTATATGGATCTATGGATATGGGAGACCGCTAAGAGTTAGTAGGACACGCCATTAAGTGTTAATAGGGAATTGGTTCCATTAAGAGTTAGTAGAAAGGCTATTAAAAGTTAATAGTAGGGTCAAAGAGCAATATGACAAAGCTGGAGTGTTACTGGCAGAAACTGATCAACTGGTGCATGGAGTGGTCGACCGCTTCGAGCAATCAGTCGATGCTCTTATGCGGTCAACCGAGCCCTTGTTGTCGACTGGTGTAAGAAAAAGGTCGATAACTTCAGGTGATCGACCATGAGCTTCTACGATCAACGATTTACCTCATAAATGTTTAGCCGCTTTATCGCATCAAAGCATTAAATGCTCTGATATATGTGATGTTCAGAGGATGGGGAGAATTGAAGCGCGCACTAAAACGAAGAAGTAGATTAAGAGATTTTGGAGAGCATTTTGAGGATGCTTAATCTTGAGTTGCTCCTTTCTTGGCTTGTTCTTCCTCTCTCGTTCTTGCCTCTACTTTGTTGGTTGCTCATCCTTCTTCCCTTAGTTATTGCCATAGCTTATTCTTGCTCCAAACTTGGCTGTTACAGCTCATTTTCATTCTTCTCACATTTAGATTGGTTGTTGAATAGCCATGGTGCAACCGAAAAAGGACCACGATAAAGCTTTCGGCCATCTTCATCAAAAGGGTCCTAGTACGGCTTCGATTGAGGGTTCTGATGTTAGTGTAGATGCTCCAAACTCAATCAAATTGGGTATGTTATACACTAACAATTGCAAATCATATTTACTTTTGAATAAAGAGTTATTCAATCTTACAAAAAGACATTCTATTAGTTTCTTGTTATTATTGTAATGACTGAATAAAACTATATAGAAGTCCATATGATGTATACTGTGATTAATCTATAAAGATGTGAGATGATGCATCATAGTTTCTAAACTTTATTAAATGTCCTAAGTCGTAGCAATGTTGTAATGTCCCAGATTTTCTAAAAGACTCAAGAATAATTTTAACTTAAGCCATAGGTGAAATTATCAAAAGATTTGGAACTTATTACAGTTATGAGATACCAAATCACTGTAGGGAGTGCCCTGAAACTTAGATATCTAAGGAAAATGATATGGTACTGATGAGCATTTCGAGATGCAATTTATGAAATTGAAAGCGATCAGATCGGAGACAATTTTCAATACCGATGTATTTCAGGCTAAAAAATTGAATTGTCATAGAAGACTTTCGGGAAATCAACAAAACCTTGAGGGGGCTCCGATTTTATATAAGGATCAACCCTAAAGTGGTTTCAAGATGAAACAAGGGTCCTGTGAGGGTACAAAGACGAAATCGTTCTTATTGAGTAAGTTCTAAGTTATTAATTTTGGATTTTCAATATCGTAATGCAAATTAATTTGATGTTTGAGGGTATAATTGCAATTAGAGAATTACCTAAATGAAGTAGGGATGAAATTTGGAGTTTAAATATGTAATTTTTCTATTATTATAGTGTAATATATATGTGTGTGTGTGTGTTAGTGCACGCAATGCCCATGCCCTGCAAGCTTCATGGCCAAGTTTTCTACAAATGGGCAACTAGAAGGATGGGCAAGTCAAGGAGAATAGGTGGTGCGTTGCCTATAAAAAAGAGGAAGAAGTGGAAGCAAAATGGGAAGTGAAGATGGAGAGGAAGCAAGCAAGCAATTGGCAACCATGGCCACAGGTAGTGGCCGCGAGCAACGGTAGCGTGATGAGCAACGACGGCAATAATGATTGGCTAGGGCGGAGCAGGTAGCGTCGGTGGTCAGTGACCGGTAGTACGATCGCGATAAGCAATGGTGGCCGACAATGGCTTTGCGTTCCAACCGTTCGCATGAAGTGCGACAGTGAGTAGTGGGCGACCGAAGAGAAAGGCAACGATGATGGCCGATGGTGCGATGTGGTTGGAGACAAATGGCGAAGGCAGTGGCGCCCGGCGTGGGCGGAGGGAGCTGGTGATGCAACGAAACTGAGCACGGTGAAGCTCTATTCGTGCACAAGAGAAAAGGGAGAAGAAGAAGAAAAGAAAAAAAAAAGGAAAAGGAAAAAAGAAAAAGAAAAAATGTGGAAAAATAGGAAAAAGACTTTGAAAAATCTTAGAAAATTCTAGGAATTAGTTTGGGGCTAGAGAAGCTTGCTCAGAGCCAGAAAATTATCCGGGCACACATTTCGAGGTCAGAGCAAGCATACCGAGGAAGCCTGAGAGGCTAAGTCAAGGTGAGTGGTTCTTCTTAGAAATTATTTTATGAATTGTGGTAGTAGGAAAATTAGAAAAATGTTTGAGAAAATTATTTAGTGTGGAATTATGAGGAAATTAGAAAAAAATAGGATACTGATATCCTTGAATAAATATGATGGTCAGGGTACGTAGAGGTTTCGAATTGAGTACGTTAGAAGACTGGCACGAAAATTAAGATATTTTCAAATACGTTTAAGGTAAGTGGTCCAACCCTAAACCTTATTTTATGTAAATGGTTTTATCATGTTGTCATGTCTTGATATGCTATGTATCTTGTAGATTGCATTCACACGTTATGATGATGAAATGTGCATTTATTCATGATGATATTATTAATCATGCATCACATAGGGTTTGGGATTAGGGATTGACACTGCTGCTCTACCAAGGATCCCCCCATACACCTCAGCATGGTAAGGAGGTTGTAAAATGAAGAGTAGCAGTTGGGTGCGATCGACTCAAAACTAAAGGAAATATGACATTTTGCATATTGCATACATGCATGAAATATGTTTATTGTACCCTTAGATGATTCATCATCTAACTTGGACTTTGTCTTTGGAAAATTCAAACGTTTCAAATGGAGATTGTAGCAGTAACGAGGATGAAAGAGGCATATAATGGCACTTAGAAAAAGTGCATGATGTAATGGTTATGCGCTTATGTTGCCTATGTATTTAAAGTTCTGTTACTTTGAATTCTGAATGTTTTAAAGAGTGATGATGTTTGAGATTAATAATGAATGCAAACCACAAGATATAGCAAAAATAAATGAAATAAGACAGTAGGCAATTTTAAGTGGTTCAGTGTCTCCACACACACCTAGTCCATTCTCTCAAGATCTAACCACCCTTGGGTTCTACTAAACCAATTTCACCAAGCTTTCCACACTAGCTTATCTTGGAAACTAGATTTACCTAGATTTTAACAGTTCTAAGAAACCTATATAATCTACAACAATAGTTTAAATGTTTACAAATAATCGTCTACAGTTAGACACAAATAAATAAGCAATTAAGAACAAGTTTACAAGATAATGAAATATAAATAAATTTTGTAACCTCAAGTTTGGTGGAGAAATTTGGAGTAAACTTGAAAATCTTTTTCTCCTCTTGCCTTGTGACTCTTTGATCGATGTGCAATAATATTTTGAGAGTCTCAAATTGATTGAATGTTTGCTTGAGAGCATTTGACAGCTTTTGGGTGTTTTCGATATATAATATGTGCAATAAATGATCTAAAAAATGAGTTTAGAGGTATTTATAGACATTTGGAGCACTATTGTAAACGATCATTTTTCTGACCGTTAGACCAAGAGTCAACCTTCCAAAACGGAAGGGTTGACCTTTGCTTGAATTTGCAATGGTCAAAAATTCAATCATTGAGTTGAGGGTCGACCTTTGCTAATTGGAGAGTCAACTTTTACTTGAAATGTCAACTTTTTGAAGCACGAGGGTCGACTTTCTTGTAATGTACTGTAGTAAAGGGTCAACTTTTCACTGTAGCGAATGATCGAATTTCGAAAATCAAAGAGTCGGCTTTTAAGCATTATAAAATTACTTGAAAAATAATTTTAATGAAAAGTAAAATTTTTGGTAATACATATACTATGAAAAAATATTTTATAAATTAATTAAAATAATTCGATACTACAACTAGTATATTTATTCAAAATTATATTTTTGTTAATCATTAAAACTTAATTAGAAATTAAATAGAGCAAGTTGGCTCAACATTCCCCCCTTCTCATTTTTTATGATGAAAAAAACATAATTTATGAGATGATTAATTTGATAAAATATTTTTAAACTCCGCCTTAATTTTATACTGTAAGCCCCCCTTTTAAAAATACTAATAGCATAAGTAAAAATGTTTTGATATAGCTTAATAAATAAAATATTTTTCAAAAATTTTAAAAACTAAACTGGATTGCCTTGATTGCACCTGTTTGCCTAACTTTTATACATATAATCTCCTCACATACAAAATCTCTCATTCATTACAATTTCTCTCAACAAAAATCATATATTCTTCTCCCCCACACAAAATTTACAACTCAAAAATACAACAAAAAAGACAAATAGAGTTGGTGGAGAAAATAAAGATGTAAACAATATAATTTGTGAGAGAAACTGACCAAGCATAATCCACATAAATATAAGCATGATGGATGATGAAAAGAAAGTATTGAATATTTATAAGTAACATTAAGCACTAGAATCAATACATCATAACCATCGTGAAAAAAAATTATTGCATTTAATTAAGTATTTAAAATTATAATGCAATAAAAATGTTTTAAAATAGTATTTTTCATAAAAATATTTTCACATTTTGCACATATTTATCATTCATATATAAGAGACACATTTAGATATTTTGGAATAGACAAATAACACACCAATGGTAAAAAAATGTTCTCGACAATTCAAAAAGGGTTTATTATCCCTAATCCCCTTCAAATAAAATCAAATCTTTCTTACGATGAGTGTTTTGTAAAATTATCCGCTAATTGTGATTTAGTTGGGACAAACTCAAGAGATTTTCTTGGTTTTGGGCATGGTCCCTAAGGAAATGATGTATAACTTCTATATGTTTTGTTCTAGAGTGTAATACGGATTCTTACAGAGATTAATAGCACTTGTATTATCACATTTGATGGGGGGTTTGCTTAAAATTTATTTCAAAATCGTTTAGTTCTTGGTGAATCTAAAGAACTTGAGCACAACAACTACCGACAGCTATATATTCTACTTTGACAGTCGATAATGCTATAGAGTTTTGCTCATTGAAAAATCATGAAATTAACTTGTTTCCTAATAGTTGACAAGTTTCAGAAGTACTCTTATGGTCTACCTTGCAACCAGTAAAATCCTCATCAGAATATTTAATCAATTCGAAATTATCCCCATTTGGATACCATAATCCAACGTCTTGCATTCCAATTAAATATTTGAAGATTCTTTTAACGGCCAGTACATGTGATTTTTTGGGATTCGATTGAAATCTAGCACATAGACATACACTAAACATGATATCAGACCTACTTACCGTTAGGTAAATTAATGACCCTATCATACTCCTATAGAGTTTTTGATCCACACTTATCCCTTGATTATCTTTATCTAATTTTGTGGATGTATTCATAGGTGTGCCTATTGTTTTAGCATTTTCCATCCCAAATTTCTTTAATATTTCTTTTATGTATTTTGCTTGATAAACAAAGATTCCTTCTTTTGTTTGTCTTACTTAGAGGCCTAGAAAAAATGTTAGTTCTCTCATGAGACTCATCTCAAATTCAATTTTCATTAAATTTGTAAAATCGTTATAAAGATTTTCACTTGTTCCTCCAAATACTATATCATCTACATATACTTAATTATTAATATATTGTATTCCTCATATCTTATGAATAGGGTTGTGTCAACTTTCCCTCTTAAAAAATATTTTTCAATAAAAAAATTACTCAATCTTTCATACCAAGCTCTAGGAGCTTTTTTGAAACCATATAAGATTTTTCTTAATTTATACACTGGTCTTCTAAATAAGGATCCTTAAAATCAGGAGTTTGTTCTACATAAGCCTCTTCATTTATAAAACTATTTAAGAATACACTCTTCACATCCATTTGATATAGCATGAAGTTCATGTGAGAAGTAAAAGCTAAAAGCATCTTGATTGCTTCTAACCTAGCTACAAGGGCATATGATTCTTCAAAATCTATGCTTTTCTCTTGGCAATATCCTTTGACTACCAACCTTGCCTTATTTCTTACTATATTTCCATTTTCATCAAGTTTGTTCTTGAATACACATTTGGTTCCTATTATAGATTTATCCTCTGGTCTTGGAACTAATTTCCAAACTTCATTCCTCTTGAATTGGTCCAATTCTTCTTGCATGGCCTTAATTCAAAATTCATCTTCTAAGGCTTAATCTATGCAAGTTGGCTCAATCTTTGATACGAATGACACATTGTTAAAATATTGATGCAAGGATGCCCTAGTCTTTACTCCTTGACTTGGTTCTCCAATAATTTGTTTGATAGGATGATGTTGTAAAAAGGGCTGAATTCATATTTAACCAAAGTCAAATGTATAAAATCATTTTTGTACTTTTCACAGAAAAAAAACGTTTTTAACTATTTAAACAAACTAATTACACTCTATAGCCACTTTTATGTAAGATACCAAAAATACCCTTAATGAGATTTTAAAATAGAAAACCCTACTATCTTTAGTCTCATTTACCAAAATACCCTTATTCTTTCATATAACCTTTCTTCTCTCACTTGATTCACGTTACTCTCTTTCTCTCCATTGTCAAACTATCCAAACTCAGTCACTCTTCATACATTCAATCTTTTGCTTGTTAGGTCATTCAATCTTCTTTATCAATTGCAGCGACCTCACTGAAGTCCCATTCAACAAGTTTCTTTCTCTCTAACAAATAATTTCACCCAATCTCAAGGTATCTATTCGATTTGTATTTGTTTTATTTTTTAAAAAATTATTTGTGTTCACATTGCTTATTAAGGTTGTGTAGAATGATTGTAGTTGTGAGCAGAACATATTTTGATAAGAACATATTTTGATAGATATCATTCCAAATATGCTCTAATTTGGGTGAAAAAAAAAAAATCAAAACTGCACATCGTTTACGAGTTTTGTGGGCGATAACAGTTGATAGGGCTTAGTGGGGGAACAAAGCCCGATAGGGCCTATCAGGCTTTGTTCCCCTACTAAGCCCGATTGGGCTTTGTTCACCCACTAAGCTCGATTATGATTTTTGTTGCCTACAAACCTGATATGGTTTTTATATATATTATTTTTTAAAATAATATGAGTATTTTGTTAAATAATTTAATATTATATATGAGTAAAATAATATAATTTAATATAATATATTTAATTTTATCATATTATTTAATAAAATTTGACTTCTTAAGCTTTTGTGCCTAAATGTGTTATGTTAAAATCCTCCAAAGTTTTTCATAAAATTTTTAAATATTTTTCTTAAACTACATATGAAAAATTATCATGACTTGGTTCTTAGTTTATAAGTCAAAAATCATGTTTAATTGTACAAATTATCTCTTTAGAAAAATTATTTTACTAAAATACAAATCTCAAAAAGCAAATAAACTTACTTACTTATAGTTATGACTTGATTTAATGAGGAAATGAACCCGATTTGGGTGTATGTGGGTACGTTGCATCCATGGTAATGGTGAGACTAATTTTTTTCTCTTTTCAATCTTGTAGTTGGTCATTGTGTGGAACGGAGAATGGAATGACAATAAGTATATTGGGGGTAATAGGATGCGTGCGGGAATCTACAAAAATACGACTTTTACTCAATTGGTTGAGATTGTGTACACGGTAACAAGAATTGATAAAACAAGGTACGACATCACCATTCATTTTGTAACGGAACACTCAAGCGAACTTCCAGCTACCAAGTTCCCTATCAAGGACGACTACGGTGTCAGGTTTATTATGTGCGATGACAGAAAATATAAAGTGATGTATGTTGATATGATTTGTAAAGATACTGGAGTTTGTAACCTATGTAGTGGTGGTAATCAAGATTCAGGTGCCGTTCCATTTACATCCACACGTAGTCCACTACAAAATGATGATTTTGGTACATATGGTATGGGTGGTTTGTCAGATGACGCTCCACATACGGATGATGATTGTGATAATGAAACTGATGATAATAGTGACGAAAACGATGGTGATAATAGTGATGGTGGTGGTGATGAAAGAGGAGTGAGTCCGGAGTACCCCAGAAGTAAGATTTGTATGTTCACAATTTGAGGACAACCATTTACAAAGAAACTGGATTGTTCCTGGTGTAGAAAATTATGCAATTGAGGAAACAAGACCCAAAGTGTCTATTCCATACCAGGGTGATCTTTTACACATGGGTGCACTCTTTAAAAGTAAACAGGAACTAATTTTGGCATTTGGACAATATTGTGTTGATGTGAAGATGGACTATCGAGTCAGACATTAGTGCACAATTCAATTTGAGGCTGGTTGCAAGGATGTGAACTGCAAATTTATGCTTCGTGCAAGATGCAGACCTGGTTGTTCGTTTTGGCATGTGGTGAAATTTATGCCGAGTCACATGTGTACTCCGGACGTCTACGATTCACATTTTCGAAGTGTGAAGGCTATTGTCATCGGAAGTTTGTTCTCTAAAAGAGTGGCGAGTAGTGAATATACACTTAGAATGCTAATGGGGGAGTTGCTGGAACAACATGGTGTGTAGATCATGTACACTAAAGCTTGGAGGTCTTTACAACATGCAAATAGACTTACTTATGGTAATGCGGATGAATCATATCAGTAACTACTCTCATATTTTCACATGTTAAAAGAAACAAATCCTGGCAGTATCACAGCAATAGAGACAGATGAAAATAATTATTTTTTATATTCATTTTTTGCACTCGGAGCTTGCCTTCATGGTTTCCGGTCTTACATAAGACTGGTTGTTCCCGTTGATGCCACACATTTGAAAGGTGAACACAAAGGGGTGATATTCGTTGCCACTTGTAAAGATGAGGAGGAAATGATTTATCCCATTGCTTTTGGATTTGGAGATGGTGAGTCTGACAAATCATGGATATGATTTTTGATGAAATTGAGAGAGGCTATCGGAGTGCGAGAAGATTTAGTCATTGTTTCTGATCGTCACCAAAACATTGCGAATGCGATGAGTCATGTCTTCCCTTCTGTCCCACGTGTCTTTTGTTTCTTCCACCTTCAGCAAAACTTGAAGAAACGTTGTAGACAGCGAAAAGATGTGATGACTGCATTCTACCTTGCAGCATACAACTATACCACAATAGAGTGTGATACATACTTGGCAGAAATACAGTCGATGCATCGTCAGACTCATCTGACATTGATGGAAGCAAGACTGGAAAAGTGGTCACGTGCATATTGTCCAAGAAGAAGATATTCCATGATGACCACCAACATTGCCGAGTCTCTCAATAAATGCATGATGAAAGCACGTCGGCTGCCTATAACAAGTGCACATGAATTTTTTAGACATATACTTCAGAAATGGTTTAGTGATAGGCGTGCTGCAGCTGCCAGACTCGAAACCATTGTGACCTCTGCTGCAGTGGCATATGTCAACTTAGCGTATGCCAAAACATTAGACCGAGGATGTCGTGTAGTTCCTATAATACAAGGGAACAAATACCTCGTGCAAGATACAAAGAAAGGCGATGGGATAGTTGACATTGTTGCGAGTACATGTAGTTGTCGCAAGTGGGATGTTGATCAAATGCCATGTCTTCATGCAATTGCTGCTAGCAGGTATCATGGTTTGACTTTTATTTGCGTATTATGTTCGTAATTTAGTGTGATATGTTAACACTATTTGTTTCTTTGCCTTATGCGACAGTTTCATGAGGGTGCACTACCATATGCTTTGCCATTCATATTACACTGCAGATTGGGTCAGACGCGCATATGCACTTCTCATCAATCCTCTCCCTAACAAGGCTGCTTGGGTTCTTCCAACGTACGTCAGACAGATAGTTATACTCCCACCTGTGCAAAGAAGACAACCGGGTAGACCGAGAAATTGTCGGATTCCTTCCATGGGGGAAGTTCGTCGAAGAAAAAAATGTGGAAAATGCGGTGAACTAGGACACAACAGTCTTGGTTGCCCTAATGAATGGACTTCCTCCAATGGAGAGTCGAGCATAGCCACTACTCCGGAATCCAAGGACGCTGCTAGGGCCTCTGCAAGGGCAATCCAAAAATGCAGCATTTGCAAAGAGACTGGACACATTCGTCATCGGTGCCCTATACAGTTGTCAATTCCAGGTGATGATAATATTGTCAATGATGAAAACAATCAATAGACATTAACTCATTCAGGTATGATATAATGTTATCGCATATGTTATCAATAGTAGTTAGATCGTTTGTGAAAAAAAAAAAAAAACGTTTTTTACTCGTAAAGTGTTAATAAAATTTTTACTGACCATATATATCCTCTGTGTTTCAGCAATGCTCAAAAATCACTAGCACGATACAAAAAGGATGACAACATCAATCAAATATCTTTTTGTCGGGGGTTCAGAAATGAATATTATTTTTTACATTAATCTTTGAAATTGGATTTATTCATATTTGTAATCTTTCAGTTTCCTTCATCTAAACTCATAATTAATGATTGACAGTTTGTGTTGTAGTATGTTGTTGAGCAAAGAACTGAGTATATAATGCAGTTTCAATGGCACCAAGATGATGTAATGATAAACTTGCTCAAAAATTAGAGTGTAATTTCTTAACAATTACTATTATTTGAGACTATAATAGTGGGAAACTTAAAAAAAAATTCAATTGCAAAAAAAAAAAAAATCGGGCTTTGTGGGCCACCAAAACCCGGCCATCGGGTTTTGTGGGCCACGAAACCTGGCCATCGGGCTTTGTGGCCCACGAAGTCCGAAAATAATTTTTTTTAATTTTTTTTAATTTTTCTTCAAATTAATATGTTCCATTAGCACTAAAATAATGTCTTTTAATGTTATTTGAGTAAACACAATGTATATATCACAACAATGTCATTATTTTTCACTTTGTGTGAAGATGTCCATCCACCATCATCAACACAACCAACATATGATCAATTGCTACTAATAATATTGGACAAATCAAGATAATAACGCTATGATAATAAACTTGCTAAAAAATTAAAGTGTAATTTCTTAACAATCACTATTATTTGAGACTATACTAGTGGGAAATTTAAAAAAAAATTCAATTGCAAAAAAAAAAAAAAAAGGGTTTTGTGGGCAACCAAAACCCGGCCATCGGGTTTTGTGGGCCACGAAACCCGGCCATCAGGCTTTGTGGCCCACGAAGCCAGAAAATGATTTTTTTTAATTTTTCTTTATTTTTCTTCAAATTAATATATTTCATTAGCACTAAAATGATGTCTTTTAATGTTATTTAGGTAAACCCGAATGTATATATCACAACAACGTCATTATTTTTCACTTTGTGTGAGGATGTCCATCCACCATCATCAACACAACAACACATAATCAATTGCTACTAATAATATTAGACAAATCAAGATAATAACGCTATGATAATAAACTTGCTCAAAAATTAGAGTGTAATTTCTTAATAATCACTATTATTTGAGACTATACTAGTGAGAAACTTCAAAAAAAAAAATTCAATTGCAAAAAAAAAAAAAAAAAAAAAATCGAGCTTTGTGGGCCACCAAAACCCGACCATTGCGTTTTGTGGGCCATGAAACCCGGCCATCGGGCTTTGTGGCCCACAAAGCCCGAAAATGATTTTTTAAAATTTTTCTTTATTTTTCTTCAAATTAATATGTTCCATTAGCACTAAAATGATGTCTTTTAATGTTATTTGATTAAACCCGAATGTATATATCACAACAACGTCATTATTTTTCATTTTGTGTGAGGATGTCCATCCACCATCAACACAACCAACACATGATCAATTGTTACTAATAATATTGGACAAATCAAGATAATAACACTATGATAATAAACTTGCTCAAAAATTAGAGTGTAATTTCTTAATAATCACTATTATTTGAGACTATACTAGCGGGAAACTTCAAAAATAATTCAATTGCAAAAAAAAAAAAAAAAAATCGAGTTTTGTGGGCCACCAAAACCCAGCCATCGGGTTTTGTGGGCCACGAAACCCGGCCATCAGGCTTTGTGGCCCATGAAGCCCGAAAATATTTTTTTTTAATTTTTCTTTTTTTTTTCAAATTAATATGTTCCATTAGCACTAAAATGATGTCTTTTAATGTTATTTGAGTAAACCCGAATGTATATATCACAACAACGTCATTATTTTTTACTTTGTGTGAGGATTTCCATCAACCATCATCAACACAACCAACACATGATCAATTGCTACTAATAATATTGGACAAATCAAGATAATAACGCTATGATAATAAATTTGCTCAAAAATTATAGTGTAATTTCTTAACAATCACTATTATTTGAGACTATACTAGCGAGAAACTTCAAAAAAAATTCAATTGCAAAAAAAAAAAAAAAAATCGGGTTTTGTGGGCCACCAAAACCCGGCCATCGGGTTTTGTGGGCCACGAAGCCCGAAAATGATTTTTTTTAATTTTTCTTTATTTTTCTTCAAATTAATATGTTCAATTAGCACTAAAATGATGTCTTTTAATATTATTTGGATAAACCCGAATGTATATATCACAACAACGTCATTATTTTTCACTTTGTGTGAGGATATCCATCCACCATCAACACAACCAACACATGATCAATTGCTACTAATAATATTGGACAAATCAAGATAATAACACTATGATAATAAACTTGCTTAGAAATTAGAGTGTAATTTCTTAACAATCACTATTATTTGACTTAAAAAAAATATTCAATTGCAAAAAAAAAAAAAAAAAAAAATCGGGCTTAGTGGGCCACCAAAACCCAGCCATCGGGCTTTGTGGCCCACGAAGCCTAAAAATGTTTTTTTTTTAATTTTTCTTTATTTTTATTCAAATTAATATGTTCCATTAGCACTAAAATGATGTCTTTTAACGTTATTTGGGTAAACCCAAATGTATATGTCACAAAAACGTATTATTTTTCACTTCATGTGAGGAACAACTACAAAAAAATTCATTTGTCATTTCCAAGTTTTTCATTTTTTCCTCTCAATCTATGGGTTCCACTAACACTAAAATGATCTCTTGTTACGTTGTTCGAGTTAGTTGAAGGTAGAATGCACAACAAATACATAATGAATTGTTCTAACTACTAACATTGGATCAACATGATGTAATGATCTTCAAATTACCCCACAAGTGTAATTTAAAAATTTCGATAGTCTCCCTTGTTTCTTGGACATTGAACCTACATTAGAGACTCAGTCTCTATGTTCAATAACATAATAACATGAAAATATTTACCATCACAACATTAGAGACTCAGTCTCTCTTCCCGACAACATACTGCCACCACAACCACTTATTCCTTACCCTCAACAACACCGAAAACCACATTTCATCAAGTGAGCAATATACAATTTGCTATACCTATACAAAAATATACAACATTTGAATTAGATGAAAATAAAAGCACAAAACGAAAAATCTTCAAATCTATTGATCTACAAGTATACTACCGTGCTATGTCTATACAAAAATATTACAATCTGTCTCCGGAGGGTACGAACATCCACAGTTGGGTGCATCTACCAGTGATCCTCATTATGCCTCAGTATGTCCTCGACGTATTTGATAACGTAGCACCCGCAGCTGGCCCTGTATTAGACATAACACACATTGGTAGCATAACCATATTTTCATGAAAATTGACTCTGTAGTATAATTTAAATTAATTTACGCATCCGGTTGTTGAGGCAACTTCTGAGGATCAGTATTCTCCACTTCCCAATCTCTGTCTAGCGTCGTAGTTGCAGTTACATGTTCATAATATGCAGCTTTCTTTAGTAGAATGGGTAACAAGCTCACAAATGGTTGTATAGCTTCGGCCCTGCTCCTATGACTGTCTTCATTCATGGCATTGGAGTCATATATGACAATTCTCCTATCTTTCAAGCAAATCTTTAAAAGAAATCAATGAGAATTCGCTACATTACAAGGGAGCAACACCTGTATTTTATTTTAATATGTCAGTCGTACGGATATAAATAAATAAATCATTAAATGGAATGAATTAAGACTTACATAATCGACCATCCACCAAGGGAGACTCCCATCAATGTGCCCGTCAACGAAACCGGTCCACTCTTCTGGAACAGATGCGATGGAAGACAGAAAAACCCTCATGTTGCCCCCGTACTCCTGTTCCCAAAATCTTACCATGGATGCCTGAAAAATAAAATAAAATAAAAATATTGGTCATAGACTAAATTAAGATGCAAAAAAAAAAAGTAATGCAAACTCACAACAAGCGAGGTTGACATGATAACGTAGTTTGTGTCATATTGACGCCGAGACTGTATACGTCTTAGGCAACACATGTAACTATCGATATGGTAACCCTCCAACTAGTTGGCCTCATTCTCTATGTTTCGGAGGTCATTCGGTGTTAGGTTAAGAATGAAACCGGTGTAAAGACTACAACAACCAAGAAAAATAAGAGTAAGAATATATTGTTGATACAAATAGAAAAAATGTAAATATTGTTACTTACCTAATATTTTCGTTGGAACCTATGAACTTAATATAACCCTCAGGGGGCACTGTCTTTATGTCCGGCGGCATTGGGTCTAGTACCGGCAGCATCGGGTCCACGTTCGACCCCTCCAAAGCAGCATCCTTCTTTCTACTTTTATATTTTGTTGGATCGGTGAAGGGTGGCCGATGAAACTGCGATGACAATCTATCTCGCATAGGTCGTCTGTCGACCCTAACCACTTCCTCCTCTTGTAGCTGAACAAAACCTAACTATTACAATATTTTAGAATGAAGTAAAACGTATAAAAGTAAATTTGGAACTTACTCTAGATGTAGATGCCTGCTCCTCATCGTGATGATCAAGATCTACCTGATCACCACCCTGGGACTGCTCATGAGCATTATCGCTGTGATCTGGGGAAATATGCGGGATGCGTAGATGAGCACATAGTGCTGCTTGCCCCCTCTCTAATGCTGCTTACCTCCTCTCTAGTGATTCCTGCGTCCTCTCTAGTCTCAACAATTGTGTCCCCACTTGACTCATTTCCCCATCTATTCTCCGCAACATATCTAGAGTTTGTTTTAGCATATCGGCGATCTACAAAAGGCAAACAAAAAATATATAAATAATTACAAAAAATATAAATTAAAACTATTATTATAATAAAAATCATACCCCTGCCTCGTATTGTCCATGGTGTGAATTGTCAAGAAATCTTGCCTCCTCCTTATCCTTCTCCCCCTTTCCCTCGTATAAAAAATATATAAACAATTACAAAAAATATAAATTAAAACTATTATTATAATAAAAATCATATTCCTGCCTCGTATTGTCCGTGGTGTGAACTGTCAGGGAATCTTGCCTTCTCCTTATCCTTTTCCTCCTTTCCCTCCTATAAAAAATATATAAACAATTACAAAAAATATAAATTAAAACTATTATTATAATAAAAATCATACCCCTGCCTCGTATTGTCCGTGGTGTAAACTGTCAGGGAATCTTGTCTCCTCCTTATCCTTCTCCCATTTTCCCTCCTATAAAAAATATATAAACAATTACAAAAAATATAAATCAAAACCATTATTATAATAAAAATCATACCCCTATCTCGTATTGTCCGTGGTGCGAACTATCAAGGAATCTTGCCTCCTCCTTATCCTTCTCCTCCCCATTCTTTTCCTTTCCCTTCTCATCTAAATGTATCATACTCGCCTCATCCTTATCCCCGTCATTCTCTTCCTCTTCATCACCTCCTCTGCCCCCGCCCCCAAATTTATAGACGTCGACCCCAACCGAGTGTTGAGGGTTAAAAAATCTCTAAAAATTCGTTTCCTGCTCATCATCAGTGGGCTCAAGAGTTGGACTAGATCCTCGTGCTTGCAAAATTGTATTATTTAGATAGATATGATTTAAAAATAAACTAAATTTAGAGGTAAGTTGCACACTTACTTCCTTCCTAAGACAGTCGTCGTAATTTTTTATCTGTGGCCTTTTTTTGGATAGCCATTTTCTGCATCTTGGAATGTCTGCGTTGGACAGTCTGACGGCCCATTTATTCTGAATCCATGGGAACGTTTCGATCAACCACCACTGTAGAGAGCAAAAAAAAAAATGAAAAAAAAATTAAAAAACAAAACAAACATTTAGTTACTATAGACAAATCATATACAATAAGGAGTGAGTATGACAAATCATATACAATAAGGAGAGAGTACCTGAAACGCCCATACAAAACCATAAAGGTTGATTTTCTTCCCATCTTCGCCAGTCAATTTTCTTTCTTTCGTGGCCAACCGGATGTAATGTTGACTCTTACTGTAGACATATGTAACCCAAGGGAACATCTCAAATGCTTGTAAATCCTCGGCCATAGTCCACAAGAAATCATCCACATGCCCACGCTCATCCTAGCCCAACAAAAACATGTCGACCACAACAATGTAAATCAGTTTCAGGGCATCCTCTGAAACCATGTCCTCTTTGGTACTAATAAGTAATTCAAGGTCGTCTCCAGTCACCCCCTTCTTATGTTGTGGAAATAGTCGAGCACGTAAACTCTCTGGCTCAACAGGTTTTGGTTCAAGGCTTTCCCTATCAATAGCCCCAAATCGGAGTCCACTAATAAGTATGAACTCCTTCCTCCCGTACTTGTATGGTGTGCCGCCCATCTTGAACCACATCTCATCGTGGCGAGCACCCGAAAATGTCACCTCCCTAAGTAGAACATGATATATCAACTGTGGTGCAGTCAAATGGAGGGACAAAGGCATATTTAAGAAATATCCTAATGGGCCCTATAGGAATCTATCCAATAATTTGTATCGGTCTAGAGCACGACGCATCGCCTCAAGGTGTTTGATCCCACAATGAGTAGTAACTCGCATTCCGGGCAGTAATATCTGGTGAGCATGAACATAAGTAAATTTTATAGTTTTCTGTTCAACTATCTGTAAGAAAAAAAATACAAAAACAATAATTGTCTTAGCACATGTAAAAGCACAAGTAAAAGAAGAAAAAGCCCAATTGTCGCAGCTCGATCATCGCAACCCAAACCTGATCGGGCTTCGTTGGGCAGCGATAATCGGGCTGCGTCACAGCCCAGCGGTCGGGGGAGCCCAATTGGGCATGGGCTTGGTCGCGGCCGATCGAGCTTCCTTCGTCACACGAAGCTCGATCGAGCTTCGTTTGCAAACGAAGCTCGATCGAGCGAGCGACAAAGGGGGCTTCGTTGCAGAGACGAAGCCCATCGGGCTTCTACCCCAGCGGGCTTCGTCGCGAACGAAGACCGACCGTGGGGCTTCATTCGCGACGAAGCCCGATCGATCTCCATGGTCGCCGACCACGAAGCTTCGCCGGCGACCATTTCCAGCATCTTTGTTTATTAAAATCAACAGAAAACTCTGACCTTGTTCAACCAAGATGAGATCGACGTCGGTGATTAAGTAGCTGTCATGGCGGCGGCGAGTGGCTGTCACAGCGGCGGCGGGTGGTTGCTTTGTGAGAGAGATGAAGTGGGTGGGTGAAATGGGTAATGGGGGGTGAGGGGTATTTTAATATTTGACTATTGTTGTGTTTATTTTTTATTTCTTTTTAATTTTTTAAATAAATAACGGTCAAATCTGACAAAGTGGCTATTTCATGTAATTAGTTTGTTTGAAAGTATAAAAATTTTTTTTTTTTAAAAAGAGAGGTTAAAAAACGAATTTTATATTTAATTAGTGGTTACTTTTTGCCATTTCCACTTGTAAAAATTTATAATTCTTAGGATGCTTGCTAAATCATCCTTATCTAAGGGTTCCTCTTGTTCTTGAGATTGAGAACTTGATGGTTTATTTTTAAATTTTTCTTATATTTTTCGATTTCTCCATTTCTTTAGATGGATCTATTTCTATCTCCTCTTCATCTTTGTTTCTTCTTTTTGTCTCAAGACACTCATTAAATTTTACTTGAATAGATTCTTCTAGAGTGTTAGTTCTTATATTATATACTCTATAAGCCTTACTAGTGTTTTAATATCCAAGGGAAATCCATTGGTCATTTTTAGCTTGAAATTTTCCTACATCGTCTTTTGTGTTCTAAATAAAATACTTACATCCAAAGGCTTGAAAGTAGGACACGTTAGGCTTTTTGTCATAATATAATTCAAATGGTGTTTTATTAATATCTTGCCTTAGATTAAACCTATTTAAAATATAGCAAGTAGTATTAATTGCTTTTGCCCAAAAGTAAGTTGGCAAGTTATTCTCCAAAAGCATGGTCCTAGCCATCTCTTAAAGACTTCTATTTCTCCTTTCAAAAACATCATTTTGTTGTGGGGTTTTATGTGTGGAGAATTAATGAAAAATATCATTTTCTTCATAAAACTCCATAAAACGCCTATTCTCAAATTCCTCACCATGATCACTTCTAATAGATACAATTATATCATCTTGTTCTCTTTTAATTTTCTTAACTAGTTTGACAAAATTTTGAAACGCTTTATCCTATGAGATTAAAAATATTACCCAAATAAATCTAGAAAAATCATCTATTATAATATATACATACAATTTTCCACCCATATTTCTAGTTTGAGAGGGTCCAAATAAATCCATGTGTAAAAATTATAGAGGCTTATTGATTGATATTTCATTCTTGGATTTAAAGGAAACTCTAGTTTGTTCATCACAATAAATTTCTTCATTAAATTTTATCTTAGGGAGCTCTTTAACTATATCTTTATTAGCTATTTTTCTAATTAGCTCTCAATTAATATAACCTAATCTTTTATGCCATAAGAAAATATCTTCATTTTTTACTATTAGGTATTTTACATTAATTTTCTCAATATCAGCAATGTAGACATTGCCTTGCCTATTAGCACAAATAATAATGGAGTTGTAGCTATCATAACGAGACAATGCTTTTGTTTAAGAATAATTTCATAGCCATCATAACAAAATTGACTAATGCTAAGAAGATTATGTTTTAAACCATCTACTAAGAGAACATTTTTAATAATAGTGGAATGTGGCTAACAAATTGTACCTAAACCAATCACTTTACCGTTGGCATTATCCCCAAACATGATAGATCCTCCATCTTTGGGAGTGAGATCTAAGAATGGATCTTTTTCATCGATTATGTGCCATGAACAGCCACTGTACGTATACCACTTGTTGCTCATTGTGGATCTCACTCACATCTGCACATTTAAAAGATCATGTTTTAGATTTGGATACCCATGTATAAACATGTCCCCTGAATCTTTCTTCGTTTGGATGAAATGATTTAATTATTCTTGATGCATTTGAATAAGAAACAACATTTAAAATTCTGTGATCTAAAATTCTCATTATTTGGATTACCGCTTTGGGTATCCACATTTGCATTTGATTACTCTTCTTAGGTTGGTGTCTCCATTTAAGTTGTTTCTATTCTCCTTTAGGTGTTTTGTGCTTTGATTTGGGTTTTGAATTTTTTCTTGAAATCAATGTGGCTAAACTTTTCGTTATGGCATTCTTTTCTACTAATAATTTATTGTTTTGAGTTTTTAATATTGTTTTTCTTCTTAAAGTTTAATTAATTGATCATTTACTTTATTTTCATTTTCTTTCTTGAACTTTTGTGATTTTTCTTCTAATTTCTTTATTTTACTCTTTAATTTTTCATTTTTTTCTTTATGATTTCCCTTGATGGTTTTTATTTCTTTCTTAATAAATTAATATTTTATATATAATTCTTCGTATGCCTTTTGTAATTTTTTTAAATCTATATCTTCTTCTTTCTTCTTCTATAGCCATGAAGCACATATGTGCTTGTTCATCTTCATATTCGAATGACTTGCATGCTGCATTTGCATCCAAGGCCGAGAATGCATGTTTTTTTGACTTTTTAAATATTTTATTTTTTACTTTCTTATTTTTTTCTTCTGGCAATCAAATTTCATATGCTCACTCTTTTTACATTTGAAATAAGTAGGAGTGATTCTCTTACGCTCGTTTTCTTTTTCTCTCATTATTCTAGCAAACACTTTTGTTAGAAGAGCTATTTCATCATCTTTTTTCTCTTCATTAGACTCGGGTTTTTTATTTATTTTTAAGACTATGGTTTTCTTACCTTTAGCATCTTTATTAGTTTTATTTAATATTAATTCATGAGTTAGAAATATTCCTATTAATTCTTTCAAATTCTTAGCTTGGGAAATTGTAGTCACTAAAGATTGTCAATCTAATGTTAGAAATCTAAGAACTTTCTTAATTTGATACTCTTTCGAAATTATTTATAATATTTTGGAATCTACCATTCATATCACTAATGTTTTCATTTTGAAATAATTTAAATTCTTCATATTGTGACATTAGTAGATTTATCTTTGTATCTTTTACTTGATCTGTTCCTTCATAAACTACTTGTAGTTTTCTCTAGGGGTGTCAACAGTTCAGATTGGTCCGATTTTATAGGAATCCAGTAACCGAACCATTTTTAAAGGTTCTGAAAAAATAAGAATTGTAACCGAATCATTACATATATAAAACCAAACCATGACCAATCCATCGCATCGGATCTGTTTCGGCTCTATCCAATTAACATTTAGCTTCTAAATATTTTTGCAAAATATGAAATTACAAACAAATTTGTTAATTAAAATAAACCCATAACTTCATTAATGCTTCAAATCTTGAAGTAAAAGTAGAACAAAATAATTAATAGACTAACTCATCAAATGAGATTACATCGATCATTTAGTATAGCAATAGCGCATAAAAGTCTAGAAATAAAAGAGGTCGTGAATAACAATAACCAACAATAAAAAAGAAATAAATAAAAACTAGCAGATTAAAATTGCAAGTAATAATATATTTATACGTATGTATATATATATCCAAAAAATTATAATATATATATAAGTATAATATCGGTTCCAGTTCGATTCGAATCACGGTTTGAAAAGAAAAACCAGTAACCAAATCAAATATATCGGTTCTTAATTTTTTAGAACCAGAACCTAAGCATTAAACCATAGAACCAATCAAAAAGGCATAGTTCAGTTCGATTTGGTCCAGTTCATCAGTTTTCGAATATTTTTTGACACCCCTAATTTTTTCCATATTTCATGATATGTAGAACAAATAGATAGTTTTTCATATTCACTAAGAAGGATTGAACAGAAGATTGTGTATTTAGCTATATAATTCACTTGGTGTTTTTTAATATCTTTTTTGTTCCAATCTTTTTCTTTGGGTTTAGATGTAACAAAATCATCCCTAACAAATTTTCACAAATAATAATCTATTGAAAACAAATATGTCTCCATCCTTATCTTCTAATAAGCAAAATTTGTGCAATCAAAGAATGTTAGTCTAGAGGGTGAAGGTCCTTCGGGAATAGTTTAGTTTGTGAATGAGGCCATCTACATCTCTTCGAAGTTGAGATATAGACTAAGGATTCAACTATTTTAAAAAACTGCTTTGATACCAAGTGTTGGTCCCTTTAGAGAATGACAACTCAAAAAGGGAGTGAATTGAGTGATTAATTTTTTTTTGTAATTTTAATAAATATTCTTGATTAATAATTTTATTTGAGAATATATATTTGATAAATATAATAAATGATGTTTGAGATTAATAATGAATGCAAGCCACAAGACATAGCAAAAATAAATGAAATGAGACAGTAAGCAATTTTAAATGGTTTGGTGTCTCCACACACACCTAGTCCACTCTCCCAAGGTCTAACCACCTTTGGGGTTCTACTAAACCAATTTCACCAAACTTTTCACACTACCTCATATTGATTACAACGAATTCTAAACAACCACTACACTAAGGTTTCCACCATAACTTATTTTGAAACTATATTCACCTAAATTTTAACGATTTTAGGAAACTTATATAATCTACAACAATAGTTTAAATATTCACAAATAATCGTCCATAATTGAACACAATTAAATAAGCAATTAAGAAAAAAATTACAAGGTAATGAAATATAAATAAATTTTGTAACCTCAAGTTTAATGGAGAAATTTGGAGTAGATTTGAAAATCTTTTTTCCTATTGCCTTATGACTCATCGATGGATGTGCAATAATATTTCGAGAGCCTTGGATTGCTTGGATGTTTGCTTGACAGCATTTAAGAGCTTTCAGGTGCTTTGAATATGCAATATGTGCAATAAATGATCTTAAAAATGAGTTAAAGGTATTTATAGGCATTTGGAGCACTATTGCAAGTGGTCATTTTTTTTATCATTAGACTGAGGGTCGACCTCCCAAAGGAGAAGGGTTGACCTTTGGTTGAATTTGCAACGATTAAAAATTTAACTATTGGATTAAGGGTTGACCTTTGCTACATGGAATATTGACTTTTTGAAGCATGAGGGTTGACTTTTTTGTAGCGCACTGTAGCGAAGTGTAACATCCCAGAATTTTGGAAAAAAATAATAAATATTAATTCCGGTATTTGAAGTCATTATTGAATGTTTGAGGATTTAAGAAAAAAATATTTACTTATGTTGTTTTGAGGAAATAGGAAATTAAGGCAATTAATAATTTTATTTGGGGATATTTATGGAAATAATGAAAGAATAAAATAAATTAAATTAGTGAATTTTTGGAAATTGTCGGGGTGTAAGTGAAATAAGCAGAAATTGTACTAAGTGGAGTTACCTGAAAATTATGGGGTGCTGGTGTAATTCTGGAAAGAGGGACCGAAAGTCTCCTTAAATTTATTAGCGTGCGTATATAGGATGAGGAAGCGGCTGGCGTGGCTGGCATGGGATCGCGAGGTGATGGCTGAAGTCGCGGGTTTGAGGCAGGCGTGTGTGAGGATTTTTGGTTGAATTTATTTAGCCTTTAAGCGCCAAAACGGTGCCATTGTGGTAAGGTGGTGGGAAGCAACGCAACAACCGCAGGCCGCACCATGTGGCGGCCCCTGGACCACCTATTTGCCTTACGCCCTAAGCCTTCTCCGTCCAGTTTCTTTTTTAAGCCAATTTTTTACCATTTCAAGGGTAGAAAATGGAGAAACGGGGGAGAGAAGCATTGGAAGAGGGGCTCAGCAGCAACAGCTAAAACAAGAGGAAAAGTAGGAAGAATTGGAAGAAAAGTTGAGGAATTCGGTGTTAAAAATATCTAGGTAAGTGAGTAAAATTAGTATAAATATTATATGTTTAAATTATAAATTTTATACGGTCAAATTATGCCGGTTACGTGGTTAGATTGGATTATTTTGAGCCGTGAACTTGTTATTCCCTGTAGAACATTTTACTTCACAGCGAGAGTGCGAGAAGGGCAAGAATCGGCTGAATAAAGGCAAGTTTCTAATCATTTCCTCATGTTCTTAATTTCATGTGAAAGTTTTCGTGGTTTCTCGTATTTTATTCCTTCCCTTACCATGACTCGATTCCACGTATTAATAATATAATCTGCGTGGCAACCATCTTGCGCTTTATATTTTATTAATGGGTTTGTTGTCGATGGAGTGAGCTAAGTAAATGATTCCTTGGTGTCGTTTCTTACGTCCACCACGGGGCTTTGTATCACCCTGCTTTATTTGGGAATGATGTTGAACCCGATAGGACATGTTCTTAGAAGAGTTGGTATGGTTTATTGGGTTATGTTAAAAGGTTTAATGGAAAAAGTGAATGGTTCATTAACATGATAAGAGATGAGAAGAAGAATGGCATATTGATGATTGTATCGCAAGTGCATGATGAGTTATGAGGGGAGTTTATGAAATGTTGAGTTTAATGTTAACCAAGTGTGTCTTAAAGGTATGGGGTACAAAGTCACTAACTGTCGACCATGGGTCGGGTAGTTGATGGCTAGATGTATGAGCGCCAGTCATCAGCCGTCGCGATAAGTGCTAAATGGGCTAAAAGAGCTGGTATCTCCAGATTCTTGCCCTGACTTTATGCATATCATGATGTGTGTACTACAGAGGGTTGGGTTGCATTCATTTAGGGGACATGTTTGATTTGTGATGGGATGTGTGAGCATTTACATGACCCGGTTGGTCTACTAACCAACTTGAGTTCCCTAGGTGAGCTGGTACATTTAGGGCATTTCGCATGTGTGTATTCTTATGTGGGCATAGCATGGCCTGATGCTTGGTTTATGGGGCCTTGTCATCACGTTTATGCTGCAAAAGCCATTGCATTTTCTAATTGTTGCATTGCATGGTGAAGATGTGTGGCTGTGAGTGATGGGGATGGATAGTGCCCACCACGGATCGTATGCCGTGGAAATGGACCACGATGGCGATTAGTGTGGCCTACCACGGAATGTATGCCATGAAAGTGGCCCACAATTGCGGTAGGATATGATGGTATGATGGATGACAGGAAGAGCATGTTATGAATGTTAGGAAAAGCCGACCAAGGTTGGAAAAAGGCAGGTCCTTACGAATGATGATATGGTGGCCTATATTGGGGTGCAACAGGTTTGTATGCAGGACTTTAGTGCCAATGTGTGGCTTATGTGGGCCCCAAGAACCCTTTATGTGTAGTTGATTTTATGTTATGCATTTAGAGTTAATGCACATATTGATCATGACATGGTGTGTTGTTACATTGGCATAAACTGCATGGGAGATTGGGGAAGAGTCGTATACTTAACCAGTTGCCTTTCTTTCATGAGCTTGTTGAGTCTCGCGACTCACTTTTACTTTTCATCATTCCAAGTAAGAGAATCACTTGAGATATCAAGTACGTTCGACAGGATTGAGTCCAGATCATCGAGCCATGATAGCAAGTACAGACCTCTCCTGAAACTAGATCCTGGGTGTCGTCGTGTTCAGTCAGAATAATGCTTGTGTTCTTGAGATAAATGTATGATATGTAAGCTCATGTGGGTTCATGTTGAGGACGGTTATGAAACGTTAGGTAATAAAAAAGGTACGATTTTATTAAGGGTTGTGTGTGAGTTTTAGTTTGTGCTATTATTTTATATTATTTAGGTAATGGCCATCTCACAAATCCTCTATGCTAGCGAAGGCTCTGGGAGGCAGGCCGTTGCATGAAGGGTCGACTTTCTGAAATCAAAGGGTTGGCTTTTCATTGCAGCAAAGGGTCTACTTTCGAAAATCAAAGGGTTGACTTTTCACTATAATGAATAGTAAATCATTGTAGTAACGATTGAAAAAATATTTTATACATTATAAAATATAGTTTTGAAACCAACAACCAATATTCAACAAATACAAAACATGGTCCACTTTTACTCTATGACTAATGTACTAATAAACTATTAGTTACATCAGTGATAGAGTGAAAAGAGTGAAAAGAGACTGATTTGTAAAGTATAGTGGTGCATTTGAGGGAAAAAAAAATTATGAATACACAGTTGAACTTTTATTTCTAGTTCAAATACATCTTTGTACTTTATGAATCGATCCATTTGAGCAAAAAAACATTCAAGAGTAAAAGTGGTAAATAATAAAAAGTTCAACGGCTAAATTGAGCTTTTATCCATTGATTTAATTTAATTAACACATTTTAGGTTCAAAACTAACTATTGGAGTCTCTTAACAACAAAAATATTAATCACAAAAATAAATCATAATAAATTTTCATGCACACAATTCAAACAAAAGGAGATTCTGAGACAATGAACTGATGTTTGGCTAGGCTTGAAGTTAAAAGCTAGTCAATACTAGTTTTAAAGTTACTTGTTTGACCATAAAAATGTGATTATCAATTAATTTAGTAAAATTTTGTTATAATTATATTCTTATTTTGATCTCAAAATTGGGTTTAATGGAATATTTTGTAATCATATGCAGGTTTAGAGAAAAATAAAATTTAAAGAGAAATTAGGGATGAATTGAAAATTTTAGAAAAAAATAAAAATAGAAAAAAAAGAATACTCCCCTTTAATTTTTAATAAAAATTAAATCTGCAATATATATAAACATAATACATATAATACATAGACATATGCGTGCATGCTATATAGATATATATATATATATACAGATATAACTTAATATATTTACATGGGATGCAGCAGTGCGTGGACTTGAGGCTCAAATCAATGGAAAGTCCAGCAATTGAAAGACCCAATTTTCGCACACTTGAAGCCCAGTGGTATGCCTATGTGATGCCCATTTAAAGCCCAAATTGAGGCAGCCCATGAAAGAATCACATTGGCAATTGAAGCCCAATTTGAAGCTTAATTAAATGACCCAGCCCATGGACGCACAGCTTCCAGATATGCAGTCCCTTGGCTTGTAAATTCAGTCAATTGCAAGGGCAATTAGCAGTGGCCATATATATATATATATATATACGGCACAACACGGAAAGAGTGGGGGAGAGCTCCCAATCGCCGATTACAATCAGAATAAGGGAGCCGAAAGTAGGACAGTGAGGAGGAGGAGGGGTTTTCTCGAACAGTGGCAATGTAAACGGAGAGCAGAGAGTGTGTGCGTTGAGGGGCTGAGGTTGTGTGGAAGAAGGAAACGCAGCAAGGGTATTCGCACAATGAGGCTACACACAACACCTCCCTTTGGAGCTGTTTGTTGCATCTTAAAAATTGTAACTTTTATCTTCTAACTTCAAAAAAATTAGGATATAATATTTATTTTAGCTTATAGAATTCTAACTTATAATTTTTACTAGCTTTTAGAAGGGGTAGAAGTTAGCTTTTTTAAAGCTGGGGTATCCCAACTTTTACAACTTTTGCTTAAATAATTACATTTTTATGACAATTTTGCCCTTATTTTTAACAAAGAATTACCCTATTGTCTACGCAATCGTGGATTTTTCTTCTTCACCGCCATCTCCATTTTCAGATCTCTTCCTCTCTCTGGTCATCTTCCTCTCTCTCTATACTTTCATTAATTTTTTTATAACACTTGAAACTTATACATATACACTAATTAATTTTTAAATTATCATTCTATAACTATTAAATGGGCGTTTGTTAAAATGAGCAAGATAAGGTGGTATCAAGATAAGATTGAGATGCTTTCCGGATCAAGATATGGAATGATCAAGATAAGGTCAGGAAGCATTCAAAGATTTCTATCAGACTGTTTGTTAAATTTTTTAGAATCCACTGATAATTGTATTTTTTCTTTTCATGTGTTTGTTAATACATATGATAAGCACCAAGATAATGGTTTTTTTACCAAAATATCCCTATTATCAAATTTATGATTAAAATAGTATTTTATGATTAATATGAATTGTCAAAAAAATTAAGATTAAAATTAAAAATAATATTTTATTTTTCAAATTCATGTTCAAAAATAAATTTAAAAAGAGTTGAAAAGAGTTAAATAAAATATATAGAGAGAGAGAAATTTAAATTTTAAAAATCAATGAAATGAATAATGTCATTTAAATTTTAAAAATTGTCAAAACATATAATAATTTAAAAATATATTAAAAAATATTAATTATAAGAGTTAAATAAATAAGGTTTTTTAATAAATTTAAATCTTTAAAATGCACTAAATGACATTAATTATCTTACAAGGGGCAGATAAGTAATTCAACCTTATCTTGAAAAAGCAAGATAAATTTATCCGAGAGGGATGTCGGATAAATTTATCTTGAAAGGGGGAGATAAGAGGTCACGTGAGGCCTTTTCCGGAAATGGTCAGATAAGGTTAACAAACACGTTGGAAATACCAAACATCCGGAATGCTTCTCATATCTAACATTTTCTCCCTCTTATATTGGTTAACAAACACCCCCTAAGGGTATTATGGACAATTATACAAAAATAAGTTATTTTACAGTTTATGGTATCAAACACCACAACTACTTAACTAGAACTTCTAAGAAGTTGCAGCAAACAGGTTCACAACTTATTCTAAGTTTTAGAATCTATAATCTAAGAAGCTAGAAGTTATAATTTATTTAATTAAGTTGCAACAAACGAGACCTCTGTTCTGTCCATTTCATTAATGTTCTTTTGTTTATTGTTGTTAATTTTTTTGTTCTGGAATTACTATTGTTCTTAATTTCAGCAATTTTAATTCTATCTTTACATTGATGCATTTTAATTTCTGTCTTTCACATTCTGTCTTTTTATTTCTGTCTTTAATTTTTGCAAATTTAATTTCAGTAATTTTAATTTGCTGCAATTTAATTTCTCTTATTTAATTTCAGTAATTTACATTTCTTTTATTTAATTTCTATCAATTAATTTTTAAATGGAGGCGTGTGGCTAAGTAGGTCTTGGAAGGCAATGACAATATCCAGAGCCATGAATAATCTAAGCAAACCGAACTCCATTGCTTAGTTGAGGCTATGAAATTAGATAAAGAATTTTTACTAAAACATTTAGATTTTAATTGGGGTATATGCCTAACTCGGAACTCTCATGCCAAGTATGTGAGTTACCCAAATTGGAAATACTATCATACCATACTCAAGTCTAAGTGTAATATATATGCATTTTTATTTATGATGGTTGCTTAAGTTAGATCTTCTCATGTCATGTATGGAAGATGCTAGAAATATAACCATCATCATCTCAAAATATAATTAATAGCAAAATTATGTAATCTAATTTTCTAATACGATGATACTATAATTTTATGCTTGCTTGGGGAATGAATGGATCGGCACTGAAATTATGGGTGGCAATTCGTGTTGGCGGGTCGTAATCGTGTCGTGTCGAGACACACGTATAACACGTGTCAGGTTAACCCGAACACGACCCGTTTAATAATCGTGTCAAATTCCTTAAACTCGAACACGACACGTTTATTAAACGTGTAACACGACACGACCCGTTTAACTAAACGTGTCGTATCGTGTCGTGTCACCTGTTAACCTGTTTAACCCGTTTAATTTAAACAGGTCATGTTGTGTCACCTGTTAAACGTGTTATTTAGTTTTAAACGTGTTATTTCGTGTATAATCGTGTTAACGTGTTCAGATCAACCCACTAACCCTTTTAATTAAACGTGTCATTTCGTATATAATCGTGTTAACGTGTTCGGGTCAACCCGTTAACACGTTTAATTAAACGTGTCATTTCGTGTCTAAACGGGTTAGACGGGTTGACCCGCCTAAGACACGAAAATAATCGTGTCATAAACGGGTTGACCCGTTTATGACCCGAACCCGATTAAGCCCAACCCTAACCCGCTTAACTTCGTGTCATGTCGTGTCGTGTAATCGGGTCGTGTCCAAAATTGCCAGCTCTAACTGAAATTGTCTTGTCCCAAAATGTTTTATTTTCAATGTTAATTCACTATCTCAATTTTCCCTCATATCACATCACATTACTTCACAATTTACTTTCATGCACTATCTTTACTGTTCTTTTAATAATTGACTTCCTTGTGGATTCGACCTGGATTTACCAATTTTAAAATTTGTACTACATAAACCTTGTACGCTGGCGAATGTGACCCCTTTGTGAGTGTGTCTTTAAGATAGTTAATTATTACGCAAGGGTAGGAGTCGAACAGAATGCTAGATAGCTTAAAAGTTTTTACGCAAGTGATTAAACAAATGTACACTCAAACTGTTGTGGGATAACCAAACACACCTTAGCTAAACATGCGTTAAAAGAATGCAAATAACCTCTGGAAGACCCAAAAAAGTTTTTCGGGCAAGGCTAGCTAAATTTCAAAGACTCAGAGTGTCTTTGAGGCCTTCGAGGCAATCCCTCAGAAGGATAGTTTTTGGGGCTTTTGGTCCCTGAAGAGACTTTCAAGCCCTTTGACCCTCATTCGTAGACCTAAAGAGCTAGTACCTCACCTGGAAAGTCAAGCCAGTTGCGTGTGCCACATGTCCCACTTTGTCACGTGGCCTAGTCCCTGACGCTTATAAATACCCCTTAGATTCATGCCCTC
Source organism: Diospyros lotus (assembly GCF_014633365.1). Lineage (NCBI taxonomy): Eukaryota > Viridiplantae > Streptophyta > Magnoliopsida > Ericales > Ebenaceae > Diospyros > Diospyros lotus. The sequence goes on from NC_068349.1 coordinate 28,336,547, forward strand.
GAGATACAAATCTATCTCCTGAAGACCTATACCTAAAACCAATCCCAACTCTTTAGATCCAAACCCTTTTGGAGACCTCGAAGGCACAAACATAACCCATCCGCATTCTATCTTCTACATCATAGTAGCATCTAACTTTGCCATCGAAGAGCCTGCGCGAGAAAGTTCCCCATGTGCCTTCTAACTGTTTTTGTGCCACAGACTTCCCGAAGACTCGAAAGACCTATTCAGGGACAACTAAGCAAGAACACCTCCCGGAGACCCCCACAGCTCTCTCGGAGCTAACCTAGCCAAATACCTCTTGTTCGAAACTTCTATGGGGCCACTCATTCCTGAAAACTCTTTAGGTCACCATCTATCCAAAGACCACATCTTTGGGGAATTTTCCAAGGCATCCATCCAGCCCTCATGGACAACGAATCAAGCCTAGCCTTGCAAACTCAATTCTCTCGGATAGTGGATCAAGCCATTCTCCAACTGGACACTTGCTAGTGCCACTCACCAGCATAGACCTTACTTCCTATTTTCTCGCCAGTCTCTATTGGATTGTTTCCTAAGACAAACAAATTTCATTGTTGTATCCTTACAATAACAATTTAGCATCGTTTGTGAGAAACAAACTAAAAGTCTCCAACATGGTGAGAAAAACAAGATCTTTTCGCACAAGAGAGTCCCAGCTTGAGGCCACACATATTAGTCTTCCTAGACAGCGAGATGCTACTATTGGGGAGTGCATTTTAATCATTTCCCCAAGATCATTGGCCCCGGGCCTTACAGTAACTTCTTTACAACAAAGACAAGGGAGCTGAGAGGCTATGCAATAGTATTCGTTAGAGCAAGGCTAGTCCATTGACCGTTCATTGCCAGTACATGTTTCCCCTGCATACCCAGCCTCTGCACACCTAGTGGACCTCCGAACAACAAGGACATTCCTTTAGGTAGGTTATTGAGTCTAATCAACCCAGTGGTGCAAGAAATGTTCAGGTTGATAAAGTTGTAACCCAGGAGCCAATCATAAGAGTTGTGAGTTGGCCGCGTCTCATATAAATCTCGGACATATTTTGATTAATAAAAGTATTTTTCTTTTTAATACTTGGAAATACGTTCATCTTTATATTTTCCTATTTAGATGAAGCCTAACGAGTATAGTAATGTCATTTGAGTTATGATGAAATTATACAAATGAAACTAAATGACTGATGTTTCATTCTTAAACTATTTTTGGTTATAGGACTATAGAGTGGGGCCTCTATAGTATCGTCAAGACCGGTACATACTATGCATGCTCGTAAGAAGGGTAGTTGACGTGACGCCCCGTAGATTTTTTAATGGATTTTACCATATTAATTTTTGAAGCTTAAATGCGAGAGACATTAAATAAATTCGTTAATGAATTTCCATCCCTTTTTTACATGAGATAATTTAAATGTCTTTATATTTTTTCAAATTTGGAATAGTAGGTTGGGAAAAGTTTAGATAATTACGAGATGTAGGAAAATAGCCTTGCGCCTTGGTCTTTTATTTTCTTTCTTTCTTTCTTTTTTGTGATTCTCATTACTTATTTTCAATAGCCAAAATGAAATCAATGTAGAAAAATTTACATATCCAATATAATAAGACAATAAAGAATCACATGTTTATTTGTCTAGTAGTTAAACTTATAAGCGTCCACCATATAAAAATGGAAACCAAAGGTCTCTCATAGTTGATGATTTCAATAATGTTCTTTTAGGGACATGGAATAAGGAATATAGTACATACATGATTTTACATAATAATTACCATATTGTAACCTTTGCCTTTTTCTTGTAAAAATAAATTTCCAAAACTTTCCAAATAGAAAATAGTAATAAACTAAAGTGGTCTTGAGTATTACAATAACTTGATTTTCACAAAGTAAATAAAATAAGTGTAACATTAAGTAACCGCTTTCCCTTTGCCCTTGCTTGAGCTCGAAGTACCTGACACATCTAATGCGCCTGAAACGTTGAATGTTCTAGGGGTATAAAACACCCAAGTTAGATATAAATATCTAAGTGAAATGACTCAATATCGTAGTGTGTGCAAATGCATTATCTAGTATGTCATGAAGCAACCCAATGATAGTGACGCCAAGGTGTTGCAAATCACGCTTGCCGACCATCATGTCATCACAAAGCCATAGCCATCCCCGACTTCGGATGGTGTGGTCCAAGACCACATACATGATACAGCCCATCTTAAGTCATTAGCCATGATGTAGTGATTTATGTAGCATGGAAACGACTTAGCTGTTTCCCCATTTTCAAAATGTTTTTGAAACACTTCATGTTCCCATTTCGGACCTTATTTATGCCTTTTTTTTAGAAAAATGTTTGTTTCCGTGTTTTTATTTCGTATCAGAAACGTTTCCTATTTCTGTGCAACATAGGTAATGATGCATGTCCAAGTATATAAAAATGCGAACCAAGGGAAATAAATGAAATGAGAACCACCTAAATTAAAGTACAACATGCAAGAAATGCAAGAGTTCACAAGAGTAGGAATCACCCACCTCAGTTACTTGACATGGTACTGTTCATAGCTGTTGATTAGGATTCTTTGCATAAAACACAAGTTTTTGTAAATCTAATGTTAAATATTTTTACATAAGATTGTAGATTTTAATTTTTTTTTATCTTTTTGGAATTTTACAAGTAAAATGGAGCTTGCACGCACCCTCACCCGCCACCGAGAGAAGGCTCACGTGCCTGTTACCCGCAGGCAGGGCTGGCGTGTGCACTGCACGTGCCGATTATCTTTCCCGATAACAGTCGATATGATGACGACCAACCCTCTATTTTTTGCCATTTTTTCACTTATTTTAACTTCGTTTTGCTCCTCACTTGAACTTATAGCTCCCTCTTTCTTCCCTCTACCCAATTATAACCTTAAATTTAACTTATCTTGTTGTTTTTCGGCGACCCAAACCCAGATTCCAACGAGTGCTTGTAGCTTCGATGAGCCCGATTTCTCCATTATTTCTTGATGAAAACTCCCAGTCTTTCTTTCAAAATGCTCATCACCCTCCTAAGAATATAATTTTCTCCACCAATTGGCCTGAATTGCCTTAATATCTTTGATTTTGCTCAATCTTATCCCAAGGCCTTATTTATAAAAAATTTGGGCCAATCACAACCTTCCACCATTTTTGCCACCTTATGCCTAGGCTTGAGAGCTCATGATGGCTATTCTAACTGACAATTGAGTTGTTTTGTTATTCCAGCAAGTCTTGTTGTAAGTTTCAATAATTTATACTTTGGCTCGAAGTTTTGTATTTTTACACTTTGACCCTTGAAACTTTTGAAACTTTAACCATTCGTGTGGCTCCTTATTTTAACCCTATTGCTCTTAGAAAGAGGTTTCTTTCACCATTTAGTGTCTCCTAAAACTATTCTCCAATATTTTAAAAAAAAATACATTTTTACCTGATTCTTCTTAAAATGATGATTCTATTCCTGAATTCTTGTGGATTTTTTTAAACATTTCTTATTTATTAAATCGCCCAAGCATAGCAAAGGTCTCGGGTATTACAATTAATCTCATTGACCATTTGTGTGGTAACACTAATGCAAGTGTGTAGATGCTCATTGGTGAATGAGTTTACTGAATAACCTAACCCGAGAATACCCAAATTGTAACTCTTACTAAATGTCAATTGGGAGTTCTTTGTGGCGACAGATGTTAGTAATCTTTTTTCCTGAGATACCACGGTTATCTTGTATGAGGAGCATCATTCTTTAATGCCACTGTATAGGGTCCAATAAGATGGATCTCTAATACTGTGGTTATTAGGTATGATCCGATTCATACGAATATAGGTGAGTATGCAAGATGAAATCTATCAACCTTAGCAATAATCTTGAAAGGTATATGCCCCATGTGAATGATAAAGTCATAACTCAAGAAGTCGTTAGGCAACGTGAATAGTTGAGAACTAATAAGAGTTATTAGTTAAATTATATGAGGTGTGGACTTAGCATTCATACACATAGTGTTGGTTATTAGAGGTTTGACATTTCACTATACTTTTAAACCATACTAGAGTATTATAATAGAGGGATCGAATAACACTGAAACTCGGCACGAAAAGGTTAATCTAAAGTGTCGTTTGCATTTTATTATGATATGGGGGCCATGATACATTGTTAGACATCAATCTTGGTCTAAGGGTAAGATGGTAATTCTGTCATGTGACGACATAAATTACGAATCATAATCAAAGAGTTTGATTAGGAATATTATTCTATAAACTGCTCTTTGTCATATTCATAGTGAACCTATAAAGTCACACACAAATAAAGAGAAGTTTTGTGATAATTCAGTGGGATCAAAAAGTGTTTTGGGCTCGGACGAATTCATTGGTTTTTTAGGCCATGGGATGTCAAAAGTTGTGCAAAAACGAGAAATGGGGGGAAAAGAGGCAACGGGTCGCATTTGGCATGGCTTGGGGCCAGCCTGCACGTGTCCCAATGCGTGGCAGGGGCTCGTGGAGGCGACCTTTGCAGCCCAGCGTGCGCGACCAACTTATTGTTGGGCTGGCCGTGACCTATCACATCTAGAACGCACCGGGACTTCATGTTTTACCCTAGTATGACTAAGGTTTGCCCTTCCCACCTATAAAAGGCCTCTTATAGCCTTTGCCTCTCACGAGAAAAATTACTTTTGAGAAAAATAAAAAGAAAATATTCGATTTTTATGAAAGATTAGGTTAGATCTTACGTTCTTGTTGGAAAAAGATCAAAAAGCGTGCTTGCTTGCATTCATAAAGCTTCTCTTTGGTGTGGATCCTTGTAGAGGGTGGGTGACATCTCACGGCATGCAGATCCAAGCTTTTCTCCCGTTGAATAACTAAAAGGTTGGTTTTCATTATTTATTTTTAATTTTGAAAAGATTATATTTTTACAAACTAGATCCATTCCTTTTGGCTTTCATGATTGGCCAGAGAGTTTGGTTGATCGAATAATTTTAAAATTTTCGCTACGTTTCGCTCCTTGAAACCCAACATAGGTCTAAGTTGATGTGCAAGGAAACTCAGGGGTCAGGAAGTCGTTGATTGTGTCTCTTGTGGAGTTCTAGAAATTAGAGCAGATGTATGAGGACTTGAGGAAAAGTGATGAAGAAAAGTCGAAGACGCTAAAACAATTGTCTAAATACTACTAAAGTTGCTGCCACAAGCAATTTTTCTAACAAATGTCATCTCTAATTGACAATTGTCATCTCTTCTGGACAATGTGAGTATTATACATAATTATTTTTATGTAATTAAGATATAAAAATTAAATCAAACCCTTGAAAGTAAAACTTTTCTTTAAAATTACTTTTACAACTGAATAATAATTTTTTCCTTAGCATATTCATTCCTCAATCAATCAAAAATAAATATTATTTCTAAGGAATATGAATAGAGAGCTTAGATATTAATTAAATCATAGAAAATCAACCATTTGTATAAATTAAGAATAAATTGCATTTGGTACTTATTATTTCAAAGCAATTGGAGATGTCCTATAAAGTACCTTGCAACTTTTCACTATCGATTAAATAAATATTATTTATAAGAAATTTGAATAGATCGCTTAAATTCTTAACTAAGTCATGTATAGATATGTACAATACATATAATAACATGTATATACATACAATGTATATATATATAATATATTGGCTTAAAGTTCACCTATTTGTATAAAATAAAACAAAATTTGCATTTAGTACTTATTGTAATATTATATAATATATATAATTTGCATTTCATTTGATTGCTTTAGTTGTATGAAATGGCAATGAAAGTGGACTTTGTGAGAGATATATCATCGGAGAAGGAAGCTTAGATTGTTCGGGTCCAAATAATCTGACTATGGATTGTTACAAACTTTATAGATCCTAATGAACTGAACACCATTGAGTTTGTTCTTTTGGATGAAAAGGTAATTTTTTACATTTTAATTTGTTAGTATAAATATTTTTATTTCAAATCTTTATATTTTCTAACTGTTGTAATAAGTGTTCTAAAAGGCAGTTGTCGTAATTCAGGCCAAATCAACACCCTTAGGTGTCAGGCCAGACTAATCGGGCCCGATCAACGTCTAGGTGGCCCACGCAGCTCCTAGTCGCTTGGGTCGATTATCATTCTTTCTCTTTCTCTCTCTCATCATTACTTTCTCTCATCACTTTCCCATTCACTTTCTCTCGTCGGACTTCTTGCCGCCACCAATCTCGTTGTTTCTTTCTCTCTCTCTCTCGCCTTGGATCGGGCTGTTCTCTTGCAGTCGGTTCTCGCTCTTCTTTCTCTGGTACATATGGCCATCTTCCTCCTTGCTACTTGCTGTGCTATCTTCGTCTTTGCTCCTTGCTGCAAGCAACAAGCCATCTCAACAAGTATCAGTCTCTTGGTTGGGTCATCCCATGGTGGCCCAACAATTGAACCAAGAGCCTCTTGGTTGCGGCCACCTAACCAATTGAACTGAGGGGCTCTTGGTTTTTCATCTTTCTTAGTTGTCTATTGAATCGTAAACAACTTTTTTCTTAGGCGCTAGGCCCCGTCTGGTGCTCGACTAGCGCTTAGCACATTTTAGAACATTGGTTGTAATTACTAGAGGGTGATAAGATCCAAGCATCCATAAAAAAGGATTTGATAAGAAAATTCAAGCCTTTGGTTAGTGAAGGAAAATCTTATATCTTTAATAATTTTTTAGTTGGTGAAAATAAAATGTCTTATAAATCTACTAGACATGCGTATTAAATCAATTTCCTTTACACCACCAATATTTGCTTACTTAGCTAATATTTATTAATCAAGATATAAACAAAAAAATGTAAGATATGGAAAGCATTTCAGATTTTTGTCATTTTTAATGTGTTTATTAAACTTATCTGGCGACTCTTGGAAAAGAAGTCACATGACTTCTTATCTAACATTTTTTATATATGTTTATCTCTCATCCCTTTCAGATAAGTATATAGGAACATACAAATAAGAGAAAATGATGCATGTGTTCTCCAGTACATTTTAAAAATTTAAATAAACAGTTTGATAAAAATCGAGGAATGTTTTACAGCTATATCTTGACCATTTCATATCTTGGTTTGAAAAATATTCTAATCTTATTTTACTTATTTTAACAAACACTATCTTAGAGAATCAAATATCCCTATGTATGATTTTGCGTTTGTCTTTTTCAATGGTTTTATTGAAACAACAGCTAATGAAACCTTTTTACTTGGTAAGGAGAAAAATAGTCTTCATCAATGAAAAAAAATCATACAGTTATAGTCTACATTAAACTATTACTTATAATAAAGAATGATATTAAGAGTCATGACTTATGATGGTGTTATCACTCATGTGTCACATCCTCATTGGAGGTGCTGTTAGGCAGAGGAGACAATGACACATGGTTTCTTTATCTCCTCCAATGAAGATGTGCCACATAACTAATAATATTGTGATCAATCATCACTCCTAGCATTATTCTACAACAAATATTATTCTTTTTTGTAAATGTGATTGGTGAGCTTACTGCACATAAATCATTTACAGCAGTAAGGTAACATTAATTTCCTATTTTAGTTTTAAATGAATTAAATCCGTTGGTATATTGTTAGTGACGATGTTATTTAATACTACTACAATGTCTAATCAATTTTTATACCATAAGTTATTAATCTTAGTTTTTTTCCATGGTATTATAACTCATTTTTTTTGTAAAAATTGTGAATTTATTGATTCATAGAGTGGGTATGTTTTGTTTAAAAAGAAAAAAAAAAATCAAATGTTCTAAAATTTTTAGTATTTATATCAAACATATTCACTGATCCGTTTGACAGGTGGTGAATATTTTTTTTTATTTGACTCTATTTACATAATATGCCTTAACTTAATTTTAATTTATCATCCAACGATTAAGTTTCTTCATGTTACTTATTATGCAATGGTTAATCTTTTTGCTAATTTGTTGGTAAATTGTTGGGGCAAACTATTTTTTCTTTTCATTACCCATAATAGATACTTTGAATTTTTATTTTCTCTTCACTATGTGTCTTTGCTCTTAAGTATTTTAATTGTTTTAAGTGTGCACTACATGCAAAACTTATAATATCTATTTATTATATTACAGTTATCTTTTTTCGGTTTTATTATTTTCTTATTTCTTTTTCTTGCTTGACAAAAATGTTGATAGGTAGAGATCTTTTTAGTTTAGATAAGTTCCTTTCTGGTATGTTTTTTTGCTTAGTAATATTAGAAAATTATATGTTTCTTTGCTTAGTAATATTAAAAAATCATCATTGTTTCCATTTTCAAATTTTTCATATTGCTCTTTTTTGCACTATGCAATAATTATCTTTAAGAGACTTCTTCAGAATTGACATGTTTTATTAATATTATGTAGGGAGATTGTTTAAAAGAGAGAAGAAAAATGTATTGTAGTGGGAGATTATTGTGTCAGATTGTGGCTGAGATGTATGTTTGACGAGTTATTTATAACTTGGAGTTGTATCTTGTTATACTTCAATTAGGAGCAGTCGTTCTAATAATTAGAAAATCATAATTTTTAAGATGTAATTTTATTTAGTTCTTAAAGGACTTGCATTGGTTTATTTGTTGTGTATGTAGATGCAAAGTAGTTGGATTGTTGTTATTGTTTAAATATAATAATTAAATTTATTTGTTTTAGGGAACAACTCAAGCAGAATGGCCAAAAGCTTAAGGTTCGGGGTACCATAAGAAGGTCGACAAGTGCCGGGCTCAATCCGTTGTTCGGGAAAACTAAGAGGATGTTTGGAGTCTCTAGTTGGCTTATGAGAGTTTCTGAGGGCCTTGCTCCTAGAGAGTTTTCGGGTGGCTAACTAGTCCTCTGCAGGGTCTTGAGAAAGGTGGTATTGTTGAATTTGTGGCATAAAAAGAGTTAGAAGGCACGCAAAGATCTTTTCCAAACAGGCCTTTCGATACCTAAATTAGATAATGATCTCATGAACCAGAAGAATGAATGTATGTATGCCATATCCATATATGATGTATGCTTCGGACGAGAGTCTTCTCATGGTTGTCGAGGTGATGAGGTGAAGGTAGCAACGAGACGACAATTGCATCGACAACCATTAGATTAAATTAATTAAATTATTTTCTAAAGACCTTGCGTGCCTTCTAACTCTTTTTTGCATTGTTTGATAGCATTTTTTTTTTTCAGGGAACTCACTTTCCCATTAATGGTCACGTGAGACCATTTTCCTTCAAACCATAAAAATCAAATTTTTTGGGGGGAGGAGATGGAATTTTCCTGGCTATTGAAAAGGGCAGTAGATGGGCGACAGTTGGGGATGAGGAAGAAAGGAGGGTTTGTAAATTATTTTATATTTTATATTTTTAATAATTAATAAGTATAAATGTATAAAAAAAAAAATGCCAAAATTACGTATAAATTATTTTTTGAATAACAAAACAAAAATAATTTTGTAGTTTTATTTTTTTGAAAAAATAATTTAATTAATTTAAAATACTTTATTATTTTAATTTTTTTATACAAAATTTAATATTTTTTAATACATTTTCACCATAACTCTCACTATCTATTTGGCCCGTAGAAGAACTTATAAAAATTTAATTTAACACCATCCGACGGTGGAGTAGTAGTTTAATATTGAATTTTCCAATCGGAAGAAGCTGAGGATGCGAAGACGTGTCCGGCGTGGATGCCGAAACACACAGAGAACGGCCACGTACGAGTTGGGACCCATATCGGGCACAGCTGGACGCTCCTTTTTAAAGTCGCCGGACCTCACCCTCAGGTCCTTATAGCGTGTGGCCGAGACGACACCACCGCCAGCAGGTATACGTCTCTCTCTGCCTCTCTCCTAAAAAGTGCATGTGGGTGTCCTGAGCATGCCACACACCACTAAAGCCCCGCCACTTGGCAGCATCGCAGCCCTCCTTCCATGGCAGCCTCAAGTTTCAGGCTCCCCCTTGTATTTTATTTTCCCCCAAAATTAAATCCCCAACAAATAATCGTGGCCCAGATTTCTCCTCGCTCCAGGAATGAACTGTTGAGAGCCATACCCCTCTCTCTCTCTCTGGATTCCGCACTGTATCTTTCTGCTGCTCTTTTCTCTGAACTTTTTCCCATAAAGTTTCTCGATTCTGATTCACTCCGAACTGGTTGTGCACTTCTCGTTCTCCTCTGGGCTTCTTTCTGATGAATTCGCCCCCTTCGTGATCGGATTCTGGATCGGAGTCGCCGCCGGTATGGCTTTCTCCGAAGGTACGCTTTCACCGGGGGCTGTCATTCGTCTGTTCTCGATTTTCTGATCCGTGCTTTCTGTTTTTCTATATTTTGCAGTGTCCTAAAGGTTTTGGCGTGGCTGGCTCGCTTCGTTCCGGTGAGGATTCTGAATAAGGAATTTAATTTGTAGTTGTTTCGGATTCAGAGGAATGCTCTCTCTCTCTCTCTCTCTCTTCTTGCTGTAAATTCCGATTAACATAGCCAAAATGGATATATGTTTTGTGTGTATAGTAGAATTTCCTTAATAATTTGTATTTCTTCCAAACAGAGGTAGGATCTCTATCGACTTGCCTTTAATTTCAACCCTGTTATTGGCTTACCACTTTTTGCTAAGCTATTTCTAGTGGCTGCACTTCAATGTCATCGGAGCTAGAAGGAGCCTGTCGTTTTATCTCTTATTCGTAAGACAGGATTACATGGACACCTGCTCCTCTGGAGAGGACTTGGTTATCAAGGTAGTATACATTTACATTTCCGTACTGGACTTGGAATTTGGTTGTAGTGCTAAAGTTTCCACTTGTATACACTACCGACTCCTTTCCCTCAATGGATTAATCGCTGCTTATGGCTTGAATTCCAATATTTGCTGCTTTGGCTTTCAACATGTGGTTCATGGTTATCCTTCAACTGCAGACACGGAAACCCTATACAATCACCAAGCAACGTGAACGATGGACAGAGGAGGAGCATAACAGGTTTCTAGAAGCCATAAAGCTCTATGGGCGAGCTTGGCAACGAATTGAAGGTTAATACTTGCTTGCTACTTTGCAGTTCTTCTTTAGTTACTCCATTACGTTATCATTCTTGCATTGGTTGGTAATGACTTTGACCCGCAAGTCCAATCGAATTGATTTCTAGTTAGATTCCATAAATTGATTGTTTGTTATCTCTGTGTATATAGTGTTATCAGCTTACTCTGTTGGATATATGCTGTTGGAATATAATCCAGATAGCTATTTGTTATGTGTATCTTCTCTTAATTAGAAACTTGTTCCTTCTCTTCTTTTTAGTTTTTTTTTTATCTCGTGGTGCGCAGAACATATAGGGACCAAGACTGCTGTGCAGATCAGAAGTCATGCACAGAAATTCTTTACAAAGGTCAAATCAGTGCTTTCTCTCCTAACCTATATGTATATCTTCATTCGTATTGATAGGTCTTGCTGTCAAGTCAACTATGACATTAAACAAAATTTATGATTTAATCAGCCCATTTTTCTTCTCTTTCTGATCTGTGTTTGCTCATGTTGTTTGTGATATGTTCCATTCATGTTTATCAACTTTGGGTTTCTTCTATGTCTACTAATTATCTTGGTTGCTGCTATTGTTACTTACAAGTTGACATGGTTTTAGGAAGTTATGAAATAGGCGGTTATCCATTCACTGAATTATGTTTAGCATATGGTATTATTTTTGTTTGCCAATTGCTCAGGAAATTTGGTTCTTGCTAAAACTTGAAAATCCATTTTGTTCTACTATCTCCTTTGAAATTGAGAGCAACAATGCTGGATAAGCTTATAGACCATTCAAGTAAATCCTATAGGCTAGACATGTTAACTATTGTATGAAGTGGATCTCCTTATAAAGTTATAATATTCTCTCTGTTCCAACACTCCCCTTCCAAGATAAAGGAAAGAAGAAAAACAAACTATATGAAGAGCTTTCTTCATAGAGTGAGGGACAAGGGTATGAAATAATTGTTATTTGATTGCAAGTGGGGACCCCACCTAGTGGGATTAAGGCTTGTATTTTTGTTGATTATAGGTTTTTTTTTTTTTTTTTGGGGGGGGGGGGGGGGGGGGTTAGTTTTGTTCAACATATTTCCACCTCTGCCTAAAGGTCTTTTGTCCTATTGTATGCCTTGGTACATGTATAAAAATTTCTTGTTAGGCAATGCTCACAACATTAGAGGTAATGGGTAAATTTAATAAGTTGATAGTTGATGTTGGAAGATTATAACAATGACAAAAACAACAATCCCAACTTTTAATCCAGCTAAGTGAGATCAAATATATCAATTCTAGGCGTATAGTGATCTCTATCCATGTCCATATATTTGTAAGGCTATTCTACCCTATGTCATGTTTAAGGTTTTTCACCATGTTTTCTTTGGTCCTTTTGCTAGAAACTTTGTTCATTTTATCACTTTCCTCACAGGTGTGTTTATTGAGTTTTTTTTCACATGCCCAAGCCATCTTAATTGCTAGTCTTACTTCTTCTCGTCAATATGTGCCACTCCAAACTTATTACATATAACCTCATTTTTTGTTTTGTCTTTTCTTGTTTGTTTTCACATTCGTTGTCATATCTTCATGTCAATTTCGCTCATATTTTGCACATATTGGTACTTACACTTTCTTACATTCTAAGCCATAAAATGAAGGTGGTCTTATGGAAGCTCAATAAAGTTTTCCTTTTAACTCTAGAAAGAGGTTTTATGATTGCATAAAATACTAGACGCACTTCTCCAATTTACATATTCAGTTTTTGATCTACTCAACTTAGAATTTTTGGATTCCGGGGTATTTCTTCATAATTTAAGTTTATTATTCTCTCTTTTTTTTGTCTCATCCACCAAGACAATAATGTTTGTAAATAGCACAAACCAAGGCATTTCATTTTAGATTTGCTTTCTGGGTTAGGAAAGGGCTTAATGTAGATGTTGATGTAATCCAATTATAATTAAAAGCCTCAATAATTAGCAAAAATTAGGAAAGCCTTAATATCTCCTCCATAAGTCCTAGCACATGTTTTTGCTTGATGGGACATGTCCTTGATAACCTATATTCATGTATTTTAGCTCTTAGTGGTCGCGTCAACAACATACTGGAGTAGAGAGTTTATGCTCGATGAAATGTTTCTTCCTCTAGACTATTCTCAAACTTTGTACCAGCAATTCCACTAATAAAATGACCAAGTAATTGTTGACTATATAGAGCAGTTCTAGAAGTTTTCAAATTGTGTGAATTTAAATGGGAATGATGACTAACTGGTAGTATAAGAGTGAAATGAAGTTTAATTTGAAATTTGAACTTACAATGCATTTCTTGCCTTCTCTTGAGCAAGCATACCAGAAAGCTCTTGAAGTGGGGGAAAGCTTAAAATGGAGTGCTCTTATAAAAAGGCATAAATGGAAAAGCAAGAGGTTCTCAATCCCATCTCCAACTATCCAACTCATGTGATGGGGAAGGCGAAAAAGAAGTTGGTAAAGTTGTGGTTTCTCCATTCAAAGTGTTTTAGGAGTGGTGACTTTGGTCCCTTGCACATATGAGTGCCTAGAAAAGAAGTCATTTAATAGAAGAGGTATTGGAGAAGAAGAATTGAACACATTTGTGATGGTCTCAATGAGCGGTATTGTTTTTCTAATTTGGTGTGAAAATCTTCTTAATTCATTCAGTGATGATTGTCCATGAAGATGATGAAGATTGGCTCCTCAACATAACACATTTAGAACTTATTGCATGCCAAAGGAGACGAAATGCTTCCTAATGATTGATTTAGGCAGTTTTTGAGAACCTAGCCTCCAAGACCATGGTTGAAAAGTTGGAAGTACCTTACCCACAACTCACAACCCCTTCCAAGATTAATTGGTTTAGTAAGGGTGTCACACCCCTTTTATGGGTTGTATAATTGGCCATGAACCCTTATATCACATGGTGTAGCTAACAATTTTCCACTATATTAAACATTATTTATTTAAGGGAACAACAATAATATTCAATAATTAATCCAGACCTAATAATTATCTCGATAGGCAATACAACCTTGAATCTCATCAATGTACAAGGGGATCAGTAATTTCCTTGGGATCTACCCCCAAGTACTTGGTGGAGTGTGATCAAAATATATTAGATCATCTCCTCAAATTGAGAAACTAAAATTCCCATGGCACCATATAGGTAGTTGAATTTTAGTTGCCAGAGTAACCCCTGGACTAACCCCAATGGTTCCAAAACAATTTATATTCACATGGTAATGCCATTAACAAACTTTTCAAAATGATTTTATAAATCCCAGTTCTCAATTTGTTTCCAAATCAACAATTTAGGCATATATATTAAGAAAAAAAATTGAAAACACATATTATGTCAAAATAATTTTCAACATGCATGGGAATGATTTTCAAAGCATACCATTGCAGGAAAAGCCACTCACTTGATCCCTTTGTAGAGAAATTCGACAAATATTTAGTGACTTTGCAATTCTCCCTCATTTCCCTCTAAGTTCTTCCCCCATTTCTGTTCAATTTCCCCCTCCAATTGTTCTGTTCTTAATCTTCAACATCTCGAGTCCTTCTAATTGTTAATCCAATCCTAGGCTAAACCCTAGGTACATGACACTCAGTCAGTTTTTATCTTCTCCTAAATAGCAACATTTGTTAGCCTGCAAAAGGTTGCTCAGATACTTAAAAGGCACTTTTGAATTAGGGTGTGTTTGATTGCATTACCTATAATTTAATTCTACGTAATGATTGTCTAGAAAATAAAAACCACCCCACCCCTTTAGAAAATGAATTCCATGGAAATAATCTTTAAATGCTTGTACCATACACATATTTTCCATAGAAATGTTAAGAATGTTTGATTGCTTCCATAGAAAATATGTGTAATAATTACACATTTTCTATGGTAAATGTGTGCAATCAAACACACTCTTAGGTTTATTTTCACTCCATCTGATCTATCTATTGAGGTTTATATAGATGCAGATCATGCTCGGTGTAAAGTAAGATGCAAATCCACAAGTGGGTTGTGTATTTATCTTGGTAATAATCTCTTAGTTTGGAGTTCCAAGAAATAATCAGTGGTCGCAAGGTCAGTTGGAGAAGCTGAATATAGAGCTCTAGCACAGGGAGTTACTGAAGTTTTGTGTCTAAAGTCTCTATTTGTTGAACTAGGCTATTCATTTTCTAAGATTCCTATCTTCTGGTGGGACAATATGGTAACTAAAGTATTGTTGAAAATCTTGTCTTCCACTCACCCATTAAACATATTGAAATTGATGTTCATTTTGTTAGAGAGAGTTGAAAATGGTGAGGTGGAGATCAGATATATTGTCACACAATATCAAACAACTGGTATTCTCACCAAAGGTTTGCTTAGAGACAAGTTTCTCTTTTTATGTAATAGACTTTGCCTAACATTGTCTCCTAACTGTGCTATTCAAGATGCACTATAGTGGACTTCTAAGAAGGATGATTCAAGAATAATACTCTAGTTTACTCAATAGAAGACTCTCAGATCTACACAAGTTCTAGAGTCTAATTTGAGGGGGAATGTAGAGAGAAATTGTTTTATTTGTCCTGTACAAAGGAATATTAGTTGCACTTCTGTTAAAGTGTAGTTATAGTTCATTTAAGTTTGTTAGTTAAGACTTGTGTGCTTGTCTTTGTACAACTGTCAAGGTTAGTTGTATCCCTAACAAAATCACTTGAGTTCACAGACTATAAATACTCGATTGATTTTTTGTTTATAATGTCAAGAATCATTTTTAGCAAATCTCAATTTCAATTCTCTTTTTAGTTTCTTTCTTTTCCTTCATGGAAGCTCTCGCTTCAAACGCAATCCAAATTTCTTCGAAATTATGATTAAATTATCCTAATCTACAATGGCTTCAGAAATCCTATTTTCTCTTGATTTTTTTTTTTTTCTCTCAAAAAATCAAGTTTTTGGTTGAACAATGAGAAGTTAATTTCTCTATTAGTGTTCAAGAATATTGAGATTTGTTTTTTATGTGGTTCCAATGGATACTTGTCATCTTCTTGGCTAACCTTAGCAATATGGTTGAGGTGTTTTCCATGATTGAAGGAAGAATACTTATACCTTGATGAGAAATGGAGTGGAATACTGTTAATAGATTGAGTCCACAGGCGATTAGCTAGATTAGAAGCTAACCCTTCCAAAGACTTCCTTCCCTATCTACCTATGTTGAAAGCTAGGGCTCGTTAGAAAGAAAACCCTTCGATCTCCTGCACACAGAATATGTTGGGGAAAATATTATTCTTATTACCTTGTAATCGACTACAATAGAGTATTGTCACGTACCTAGACTGAACTATTGTAATAAGGGTGATATTGTAAGGGTACTTGGGTAATAAGGAGGTTAGTTATGGCTGTATCAACTTCTAACTCAGGGGTGTAACCGCTTTTGGCGCCAACTCCCTAGCTATGGACCAATTTAAAAGCAAGGTCCCGGCTCATTTGAAGGCATCAAATATCATTTGAATTTCCCTCTA
Source organism: Diospyros lotus (assembly GCF_014633365.1). Taxonomy (NCBI): domain Eukaryota; kingdom Viridiplantae; phylum Streptophyta; class Magnoliopsida; order Ericales; family Ebenaceae; genus Diospyros; species Diospyros lotus. The sequence continues at coordinate 28,353,077 of NC_068349.1, forward strand.
AATTCTCTCTCTCCCCTTCTTTCTCTTCTTGATCCTTCTCCCCTAACTCTCAATTTCCTTCCTCCTTTCTACAATTCCTGCCTAATTCTCCTCTAAACAAACGAGAATTACCCCAAGTTAGATTCGTGATTTGACACATTGGTATCATAGCACGCTCTTGGCCGATGGTTTTTGGTGATCCAATCGCGATGGTAGACGAAACACGCATGATGCAGATGGAGATGCAGTTGCAGCAAATGACTGCCACAGTGATGGGAGGTACAGAATAGAGTGGGCTCTATGGAAGAGGTGATCAGAGTGGTGGTTGAGAAGAAACTAGAAGATCTCTCAGATCGGTTGCAAGGAGATATGCGCAATCAGATCCGTGAGAAGATACGAGAACACAACAATATGGTTCGTGACCAGATGCAACAGTTCATGTTGATGTTCTTAAGTCAGGCTCAAGTAAGACTATCTCTTGACTTTCCCCCACGAGAGATTGGATCCAATACTTCCGGGTATTGGCACCAATCAGAGAGTGGCTGGATCATCGGAATTGGGGGTTGATCTGGTGATGGTGGGTGATAATGTAGTTGAAAGGAGGCTGGAAGTCCCATTAACTTCCAGCCATTCTGGATTCCTAGTGCCAAAGTTAGAATTACTAGTGTTTGATGAGATGAAACCTCGGTGGTGGATCCGGAGGTGTGAGAAGTAGTTTAATATACATCAGGCGGCGGATGATCAGAGAGTTTCTCTGGCAGTTGCATATTTGAACGATGTGGGAGATGTATGGTTCCAGAGGTGGTCAAGGGTGAGAGATAGTTGTAATTAGGAGGAATTTTTGGGAGGCTTGTGTGAAAGGTTTGGGGAATGGAGGACTGTGGATATAGTGGAGGAGTTTAACAAATTGAACAAGAGTGGGACTGTGCATGAGTATCAGCTCAAGTTTGAAGAGCTGAAGTCACTAATGCTCAATCGGAACCCCTACATGACCAAGGAGTACTTCGTGTCAAGTTTCATCAGTGGGTTGAGTGATGATCTCAGGTCCATGGTGAAGATGATGAGGCCTAGAACTATATAGGAGGCAGTAGAGGATGCCCTGTTGCAGGAGTTAACAGTGGAAACCTTGACGAAGGATCCAAGGAAGGGGAGGAAGCTATGGAAGGGAGAGTGCAAGATAGCACTCATGGTGTTAATTGACAGTGGGAGTACCCACAACTTCATTGATGAAGGGACAACCAAGAGGATGAATTGTGAGTCAGCCAATACTCAACCTCTATTAGTGATGGTAGCCAATGGAAGTAAGGTGCTAAGCCAGTCAACTTGTTTGGGATTTTGTTGGATGATGCAGGGGGGAGCCTTTGAGGCTGTTGAAACTTGGGGGATGTAACATGGTTTTGGGAGTCAATTGGATGAAGGGGGTGAGCCTGATTAGCTTTGACTTTAACAAGATGGAGGTGACCTTGGAGAAAGAAGGCAGAAGGGTGACCCTCCAAGGAAATGTGGAAACTAGAATTTGCAAGATGATCAGGGTGAAACGGTTGTAGAAGCTGTTTAAATATAAGCTGTCCCAAGTGGCTTAATTGTTTTCAATTGAGGAAAGGGAAGAGGTGGAAGATCAAGAAGGGCAGTGCATGATGGTTGTGAGCAACTAGGCATCCTCCCCATGGCAGGTACACGAATTGACTTTGTTAGATACATTACTGAATGAATTTAAGTACTTATTTGCAGACCCTAAGGACTTACCACCTAAAAGACCCTTTGATCATTCCATACCCCTTCCTAACTCAGAACCAGTGAACATCCGGTCCTATAGATACCCACCAAAACTCAAATCAGAGATTGAGAAATCGGTGAAAGAAAAGTTAAACCACTCTATTATCCAACCGAATAGAAGTCCCTTTGCTTCACCCATCCTGTTAGTTAAAAAGAAGGATGGAACTTGATGCTTCTGCATTGATTATTGCTAGCTTAACACCATAACTATCAAAGACAAATTCCCCATTCCCATCATTGAAGACTTACTGGACGAACTTAAACATGCTACACTGTTCTCCAAACTTGACCTAAGGTCCGGATATCATCATATCCGGAGGAACCCAACTAATATACCAAAAGTCGCTTTCAAAACCTACCATGGACATTACGAATTTACAGTAATGCCATTTGGAATAACCAATGCCCCGGCTACATTTCAAGCCTTAATGAACCACATCTTTGAACCCTACCTTAGAAAGTTTGTGTTGGTATTTTTTGATGATATCCTAATCTATAGCCCTACATTTTCTCAACACTTAGACCACCTTAGGACTGCATTTCAAGTTCTTAGATTCAATCAGCTATATATCAAGAAGTCCAATTGTGCATTTGCCCACAAGCAGGTGGAGTACTTGGGGCACATTATCTCGAGTGTTGGGAGTTAGCGCTGATCCTAAGAAGATAACTGCCATGACTTCTTGGCTTAGACCTACCAATGTCAGGGCCTTGAGAGGGTTTTTGGGCCTAACAGGGTATTACAGATGCTTTGTGAAGAACTACGGGATAATCAACAAGCCCCTAATAGAATTACTCAAGAAGGATGGGTTTACATGGGATGAGAGGGCTGAGGGGGCATTTGAATAGTTGAAGAAGGCCATGAGTGAGGTTCGCTGGGGTTACCTGACTTTAACAAGCCATTTACCCTAGAAATAGACGCTAGCAACATCGGAGTAGGGGTTGTCCTAACTCAAGATGGCCATCTTTGGCTTTCCTTAGTTAGGCCTTAGCACCAAGACACCAAGGACTCAACATCTACGATAAGGAGCTCCTAGCTGTACTTATGGCAGGGGATAAATGGAGGCATTACCTAGAGGGGGGGGAGCAGTTTATAATCAAAGCTGACCACGAGAGCCTTAAGTTCCTCCTATAGCAAAGACGACATGCCCACCTGCTGAGGAAGGGCATGGCAAAACTCATGGGGTTTTGTTATGTGATTCAGTACAAAAAGGGGAAGGAGAATGTGGCAGCCAATGCGTTATCTCGATGCCATGAAGAGGGATCAAGTGCGTCCATTATTGCATTGGTGCCTGATTGGTTCCAAGAAGTGGCAGCTAGTTATGAAAAGGGGAAGTGGACAAAGGACCTATTGGAGCAGTTGAGAGTAGATGAAAACAATAGGCCGGGGTACACTATACTCAATGGCTTAATGAGATATCAAGGTCAATTAGTTGTTGGGGATTGTGAAAATCTGAAGAAGATACTCCAAACCTTGCACGGATCCCCCATTGGTGGGCATTCAAGGATTCAAAATACTTACAAGAAGGTTAAACATGTGTTCTACTGGCCTAACTTGAAGATGTTTGTGATGGAATTTGTCCTTAATTGTGATACATGCAAGAGATGCAAGCATGAATCAGTCGCATGACTAGGCCTCCTACAGCCCCTTGGCATCCCAGATTAGGCATGGGCCAATACTACCACGGATTTAGTAGAAGGACTACCTAGGTTAGAAAGGAGAGATTGTATCCTAGTAGTGGTGGACCGGCTTACAAAATTTAGCCATTTCTTGAGCTTGTCCCACTCATTCACTGCTCAAGAAATGGCTAGACTTTTAATGGATAACGTGGTCAAGTTACATGGGGTCCCTCAAATGATTGTCTTTTATAGAGACAATGTGTTCCCAAGTCTTTTTTGGCAAGAGCAATTGAGGTCTCTAGGGTCGAAACTACACATGTCCACAACATACCATCCAGAGATGAATGGCCAATTTGAACGGGTAAAACAGTGCTTAGAGGCTTCCTGCAGCCTAAAGAATGGCACAAGTGGCTGGTATTGGCCTAATGGTGGTATAATTCTAGCCACCATGGCTCCATTAACATGACCCCATTTTAGGCTTTGTATGGCTATAGGCCTAACTACTACTAGCTATTAGTGAGTGGGCCCATTATAGTAGCAATAGTAGATGCCTATCTATAACATAGGCAACACATACTGTAAGCCCTGAAAATAGAGTTGGCTAAGGCCCAAAATCGGATGAAGCAACTAGCAAACAAAAGACGGAGTGAAAGGGAGTTTGAAGAAGGAGATCAAATATACCTTAAGCTCAACCATGCTCACCTCAAATCAATGTCATGACAGCTAGTCTCTAAGCTAAGTCCCAAGTTCTATGGGCCTTACCCCATCATTGCTAGGGTTGGGTAGGTAGCCTACCGGTTACAGTTACCTGAGGGGACACACATCCACCTAGTGTTCGACGTCTCCCTGCTCAAGAAATCGGTTGGGAGCAGTGTGGCCAGCCAAGCCCTTCCCCCTCCTATGGAAGAAGAAGAGCCAACAATTTCTCCTGCAGCCATTCTAGACAAGAGAATCATTTACCGGCAAGGAATTCCCTTAACTCAAGTCCTAGTACAATGGTCAACCCTCCATCTGGACAACAACACTTGGGAGCACCTACTTGAGCTCCTCAAATAGTTTCCCAGATCAGCCAGCCTTTTGCACATTTCTTGAGGACAAGAAATAGTGTGGGAAATTGTCACGTACCTAGACTGAACTATTGTATTAAGGGTGATATTGTAAGGGTACTTGGGTAATAAGGAGGTTAGATATGGCTATATTAACTTTTAACTCAGGGGTGCATTGTACACGCGGGAGTAACCGCTTTTGGCGCTAACTCCCTAGCTGCAGACCAATTTAAAAGCAAGGTCCCGACTCATTTGAAGTCATCGATTATCATTTGAATTGCCTATTCTCTCTGAATTTCTCTCTAAATTCTCTCTCCCTCTCTTTCTTTTCTCGATCCTTCTCCCTTAACTCTCAATTTCCCTTCTCCTTTCTACAGTTCCTGCCTAATTCTCCTCTAAATAGGCAAGAATTACCCCAAGTTAGATCTGTGATCTGACAAGTATTTGTAACATAACCTTAAGAGACTCTTCATAGGAAACGAATCGCAATAAAAGATGGTACTTAAACTTCCCTTTTAGCTTGGTACTTAAACTACCCAACATTCTAAATTATACAAAAAATAAGGCCTTATAGTTGTATTATAAAACTTCCTTTTTATCTTGTGGGTTCTGACACATAAAATGTTGAATGCATTTCTAACTTTAACCGACCTACCTTGATTATATGAGTAACATCCTTAATAATTCTTCTTCATTTTTAAAAAATTAAATTGATATCTTTTTGAGAACAACTTAATCTTCAAGTCTCACCACTACATCCATCCTTGTTAAATAAGATAAGTAAGGGATATTAGTGTAATTAACTTAAAATACTTGTATATATAGTCTCTTGTATTATACACTTTTGATAATACGCACATTATTTTATTCATATGGTATCAGAGCCATTAGACAAACCCTAACCCTAGATCCAGCTGCTGCCGTTGTTGCCGCCAACTGACACAACCACTCACTAACTCTCGGCCGTCCTCGTCGTTGCCCTCTCTGGTCGACACACCTTCTCTAACTATGACCTTACCTCGGCCATCGGCTTTAACACGACCGCACCCTTTCCGGCGTCAACAATCTCTAACTTGCCTCTTTTCGGTTTGGATCCTCGGTCGAATGCCACTTCCTTTTGGGCCAACCGCCACAAATCAGCCAATCTCACTTCGGCTATCGTCGACTTTGGCAGCCCCATCGCTGTTGGCCCTCACCTCATCGTCTTCTCCGGTCTTCTTCTTGCTCCCCTATTAGTTTCATTATGTAGGGTTTTTCCAAACTGGTGATAGATTGAGGACTTTAAATTTTGAATGGGTAATACTATAATTTACTATGAGTTGTGTTTCCATGTTGTACAAGTTGGTTTCATAATATCAACCATGTGATGGAACACGATCATATCAATCATCTTCATTCACCAAAGATGGTGTTGAAACTTTATCTCATCATTCCCTTGCTATAAGGTCACGTTAAAAGCGCATTTGGTGGCATAAAATTTTGGCATATTGCTTTTTGGAATGGATTTATATTGTCAATGTGACTTTTACAAGTCAATTGACATTATGAATGTCACGCCACTTACTTTATTTGGTTGGAATAAGGTGCAATTGATGATGTTGAATAATACTATAATTTATTACCTATTATACAACACAAAGGTTGCTATCCTTTATAAAGACGACATACATATTTCCATGATTGAGAACATCAATCAGTCCACTTTGCCATCCAGTACAAGGCCTTATGGGGTAAATGTTGGATACAAAAACCACCTCCAAACCATGTGTATCAGGCAAGTGCCTAGAGGTACAAAGCTTGCTAGGCCTTATCTGGGCAACTTTAATTTGGTCACAAAGCTTGCAATTGGATTGTGCAACTTTTACAAACACCCCCCTCCCCACCCGATTTAAGTTTGTGTACCAAATTACAGAGGACTAGAGATAATAACAAACTTAAAACACACCACGCACTGAGCTTTTGAGATTGTTATAGTTTGAGAAGGCGAACCTGTTACGAAATTGGATTGACAACAAACCAAGATCAAACCAACAACCACACACGAACACAAAATTTTATGTAGAAAACCCAAATGTGCTTCTCCACGAACAGTAATATCCCGAATAAAATGATATCGCACATCAATGTGCTTCGTTCTCTCGTGAAATATCTGATCTTTAGTGAGGAAAATAACATTTTGACTGTCACAATAGATCGAATTGTCTTGAAGATTCTCACTAATTTCATCAATCAACCATTTAAGCTAAATAACTTATTTAATGGCTTCAGTAATTGCCATATATTCTGCTTTTGTAGTAGACAAGGCAACGGTGGACTGTAAGGTAGCTTTCCAACTGATAGCACAACCACCAATGGTGAAAACATACCTAGTAAGCGATCTTCTCTTGTTAGGATCACCTGCAAAATCAAAATCAACAAAACCAATAACTCCATCTCTAGTATTTTCGAACTATAAATAGGCATCAGCGGTATCACGCAAATATCGGAGAATCCATTGGACTGCTTTCTAATGTTCTTTACTAGGGCTAGCCATGTATTTACTAACCACGCTCACTGCATGAGCAAAATTAGGGCATGTACAAACCATAGCATACATAAGACAGCCCATTGCTAGAGTATGTAATTTTCGACATCTTGTCAATTTCATCATCTAATTGAGGAGATAATCTCGATGAAAGCTTAAAATATGCAGCTAATGGAGTACATACAGGTTTAGCTTTTTACATATTGAATTTAGTCAAGACTTTCTCAACATATCCCTTTTGATTTAGATACAATTTACTTGGCTCCCTGTCTCTTGAAATTTGCATTCTAAGTATCTTCTTCGCTGCTCCCAAATCTTTCATCTCAAATTCTTAGTTGAGCTGAGCTTTCAATCTCCTTATCTCATCCTTATCCTTCGATGCTACTAGCATATCATCAACATATAGAAGCAAATATATAAAAGATCCGCTTTTGTTTCTTTTAAAATAGACACAACTGTTATAACTGCATCTATCAAAATTGTGCTTAATCATAAAGGAATCAAACCTTTTATACCACTGCCGAAGAGATAATTTCAGACCATATAGAGACTTTTTCAACAAGCACACGTAGTCTTCTTTGCTTGGAACTTCAAAACCCTCTGGTTGTTGCATATAGATATCCTCGTCAAGATCCCCATGTAAGAATGCTGTCTTAACATCCAACTGTTCCAGTTCAAGATCTTGAATAACCACAATACCAAGTAGTGCCCGGATGGAATTGTTGTTTCATAACTGGGAAAAATACGTTTGTGAAGTCTACATCTGAAACCTGATTGTACCTTTTCGCTACAAGTCTAGCTTTGTATCTTGCTTTTTTAACTCTTGGTGTACCTTCTTTCTTCTTGAACATCCATTTGCACTTAACTGTTTTCTTATCCTTAGGTAGTTTTGTTAATTTTCAAGTACCGTTTTTGTGTAAGGATTCCATCTCTTCATGTATTGTAGTAATCCATCTCCCAAATTCAACACAACTAACTACTTCAGAATAAGTGGAAGGCTTTTCACTGTAGTTAATATCTTTAGCCACACTCAAGGCATAGGCAACAAGATCAGCTTCAACATACCTTTGAGAATGTTTGATATTTCTTCTGGGTCTATCCTTAATAATACAATAATCTGATGGACCGACATTTTCTTTTGGGCTTTTGACTTAGTTTGAGATGACGACGGCTCAGATGTTTAACTATTGTTGATTTCAAGCTTCACCTGAATATCAGAACTCTGGCTATCTGTAGGGTTAGATACTTTTGCACACAAATCACGAAGTATAGCAATTTCATCAAAAATAGCATCTTTACTAATCACAACTTTAGACGCTTCTGGATTCCATAACTTATAAGCCTTAACACTAGATTTATAGCCAAGGAAGAGACACCGTTTAGACCTTGGTTCTAATTTTCCATTATCAACATGAACAAATGCAGAACATTTAAAAATTTTTAAATCACAATAACTTGCAGGAGTTCTTAACAATAACTCTTCTAGAGTTTTCTTGTCAATAGCAAACGAAGGAGACTGATTATCCAGAGAACATGCCATATAAGCAGTATCAACCCAAAAAGACTTGGATAAACTGAAATTAGATAACATACATCGTACCTTTTTCATTAAGGTTTTGTTCATCCGCTTGGCTACACCATTTTGCTGTGGCGTACTTGGAACTGTTAAATGCTTTAAAATCCCTTTTTCCTTGCAGAAATAATTAAATTCACGTGAACAAAATTCTAAACCATTATCTGTGCGAAGATGCTTAATCTGTCTGTCGATTTGTTTCTCAATCATAATCTTCCATTGGTTGAAAGTAGCAAAAACTTCAGTCTTCTATTTCAAGAAGAATACCCAAACTTTTCTAGAAAAATATTGATGAAAGTCAACATATATTTAGAACCACCTGCAGAGGGTATTTTGGCTGGACCCTAGAGATAAGAATAGATATAGTCCAATATACCTTTTGTATTGTGAATGGCTTTAGTAAATTGAACCCGTTTTGCTTACCGAATTTGCAGTGCTCACAAAATTTTAATTTTCCAGTACTGTGCCATTCAAGAAGTCTTCTTTTGTTCAATTCAGCCATACCTATTTCACTCATATGTCCAAGATGCATATGCCATTATTGAGTAATATCGATATCAGATAAATAAGAAGTAGAAACATAAGCATCACCTGTAACGGTAGAACCCTGCCGAACATATAATCGACCATATTGTTTTGTACCTTTTAGCACAACAAGAGAATTTCTACTGACCTTAATAACTCCACCTTCACTAATGAACTTGTACCCATTCAAATCAAGAGTACTCAATGAAATAAGATTTCTTTTGAGATCGAGAACATGTTTGACATCAGTGAAAGTTCGAACGATATCATTGAACATCTTAATTTTAACTATTTTAATGCTAACAATTTTACAAGAAGAATTATTACCCATTAACACATCACCAGAATTCAGAGTTTTATATGTCAAACACTAATCCCTATTAGGAGATATATGAAATGTGCATGCTGTGTTGAGGATCCAATATTCACTAGGTTTAATAACCTCATTAGATACCACCATAAGTTCCCCATCATATTGTTATTTTCAACAATATTGGTTTCTCTTGAAATTTCTAGTTGTTTCCCTTTTTGGTCAAAATTTTCTCTCTTAAGTTTGTTTTGTAGCAGATAACACTCCTTTATGTGTCCTTTCTTCTTATGGTAATTACAAATATTTTGTTTGTTTCTAAACTTGGATGTACTTTTCCCTCTACCACAAGAATTTCACAAGAATTTCTATCTTCTGTTTTTCCTCTAATCAACAGATCCTCCCCAATTCAGAAGTCCCCAATAATTGCTTATCAATTTTTTCTTTCAAAAATAAAGCATCATAAACTTCATCTAGGGTGAGAGTATCCCGACTATAGAGTATGGTGTTTCTAAAAGTTAAATACAAGGTCGGTAGAAAGCATAACAAAATTGGATCAAAATCCTCATCATCATATTTAACCTCCATGCTTTCCAAATTAGAAACAATTTCTTTAAAGCTATTAAATGACTCTTAATAGACGTGCTTTCATCCATTCGATGAAAATATAACTTTTGCTTTAGATGCAACTTACTGGTTAAGCTCTTTGTCAAACACAATTGTTCTAATTTCAACCATAGTGCGACAATAATTTTTTCTATCAAAACATCTTGCAAAATTTGATTTGATAAATGCAGATATATATGAGATAAGGCCTTACGATCCTTACGTTGTTTTTCCTCAATGCTCCATGATTGTCGCATTTTTTCAAAGCCCAAAAGTGCGTCTAAATCCATTTATGCCAAAATTGCATGCATCTTAATCTAGCATAGCGAAAATCTAATATTTCGGTCTAACAAAGGAATATTGTACTTCAATGTAGCCATCAAATAACCCCGAATAATATCAAAATAATTTAAATAAGAAACCCAATTGAAAACGAATCAAAAATATCGAATTTGGGCCAAATTTGGGCAAAAAATAGATCTGAAACTGGGCTGACAGATCTGTCAAATTTGGAGTGGATCTGGTCCCTATGTGTTAACAGTGGCCTGACCAAATCCGATGTGGTTTCGAATCCACATGGTCGGATCTGAACCAGATCTGGCAAGGATTTGGGTTTGCTGAAATTGTGGCCTGCAACAATGGAGAAACCCAATCAACGGCGGTGGCTGAACGACGGCTCAAATGGCCGGTAGAGATGTTGGCGGCCGATGGTGCTGGAGGTGAAGGCTGTCGGCGACAACGGCAAAGTTAGTGATGGCGGAAGGAAAGCGAACATGTAGTTGAAAATAAACAGAGAAGAATAGGCCGCGAGATGGAAGGATGGAGCAATCAGCGATGGTGGCTAATAGCAAGGCGACGGTCGCAGTTTAACCAATAAACAAAGGGCTTTGATAGTAAAGAAGCCCCAAACGACGGATCAAGGCCACGCGAACATGCAGTGGCGGTGGCGGTCGAACAGCGATGGATCTGGTGGCGACTAGGGCTGGGTAACTTTAAAGTTGAAGAAGATGATGCAGATGTGTAAATCCAACGGCTGTGATCTGCCAAACGTTGATAGTTTGATCTAATGGCTCTGATACCACTTTGTTACGAAATTGGATTGACAACAAACCAACAACTACACATGAACACATAATTTTATGTGAAAAACCCAAATCGAGAAAAATCATGGGCAGAAAGAATAAAATATCACTAACTAAATATTGGTAGTACAAAAGTGATATTGTCACACATACTCTGTGTAAATATTCATGTGACCTGTGCGCCTATTTATAGATCTAAAATCATCTATGGATGTACACAAGAAATTATATCCTGATTAGAAAATGATGCATGAGGATATTCCTCTAGATGAGATAAATCTCACATAAAATCAAATTTGACAACATTATAATCATAGTTAAATTTGAAGTTATAATCACGGTTAAATTAAGAAACTCAATCACATATGAATAAGGATTTTGAGTCATAATTATCAAAAAACCCCATAGGTGGGGTTATTAGATGCCATACCCTCTGGAAGGAGGTCAAAGATAAACATCCTAACAAAAATAATGGAAAATCTTGAAATAAATATTCTTCTTCTCTAGAATTATTGGACGAGATTGTGTGTGAGATAGGAGGTCAAAAATTTCATACTGCATCCTTAATTTTGAGACAACTAAGAGAAAACTTCAGAACGTACAATTTGACTCTATTTCATTTAGATAGAAAGACCAAATGTAACTGAGTACTGCCTGCTTATGGAGCATGTCTTGTAATAATAAGGCACAATAGCTTGAAAGTTGGATACTACTTCCTGAAGGTCTGTCCCAAAAGTTGATAGATATGCCTGGTTTGGCATGGTGCCTTGAGAGGATATTGATAATGTGTTATCGTATGCAAAATTAAAGCATATTGATGAGTTTTCTTCAGATCAGGTTGAATTTTAAACAGTAAGGTGCTTTCTCTGCAAAAGTGAACTTTATCCACATGTTTCTTAACTTGGGAGGCTCTCTTCTAAATATAGCACCTTTATTTTTAGTCGAACTTCTTTGCAACAAACATAGGCCATACTGTAAGGTGATATTTCTTTTCTTTCAACTTCAATGAGATGAAATCTCTAAAGACAATTTGCATCATGTTTATATGTTGACAGTTCATTCCGTAATAAAAACCATATGCTGAGTCATTGTTTTGTTAAATTTAGATATATATATATACTCTACATGCAAGAAACCCAAGCAATCCAAATTAATTATGTTTAACAGTGATTTTCTCTTTGTGACTCAAAGTATTCATTTACATGAAATTTTGTCTATGCTTTCAAGTATTAACAACTGTTTTTTGCCTGCAGTTGGAGAAGGAAGCTCTTGTTAAAGGAGTTCCAATTCGACAAACTTTTGACATAGAGATTCCTCCTCCACGCCCAAAAAAGAAACCAAGCAATCCTTATCCTCGAAAGACTGGTGGAGGATCACTCACACCACACGTGGGAGCTGCAAAGGATGGAAAAAAATTGTCGCCATCTTCTCTCTCTGCTGGTAAACAAATACTGGACTTGGAGAGACTACCACTTTCTCAGGTATATCTCCCTTTTGTCAGCAGTCTCTCTTTTTAATTCCTTTGTGATTTAAGGTACCTTTCCTTGTTTACTCTTCAGTGCATTATTTTTTCTTTTTCATTCCAAATTTCTGATATCCTCCAGCCTATTTATCATTATTAGAAATGTGGCGGAGATGTAAATCCAGTAAATGCAAAAGAAAACCAGGATGATGGAAACTACTCTGAAATTTTATCCCTTTCTCAAGAAGCTCAAGATTCTGTGCCAACACCAGGCACTTTTAGGGAGTTTGTGCCAATGATGGTGAGTACCCAGGATGAAACAAAAGAATCTTATGATACTGTTGAACCTAATGGAGCACATAATGCGTCAAACTTCAAAAGTTCTAACTTTTCACATCAGAAGTTTTTTCAAGGCATGAAAACAGATGAAATGAGCAACCCTGAAAACGTTGGGCCATTGCTATCGAGTGATCTACAAGCAACACAAAGCTATCCCAGACATGTTCCTGTGCATGTTCTAAATGGAAACCTAGGAATGAGCACCCACAATGTTTCTCCAGATTTGGCATACCAAGAATCCAAATTTCACCAAATTGGAGAAACTCATGGACTACCTAACCTATGTAATCCATCTGCATCTGCAATCACAGAACATCAGATTAGTGCATCAAGATCTTCTGTATATCAATCATTTCCTCCTTTCCATCCTCTTTTTGGCCATATCTGCAACAATGAAGATGAGTACCGATCTTACCTTCATCTTTCCTCCTCCTTTTCAAGTCTTATTGTAACAACCCTGCTACAGAATCCAGCAGTCCATGCTGCAGCAAGCTTTGCAGCTTCATTCTGGCCTTGCACAAATATGGAAGCTTCTGCAGATTCTCCTGTGGGCACCTTGGGAGGTTTTCCATCAAAGCCAATGAATGCAGCTCCTAGTACAGCAGCTATTGCTGCTGCTACAGTTGCGGCTGCAACTGCATGGTGGGCAGCTCACGGAATGCTGCCCATGTGCAGTGCTTTTCAGCCTGCCTTTTCTTGTACTCCATCTGCAACTACAATTCCAGTAGATGCTAGTGTTGCAGCAGGCAACAATGACAAGAGAGAGAGAGCTCCTCATGATCTTTCCTTGCAAAATCAACAGCTGGACCCAGAATATTCTGAAGCTCTTGACGAACAGCATTCTGCTTTGAAATTGCCAAGTATGTCATCATCAGAATACGAGGAAAGTGAAGGCGCAAAACCAAATGCTACAGTAGCTGTTGCTGATCATGAGGAATCTGCTACAGTAACTGGGCTCCATGATTCAAACAAGATGAACAGCAGAAAGCAGGTGGATCGTTCTTCTTGTGGTTCCAACACGCCTTCAAGCAGTGAAGTAGAGACAGATGCTTTAGAGAAGTCTGGCAAAGACAATGAAGAGTCAAAAGAACCTGATGTAAGCCATACAACTGGTGACTGTAACAATCGTCGCAGTAGAAGCATCAGCTGTACAGATTCATGGAAAGAGGTCTCTGAAGAGGTAAATACAAAATAATTGTGTATATGAAGGAATCCTACTATACTATTTTCTCACTCATTGTTGCTTCTGATCTTGCTGTACTTCCAGGGCCGGTTAGCTTTTATGGCACTCTTCTCTAGAGAGAGATTGCCACAAAGCTTTTCACCGCCTCATGATCTGAAGAACAAGGAGTATCAGAAGAAGAATGGTGAAAAGGACAAGCAGAAGACGGATGAGAAGGCGGAAGATGCATCACTGCTGGACCTTAACAGCAAGGCAGCAGTTACTACTTGTAGCCATGAGGCAGTGGAGAATAAGGTCGTCTTGAGAGGTGAAGAGTGCATGCTGAGAATGGAGATTGGGCTGGGAAAGCTCAAGGCGCGGCGAACAGGGTTCAAACCATATAAAAGGTGTTCGGTGGAGGCCAAGGAGGGCAAGATGGCAATTGTGAGCAACCAAGGTGAAGAGAAAGCCTCCAAGAGAATACGGCTAGAAGGGGAAGCTTCCAGTTGATGACTCTTTGTGATTATATTCATCATCATGCAATTTAGAGAGGAGACCTTTCTTGTTGCATGTAATTTTTATTGTGTCCGCAGCTTCCACTTTCTCCCATTATGGTTTAATTTGTCCAAAGTCACGAAACTTGTCGTGTAGGTGTGTGTGTACCATACATTTTATCTGTACTCTCTTTTAAAACCTTGCACGTATTTGCAAACTATATTGAGAAGACTGGAAATTGTCTAGAAATGAACGTCTTTTCACTCCAAATAAAAGTATGTGTTCTCTTCATTCAAGTCACTTCTTTTATATGAATTTTCACTTATCGTCTATTTATGTTATCAAATTATTATAATTATGTCTTGCATGGTACTCTTACTATCCTAATTTTGTGAATGTTCTCTTAAAAGACAAATATTGAAATTTACCTATGATTGCTCCAAGGAAAAACAAAAAAACAGAAAAAAAAGGAAAAACTAAACATGCTTCGACTGGATGGATATCATAGCAACCGAGAAATTAGCATTTTGGAAGGTGTAAACATGCTTATTAAATAAGAACACAGAAAATTCAGAGACTCTGGTCCAATGTAATCCAATGCGAAGTTATGTTTCCTTAGAAGAAGCAATTGCTAACTATCTATTACATGCATTGTTCAAACTTTTCCAGATTTAAGTTTCAGCTTTAACGTAGCTAACACTTTGGAAGTACGGACATAAAAGAGGTATGCTCTTGGCATCCTTACAAAAATGAAATTAGCAACAAAAAACACAGCCTCTACAGCACAACCTGCTATATAATATAATAGTAAAAGAAATACATAGCGACAAGAAATTAAGCTAGTTATTGCTATGTTGTATTCCAAAACCACATTAGAACAATGAATCAGAAGCAAACTCCAAAATTCTACAAATCACAAGATTAGACATGAGCAGTTCCTTCAGTGAATTTTGGATCCTCGCATCTGTATTTCCCATCAGGGCCGATACCGAAACCTCTTGGGTCCGCAAACACATTCTCCAATAGCTGGCTGCGATGCGGTGGAGGGCTGCTATCTGCAAACTCCACTGCATCCTCTACCACCTCGTCTATCTTCTTCTCTATTGCTTTCAACTCCGCTTCGCTGGCCAGATTATTGTCAATCATGTATTTTTTCAAGGCAGCGATTGGATCTCTAGCAGCATAACAAGCTTTCTCATCTGCCAAAATCAACCAACACATAAGGTGGAGAAGACTTGTGACTCAAAAATATAATAATACAATTTCATAAATTTAAAATTTTCTAAATTATTTGGGGAAAATATTACATTTTGTTGAAAATTGGAGATAATTAACAAGACAAAAATAATGTTGTAGAAGAAAATCTCAACTCACGTTATTTACGTACCGTGCATGAATTTAGCATACTAAAGAGAGAAAGGGGGGGGGGCATCCCTAGTACACCAGATTCCTAGTAATGAGGGGTAGGATTGTTTATGTATGTAGCATTACCCTTGTTTTGCAAAAAGTTCCCCGTCATGCAAGTAGTCTTATCCATAGTAATCACTACTCCATTACTCATAAGATCCTTTCTGAGTATCAAAGTTTATATCTCAACATTTTTAAACTTCTAGTCAACTCATCTGTCTCTTGAAGGTAAATAATATTTATTCTTCCTCCAACAGCACATCCACCACTTCCATAGATTTTCTTATCAAAATTCAAAAGCTTCATGATCTAATCCTTATCCTCTGGTCCTGAATTGCTTTACTCGCATCCATCCATGAAGAACCTTGGTGAGTTTTAACACTACATTTGGGTGCCAATGTAGTGGCCCTAGCTCATTTTGCACTATGATAAAGGGTATATCTGAAAGGCAATGATGATTATTATAGTTTAAAAGGGTAATGAAACTAGTTGAGATAGATGGAGAAACATGTTCAGAAATCCTGCAGTATCTAGTATGAAATGGATGATCTATTCACTGTAGTGAGCACAAGAGAGGAGTTCAGAAGACCTCTTTCACTATCCAGGTCTGAAATTCTGTGGTGGTGAAATTCAATAGTTTGAGATCACTCATTCAGTCTGATGGATTGGGGTGAGGTTTTCTTAGAGAAGGCAGTTTGGTAAGATATATATTACTAGTTTGATCAACAATATTTTTTTTCCTTTTTGTTTTTTGTGTGGGGGGGATTATCTAGCGGTTATTTGGTGAACATCACATGCATCACGGTTTGACATTTGCACAAATAAGTGTACATCTCGGCTAATTATTGAATGCAGAAATTTCTAGAATAATGTGGAACTTTCTAGAGATGTCTAGAGAATTCAAGTTACTTCAAGAGTAACATAGATGATGCTAGAGGACACTAGAACTTTTTGAGATTACAAGGGTTCATTAGAAGATTCTAAAGAAGTGTAAGGTATTTAGACGCTTGTAAACTTCCCTAGGAGGATGCCTAAATCTCTTAGGATGTCCCATTAGGTCATTGACATGTGGCACATTCTTTCCATGGGTGAGGGCTTCATCTGTAAGGGCATAGCATTTTGAGAGTGCAATACAAGAAGCCTTTCCAAAAGACTCGAGTTTTGAGTGTTTCCTTTGTCATTCACAACCTTGTTATTTTGATCTAACACTATATCTTGAGGAAGTGAGGCTGAACTTAGGATTTATCTAGTGGAGGAATCGAGAAGCTTAGGGCATGTTTACTTGTGGAAAACTAGAGTAGTTTTCTAGAAAATATCTTTACAAAGATAGAAAATTGGAAACTATGTTCAAAATGTTTTTTTTTTTTTTTTTTCTAAATTGGAGAATAGAAAACAATTTTTCTGTATTCTAAAATTGTACTAGATTTTAGAAAACATCTTAAAAATGATCTATAGGAAAAACACACTTTTCTAATTTGAGCCCCACATTGAATCCTGTCAACAACAATTTTTTTCCTTTTGCTTCTCTTTTATTCAAGTGTTTCATTCCCACCCACCCATGCACCACACCTTCCTCTCCTCTTCCCCATCGCCATTTGCCATTGCGATAGAGAGCACAACTGGCCTCTTCTCTTGCCATCCTCATCCCTACCACTACAATGGCGAGCACTATTGGCACCCTCTTCCTCTCCCCTTGCCATCCTTATCCCTTGACCAGCACCAATGCCTTTGATGTAAACCTGTACATAGTTCTTATTTTGATGTGTTGGGTAGGGGTATTTTAGTAATTTTCAGCTTTTGGGGGCATATTTTTGTGTAAGTTAATTTTGGGGTGTCTTTTTGTAAGATCAAGTGTTTTGTTAGGGTTCATAAAGATTAGCCAGTTTTAGGGGGAGTTATTTCCAAAATGGGAGTTGGCTTCTCTTGGAAGCTTGAAGAGATAGAAGTTAGCTTCCCTTGGACCTTTGAGGTTTGGTATAAATAAAGGGTCTCCCAGTCACCTTGGGGACTTTTTCAGCATTTTGAAGACAGAAGCCTCTGCAGCGAGTTTCATCTCCAAACCAGCTAGGGTTTTGAAGATTTGGAGACTTGGGTTTTGAGGAGTCAACCCTACAACACCTACCAATCCCTCCACCGCTGCCATAGGTGCGAGAGGCTAGCAAGAAGCTGTTGCTACTCAGTTGTTCTAGGACCGACGAGGTGGGATCTCAGTTATTTAAGCGTGTTATTTTCTGTCCATTGTTTCAACACTACATCCTTGTGTTTGTGCTATTTTTGCTGTCCCTTTTTCATCAAATTGGTATCAGAGCAAGTTGATCTTGAGAGTTAATAGCTGCAACCATGCATTCCAATCAACCGAACAATTATAATAGTGGAAAGACAGCCCCAGTACAGCCTAATAATCAAGGGAAGGTGGTGATTATGTGATATAGATGCTTTGAACTTGGACATAAATCTTGTGAGTGCCCGAAAAGAGATAACAGAGTTAATCTTGTTGAAGCTGAAGAAGCAGATCCAGAAGAAAATTTTGCTAGCTTTGAGGATCAGGAGCAGCAACCAGAAGCTGAAAATGAATTAGCAGAGGAAGGAATTGAGGGGGACACACTTGGCGACGGGAGGTCATACTTTCCCCTCCGGCTAGCAGAGGTAATTGGCTAAGGAAGAACATTTTCCAAACTAAATGTACAGCTGGTGGAAAGCTATGCAATTTGATAATTGATAGTGGGAGAAGTGAGAAATTAGTCTCTCAAGAAATGGTGGACAAATTGAAATTGAAGATTGAACAACATCCACAACCATATCGGATTCTTTGGTTCAATAGAGGAAATGAGGTAATTGTCTCATCAAGATGCCTTGCCAATTTTTCAATTGGTTCCTTCAAAGAACCAGTTTATTGTGATGTGGTCCCCATGGATTCTTGCCATATCTTACTTGGCTGACCTTGGCAAAATGACTGGGGCACGATTCATGATGGTGTGAAGAAGACTTATTCATTTTTCGTCAAAGATGGTGAGAAGAAGAAGAAGCTTGTGCTGAAACCAATGAAGAATGATGAAGATAAGGGCTGCTCTATTGCACTTGTAAATAGAGGGGATTTTATTGGCAAAATCAAGGAAATTGGGTTGCTATATGTTCTTCTTCAAAAGGAAGAAAAGTTGCAGTTAGATATTCCAAGTGACAAAAGAGAAATTCTTGATGAGAATAGAGATGTGATGCAGGATGAGCTACTTGATGGACTCCCTCCAATTAGGGACATACAACACTACATTGATCTTATGCCGGGTGCCACCTTGCCTAATCTACCTCATTATCGGATGAGTCCAAAGGGAGCATGAAGAACTTCAAAGGCAGGTTACAAAACTTCTTAGGAAAGGGTTCATACAAGAGTGTCTAAGTCCTTGTGCAGTACCAGCTTTACTCACTCCCAAGGAAGATGGGAGTTGGAGAATGTGTGTTGATAGCAGGGCTATCAATAAAATAACCATTTAAATACAGGTTTCCCATTCCAAGATTGGATGATATGCTTGACATGCTAGCTGGATCTCATGTTTATTCTAAGATTGACTTGAAGAGTGGGCTATCACTAAATCAGAATAAGACCTGGAGATGGATGGAAAATAGCTTTTAAGACCAAGGAAGAACTCTACGAGTGGTTGGTAATGCCTTTTGAATTGTCTAATGCACCTAGTACCTTCATGAGATTTATGAATCAAGTGCTGAAACCTTTTATTGGGAAGTTTGTTGTCATGTATTTCAATGATATTTTGGTGTATAGCAGGGATAAGCAAAGTCACCTTGAACATTTGAAGGCTATTTTGCAACTTATGAGGCATAATCAATTATATGCTAACATCAAGAAATGCAGCTTTGTGGTGGACAGATTGGATTTTTTGAGATATATTATCTCTGCAAATGGGATAGAAGTTGATCCATTGAAGATTGAAGCTACAACTACCTGGCCCAGTCCCAAAACTATTGCAGAAGTCAGAAGCTTCCATGGTTTGGCAACATTTTACAAGAGATTTTATAAAAAAATTTCAGTACCATTGTAGCACCTATCACAGAATGTCTCAAGGGAGGAAAGTTTTCTTGGACCTTAGAAGCTGAAGGAAGCTTTGAGGAGATAAAGAGACGAATGACTCAAGCACCAATATTGGCCTTACCAGATTTTGGCAAACTCTTTGAAGTTGATTGTGATGCATTAAAGATTGGAGTTGGATCTGTTTTGAGTCAGGAAGGGAGGCCAATGGCTTATTTCAGTGAAAAGCTCAACAAGGCTCGACAAAACTACTCCGCCTATGACCTAGAGTTTTATGCTATTGTTCAAGCTTTAAAATTCTGGCGCCACTATCATATTCAAAGGGAGTTTATCCTGAATTCTGATCAAGAGGCCTTTACATACCTCAACTCTCAGAAAAAGCTAAGTCGAAGACATGCTAAGTGGGTAACATTCTTACAAGAGTATACATTTTCACTATGACATAAAGCTAGTTTACAAAATAAGGTAGCCGATGCATTGAGTCGAAGGGTTTATTTGCTGGAAACTATTTTTATTGCTATCATTGGGCTTGAAGTGATCAAGGAACAACACAAGAATGACCCATATTTTGCTGGCACTCCTGAGAAGCAGGCAAGGGGTGATTATGATGTGCATGCAAAATTTGTTGCGAAGGATGGATACTTATTTAAAGGTACCAAGTTATGTATACCTGACGGCTCTTTGAGAGAATATTTGATATCTGAATTGCATGGGGGAGGCCTTTGAGGTCATTTTGGCAGGGGTAAGACGTTGAATTTAGTGGCTGAAAGGTACTTTTGGCCTTCCATGCGTCGGGATGTATACAAGTATGTCACTCATTGCCGCACTTGTCAGGTTTCGAAGGGGCAACAACAAAATGCAGGTCTTTATACTCCTTTACTAGTCCCTATGGCCCCATGGATTGACATAAGCATAGACTTTGTATTGGGTTTACTGCAAATTGCTAGGGGTGTTGATTCCAGCTTGGTTGTGGTGGATTGATTTTCAAAGATGGGCCATTTTATTGCTTGTAAGAAGACTTTTGATGCAACTGGCAAATCTTTTTTTTTTTAGGGAAGTGGTTAGATTGCATGGGGTGCCAAAAACTATTATCTCCGATCAGGACACAAAGTTTCTTAGCCATTTTTGGAGGACATTGTAGAAAGTATTGGCAACAAAATTGCAGTACAGCAGTGCTTATCACCCACAAACAGATGGGCAAACTGAAGTAGTAAATAGGAGCTTGGGGAATTTGTTGCATTGGCTTGCAAAAGACAACATCCGACAATGGGATATAATTTTACCACAGGCTGAATTTTCTTATAACAGCACTTTTAACAGATCTACTGGGAATAGTCCTTTCCAGCTGGTATACGGAACAAATCCCAATCAGATTGTTGATCTCATGGATGTCTCCAACCAGCATACAGTTAGTGATGATGCAGTTGCTTATGCTGAGAATTTGAAAGAGGTACAAGAAGAAGTTAGGAAAAGGCTTGAAAATGCGAACCAACATTATAAGGCAACGACTGATCAACATTGAAGGTATAAGGAGTATCAAGGGGGTGATTGGGTCATGGTTTTCCTTTGAAAAGAAAGATTTCCAGCAGGTGCCTATCGCAAGTTAAAGAGTAAAATGATTGGGCCATGCAAAATTCTATGCAAGTTCGGTGAAAATGCCTATGAGGTTGAACGTCCTCAAGACCTTGATATATCATCAATCTTTAATGTGGCAGATTTGTATCCTTTCCGTGGCAATCTGCAAGTGGAATTGCAGGATGTTGAGTGTAAGAGTCCACCTTAGGTAACTTCTAGCAAAGAAGGAAGGATCTAGGCTGTTATACACGTGTGGGAGGTGAAGACTAGAGCTGGAAATTATTTTAGGTTTCTGGTAAGATGGGCAGGCAAACTTGATTATGAAAATTCATGGATTAGCAAAGAGGATTTTATGAGAATTGACCCTGAAATGTGCTAGGCAGCCAAGTTGGCAACTCACTCAGAGGCAAGTTCTTTCAAAGAAGGGGGGAATGATGCAAACTTGTACATAGTTTTTATTTTGATGCAAGACCATGCTATTGGTACTCCATGGGCTACACAATGCATTATAAATGACAAAAATATCCTTTGTACCTCACCGCCTCGCCTCGCCTCACCGCACGTTATCGCCTCGTGTCGCCTCACCGCCTTGGGTGAGAGGTATTTTAGTCATGCACCTCACCGCCTCACTTCGCCATCTTGGGTGAGGGGTATTTTGGATATTTTAGCTACATTATGTAGCCCATGGTGTAGCCCATGTGTAACCCATGATGTACTAATAGCATTTTCCTTTGATGCATTAGGTAGGGGTATTTTGGTAATTTCAAGCTTTTGCGGGCATATTTTGGTGTAAGTTAATTTTGGGGTGTCTTTTTGTAAGATAAAGTGTTTTGTTGGGGTTCCTAAAGATTAGTCACTTTAAGGGGGGAGTTATTTGAAAAATGAGAGTTGGCTTCTCTTGGAAGTTCGAAGAGATAGAAGTTGGCTTCCCTTGGAAGCCTGAGGTCTGGTATAAATAAAGGGTCTCCCAGCCACCTTGGGGACTTTTTCAGCATTTTGAAGACAAAAGCCTTTGCAAGGAGTTTCAGCTCCAAACCAGCTAGGGTTTTGAAGATTTGGAGTCTTGGGTTTTGAGTTGACCTTGCAGTGCCTACCAATCCCTTCGCCGCTGCCATAGGTGCGAGAGGCTAGCAAGAAACTGCTGCTACTTGGCTGTTCTAGGACTGACAAGCTGGGATCTTAGTTATTTAAGTGTTTTATTTGCTATCCATTGTTTCAACACTACATCCTTGTTGTGTTTCTGCTATTTTTGTTGTCCCTATTTGCATCAGCCTCCCTTTGGCATTGCAATTGCAATGTCTCTTCTCTTCATCAAGTCGCCCTAAGCATTCACCTCTCCCCTTGCTGCCGATGTCTACATCTCTTCTTCTGCACTATTTTGAACACATTTTCGTTTTCTAAAGTCTAAAACTAGTTTCACATTTAATAGAAATGCATGTGTTATCTGTTTTTCCTCTGATTTTCAATAGAAATGGAAACATGGAAACAGAGATGAAAACTGGAAATGGAAAACAGAAAACATTCTCTACAAGTAAACAGGCCCTTAAGTGCCTTGCAGGTGCTAGAAGGTGAAGCCCATAACGATATCAAAGGCAAGGCTAAGACTGTGGAAGAGATGGCATATTCAATTGCTACTGAGCATGGCAAGGTTTTGGCATGTATAGTGGAGAATTGCAAGGAAAAATAACCAAGCAATGAAGGTCTTAAGACATGTGGTGAAGAGAGAGTTGCAAGGGGTCCTCGATGCTTGCACACACCTTTAAGGAGGTTCCAACCCAAAATAGATGGAGTTTTGGTAGAAGTTGTTGCTCTCCAAGAGGAAATTAAGGTCATGCAAGAGGATTAGGCCTTTTGCAACGCAATGATTGCGAACAAGGCAATGAAAGATACGAAGAAAGTTTTGCAAATAGATTGAGCCAAGGTGCCCAAGCCCAAGCCCTACATGGGTAAGAGGGATGCCAACAAAATTGACTCTTTCTTATTTAACATGGAACAATACTTTATCTTTCACTGTGGTGGCGACACCAACACAATGACATACAAGGAGGTACGTTTATTCTTGATACTTCAATGGTTGTGAACAAGGCAACGAAGATACAGAGAAAGTTTTGCAAATAGATTGAGCCAAGCCCAAGCCCAAGCCATACATGGGCAAGAGGGATGCCAAAGAAGTTGACACTTTCTTATTTAACATGGAACAATACTATATCTTTCAATGTGGTGGCGACACCAACACAAGGAGATTAAAGCATGTAGGGATGTTTGGGATTAACCAATTTACCGGTCTCTTATTTCAAACCCCAAACATCTCTAAAAAGGACAAGCTAATCTAGTTTATGGATGGTCTCCAACTTGGACTAAGCAAGAATTGCAATGTTGTGGTTTGCCATCTCTTGTTGCGGCCATAGTAGTTGCAAAATAATTTTTGGACTTCAAGAAAGGAAGCTTCTCTAAATATATGGTGTGGAAGAGTAATACTACTAAAGTGGGGAAGAGAAGGAAGAGAAGGTTCGGTTCTTCAAGGAAAAACCCAATGGTGGCAAGATGATTGATGGAACCAAGGACAAGAAATCCAAGGTTGAGTAGAAATGTTACTTGTGTGATGGTCCTCATCTTATTTGTGATTGCAAAAAAGAACACCCTTAATCTCATAGCTATGTGAGGAGAGGAGCCTATTTAGGAGGAGACCAAGATGAAGTCCATTTGCCTTTTGGATGTTGCGAAGGCTATGTAGGAAAGGATCACTTCTAAGGGGCTAATGCACATTGATGCTAAAATTGGCCCATAAATCTCCTAAGCCTTGGTAGATACTGGGCCAACTCATAATTTTATATATCTTATGAAGAAGCCAAGAGACTGGGTTGAAGGTCTCAGGCAAAAAGGATTGGCTTAATACTATGAATTTGGAATTTAAGCCCATCTATGATCTAACTCATGGAGTAATGCTACAAATTGGTGAATTGAAGTCTTTGGGCATTACAGCTTCGAAGAGCATTCTTTTCGGTCTTGTACTCTATACTTTACCAATGATAGGTAGATGGAACACCACTTCGACTCACCAAGGAGAAGGTAAGTACTTTTAACCATAGACAAATTAGTTCATTCACCAAGGAGAATTTTTGGTATAAAATTCTTAGACAAGGTCAGGCATCACCTATCCCCTTTGCTAGTGCCACGTGCATAGTGAAGGAGGATAAAACTTGTGTGGTACCAATGGTTACTAGTTAGGCAACAAGTTAAGACTAAGTTCAGGATTCTTTTTGCAATATAGATTTCTAAGGGTCTTAATAAAAGGGAGACCTGCCTATCTAGAAAACTGTGGATGGATAAGGCTCCCCACTTTGATGATAATTGCCAAAATAAGTGATTAAGGTAGTTGAAGACTACAAGGATTTCATGCAAGATAAGCTCCCAAAGAAGCTACCTTCAAGGTGCAAGGTCAATCATAATGCTAAAGCAACTCACCATAAGGCACCAGCAGAGTTAGAAGAACTTCGGAAATAACTTGAAGAGCTACTAGATGTGGAATTTATCTAGCCTTCTAAGGTGCCCCATGGAGCTTTTGTCTTATTCCAAAAGAAAAAGGATGATTCTCTTTGGTTATCAACTATTGAGCACTTAATAAGGCTACAATCCAAAATAAGTATGCAATACCTTTGACTGTTGATCTCTTTGATCAACTTAGAAAAGAAAGATATTTCACCAAGTTGGATCTTCACCCAGGCTACTATCAAGTACGAATTGCTAAAAAAGACAAGGGAAAGACAACTTTCGTGACAAAGTATGGATCCTAGATTCCTTATCAGCGCCATTTGATCTTACTGAAGCACCAACTACCTTTTGTATAGTCCATTACATTCCATTCCTATCTTGATAAGTTTGTAGTAGTATACCTAGATGATATGGTGGTATATAGTTACACTTTGGAGGAGCATGTGCAACAACTCAAATAAGTTCTAAGAAATAACTAACTGTACATAAACAAAAGAAATGCTCCTTTGCACCAAAAAGTAGTTACTTTTTGGGACTCAAGATAGGGGATGGCAAGCTCAAGATGTATGAGTCAAAGCTGTGAGCAATTCAAGAATGGGAGCCACCCATGACGGTATTTGAGCTACAATCATTTCTAGGACTTATAACTACTATAGGCGATTCATCAAGGGGTTCTCAGTAAAGGCAACATCATTAATTGATATGCTAAGAAGAATTGAGCTTGGTAGTGAACTTCTTGTTGCCAAGAAGCCATTGAAGAGTTAAAGAAGGTTGTGATGGATGAACCCATCTTTAACTTACTTGACGACTCCAAGACATTTGAGGTGCACACTAATGCTTCAAACTTTGTCATTGTGGGGGTGATTACACAAGATAGACATCCCATTGCATTTGAAAGTTGAAAACTAAATGATATGGAATGATGCTACATTGTCCAAGAAAAGGAAATGACAGTAGTAGTTCAGTGCCTTCGAACTTGGTGATAGATAATATAGCTACAAGCTATTTTCAAACTCAAAAGAAGATTACCCAAAAACAAGTTCTGTGGCAAGACTTCTTAGAGTTTGATTTTGAATTTATCCATAAGTTGGGTATGGTAAACTCAATGGCAAACACCTTAAGCTAAAAGGTGCAGCTAGTAACATTATCAAGACCCCACAATACTCTTTTGGAGCGCATCAAAGAAGGATTGGAGCACAACCTCACAGCCAAATGCCTAGCATAGTGTAACACCCTAGGTGTGAGTATGAGTTTAATTAAATAAATTATAAAATAGAGGCATGTGGCGTTCCAAAATTGTCCTAAGTTGGCTAATGGAAGTTATAATGTGAGATGCCTCTAGAAGGACAATATGGTAATTTGGATATTATCCCATTAAAAGAGAATTATTATGGGTGAAAATAAGTAATAAATCCTATGGGAAGGATTTAATTTTGATTAATTTATTGAGAAATATTGGATGGCCAAGATTGTGGGTTGGGGGCCAAATAGGTGTCAAATAGTGACACTTGGCAAGTTCTCAATGAAGAAGATAAGGTATTAAAGAAATAAGAAATGGCTAAATTAAATATATGAGTGACACTTGGCAAGATCTCATTAAAAGAGAAGTGAGATTTAATTAAAAGGAAAAGAAAAAGAAAATGAGTCATTCTTGCCTTTAATGAGAGCCATCATTATGTTGCATAAAGAAAATGCAAAGGAAAATAGAAGGTGGCCATGCAATTATGGTTGAAAATGGAAGAATTAAAATAAATGGGAGAAAAATTAAAAGTTCAAGATGGATCCAATGGATGAGATATGGCCTTGGAATGGGAGTTGATCCAAGGGCCACAAATGAGTCTTAAAAATTGGCATGAATTACCAATATAATTAAAATTAATTTTTAAGGGATTAGAATGGATGATTGGGATAACTCTTGGGTAGGAATCAAGGGCTTAGATGATGTCCTCTTTAAGCACATGGATTGTGCTTCTTTGAAGGGTGAAGATTCAATCTCCATTTTAAATTCATGGCTAGGATTAAAACTTTTTTTACCAAGGATTGTGTGTTTCTTCTCAAGGGTAGAGATTAAATCCTATGTGATCAAAGGATGATATTAAAAGTTTATTAAGCACATGGATTGTGCTTGTAGTGAAGGGTGGAGATTAATTCTCTCAAACTAATAAAATCCAAGGGTTTAGATTAAATCTTTGAATGTAAATAATTAAAAGAAAATGGAAAAGTGAGGTAATATAAAGAGGAAGAAGGTATAGAAGGCCAAATTTCTTGGCCAAGAGTACAATTAGAAGAAGAAGAAGAAGAAGAAGAAGAAGAAGAAGAATAGGAGACGAAAAAGGAAGGTAAGATTCTTATACTTGGTTGTTCTTAGAAAAGAAAAGAAGAAGTTTTCTTAATCCTTCTCATCTCTTAATTTTAGAAATCTTCTAATGTTCGAAGAAATTCTCTTTAGGTTATTGGAACTAACGAGGTACTTGGAAGCAATCGTTTGAAAAACATCTAAGAGTTAAGGTAAGGGATGACCCCATGGGTGGCGGTCTTGCATGTTTAGCAAATATTTGTTATGAGTTTCATGTATTTGCAAGAATATATGCATTTGTGTACTCTAGTGGACCTTTGGCCATAGTGGACCTTTGGCCATAAGGAGGGCTAGGAGTTGGGAAAAAGGGGTTGGTTGAAGCCTCTGCCTTGAAAGGTTGAGAAGGCTAGGAAGACTACCGATATTTGCATTACATCTCGCATTACATGTTTATTTATGCTCTCATTTGCTTTGCATTGCACCCTTACTGAGCAATAGCTCATAAGGTCATTTTGGACCTCTTTGTAGGTGGTGAAAGCTCAAAGGGAAAGGGCATCTTGGAAGGGGTAAGGGCTATGAGTCCTAGTTGTGTAGCTTTCATATTTTATAATGGTGTTTAAGAGTTTGATGGAGTTTAAACTTCAATATGTATCCTATTTTGGTGTATGTTGTGTAAGGACCTCATGGTTGTATGGCCTTATGTTGGGGTGAATGTGAGGGATTATGTTTTAATTTTTGTGAATTAAATTTCTGGAATGTATGAAAAAAAAAAAAAAAAAAAAGTCGAGTGGCAATCGGGCTATGCCCCCGGCTGGTGCGGCCGCGCGCAGCAAGCGCGCGGCAGGCGGCCAGCGCGCGCGTGCGGGCGACCAGTGCCCGTGCGCAGCAGGCGTGCGCGGCCAGCGCCCGCGTGCAGCAGGCGCAACCCGTGGCTGCTGCTGCCCCTTTAATGTTGTTTAAATTTTTATATTTTAAATATTCCTGGAATTTCTGGAATAAAAAGAAGTTTTTATAAATAAATAAATGGGGTTCGAGCCTCCAAAATGTTTATTAAATTAAGGTAAATATTGAGGCATTTTTAGAAAAATTTTCCTATATGTTGGAAAATAAAATAAAAGAGTATTTTCCTTGAATATGGAAAAAAAAAATGGATGAGAAAACTTGATGTTTGAATTTCAAAAGCTTACTCCCTAAATGATGGGAATTTGGTGTATTTTTGAAATAAATAAAGGGAAAATAAATGGAGGTTTGCCTAAGAAAAGTTTAGTAAAATTTTCAAGAGGAGTGTAACCCAAGTATTTTCTAAGGCTATCGAGAATGAGAAAATGGGTTAATTCTTAGATAAAAATTTATTTTCTAATAATTAAGACCTTGAGACATGGTTAAGTTTAGCGAGTGGGGTTTGCTTAATTTGTCGAATCCTAGGAAAGGTCATCCTTGACTCTTCATTAAGAGCTAGAGAAGGGTGACGCCTCACCAAGGTTTCGGGTTTATTTCCGCGAGATCTTTTCGATATGTCCCCGAACCCTTGAGTGAAACGAAGGGAGGGCAAAACCTAGTTCCCACCTAGGACGTTTCTTATGGAAACATAGCCCGTCTTTTCATCATTACCTTAGCGAGTGAATGGTTAATTGATTATTCATGAGTAACATCCGTAAGTGGGAGCGGGGCGTTACACATAGCAAGCCAGAAATGAGAAGACCCAACACTTTTAGCTTGAAGACATTTTGCTTTGCACCAAGTTGTGTTTCCATATTGTACGTGTTGGTTTCACCATGTCAATTAAATGATGGAACACAACTATATCAATTATCTTCATTCACCACCATCTCATGAAACTTCTCCATATGAAGATGGTGTTGAAACTTCATTTCATCATTATTCCACCAGGGGATGTTATCCACTATCGGTCCCAAACCTGGATAAAGGAGGAGGGTTGTGTTAGGTAGCCAACAACCAACGTAAAACTTAGTCGGATCCAAATATGAATTCTAGACAAACTATTTGTTGGAGGCGTAACTCACATAAAAGTCTAGAATTCATGTAGCCGACCCCACATAGTGGGATAAAGGCTGGATGTTGTTGTTGTACATTTTTCTTTACACCAAAGGAAACTAGGAATCTGTGCCAAAGCGGGGCAACTTAAGGAAAGAGGTCATGAGGGAATCCCATTATTCCAATGGGCTAGTCATCTCGAGGTACAATGGATGTTTGCATTGATAAAAGATTGAAGACTTCAAGACAATCTCGGCTACAATAGGGACATTAACAAAGTACATGCAAGAGGATGTCACCAATTGCAAAAATGTCAATCTCGGCTACTTACAATGGAGGTCACACCTTGAGAGAATTTTTTTTTAGAAGAATGTGGAACATTGTAGAGATATCTAGAATATTCTAAAGAATTCTAGATGCTTTTAGAGTATTCTAGGCAATGTAGTTTGGTAGGCTATCTTTAATTTCATTTCCATCATCTTGTTGAAGATACACAAATAGAGTTGTTATTGCGTTTATTTATGTTTTGATCATGTTGTATTGATAGGATTGCTAGAAGCATCTTATGTGATAACAAATGTATATTGGCACTTCTTTTCATTCAATCATGATGTATTTCATGTATAGGGAAATGTGTAATGAGAATGAATACAACTCTTAGTCTTGCAGGTTCTTGGTGGGCTAATGGTCAACCTTGGGACTTGCGTGAATCGCAGCCCCTTGAGGTTAAGGTCATGACAGGTTTTATGCTTAGTTAGTTCCCTAATGAAGGCTATCTACTTATTGAGGCGTCTAATGAAAAAGTCTTAAAAGACAAATATTTACACAATGCAATTATAAACTATAGAAATTCCATGACAAGTCCCAAAAAAATCTTGTGAAGAGTTTTCCCGAAAAATTAAGTCTACATTGATTATATATGTTACCACAACCATGCATCATTGAGCTAAGATGTACGAGAAGACTTGTGAAGGATAAATTGAGCCGTTTCCAATTGCAATTGAATTACATCAAGGATTTATATTGAGCCCTTACCCCTTTGCTAGACTATTAGATGGACTCAAAGCATATCCAAAAATAGGTGTTTTGATTTATATTATTTGCAGAAGATATTACCTTGATGGATGAAACCTCCCCTCCTCCCCCACCCAAATAAAAATAAAAAAAGAATAAAAAAAGGAAAGAAAGGCATGAATACTAAGCTGAATTATGGATTAAAATCCATAAGTTTCGACTTGAGTATGTTGAAAACCAATTAGTGGAGTACAAGTTTAGTAAAAATAGAGTGGATAATTTAATGGTTAGATTTGAAAATTAAGTTATTCTAAGAAAATATCAATTTAAATATTACACATCAATTGTTCAAAAAGAAGGAAAAGTTATTAAGGATCTTACTCATAGATTGAAAGTAGGATGATTAAAGTGAAAAAACACATCCCACATTTTAAGAATCATAAAATCCCTCTAAAGCTAAGTGTAAGACCATCTACTTCTATGTTGTTGTCACGTATCCTGCATAGTAAGGGGGGTGATAAAGTAATTAAATGTAATAGGAAGGAAGAAATAGCAAATTAGTAGAATATGCTATAGGGAGTTGTACAAAGTTTGTTGCTGCTTTGGGCAGATTGTACATTCCCAGTTGTAAGCGGTTACCTGCACATGGGAGGTTAGGATCCAGCTATATATACAGCAGATCCATTCCCTGGACGGATATGAAAAATCATAACAGATTTCTGAATATTCTCTCTCTCTCTCTCTCTCTCTCTCCCTAATTTCTCTCTCGACTTCCCCTCTCTTCCTCCTTCAATCAATCTATTGATCGAGAATTGCTTGTCAGATCCTTAGGAGCTGACAGTTGTATGATATAAAATATTAAATAACCAAGTACTAATCTGTGCAAAATATGAGTGCAACTAAAATGAGGATATTACAAAAGAGGTGTGGCCATATAAAAGAAGGCAAAATTAAAAATGACATTATACACAAGAAAGTTAAAGTACAGCTAATTCAAGATAAATGTGGGAGACATAATTAAGATGATTTGGACATGTACGAAGATGAACAATAGACACACCTATGAAGCAAAAAGATGAAATGAAAAAGGTTTGTAATAAAAGATGTAGAAGAAGACCAAAAACCTTGGTGACAAACCCTCACATATGATATTAGATATAATGGCTTTATAGAGTATATGGCCACAAATAGACCTAGTTGGAGAGAACTCTTGTAGTTAACCCCACCTAATGGTTGTAAGACATGCGATTGTTGTTGTAGTAGCCATACCTATTAGTGTTGTTGTGTGTGAAAGAACATATTACCTGAATTGCTGCTTAAAGTTTGTTGTTGGTCATTTAATTAATTGTGCTGTTATTGTTGTAATTTTGCTTGTATGCTTATGTTGTTGTGTAGTTAGGCTGTGGCTTAGGCTTGCTAAGTATATAATCAGTGTTGCCTTCATTTTATGTATCTTGATTTTCATTTTGTTCATTCAGTTTCTCCAAGTAAAATCCGAGCATTATTTTTTCTCGGTTGTGCCCTAATTTCTTGCCCTAGTTTCGTTAGTTTCATGGTATTAGAGCCAACGACCAAAGTCTATGGCATCTAACCCCGATCACAGTGTCTCCTCTTCCCTTCCACCTCATTCCTCATCCTCGTTCCCCTCTGCCTTGCAGTCAGACTTCACTACAATGGCAAAAGCCTTCAGTTGCTTTTGATCTCCAGTCCTTTCTCAACAAGATGTCACCTCCACCAAAGTATGTGGTAGATTCGGATGCTGGTGATGTTGGATCTTCTGTGGTGAATTTGGAGTATTTGAGCTGGATGCGATTTGATCAACTACTGCTAGGCTGGCTTATCTCCACAATTGACAAGGAAGTCTTGTAGCAACCGAGGTATGGTATTCTCTTGAAAATTTGTATTCTCGCAAGACTATTGCCAAGTCTTTTCAATTAAAGTAGTAGCTTAGATCTATTAAGAAGGATTCTTTGTCTATAAATGACTATATTCTCAAGATAAAAATGATAGGCCATTCACTTGCTGCTATAGGAGAGCCTCTAAGTGACAATGATTTGCTTCTTGCCATCCTTAATGGACTTGATCATGAATATGAGACGGTTGTTAGTCTTATTACCTACCAAATGGATGATATTGATATTGAAAAAGTTCAGTATTTGTTGCTGATGCATGAGTAAAGATTAACTTCTAAGAATCTGTTGCATTCATCTGTTAATGTTGAGTCTATTGTGCCATCCTCAATGCATGTTAGTACGGCTGCATATACACAAAGAGGTGCTGGAAATTCTATGAACTATAGAGGTGGTTATGTAAATCGAGTGGGAAGAGGTTGGGGTAGACAATCTGGTAGAAAAATTTATTGTCAACTATGTGGCAAGCCAGGGCATTTTGCTGATAGATGTTATCGTCGGTTTGATAAAAATTTTCAGAAGAATTCTGCTCCTATGTCTGGTCAAAATTTTGGTCATCCTTAGTCAGATTCTAAAGCATTTACGGCTTCCCTTAGTGATTCTAGCGAGGCCTAAACAAGTGATCTAGGTTCTGTTCAAGGGGCTCATTATAGCCATTTTTCTCAGCAGCCTCACAGTCCTTTTTGCTAGATCCTTGGTTTATTGACTTTGGAGCCACAAATCATATATAACCTCCAATCTCGGTAATCTCTCCTTGCATGCTCCTTACAATGGAAGTGATAAAGTCTCCGTTGGTAATGGTAAGCAACTTTCTATCACTAATGTTGGTCTTGGACAGTTGCATACTCAAACTAACCCTATCTCTACTATTCCATTATCAAATGTTCTACATGTCCCTAACATGAAAAAGAATCTGATTAGTGTCTCTCAACTCACAAGAGACCATAACCTTCTTGTTGAATTTAAACAAGTGCTACTCAAAGGATGTCTTAAGGATGGGCTTTACCAGTTGAGTTCAGCACTTGATCATGCTGCTTCCAGTGCTTTTACTCAACCTATTGAGTCTAGTTCGTTTGTTGGTAGTACATTTTTGTCAAATTGTAATGTTTTTCCTTTAAACAAGTGTAAAAGACAGTATCCAATTGGTCATGGACTGTCACCTAGTGTTCATGTTGCCCACAATGATAAGATGTGTCAACAATGGCATGCAAAGTTAGGGAATCCATCATTCAATGTACTGCGTTTGGTTCTTAATAAAATTCACATTCCTTTTTCTTCTTCTATTCCTTATTTTTGTGATTCATGTAAAATTGGAAAACTCCATCAACTTCCATTTGCTGATTCTCCAATTATAGCAAAGAAACCACCTGAATTGATTTACTCAAATATGTGGGGCCCTTCTCCTACTTTGTTTGTTGAAGGTTATCGATATTATGTTGTTTTTGTGGATACCTATACAAGATATACATGGCTATACTCTTTGAAGCTCAAGTCTGATGCCTATCCACTTTTGTAACCTTTCATAAACTTGTTGAAACTCAATTTCAAACCAAAATTAAGGCCCTACAAACTGACAATGGGTGTGTGTGTGTGTGTGGGGGGGGGGGGGGGGGGGGGGGGGGAGTTCAAGGCATTCTTGTCTTATCTTCATAACAGTGGGATACAACCTAGATTTACTTGCCCTTATACCCATCAACAAAACGGTATAGCTGAGAGAAAACACAGGCACATAGCAAAAATGAGGCTCACTCTTTTATCTCATGCTAATATGCCACTTATGTTTTGGGTTGAAGCTTTCCAAACTGCGGTTCATACCACAAAACTCCAATTGTATGAACCGCGTTGCCTTCATTTTATGTATCTTGATTTTCATTTTGTTCATTCAGTTTCTCTAAGTAAAATCCGAGCATTCATTTCTCTCAGTTGTGCCCTAGTTTCATTTGTTTCAGTCTAGGCATTTTACAACACTCCAATTGTATCATTTCTCCACCTCCACACCCCCCCCCCCCCCCCCCCCCCCCCACACACACACACCCCACCACGCACAAACACCAATATTCTATATCTAGTTAGATATGTTTGTCCTCACCAATCTACTCTATAATAGATTATTTCATGCTAAGATAATTAATAAGCAGGTAGATGTCATACTGAGATGGGAAGAAGAAAGCAAAAAAAAAAAAAGGCAGCAACACAAGGTATAAAGACCCTTCTACCAAATATTAGGTCAAGACCATTTCTATATAAACAAAGGAAGCAATGATCCACCTAGTCAAAACACAGGGACTAGTGAATATTATGTGAATAATAATATCTGCAAGAAACAGTTGATATTTAGATAAGATGTAAAGGAAAATTTATGGGGTTAAACTAAAATTTCCCAAACTCTAAAAGAGGAGTATTAATGTTCTCTGCAAGACAGCAATGTCATAATAGCTCTCGAGAATTGGCCAATGCTGGAGAAACATGGGAACCCAGTGCAATTAATTCTGAATGGCAGGATTCTTGCGGCTCTAGAATGTTAAGCTACTATGGCAGTTACGTATATGCTTTTTTTTTTTTTGTTTCCCCCCAATGACTCATTAAGTTAAAACTCCGGATTAGTTATCAAAACAGTGATTGATTACATGAAGGAACATGAACAAATCATTAATATTTTAGAAGTATCAAATACTAACAAGCACATGTTTTTGCAGGCAAAGATATCAAAGAACGATTGCAAATATATATATATATATATATGTCTTCAATCACGGTCACAATCATGAGAAAATGCAGAGACATCATTGAGTTAGAATAACAGAGAAGGCAAGTGATATGCGAGAGATGAGAAAAGAAGTAATGCTCACTCGGGTCACGAAGCTCATCGGGATCAGCCAAAGAGTGTCCTCTGAACCTGTAGGTCTCGCATTCAACCAGAGTCGGGCCATCTCCTCTCCTAGCCCTGGTGATAGCCTCCTTGGCCACCTTTCTCACCTCCAACACGTCCATTCCATCAACATGAACTCCGGGCATTCCAAAAGCCTCGCCCTTCTTCCAGATCTTGGGATCCGAAGTAGCCCTCAAATGGGACATCCCAATTGCCCACAAATTGTTCTCCACAACAAACACAATCGGCAACTTCCACAAGGCGGCCATATTCAAACATTCAAAAAACTGGCCATTGTTGCAAGTCCCATCACCAAAGAAGGCGAGAGTGACATGATCACAATCAGCCTCCTTCAACACCTCCCTCCGGTACTTGGAAGTGAAGGCTGCGCCAGTGGCAACCGGAATGCCCTCGCCGATGAAGGCAAAGCCTCCGAGAAGATTGTGTTCTTTGGAGAACATGTGCATAGAACCGCCCTGGCCACGGCAACAGCCGGTGGTCTTGCCGAAGAGCTCGCTCATGACAGCGCGAGCAGGGACCCCTTTGCTCAGGGCGTGAACGTGGTCGCGGTAGGTGCTGGCAACGCAATCCTCGTTCTTGAGAAGTTTGATGAATCCGGTAGAAACGGCTTCCTGGCCGTTGTAGAGATGGACGAATCCGAACATCTTGCCTCTGTAGTACATCTGGGCGCACATGTCCTCGAATGCTCGACCCAGAACCATGTCCTCGTACAGCTCCAGCCCTTCCTCTTTCGTGATCAGCTGCACATTAGTAATCATCACAATTTCAGTTCATATGCAACACCGAAAACATGATTTTTTTTTTTTCCGAAATCGCTTACCAGATTGGGAAGAGAGGCGGTGGACGAATTGAGATTCTTCTGCTTTTCCTTGAGAACAGCGAGGACGGGGCGGGATCTATGGCGGGGGTGGGGCTTCTTGTCGAAGAAGCGGAATCTGTGGGTGGAAGATCCAAGGAAAGAAGAGGAGGTAATGGTGGTTTTGGGTTTGAGGGGATCGAACAGAGCATTGTCGGGAGATCTGGTGGGGAAGTTGAGAGGTTGGATGATTTTGGTTGCAGCCGAGAAAGATGAACAGGAAGACATTGCCGTCCAAACTGGGGGAGATTGAATGAAGAATTTGAATGAATGAAGTGCTCTCTGTGTGCTCTTGCCTTGCAGATATATATATATATATATATATACAGAGAGAGAGAGGGGGGGGGATGAAGAAAGTGGGTGAAGATGGCGGAGAAAACAAGGAGAGAGAGAGAGAGAGGAGAGAGAGAGAGCCGCCCAGGGCGTTGGGAACTTTGATTATATCATCATCATTTTCATGTTTTGTTAGTTTGAAGAAAATTAAAATGAAAATGGGAAAGGGCGAGGAGGGGAGGGGAGGGGAGGGGAGGTTCACCCAACTCATCATCCACACCTCCACTCAATCAGTGCTCTTAAGATAGCGAAAATTATGTGAATTTAAACCCTAAATTTTTAAAAGAAAGAAACCCATTGACATTGTTAGAAGAAAAAGCGAAATAAAAACCACAATCACATACCACCCTATTGACTCTATTGCTAGGCAAGAAGAGAGTAGG
Source organism: Diospyros lotus (assembly GCF_014633365.1). Taxonomy (NCBI): domain Eukaryota; kingdom Viridiplantae; phylum Streptophyta; class Magnoliopsida; order Ericales; family Ebenaceae; genus Diospyros; species Diospyros lotus. Next base: position 28,389,760 of record NC_068349.1, read on the forward strand.
GGCAATTTCGATATTTTCTAAAAACTTTATTATTCTTTTTTAATGACAAGAACATTAACTGATATAAATTTTAAATCTCAAGAAAAATCTCCATAATCGACCAATATATTTTTCTTAATAAATTACATCATCAAGGACAAGGTAAACACATTATTTTCACTTTTATTTTCTTTTACGCTTTTCGTGGGTTTCGTTTCGGTAGGACTTTGGAGAATATGTTGTGTTGTGGGGCAGCCGCGCATTTGGGCGTCGAAGATTTTTGGACAAAAAGGGTTGGAATTTGGAAACCTTTTACAATTAATTTTGAGGCCACAATGAACCTCTTATGCTTTTTTATTTTTTGGGTATAATATATATTTTAAGAGTATAGTATAATTTATTAACGTATTAATTATCAAAATACAATAACTAACTATAAATCAATAGGATTCAATAATAAATTGGAGACATTTTAAAAGAATCTTGCACCCAAGAATCGAACTTGAATTCTTTAAGTGTTTTTTTTAATAGCAATGAACCTACAATCACCCCCCTTCCAGGACTCGCTGACTAAATTCCTAGTGCACGTGATAAGTTGTATACCATTCACATCTGATAAACCAATCAAAGATTGACAAATTTATTGCACAGAGAAGTTTGTTCCTTGAACTTTAGATCAGTTTTTTGAATAACCGAACAAATGAATTTGGACCTCAAACTTGCACCAGAAATGGTGGTAACGGACATCAAATAGTGCAATTTGGATAAGGATTGATGGGTCAAAACATAAAGCCAAAGATGGCTAGCTGGTCGTGTGGACAAAAAATCCAGAAATGTCCTCTGAAGATGAATTGCCAAAGGTTTTCAAAAACCATATTTAACCTTGGTCATCATAATGTGTTATAAATGGGTTGCAAAATGATGTTCATAGAAATCTGAAATGTCAAATTCCAAATATACCAAAGTAAAGGCATGGGATTAACTTTATAACTGCAAATAATAAAACAGGTTTGGAAACTAGTAGAGAGCTCCATTGATTGTTGTCAATTTGTATAATTCTAAACCATATTTACAGCAAAGGGCTTGGCTTCTCTCTATATTACAAAACTAAAGGGGATTAGGATGGTCTTACCTTCCCAAACAATTCATCAAGCAGCAGAGAGACTACTGGCCCCATCCCCAATGTTGTCCGTTATATCTACAATAATTTCTTATTCCATCGCTTACCGCTGGACTTCTCCTTGCCTGAAAAGGCCTTCATGTTAGAAATGCAAACACTGAATCATGGCATTTAGTCTTTTTATGGCCAAGCAGAAGAATCATGAATACAAACTTACCAAACACATTTGGATTTATATTTGATAATCTAAGAGAGGATCCCTTCGCCTTTAGCTCTTGGAGTTGCCTGCTTTTACTCGGTTTTTCTACTGTTGTCAGACCATCGCTGCTGCTCTCTGCCATATGATCATTTCCTTTCTTCACCTTTTCATGATAAAGAGCCGGCGGTGCAAGCCTCAATGGGGGTCTGTTCTCTATTTGGATCAATCTCTGGTCTTTCTGAAGATTAGTCAATATCTCAAACTGTCCACCGGAGTTGGTGTCCAATGAGTAAGTGATAGAAAATAGTAGAACAAATTGAAAGAGAAAAACAAAAATACGGAGGAGTCACTCACTCTTGAAATTTGCTGAGACCCATAGGAGTTCTCCAATGCATCATTTTCATGTGGGTGTGTAGAAATATTTCCATGAGCTTGTGGCTGCTTTGACAGAGATTTGCTCACCAATCCATTTTCTGTAAGCAATGCCTTACTTCTGGACCTCTGACCCTTCTTCTTAGGCAAACAAACAGGACATCCATTTGAGTAACTAGCACTTAAGATATCATTTTCTGGAAGCTCACACTGGACGTGGATTGCATGACCACAATTGAAAACTCGAATGCCAGAGCCAGAAGAAAACTTGCTGAGAAGGCAATTGCATATGGAGCATAGGAGACTCCTGGGAGCATATCCACGAGAAGCCCCCTTCTTTAATAAGCTCATAATATAGAATGTATCATCTTCAATTAAGGATTTGGCAGTGTCCTAATAGAGCAAAGGAACCAGTCAATATTGAAGTTAGAAAATCAGACTGACAATGCTACCAATACATGGATGAAATTCTGTTCTCAACAAGAAAACGGCTAAATCATCAATTCGTTTCTCAAATTTTTACTTTCAATGACCTTGATGGGACCATACTTGGCTCAAAGTGTGGAAGCACATTGGCTTGTTTGAAAACAACACAGACAAGACAAGCTTATAATGAAACATAAAAACTGAAACTACAATTCCAGAAGTAGCATCATATTCTAGCTTTAATTAGTTTCTGAAGAATAATGGGGAAAAAAACATTGAAGAGACCAATGGATTTTTGTGTCTTCCACCTTTCTGTTTTTCCATTTTCAAACTGCTTACATTTTTTAAGTCAAACCTAAAGAAGCACAGCAGTACTAGAATCATGTAATGCTCCAAAGCAAATTTATATTTATGGGTTTAGTGGAAAATCAGAATAATGTGTGAATATAACCTAGAATATAAGGATGGTAATCCCTGGGTGAGTGCACCAGGTACATCCAAGGAAGGCAAATGAGACAATTAACTAGACAAATCAAACTGGCCATGAAGGAAAAGTGAATAAAAAGAAGGGTAAATGTACCAGAATTCTTCTCTCAAAACCATATATTCCGAGCATTCCCAATATAGTAACTTTAAAATCACCAAATTCCTGGCTCCCATTATCAGAAAGAAGCTTGGACATGATAGTTGGAAGGCGAACGTATCCAATCATTCCCTCAACAATTTCTTTGATAAACAGAGCAAACAATTTTCTCAAAATTTGAGCACTGTTGTGAAATTTTGGAATCTTCCACTTAATTATGCATGCCTCGTCGAACTCTTGCATACCCATTGATTCAGCTCGCATCATGTACTGATTTTCTCCTTCAAAGCCAACTTTATCATCTAATGAATCCATTAAAGGCTCACAAAACCTGCAAGAAACTAAAGCATCAGCATCGGGGAAGAGAACAAAGAGCCTAACTCAAATTATTCTGTCCGTTACATTAAACACAAGTTATATTGGCAACAATTGGAGGCAATACTAGATAACAACAGAAGAACAAGTAGCATCCTCAGCAATAGCATAACTACCATTTTCCTCCTTTGTTTTTTCCTTTTGGTTTTTCTTCTATCTTGTTCCTTCCTTAATAAGAAATAGGTCACCACGTTTGATATTGTCCACTCATTCAAATCCCAATTGAATTCACCTTTCTTAATGAATGCCACAATACCTTGACATGATTTTTTCTTTTTCCTTTCCCCTAACGTTCTGTTTTCTGCTTCTAGGAAAGTGTTTGAAGGGAACCTTTTTCCATATGATCAGGAACCAATCCATGGGTGACTTTGTTAGATGCAGCCTTGTAAACCTCATAACACCATTGATACATAAACCAGTGGCATCAGTTAAAGCTTGAGGAACTCCCAATGAGACTCCAACCCTACAGTTCCTCACTAATGGTCCATCGTGCTGTCCACTGCATTCCAGTTGACCATCCATTGTGGGTCTACTTTCTCAAAACTTTGGCTAATATTATCAGCTTAGACTTTTCAAGGACAATTGACATGATCTGCAACTGAATCTCATCTTGATATTTACTCTAATCTACCAAAACCTACCATCCACAATTCAGGCACAGACATACATATGCAGATATGCATACATTACATTTGTGTAACGCTCAAATATACTGTCCAGAAATGCATTCATTATTAGTGATAGCTTTTCTAGTTCTATCAATTTATGGAAATCATAAAGACTCTAGTTTCTTAAGAATAATTTTCCTTAAATTTTTTCATAAACCATTTATGCAAAAAACATTTATTTTCAAGTCGATCATGAAAAGCTTAGACTGCTAAATTTGTTACTAGTGAGCATGAACATATTTAGCTGACAAACAAGTTCTAGATGTACATATTGACCAATCATGAAGAGGAAAATAGTTAAGAAAGCCTTGCGCCCTTTGTTTGTGATTCAAGAGAAAAGGGGGAGAGAGAGAGAGATGACTTCTAGTATCACAACCAACATTGTAAAAGCTTCTTATTTTATCAAAGGTAGGTAGAAACAAAAAAGAATAGTACCTTAAATTTCTATTATCTAATTTTATTTAATGGTCAAAATTTATAACTAATATGGAGTACAAACAACAACATAACAAAAATCACAAACCTAAATCCCACTAGGTGGGTTTAGCTCTCCAACCATCTCCATTGAATGTCATATTTCTGCAAGACCATTATGTCTGATATCATCTCTAAGGGTTTTCCACCATATTTTTTTTTCAGTCCTCTACAACAAACTTCTTCCATTCTATCCATTCCCCTAAACCGACACATCTATTTGCCTTCTTTCAAATGTCCAAACAATCTTAATAGCACCTCATGTATCTTATCTTCAACAAGTGCCAATCTAACCATATTATATGATCTTGTTTCTAATTTGTCTTTTCAAGAATGACCACACATTCAACATAACATCTCTAACTTACACTAATTAGAATACAAAAACATAGGTAAATTAACACTAAATTCTTTGTGGATGGTTAGGTATATGAAAATCTCTGTGAGTCTATTACAATTGTTTCAGACAAATTAATACAGTAGTGATGTGTTATTTGTCAGTGGTTATAAATAGTGAGAACACCTGGAACTAAGCGCATTGAAATAATATCCTTTGGCATAAATTAGGTAATCAGCTTCATACTATCCTCCAAAAATTAGATCAATTTCTATATATTGGATGGTTAGGTATACCATAATGTTAGATACCTTGGATGGTTGGATATAGATCAATTTCTATATTTTGGATCAATTTCTACAAAAACATAGGTAAATTAACACTCAATTCTTTGCGGATGGTTAGGTATATGATAATGTCTGTGAGTCTATAACAATTGTTTCAGACAAATTAATATGGTAGTGATGTGTTACTTGTCAGTGGTTATAAATAGTGAGAACACCTGGAACTAAGTGCATTGAAGTAATATCTTTTGGCATAAATTAGGTAATCAGCTTCATACTATCCTCCAAAAATAGATCAATTTCTATATCTTGGATGAATTATTTTGTGAAATTAGACTTTCAAGAATAAGTTCTAGATATACATTGACCAATCATGAAGTGGAAAATAGTTAAGAAAGCCCTACGCCCTTTGTTTGTGATTCAAGAGAAAAGAGTGTGTCAAAAAGTGGCAAAAAAGAGGATATTTGATCTTATTCCCCTTGAAGGGTTCGATTGAATATATATACAAGATGTCCTACTACAACATATAGCTTCCAAATCTAGATTAGGAAGTTTCCTAATCTAGATTTGGAAATATATACAATTTAGGATACAACCAAAACATATAATCAAGACATAATCTTTTAGAAGATTTAGCACATAAATATAGAAAGCAAGATCAAGCATATCAAGTCCAAAAATATGGACAAGGTATCTCGGGTAGTTTCTAACATCCCCCTCAAGATAGTGAGTGAATGTCATACATTCCAATCTTGCTTAGTAATCTTTGACACCCAGCTTTCGGTAGACCTTTTGTTAAAATATCTGCTAGTTGATCACTTAAAGGGACAAATGAGGTGCAAATTAGCCCAGTCTCCAATTTCTCTTTAATAAAATACCTATCCACTTCAACATACTTTGTTCGGTTATGTTGAACTAGATTGTGTGCAATGCCTATAGTCGATTTATTGTCACAATAGTCTCATGGGTGCTGTCCAATTGATCTTGAGGTCATCCAATAGTATCTTAAGCCATAATAATTCACAGATCCCTAGGGCCATTGACCTAGACTCTGCTTTAGCACTTGACTGAGCAACAATATTTTGCTTCTTACTTCTCCAATTCATAAGAATACCTCCTAGGAATGTGCAATATCCGGATGTAGACCTTCTATCCACCATGGAACCTACATAATCAACATTTGTATAGGCTTCAAGAGACATTGTTTCTCCTCTTTTGAACAATATACCTTTTCCGGGGGTCCCATTTAAGTAGTGCAAGATCCCATATACTGCTTTTAGGTAAGTCTCCTTGGTATTGTGCATAAATTAACTGACCACACTCACTACATAAGCAATGTTCGGCCGAGTATGTGCTAGGTAAATAAGCTTCTCTACTAGTCTTTGATAGGATCCTTTGTCTACCACACCATTCTTTGGAACCTCTCCTAACCAAAGATTAGGCTCAATTGGTGCGTCAAGAGCCTTGCTTCCTAACATCTCTATTTCTATTAATAGATCAAATATGTATTTCTATTGGGAGACAAAAATTCTCTCTTTAGAATGAGCCACTTCTATTCCCAAGAAATACTCCAATCTGCCCAGTTCTTTGATTTCAAACTCCTTGACTAGACATTCTCTCAATGTTTCCATGCCCTCTATATCATCACCGATTTCAATAATGTTGTCCACATATACAAGTAATGTTGTCACTCCCCCTATAGCTGAGTGATGTACAAATAATGTATGATCTCCTTGACTTTGTTTGTATCCCATACCGAGCATAACCTTTGTAAAGCGGCCAAACCAAGCTCTTGGTGACTGTTTCATCCCAAACAAAGCCTTTTTTAATTTGCACACCACATTTTCGTTAATGTTTGTCCCAAATCCTGATGACAACTTCATATAAATCCCTTCCTCTAGGTCACCATGCAAGAAAGCATTCTTGACATCAAACTGTTGCAGTGGCCAGCCTAAATTAGCAATTGTAACTAGGCCACACAATGGTTGCTCCTTGATTTCTACTCAATTTTTGCCTACCTCTCTCTCTCCTTTTTCCTCCTATTTATAGGTTGTTACGCACATGCTGGTTGTAACGCAAACCAGCTATATTTCTATTCTACCCTTGGTGCACATGCTGGTTGTTATGCAAGCTCAACAATGTTACTATTCTAGCCATGGTTCTTGAAGCGTCTCTAGTAGGTTCGCTACACCGGAGGCCTATCATCACTCCCCTCCCCAACTTTCACCTTGTCCTCGAGGTGAAAAGTGGGAAATTGTTGTTGAATACAGCTGTAGGGTTCCCAAGTCAATGCTAAGCTAACTGGGAATGTCCACACTGGCCTTCAACACCCCTTTTGCCTCACTTAGCTGTGACACATGGAAAATGGGGCGGATATTGCAATGTGATGGCGTTAATTTGTAGGCTACGGGCTCGATCTTCTGTTCAATTGCGAATGGTCCATAGAATCTAGGAGCTAATTTCTCGTTCGGACGGGTAGCCAATTTCTTTCAACGATAAGGCCTTAACTTTAGATAGACTAAGTCCCCAACCTCAAACTTCACATCTCTTCTTGTCTTGTCTGCCCCTTTCTTCAAAGCAGCTTATGCCCTTAACAATTGTGCTTTAAGTTCTTCCAGAATTTGATCCATTTCAATCACCTGTTGTTCAATTGTAGAAATGGGGGTAGATCCCTTTTCAAACCTTAATAACATTGGTGGTTCCTGCCCATACACTGCTTGAAATGGAGTTAGCCTCGAAGCCGTGTGGTAAGAGGTGTTGTACCACAATTCAGCCCAAGGCAGCCACGTGTACCATGCTTTAGGTTTGGAGGAAGCAAAACAGCGCAAGTATGCTTCTAGGGTTCTATTAAGAACCTTCGTTAGGCCATCTGTTGCAGGGTGGTACGCAATGCTACGGTTGAGTTTCGTGCCATGGAGGCAAAACATTTCCTCCCAAAATCTGCTCATGAAGATCTTGTCTCTGTCTGAGACAATGGAACGAGGCATGCTGTAAAGCCTCACAACTTCTTTGATAAAAATCTCTGCCACCCCTCCTGCTGTAAAAGGATGTTTAAGCTCAATAAAATATCCATACTTACTAAGTCTGTCCACCACCACTAAGATTGAGTCCATATTGCCCGACCTTGGTAAGCCTTCGATGAAATCCATGGCAATGTCATCCCAAATTTGATTTGGGATAGGAAATTTGGGATAGGAAGGGGCTGCAAAAGTCCTCCCGGTGTTAGGGCCAAGTACTTGTTTTGCTGACAAACACCACAATTACTCACATACCGGTGGATGTCACGTTTCATTCTAGGCCAATAAACATTAGTTGCAATCCTCTTATAGGTTTTCAAAAATCCCAAGTGCCCGCCCACACTCCCATTATGGCCATCATGAAGTAGTAGAGGAATGAGAGAGGAACCCTTGGTAAGAACAACCACCCTCTGTAAAGGAGCTTGTTGTTCACCATTTGAAAGTTGGGTTGGGAGGAAGGGTCATGCTGGAGGTCCCTAACAATCCTTTGCAGCTATTCATCTGCTTCCACTTCACGGGTCAATTGATCAAGTTGAATCACTTTAGGAACAGTTATGGCTAATAGGGTTGTGGAGTGGCTAATTCTGGAAAGGCTATATGCCGCTTTATTTTCCAATCTCGGCCGATATTGGATCTCAAACTGAAACCCCATTAATTTCAGCATCCATTTTTGATACTCCGGGCTCACTAGCCGCTGCTCCATCAAAAATTTGAAACTCTTTTGATCGGTTCGTACCACAAATTTCCTACCCAAAAGGTAATGTCTCCATTTTTGTACCGCAAACACGATGGCCATCAACTCTCTTTCATAAACAGATTTTCTCCTGTCCAATTGATTAAAAGCATGGCTGAAATATGCATTAGATCTGTGCTCCTGCATTAATATTGCTCCCATACCTTGCCTCGATGCATCTAATTCCACCACAAATGTCGTGCCAAAGTCAGGCAAGGCTAAAATGGGTAGAGACACCATTGCAGCCTTAAGAAGTTGGAAGGCTTGCTCTGTTGGATCATCCCAGAAAATATTATTCTTCTGTAGTCTCTCCGTGAGCGGCCATGCCAATTTACCATAGTCTTTTACAAATTTCCTATAATACCCCATGAGCCCTAAAAACCCTCTCTAAGTCTCAACTCTTTCAACGTTGTAAGGGTTGGCCAATCCAACATTGCTTGCACTTTGCTGCGATCAGCGAATACACCATGTTGGGATATGATGTGGCCCAAATACTCAACTTCCAACTGCCCAAATAAACACTTCTTCTTGTTAGCAAACAACTGATTTTCTACCAATATTTTCAAAACACGACGCAGATGTGCATGCTGCTCAAAATTTTTGCTAAAAACTGGTATGTCGCAAAAAAATACCAACACAAAATGCCTCAATTGCTCTTTGAATATGTCATTCATCCGCAATTAGAAAGTGGTTGGTGCATTTGTCAACCCGAAGGGCATGATGAGAAATTCATAGTGGCCCTCATGCATCCTAAAAGCTGTTTTTGGGACATCTTTTGCTTTAACCTAAATCTAATGATAACCCGATTTTAGATTGAGTTTGGAGAAAACCGTGGCCCCATGTAGCTCATCAAGCAGCTCTTCAATTACCAGAATTGCGAATTTGTCGGGTATAGTCACCTTGTTCAAAGCCCTGTACTCCACACAAAACCGCCACTCCAATCCTTTTTCTTAACTAGCAACACCGAACTAGAGAAAGGGCTAGAGCTCAATTGTATAATCCTTGCTGCTAACATTTCACGTAAATTTCATTTTTTTAAAGGTAAGGGTAGCAATAGAGCTGAACATTGACCGGAGCAGTCCCTAGCAGCAAATTGATTGCGTGGTCCCTTTTTCTGGAAGGAGGCAGCCCTTCCAGATTTGCAAACACCCCCTCAAATTCAGCCAACACCCTTTCAAGGAACAATGGAGTTTCCACCTGGAGCTCATTGAATTCTGCAGCCATCATTCCTAATTCTAGCAACATCCCCTCTCCATTTTCCTTAAAGGCCTTCATTATAACCTTCAAAGAGACCAAGGTCTTGCTCAAGCTGGGGTCTCCCTGTAATGTTACGTCCATCCCTCCCACTTGAAATTTCATAGTTAATGTCTTCTAGTTTACATTCATCTTTCCCACAACAGCTAGCCTTTTCATTCCAAGTAATACATCCGAACTACCCAACTCAAGGGGTAGGAAATCTTCCACAACTTGCAAATACCAGTCCCTTGCACTGCCATTCTCGTCCCCATTATCACCCCATATCCTGTTGTTTCCATCCTTAGTATACTCAACTGCTATATCAACTCGGTTGCTATGAAATTATGTGTTGCCCCTCTGTCAATAAAAACCACTACTGGCTGCCCCTCTATGTCCCCTTTTAGCTTTCATTGTTTGTGGCACAGTCAACCCAACGACGGAGTTCATTGAGAGTTCAATAACCTCACCTCCTAGCACCAGCTCCCGTTCTTCTGCCACCAATTTTTCCTCCTCAGCCCCCACTTCTCCTACCTCTTCATCATAAATCATCATTACTTGGAATTCTTTGTTTTTACACCTGTGACCTATAAAATATTTCTCATCATAGTGAAAACATAAGCCTTTCTCGCGCTTGGCTCTCCATTCAGCTTCACTAAGCCACTTAAAGGGGGGTTTCCTACGCCTTCAGTGGCCGGAGGCCTGGGTCCCGATGGAGACGAGGTTCTAGGGGAGAAATTCAGGCTCATAGCAAGAACCATGGAGAGTCGGGTTGGGTTTGAAGAAGAGAAGTGAGAATTTTTACCCTTACCTGTGTTGGACAAGACAAAATGATTTTGGAGTGCAGCATTCTTATCTTCGATGTGTTGGGCCATTGTCATGATCTACTCCAACCCCTGGGGCTGTAGTACCCGGATCTCAGCCCGTATCTCGAGTTTGAGACCATAGATGAAATGGCCTACTAGAAAGGCATCTGAGACGTCCGTAATGGGCACAACCAATGTCTCAAAACAGTAGGCGGTAATCTTAACAGACCCTTCTTGCCAAAGAGCCAAAAAATGTCCTCCAACGCTCCTTCTTGGGTGGAACGAAATCTATTTCGGATCCTCTATTTGAGTTTGTCCCAGCTCTGGACCCCTCTTCGCCTCGTCTCCCACTGGAACCACACCAATGCTCTTGCTTCGAAACACAAAGCAGCCGTCTCAACCTTCTCCCCCCTCTGACAACTAATTTACAACAAAATACCACTCAGCTTAAAAAATCCAATCATCAAGATTCTCCCCCTCAAATACCGGCATCTCTAGCCTTCTACCACGAACTTCCAGCTGCTAATTCCCTCTGGGTCCAGCCTTAAACTCCCTGCTCGCTCTGATTCCTAATGACACATCAAAATTCTGGGAGAATTCTGAAGGTCCCTTCGCCTCTTTCCCTCTGTTCTTCTTCTCCAGTTCTTGTTCCTCCCATCGACTTCTCATGTATGTGAACTGGTCTAGCATGATCGCAACATTCTTTTCCATCGTCTACACCTCCCCTCGCATGGCTTTGACTCCTTTCTGCATTCCTTCCATCTTCACCTCCAATTCCACAACTCTGTTCGTTAGATTCACCATTTGGATCGTTGGGCTCTGATACCAAAAATGGTAGGTTCATCGAAATTTGATTGACCCACCAATTTTATATAGATGAACACTGATTGAGTATGGATTAGAACAACAATTGTATTGAAATTGAACGAAAGAAAGAACACAACAGGGCGTTCAGGAGGCCCAGACTCTCCTTGATTTCTACTCAATTTCTGCCTACCTCTCTCTCTCATTTTTCCTCCTATTTATAAGTTGTTGCACATGCTGGTTGTTACACAAGCCAGCTATATTTCAATTCTACCCTTGGTACCAGCTATTTTTTCTATTCTACCCTCGGTGCGCATGCTGGGTGTTATGCAAGCTCAGTTATGTTACTATTTTGCCCATGGTTCTTGAAGCGTCTCTGGTAAGTTCATCGCACTGGAGGCGTATCACAGTCATAGTTTCGTTGGAGGCTAGCCTTACACATTTATGAAACAAGAATATAAAGAATAAAAAGGGGATAGAAGAAAGAAAAAGGGAAGAAAATGAAAATGAGGATACAAAAGCGGAGAGAATGTAATACCACGAGAGCCTAGAGAAAGGTAGTATATATCGAGAATAAATAAAGAAAGAAACAACACCAGCTGAATACATTTTGGACTGAATGTAGGCAAAAAACTCTCGAGTTAAACATGCTTGAGCTGGGGAAGCTCAAGGATGGGTGACTTCCTGGGAAGTTCGCGTAGGCCCATCAGGGTAAGTTATTCCGGTCCTTCTTATCGCTCGATGCGGGATGTTACAGGTAACGCCCCGCTTTTCTTCTCTCCAAAGCACATATGCAAATGTGCATGATGATGCTAGCAACCATATGGTAATCAATGGGGAGTTTAGGGAAGCCTTTGCCAACGGAAGCTAAGGCTCCCTCTATATGCTTTTAATACAAACAAAACCTGACATGTCTTAATACCAAACAGGGAATTAGGGATTATTTAGACTCCATTTATACAACAATTAAGAACTCACACTTAAAACTATGGTACAACACTTTTACAACCAAAGCACAAAAAATCTAGCTATCCGAGGACCACTTTATTTCCTTTCCTTTGGCTCGATTCCGGGACACCTGTCACGACTAACCCACCTGAAACTTTGAATGTTCTAGGGGTATGAGACACCCAAATTAGACAATTTTATCTAAGTGAGTGAATCAAAGAAAGAAAATATGCATGCAAATGAGATATGCAAAATGACATGAAACCGCCCATGTGAAAAAGATGTCGAGGTGTTGCAATCACCCCCCCTTATCCATCATGTTCTCACATCTCCATGACTTTTCACCAGTCTAACATGAGGTCCTGACTTCATCTAGCCACACACACTAAGTGATGCATGATAAAGAGAGAGGAAAATGTTTGATATAAAGGAAAGTCATGCTATGCAAGTAATCACCCTTACCCGTGTAAAGACGAAATGCTCGGTAAGTAGCATAAGGATGCAAGAAACACTCACCTTGCTGTATTGGATGGGTTCGGGCACTGTTCACAGGGTTCGGGAATGGTTTTCTGCAAAAATCACATTTTTGTAACTCAAACTAAGAATATTTTTACATAGGGTCCTAGGAATAAAATTAAGGACCAAAACTGAAAAATTGTGAGGCAAGGGGACCCCACACGTGCCGAGGGAAGGGCCCCCACATGCCTGCACGTGTGTAGTTCCCTAAAACTCTGTAAGTCATGATTGTGGATTGTGGAGAATGTAATACCCCAAGAGCCCAGAGAATGGTAGTATATATCGAGGATAAACAAGAAAGAAAACACCACCAGCTGGATACCTTTTGAACTGAATGTAGGCAAAGAACTTCCGGGTTAAGCGTGCTTGAGCTGGGGAAGCTCAAGGATAGGTGACCCCCTAGGAAGTTTGCGTAGGCCCATCGGGGTAAGTTTTTTCGATCTTTCCTATCGCTCGATGCGGGATGTTACAGGTGGTATCAGAGCCGGCTCGGGTCATGTGTTGGGACCGTGTACTAGCTAAGGGCTAGGGGGTAATGGATTGGGGACCGTGTACTAGCCCAGGGCTAAGGGAGAATGGACCGGGGAGAGCTGGGACCAGTTGTAAGGTCGCATGACGAGACATCATGTGCTCAAAATGGGGGAGAATGTAATACCCCGAGAGCCCAGAAAAGGGTACTGGACTTGGAATCATGTACTAGTCCAAGGTTAGGGGTACTGGACGGGGGAGAGTTGGGATCAATTGTAAGGTCGCATGACGAGGACGTCATATGCTTAAAAGGGGGGAGAATGTAATACCTCGAGAGCCCAGAGAAGGGTAGTATATATTGAGAATAAGTAAGGAAGGAAATAACACCAGTTGGATACATTTTGGGCTGGATGTAAGCAAAGAACTTCCAGGTTAAGCTTGCTTGAGTTGGGGAAGCTCCAAGGATGGGTGACCCCCGGGGAAGTTCACATAGGCCCATCAGGATAAGTTTTTTCGATCTTTCCTATCGCTCGATGCGGGATGTTACAGGTGGTATCAGAGCTGACCCGGACTGTGTGTTAGGATCGTGTACTAGCTAAGGGCTGAGGGTAATGGACTGGGAACCGTGTACTAGCCCAAGGCTATGGGTACTGGACCGGGGAGAGCTGAGACCAGTTGTAAGGTCACATGACGAAGACGTCATGTGCTCAAAAGGGGAGAGAATGTAATATCCCGAGAGCCCAGAGAAGGGTAGTATATATCGAGGATAAGTAAGGAAGGAAACAACATCAGCTGAATATATTTTGGGCTGAATGTAGGCAAAGAACTACTAGGTTAAGCGTGCTTGAGCTTGGGAAGCTCACGGATGGGTGACCCCCGGAAAAGTTCGCGTAGGCCCATCAGGTAAGTTGTTCCAATTCTTTTTATCGCTCGATGCGGGATGTTACAGGTGGTATCAGAGTCAACCCGGACCGTGTGTTGGGACCGTGTACTAGCCAAGGGCTGGGGGTACTGGACTTGGGACCGTGTACTAGCCCAAGGCTGGGGGTATTAGATAGGGGGAGAGCTGGGACCAGTTGTAAAGTCGCATAATGAGGACATCATGTGCTCAAAGCGGGGAGGAGAATGTAATACCCCGAGAGCCTAGAGAAGGGAAGTATATATCGAGGACAAGTAAGGAAGGAAACAACACTAGTTGGATATATTTTGGATTGAATGTACACAAAAAACTACCGGGTTAAGCGTGCTTGAGCTAGGGAAGCTCAAGGATAGGTGACCCCCTGGGAAGTTCGCATAGACCCCCAGGGTAAGTAGTTTCGGTTCTTCCTATCGCTCGATGCGGGATGTTACAGTTAACGCCCCGCTTTTCTTTTCTCCAAAGCACACATGCATGATGATGCTAGCAACCATATGGTAATCAATGGAGCCTTTAGGGAAGCCTTTGCCAACGGAAGCTAAGGATCGAACCTGAGAACTTTTAAAACCATAAGCTAAACATTTAAGGCTCTCTCTATATGCTTTTAACACAAACAAAACCTGACATGTCTTAATATCAAACAGGGGATTAGGGATCATTTAAACTCTCTTTTTACAACAATTAAGAACTCACACTTAAAACTACGGTACAATGCTTTTACAACCAAAACACAAAAAATCTAACTATCCGAGGACCACTTCCTTTCCTTTCCTTTCTTTTGGCTCGATTTTGGGGCACCTGTCACGACTAACCCCCCTAGAACGTTGAATGTTCTAGGGGTATGAGATACCAAAGTTAGACAATTTTATCTAAGTGAGTGAATCAAACAAAGAAAATATGCATGCAAATGAGATATGCAAAATGACATGAAACAGCCCGTGTGGAAAAGACGCCGATATGTTGCAATCACCCCTGCTGATCCATCATGTTCTCACATCTCTATGACTTTTCACCAGTCTAACATGAGGCCCTGACTTCATCTAGCCACACACACCAAGTGATGCATGACAAAGAGAGAGGAAAATGTTCGATTTAAAGGAAAGTCATGCTATGCAAGTAATCACCCTTACCCGTATGAAGACAAAATGTTCGGCATGTAGCATCAAGATGCAAGAAACACTCACCTTGCTATTTTGGATGGGTTCGGACACTGTTCACAGGGTTCGGGAATGGTTTTATGTAAAAATCACATATTTTTGTAACTCAAACTTAGAATATTTTTACATGGGGTCCTAGGAATAAAATTAAGGACCAAAAATGGAAAATTGTGGGGCAAGGGGACCCCACACTCGCCCACAAGCATTGGAGGAAGGCCCCCTCACACGCCTGCATGCGCAGCAGGCAGTGGCGCATGGGCTGCACGCGCCCCCTCCCTTTTTGCCGCTTGCTGTTTTTTGGACAGTTCTCCCTCGTCCGGACTCCATTTTGACCCTTGTTTGAACCCACGCAACCCTTATTCAATCCTCTATCGGACTACGGAAAGAAAACATACTTACCTTGCTGTTTTGACACTGCTTGGCGCAATTTACGGTGGAGGCCCGACTTTTCCAGCGAAACATTTTTCCACCTCGTTTTTTGGCAGAGTTTCTCCTTTCAAACTCACCTCCTTACCCTCTTGTTTAATGGTAAAAATGACCCTTCCAAAGCTTGGTATTTATAGACATCCTCGGCTAATCCGGGCGCGCCACGTGTCGCTTGAATAAGAGAGGTAATCATGACTTTCGTAGAATCACGCCACGTGTCCCTAGAGATTTCTGCCTTTTCATGCCCTTGCAACAAGTGGTCCCTTGAGATGTGTGCCTCCACATGTTTATTTAGGTTGTCATCATTACTCTTCTAACCATAAGTTAGGCCCATTTGGTTTCCTTAAGTATTTAGTTAGTAGATATTTTAAGTTTCTCACAAATAACTCCTTAGCCCAAAAGTTCTTTGTACTTATAACACTTGAGTCCTAGAATTCCTTAAACCTTCCAAAATCCCTTAAGATGATGATCCCTTGCATTAGTCTCCATGATCTTTCGAAAAATCCTTCATTTGTTCCTTGAAAATTACCCGGGAACTACACACGTGCCTACCGAATCTTTCGACTTCAAAGGAAATGCCTTATAACAACGCCCTAAAACCTCGGGTATTACATCCCCCCCCCCCCCCCTCCCTAAAAAAAAATTTCGTCCTCGAAATACACCCTTAGGTCTTCATGTGGTTGAAGAAGTGTGAGAACTTTTGTTGCATTTCTTCTTCTCTCTCCCAAGTGGCTTCCTCAATGTTATGGTGTTTCCATAACACTTTCACTAGTGGTATCACCTTGCTTCTTAACACTTTCCCTTTTCGGTCCAAGATTTCAATGGGTTCCTCAGGATAGGTCAAGTTCTCTTGTAGCTCAATCGTTTCTTCTGGAATCTTCTGGGAAGGATTGGGTTCGCACTTCCGTAAACGAGACACATGGAACATATTGTGTATGTCAGACATTGCTGGGGGTAGTGCCAACCAATATGCTACTGGCCTAATACATTCCAAAACCTCGTATGGCCGGACGTAGCGCGGGTTTAACTTTGCTCGTTTCTTCCCCTGGTGCAAGATCTTCAGGTATGCCTTGGCTCCAGTTTGAAATTCCAAATCCCTCATCCAATTATCGGCATATGACCTCTGTCGACTTTGGGCTGCCTTAACCTTCTCATGAATCACTTTAATCTTTTCGGTTGTTTGTTGCACCATTTCAGGTCCCAAAAACTGTCTTTCTCCCACCTCGATCCAACATAGAGGTGTTCTGCATCTTTGACCATAGAGAGCTTCGTATAGAGCCATACTAATACTACTGTGATGACTGTTATTGTATGCAAACTCAATCAGGGGTATGTGCTCCCATCCTTTTGAAAACTCGATCACACAAGCTCGCAATATGTCTTCCATGGTCTGAATTGTCCGTTCTGACTGTCCATCTGTTTGGTATTAAGACATGTCAGGTTTTGTTTGTCTTAAAAGCATATAGAAGGAGCCTTAAATGTTTAGCTTATGGTTTTAAAAGCTCTCAGGTTTGATCCTTAACTTCCGTTGGCAAAGGCTTCCCTAAACGCCCCATTGACTACCATATGGTTGCTAGCATCATCATGCATCTTTGTATGTATGCTTTGGAGAAAAGAAAAGCGGGGCGTTACAAAAACCACCTCATGTTAGACTGGAGATGTGAGAACATGATGGATCAGCAAGGGTGATTACAACACCTCGGCGTCTCTTCCACACGGGCGATTTCATGTCATTTTGCATATCTCATTTGCATGCATCTAGATAAAATTGTCTAACTTGGGTGTCTCATACCCCTAGAACATTTAACGTTCCAGGTGGGTTACTCGTGACAGGTGCCCCAGAATCGAGCCAAAGAAAGGAAAGGAAGTGGTCATCGGATAGCTAGATTCTGTGTCTTTTGGTTGTAAAAGCATTGTACCGTAGTTTTAAGTATGAGTTCTTAATTATTGTAAAAAGGGAGTCTAAATGATCCCTAATCCCATGTTTGGTATTAAGACATGTCAGGTTTTGTTTGTGTTAAAAGCATATAGAGGGAGCCTTAAATGTTTAGCTTATGGTTTTAAAAGCTCTTAGGTTCGACCATTAGTTTCCGTTGGCAAAAGCTTCCCTAAATGCTCCATTGACTACCATATGGTTGCTAGCATCATCATGCATCTTTGCATGTGTGCTTTGGAGAAAAGAAAAGCGGGGCGTTACAAAAACCACCTCAAGTGCTTGAATCCTATACAAAAGAATTAAGGAAAAAACCAAGGATTCCACCTAAATATTAGCAATAAGAAGTAAATTGTCTAAAAATTGCAAAACAAACGACATGAAAAAGGGGTGTCATCACTAAACATAAAAATAAAGTGGAAACAATATAGCCTTTGAGACCAAAAAAAAAAAAAAAGAAGCAGCTCTCTAATCCTCCAAATGTTGTCTAACCTGTGAAGCACAGAAATGGCTCGGAGATGCCGTTTCGGCATTTCCGAACCGTTTTGGAAACGTGAAAAACGGCCCAAAACGTTTTTCGGGCCGTTTGTGTAATTTTTGAAACATTGCGGGCCGTTTCGGAATTTAAGAAAATGGGCTAGAAACACGTTTCCAGCAACAAATCCAAACCTTTAGCAAGCTGTCTTCTTCCTTTTTCAGAAGTAAGGATGGTGAAAGTTATCGAAGAATTGGAGGTTTTTGGGCCAAAATTTGTAGACCCAAATGGCGACTTCATCCCTAGAGACGACGAGAAAGAACCCAGCTGAGAAGTCCTCGTCTTGATCCCGAAATCAGCCGACAATTTGGGAGATTGAACGGAGGAAAGAATAGCGTAGCGAGTCTAGATCTTCAACTATGATTCGAACAAAACCATTCGACGACGAGGGCGAGAGGTAAGGCGGCGGCCAGATTGTAGAGAGAAGTGAGGCGATGGCAAGATAGGCGGCGACAGTGGCAGAACACTCTGGCCAAAAACGGTGACAATGGCAGAACACTCTGGCAAGAGGTGGCGTGGGTCTTCTCTAGCTGCTCCAAAATCCAACAACTTTGATCTGCAACTCTAGGGTTTGCAAGTTGCAACTTAATATTATTTATATCATATAAATTATAAATTATAAATTAATTTCACATACACTCCTATATTTTTAAAAATTACAGTTTACCTCACGTTTCCGTTTCCTAACTTTTTTGAAAAATACCGTTTCCACGTTTCCGTTTCGTATCAGAAATGTTTCGCGTTTCTGTTTCCGTGCAACCTAGTGTCTAGCCTCTCCTATTTATTTATTTTGTCAAAAAGCACGACATGCTAGTTTACTACTTTATTCACTTGCTTAGCTTTGTTTTCCTAGAAAACAAGAAGTAACATTGTTTTATTTATAGTAATTTGATTCATTGTAGCATTAGTTCATGGGAATGAAATGTTGATACCATTTGGAACTAGGGAGACTATCAGCCTAGTATGCCCCAATGCATCAGAGCCGTGGGATAAAACAACCAAATGTATTTTATTTAAAAAATGTCCGGTAACCAATATATATATATATATGAATATTTACTGGACAATCAAAACTCTAAGATTTCCACCAAAACATCCTACAAGACGGAGAAACACTGTGGAAGCATTTTTTCTTCTATATTGGATAAGTCAAGAGTATGTTAAAGTAACCACCTACAAAACAATGACTTTGACTCAACAATATATCTGGGGATGGTTAATTTTGTGTCTTTTCTACTATTTTGAATATGTTTGACAATCAAACATAGTCATGATGGTCTCTTTCAATTACACAACTACACAATTATTCATTGAGTCATTCTACGGGGCCCGACAGGCTTATCGAGCCCCTTACAGAAAGGGGGCAAAAAGACAATTTTGCCCCCGCCCACTGCTGCTCTCCTCCCTACTCGCTCGTTCGTCTCCCTTCCATGGCCGCCGCCCTCGCCTCGCCCCTATCGCCTCGCTGCCCCTCGCCTTGCCTCCCCTCGCCGCATCTTGAAAATGCAGCGACGGTGGGCGAGGCGAGACGAGGTAGCGATGGCGGTGGAGGCGAGGCGAGGACGACGACCATGGAAGGGAGACAAGCGAGCAGGAAGAGAGCAGTAGTGGCCCACTTTGCAAAGTGGGCGGGAGCAAAATCGTCTTTTTGCCCCCTTCCGATAGGGCGGTTGGTAAGCCCGTCAGGCTCTCTAGACTTTTCCTTATTCACCTATCATGGAGACTAAAACAGAAAGTATTTTCAAGTAATTTGAGTTTTATAGAATCACCGTGGAAACATTTCCTTGTAAAGCAAGGTAAGACTTTACAAAAATGACCCTCGCCCAACCCTTGCAAAGCAAGGAACCTCAAGCACTGGGAATGCCCTTAATAAAAGCCAAAATCTTGTATGTAACCACCAAACCAACTTCGAAAGAAATTCTCACAGGAGAAACTAGGAGACAAAGTATCTAGAACTAAAATTCCTTGCAATTAAATTAATCTGAAGTTGGTATATGGGAAGGAAGTTCAGACAGAAATGTGAATGCACTTATGCACAGAGCTCATATTCAATGAGACACACGATTCAAATATTATTCTGGAGACCAGGACAATCTGCTGTGAAGAACTTTCCAATCTGCTATTTTACACCAAACAAGATTTCTGTAACTTTAAAATGCAGAAAAATAAGCTTAGTTGTGATATAGGGGCTTACGAATCAAGCAACCGAAACCACAGGGATTCAGACTCCTCAGGATCCAACCTGGGAGTGTTCCTCTGGCATAATCCAACACAAGCATGCAATATATCAAGAATGTCATTAACCTGCAAGAGGAAGGTTTCAAATTAACTTCCAGAACATGAATGCCCATTTGAATATGCAGAGGGAGACATTTTTCAGACCTCCTGCTTCTTTAATACTGTGCTGAAATGCTCCATACTAGCATCAGCAACCACACTTGAATCAAGTATGGTGAATTTTTCATTAAGGTTAGAGAGAGTAAGCAGAAGGGCACCCCCAACATCACCAACCCTTTCCAGTAAGAATGCAGCGGCATCTATGATCCCATATTCCTGGCACAACCGTAAACAGTGTTCGACCCTATAGTTTTCAAAAGTCTCCAGAAACATGAGAACAGACCCACGTTCAAACTGACATAATAACTGCAAAAACAGAATGCACAAACTTTAGGATTTTAATCACCACTGTAACTTGAGAAGCAGATAAAAGATCTTATTAGATCGCCATGTTGTAATGAAGTTAAAGATGTCAATCAGAGAACTCTTTTTTCACTAGGTGGGCAAGAATCAAATAGCATAGCTAAAGAGGCTGTAGAGATGAGTGGACTTCATACAACATTAAGAAATACCACATTCATAAGTAGTTTGAAATAGCTTGATTGGTGATAAAGTAGGTGAGAATTTAGAAAAAAAATAGCAAGTACAATTTCTAAAATAAGTGCTATGATTGACATAGATAATAGTACAAAGGAGGGAGAGAAGAAAGGTGTTCCAAGAACAACATATCAAGCCTTAATCCCACTAGGTGAGATTGCATGAATTTCAGCTTGCCAATCATTTTCTATCTATGGTCATATCTTATGTAAAGGCCTTATACTCATGCAATACCTAAGAACCTTCCACCAGGTTTTTCTTGGTCTTCCTCTACCCCTTTTCCTAAAAACTCACTTAGGGAATGATGTTCCGGCCAGGGAAAAAAACAACAAAAAAAAAAAAAATAAAGTTTTTGAAGCCTATATCATGTCCCTGCCAATCTAGAGACTGGTTCCTCATGGCATAACCAGTTAACAAGGGAACACTCAGAAGAAAGTAACATGAAATTGGACAAACTAAATATAGTCATTGAAAAGAGCAGAAAGAGAAGTAAGATCTGTGGAATAGAGATCCCAAGATTATTAAAATAAATAAGGAATAAATTATTTGTAAACAAAAACAAAGAAAATAGGGCATGACTCACCACACCAATCAAACTGACAAAATACATACACAAGATATTCACCAAAAAATAAGTCTTCGCTTTTTTCAATTTTTCATAAAAATTCACCTCAAGATAAAGCTCAATCATTTCATCTGTTACTTGAACTGGATTGTTACGCAGCAACTTTGGCAAGTCAGAGATCCTTCCCAGATATGTCTCCATTGACTGATCCTTTCGGCTTCTTCCATGATGAAATTCTAGACTCTCACCTTTTCTCAAACAAGAAAAGTCGAGGGTTCCTGATAAGTGAACCTCAAAAACTGCTTTTAAATAAAGGAAAAGGCTCTTTGGATGAGGCTCCAGTTCAGATAAGATATGTTGAGATTCTGTACTGAAATGGTCAATAACCAGAAGGAAAGTGCCCTCTCTGCAAAATCTCAGAAAGCATAATGTTTGTTAGAAGGGGAAAAGAAAGACTGAACAAAAGAGAGCCCTGATATAACTTAACATGTGAAACAAAGATACATGCTAGCTCCACAGTAAAAAACATTAAAAAAAAGATTAAAAACAAGCATCACCTGCTTAAGGTAATGAGATCTGGAATTCGAGAAATGACTGCTGAACGAAAAGAATCAGCTTCGGTATCACTGGGCTTTTGTAATGTATCATTGATAAAGGAAAAGGCATGAATGGGCTCATCAAAATCTTTCATATAGCTGTCCAAAGCAGCAACATACTGATGTCTAATGGCATGGATTAACCCACAAACCTAAATACAAAAATTGTACCAATTAAACAAATTACCTGTATAAAGGTACATGTATGCAAGCGGACACATGTATATACACACCATGCCTGCCATAGAAGCCTAGGTGAAAAAGTATGAGCAAAATGTACAGAAGTTTAAAATATGGCTGTGCGCTATTATGCATTATAAAAAAAGAACCTAAGAAGCATGGCTATGGTACATCATAACTACCAAAAAACTCAACATGAGTGGAAAAAATGCAGTTCCCTGAAAGCGCATTTGAGAACAATTAAGCAATTTGTGGTAATTTTTGAGAAATTTCCCTGGAGGCTTATGGGGGAAATTTTTAGAAGTGCAGAGTAAACATTAAGATGCAAAAGAGAAACTTTAAGAAAACTCAAGGCAACTTGTAAAGGATTATACAAAATTTATTAGGAAACATAACATGCTCATTTTTATGTTTTTTTAAGGTTAAATTAGATATCTTTTATGATCTATTAAAACATTTATTAAAGTATCATCATAAAATTTTTAATAAGTTTCACTAATTTTTATTTTTTTTAGTATTGCAAAAGTTTTTATGAGAATTTGGTTAAGTTTTTGCTTGGATTGTTAAACATTTTCTCATCTTCTTGTTTCCCCTGTATTTTTGGGCATGTGCTTCTCATTTTGTTTTCGGTATTGACTCCTATTTTTGCTTCCCGTGATGCCACCATGGATGCAAAATGAGAAGATGCATTTGGTAAGGACACATTAATTGATGAATATATATTTTACAAGTAGATGTGGAAAAAATAACTATTTCTTTAATTTTTTATTAAAAATAATTTATATTCTATCAAAACATCAAGAAATCATCTCTTAAATTCTACATATTAAGAAACACGCTTGAATATAAATTTTTTAATATACTTTTAGAATCAACAATCATGAACAAATTCAAAGCTTCAATTTCAGAATTCTTGAAATTGAAAACAAAAAATATCTAAAGGTAGAAGGATACAACAACAACAATCAGAAACCTTAATCCCACCCGGGGGGTGGGGGGGATATCTTTATAGATATATTCCCATTCTTTTCTCTTTTATAATTGATTACTGATTTAATCTTTTGATCTTGCATTGTGATCTCCATTTGCTTAAGTAATTTACGGCTATGCATTTCCTTACTATGCCTATAGGTCTTGACAAAGTTTCCAATTCTAGACAAATCACAACATAATAGGCCATGTTGGACGAATGTCTGACAAATATTTGAAAATGCCAGCCGGTACACAATATGACAAGGCACCCCCTCAGAAGTACCCTTCCTTCTTAGTGAAAAACAAATATTGTATATGTACCTGGTAAAATTGAGCCCCCTCACACAGCTTTAACAAGTAAGAGGCATCCCAGTCTGTTTCAGGCACTACTTCCAGAAGGGCAAGGACCTGCTTCTCTCTTTTTCTTGAAGCTTCAACAGTTTGCCTTGATACACTTGGTGGAAGATTACCATCATATGTGAAGTACTCAAGAATTTGACTCAATATATTGCTTGAAACATTAGCTTTCTTCCAGGAAACATAGTATGAAATAAACTCAAAAATAAGACCTATATCTTTCTTGGATGGCCAACGTTCTGAAAACCCAACACCACCACTGCTGGTAGAGTTGTTCGTTTTGAGGGACCCCTTGCTGATAACATAAATAAGAGCATCTACCGTCTTCTGCACCAAAACATTTTGACTAGCAGCCACTGAATCATTTTCTTCTTCTGCCTCCATGTTTCTATTGATTGAATCGTGTGAGTGGTCAGAATATGGAATTTCATCTTCTACAAATGCACATCTCAAAACATCTAAGGTAGCTTCGGCATCTAATTCTAAGAGATGGTATAAGTTCAAATATGCTTCTGTGGACAAGTTGCTTGTATTGGTTAATGAGTTTGGAGCATTAGAATCCTCCAATAGGAACTGCACAAGCTCTATCCTGAGAGATGGCAAGCGTGTAGGGGGCAGAGTTCCATGCCCTGCACAATGCAAAATGTAACTCTTAATGCTCCACAATAAGTCCACAAGGTTAAAGTCCAGATAATGCAGACTGTAATACCCCGAATATTAGGCAAAATAAATAAGAAGTATTTATAATAATAATAACATTAATAAAATAAGGGAACAGTTATATAAAGAAAAAACTTATGTAGAATTTGATTCCTTAGTTAGAATTTTATAAAGTAAAACTAACTAGGCTAATGGAACTAGCCTGGATGTGCAAGGGCGTGCAACTGCAAGGAGAAATAAATGAATAAATAAAAACATAAACCCCATATTGCAAGGGAATGAATCGATATAAATATCTTGAGCAATGCAATGATTGCATGCATGTACAAGGGAAGATGTATAAAAAAGAAAAAAAAAATTAAAAAAAAAAGAAGAAGATGTTCATCCAAAAGTCTGGCAAGCTTGCAAGCTTTCATTTCTAATTGAAAGCATTCCCGCAAGAATTCACCATATGGACCCCTCAAAGTAGGGTGGCCATCACGGATGTGGCTTAACTTGAGATTTTAATCTCTCTATAAAAGGGGGCATGCAGCAGGTGAAGGAAGGTGCAGTGGTTAAGTTACGCAGTGTGAAAAGGCAAATTCTGAGAGTGCTTTAAGAGAGAGAAGTAGAAGAAGCAGGAATAAGTGACAGAAAAGTAGGTGAAGAGATACTGACAAGTTCGTCATTTTTAAGGTAAAATGCTAATTATTTTGCTTAGCAAAAAAATGTTAATTATTTTGTATGTTTTCATATTCACATGTTATTCTCCGCTACAACAACTAGCTGTCATTCTGTTAATGCAACAACAAAGTTGCAACTCTGGCATCTATGCATATGTTGATATCATGTGTGGAGTCATGGTGCACTAAGAACATCTGATTATGGGAAGATCTTGCTATTCTGAAAAAACATTTTGAAGAAGACAGTCAATCCAAATGCTTATGTCAACAGAGTTTTCCATGGTAGTTCATGCCTGTCCTTGAATGCTAAACAACTGAAACTAGAATATCTACAGGAGAAAAGGGTCGAGTTAATACATCTTTTGGTATAACAACACCAGGCATTAATCCCATCGTCTTCATGGATTCTAGCTTGCCAATCATCTCTATCCATGATCATACCTTGTATAGCCATTACATCTCATGTCATGCTTAAGAGTTTCCCACTAGGGTTTTTTCCGTCTTCTATCTCTTTTGCTATAAACTTCTTCCATCCTATCCACTCTCCTCACGAGTGCGTCACCAGTATTCTTCTCACATATCCAAACAATTTTAATCATGTCTGATGCATTTTATCATTAATAAGTGTCACTCCAACCTTAATGAAAATAATTTTATTTCTAATTTTATCATGCCTTATATGACCACACATCTATGGTAACACATCCACCGTAAGGATAATCTCATCTCTAGTTCTATATTTTCTAGTATGGCCACACATCCAACTTAACACCCTCATCTTAATTGCACTTCATACATAAGGATAATCTTGTTTCTAATTCTATATTTTCTAGTATAGTAACACATCCACCATAACACCCTCATCTTAATTTCATTTAATACATATTTTGGTGCATCAATAAATTATGACATTCTCCTTTTTCAGTCATTTTCATTCCAAGTAAACATGCAGTATGTGAAATAACAAGTACAAGTAAAACTAGTAGATGAAACAATACCCTAGCCATGTAGATCATCACTATTCATTCAACTAAAGTGTTTACATAGATGTTAATAATGCCCATATTCACATCAAATATCACATGAACAATCAGTTTGAAGATACAGATTCTGTTGTTTCTTGTTCCATAAAGGAACATAAGATTAGCAACTTCAAGAAAAACTAAAATGTGATATTCTCTGGCAATATTTCATTGGTCAGTTGAGAACAGCAATGGAATCTCAAACCATACCTGGGGGAAATGCAAGACCAGAAAAGCAGTACTTCAGGTAAACAAGCATCCTGTACCTGTTTTTGCAGGCCATGAAAATGAGTTACCAGACTAAAGTTGTATTTCAAAACCAGGAATATATAATTAATATATATTTATATATTGGAGACAAATTCCTGAATTGATAATCATAATTATCCTCTTTATTAAAAAGACCATCTTAACCTTCTCATGAAAAGGGGAAAATAACTCTTGAATGTAATATCTATACATAATGTGATGTGAATGTTTACCCTAGGCTATCGGGCCAGGGTAGGATCACATTCCCAGAAGTCCTACTCAAGCACCCAATTAACAGGCATTGAAGGTTTCACAATAAATTGTATTGATAAAAGCAGAGTTCACTGGAAATAAACTTAAAAAAGCCACATTGCAACCTTGTTTTACATAGATGGCTGAACTTAGAAGTTAGAACAGTCGATGTCTTTACTCCAATAACTTATACCTAGATTTAAATTAAAGCAATTTTGACAATATATCATTGAGAGAGATATTTCATAAAACCCTTCTCCATCAATTATTAATAGGAACAGAAAAATATAGAAAAGAAACAGGTTTACCAGTGTTCTCTCAAACTTGACACTAAGTACCCCAATTTCCTTGATGCCATGCCCATCAAATTACACACGGGCACTCACATCCTTGTTTTTTTCTTGGGGACAGGGGGACAGATCTTTAGAAACAAGACTACAGCAGATACAGTGACCAAATCCATTCCACCATCTTGTAATTAGAAAACTGAATCAAGAAACATACCCAAGGGCGGCGGCAGCATCTCTCTGGCTATTTAGGAAAACAATCAAGAGCTCCTCTAAAGGAGACCTGAAATCATCTAAACCTCTATTGAATAGATATACTAGTGCACTATATAATCTGTGCTCTCTACATAGCCGGACAACCTACAAGACAAAGAAGAACAATTACAACTTATCATTGAGAAATATAAGCTACAAGGGAAATATATTCATATGTGATTTAATCGTAATTGCATGCTAAGACATGTTTACTTTTGCAAAATTATAACAGCTACATTTACTTCTAAAAGATCATTATTTCAGATAATATTCAGATGCTACAGGTCACATGAACAATGGCCACAGAAGTTTCCAATTCTGACTTCCTAAAGGAGAAGTGAGATGCTTTGTCTTTTTTCCCCCCATAAGCAAAGAGTGTAGAAAAGTAAGCTATAACTTTTTCTGATCGGTAAGACGTGAAATGAGATATATGCAAGCAGAAGATAAGTCGGATATAATAAGTTTAAACTTTGAATAAGATTAGCACAACATAACCCTTAATATTCTCTTCTATTAGTTAGAAAGTTTACAGATTTAGAAAAAAATGGCATATGCAACATCATAGCTTATGTAATTGTATGCATTTTGACTCATTAACACAATATCTAGATTAACTTATTGTCATATATTCAGCATAATTTTATAATCCCACTAGATATATCATCAAGGCTTAATATGATGATATTACCTTTTTCATCAAATATAAATCATATTTTCCAGATTAGTCATAACTTATTAGTGGGATGTCACTTCCATATGCTGTATTTGTGTCCATGCTTCAAATGTATTTAATGCATCCATCAACTAAGTATCTCTTGATTCTGTCAATCAACTCAAATAATAATGAACAGAACCTGTGAAAAGTGAATACAACAAGACCTGGTTGAAATCCAAGGAAGAAATATCCATATGGAGCACACACTGTTCGACCCGCTGCAACCAACCTTTCATGCTGTAGTGCTCCACCAATGCTTGCATAATCTTTGCCCCCATTAGGAAAAATAGACATTAAGAAGGTAAGCAAAGCAAGTAAAACCAATACCATACATCTAGGAGTCTGAGCATATAAAAGTAAAGACAACCTCAGGAGGCAAGGACCCAAGCATGTCTTTCAATATATATGGCTCCAAAAGCTCCAAGAATGTGTCTGTACAAGAAAAAAAAGAACATCAGAAAGGTTATTAACAAGATTATTTATAGGTACTATTGAGTTTATCACAAAAGGACAAGGTGCTAACTGATTTGAAGCTGAAATAAATTGAAGTTGACAAAATGCAGCCATGATTCAATTTGTTCTCTAGTGATAGGAATTGGCAATTCAAACCTGACATGTGAGAAAGCCTACAGTAAAGAACTTCTACACAAGCTGGAAGAGATTAACTTTTCAGATGTGTAGGAGGAGAGGATATTGGAATGTATTCAGCCTTTGACTACTTGGAAGCTAGTGGGGATCTATTAGAAGCCGATATGCCAAGAAGTCTAGACAAGAAGCAAGAGTTTGGTAGGATCTCAAAGATAGAAGAGACTAATTGTTCTTAACGAAAATTGGTTAGAACACTTGCTTTATCCAGATGATGGATTGTGAATGCTAACACCATACAATCCCATCAAGAAACAAAGAATTGAATACATGATTCTGCTACAAGAACAAAAAATGAGATTGGGTAAGGGATAACCGGTTTCTACTGGAACCATACAAAGCCTGGGTCTTTAAGCCTGATTAGAGAGTTTTTTAAAGAGGAATTTCTTTGAAGACCTCAAGTACCTTATCGGTAGGGGAGAGCAAAAGTTTGGTTTACCCAAACTAACCAAACCGAATCGAACGAACTTGTCGGTTCGGTTAGGTTAATTTTTCTCAAAAGTTCGGTTTTCGATTCAGTTTTTTTGGTCGAAATAACTAAACTAACCGAACCAACCAAACTTTAAAATAATGTCGTTTTTTTGCATTTGTTAGTCTATTGGTTAATTCGATTTTCTTCGATTTTTTTTTGCGTTTCTTCAATCTAATCGGTTCGGTTTTTTCGATTACCGGTTAGTTCAGTTTTTTAGGTTAATTGATCGGTTTGGTTTAATCGGTTGATGGATTTCAGTCGATTCAGTAACCAAACCGTCAACCGACTATTTGCACACCCCTACTTATCAAGATGAACATGTCAATTTAGATTGGATGAGTATAGCATTCTTCCCTAAGCTTCAGGCTCAATCAAGCAAGAGGATGCACCTGATTGCAACATTCCTTGCCATTAGTGTTTAGAGAAAAGTCCACAACATCAACAACAATCATAAGTCTTAATTCCATTAGATGAGATTAGCTACATGAATTCTAGACCTTCAACCATCTCTATCCATGGCCATGTCCTGTTTGTAAGGTCATTATGTCCTATGTCTTGTTTAAGGGTGTCCTACCAAGTTTTCTTTAGTCTTGCTCTCCCTTTTTTGCTTCAAATTTCCTTCATTTCATCCACTCACCTCATAGGTGTTTCTATCGGTTGTTTCCCATGTCCAATTCATCTTAATAGTGACCCTTAACTTATTTTCAATAGGCACCACTCCAATCTTATTATGTATAATCCGTTTCTTATTTTGTCTTTTTTGTATGGCTATACATCCATTATAACATTTATCATCTCGATTACACTCATATTTTGTACAAGTAGGGGCTTAACTGCCTAGCATTCTAAGCCATAAAACAAAGATGAACTTATAGCCATTTGATAAAAGTTTCCTTTTAGCTTTAAAGAAATTTGTAATGTACCTAAGGCTAGGAAGAGTTGTACCATGGTTGTTAAGCTGGGGAGGGGGGTTGTACCTTGGTAATTATAACAAAATTGTTCTAGAAGGTAGAGATGGCCAGGTCATTGTACGGAGAGAATCATTTAGTGGCTATTGTAACCAGTTTATAAGGCCTAATTTAGCCTTATCCAAAGCATGAATTATCAATAGAAACATTCCAGAATCCTCCCAAACATCTCTCTCTCTCTCTTCTATTTCTCCCTAAAATTCTCCTCAATCCCTCCCTTAATTTCTTACCCAATTCTCATCGAACCAGTGAGAATTCCTTGTCAGACTCAGAGGTCTGACAAAATTTACAATTGCACTTCTCCTCTCTAACCATTCTGCCTTTATTTTGAGAGTAATATCCCCCATACTCCCCTTCTTTTTGTGTAATTGATCCAAAATATCGAAATTGATCTTGAGTTTGAAATAATTTTATCTCCAAGTTTCAAATTAATACCATCCCCTCTTGTTTAAAACCTTTGGATTCAGTTTTTGACCTACTTAGTTTAAAACCTTTGGATTCTTAGGTGTTTCTCCATAATTCAAATTTATTATTCATGCCATTTGTCTCATCTATCAAGAGAATATCTTCTGCAAATAACATACACCCAAGCACTTCTCTTTGGATGTGTTTTTGACCTCATCCATAACAAAAATAAAGAAGTAAGGCTCAACGCAAATAATTGATGTAACCTACGGTTGCATTTGGATAGAGAGATTTCAAATTATGTCATTTGAAATACTTACACTTCAAATTTTGTCATTTCAAATGACAATTTAGTAGGTATCATGGCCATTTACACAACCTGTAGAGAGGGGTGTGACGCTAATTGTATAAGTCTCAATATCTCCTCAAGTCCTAACACATATTTTTGCTTGATGACACGTGTCCTTAATAACCTGTATATAAGCAATTCATACACTTGTTCTGTTAGTGTTAGTGCCCTTAATGCTAGATTTAGATGACATCTCGCAGTTATATTATGGGACTAATGATGTAAATCTTGCACATATAATAAAATATTCATATTTTAAGGTCATATCTTCATTCATATCTCTCCAATTTATATATATGAATGAGCCCTTAGATTTTTTGATGAAAATCTTATTCTTAATTGGTGAAATCAACAAGGAGAAGAAGACGGAAATATGGTTAATTGAAAAAAACCAAAGGTAAATAAAAAAAATGTCAAACTTTTGTCAATTTTTCAATTTTATTCTGAAGTTCTGATTTTATCAATTCACTTCTTAAACCTTGGAATACGTTACAATGTTATGCTTCCGTCAAAGGCTAAACTTTGAAAAATGTTGTCATGTTATGCTCCGTCAAGCTTCCATCAAGACCTGCTACAACCATTATTTATATGCTTTCACAAAACTGTTATTACTGACTGTTCAAAAAGCAATATGAAAGCATATAACTAATGGTTGGGACATGATCTTAATAGAAGTTTACAGCAACATAATAGTCCAACAGATTTCAAACCTGAGGAGGTTAATCGATAAAATTCAAACTTCTCAATAAATCTGAAAATCAGTTTCTGTTTGGCATTTTTTTTTTTGGGTCATGTACCTAGAAAACAAATACCTTAGAAAGATGGTGAGGGGAAGTCCTGGAAAAAATAGTGTTAGGGATGTCTAAAGAAGAGCTATATGGTGTTAGAAATGAAATTAAATGTGTTTTATCTGTCATTCAAGAGCAAGTTTTGGCTAATTAGTTATTTCTATCTCCTTGGAAGACTTTAGTCAACTTTCCTTTAACGGAAAAGACCAACATAATTTTTTTTTTTTTTTTTTTTTTGCAAAGAAAAAATATATTTATACAAAAATATAAACATCTGGGGCATACCTCTTTGCTTAACAGCCACAAATTTGGAAAGAACTTCATCGAAGAGGACATCAGTTCTCTTGATATGAACACAGAATTCAACAGCCACTCCACCCACACGGGTGAACTGCTCTTTGATCTCTGAATGGACAGAACTAGCTCTACTCTCTGAGTCATCCATTTTTTCCACCTTCTCAATTTGGTTGCAAAAAGCAACTGATATATAAGAAAACACTTCATCTACGTATGATACAAGCAGTTCTACAAGGTATGGCATGATGGCCTCCTGTACAGCCTCCATGCTCCTAGGAAGGTCAATAACACCATGTGCTTGACCATCATAAAGAGTCATCGCCATGTTCAATGCACCCATCCAATCACCTGCTTTCCGCAAAACTAGAATCCGTTCCTTCCATGGGAGAAGCCGGCACACAACAAGATGCATAGGTCCAAGAATGTATATACTAGCCCCTCTGACAGCTACAGAATTATGATAAGCTTTCTCAGGGTTCCCAAAGACATTTGAGAACTGGGTATGATACGAAACAAGATCATCTCCTTCAGATCCATCAACATTAAAACTTGTCTGGTGAATAATAGTACCATCTTTTGAAAACAAACAAAGTTGCCCATTTGATGTGAGAACCACCAACATCTGGACAAGTATAAAATCCCTATTATTCCTTCTATTTTGATGGAATAGAAGACAAAAGTCATCACAACCCAGACTAAAAGCTAATTTATTTCCCATATAATAAAGGGCAAACATATAAGCAAACATCACAAAAAATTAAAACATAAAACAAAATAGTTACCTGGTCATCCAACCATTCCACGCCTATTGCTGAACTCTCAAGGGTCCATTTACCATATATTTTAAGTTCTGATTTTACCAGTTTTGCTACTTGAACTTTCCGATCCCAAGCAATTGCAAGCAATGAAACTTTTTCTGATGCTTCCTTGGGCATATCTTCTGCAAATAAATCATATGTTCAGAACACTCTCAATATGAAATTCAATCAAACACGTTAGAAAATACCAGAGGAAGAAATTTGCTGCTGTCCCATGCATTTCCAAGCAGTGTAGGGCATGGAGCCCTCCCTAACGCCATCAGGCCTTGAAAGTTGAGCATAGACCACCACACTAGGACTCACCCTTGCCTTAGCAAGTAATGATTATGTTAACACAAAAACAAGAAAAACCAACAGCAAGATAATATACTAGACAAATAAACTATGCAATCCTCTAATAAACACTTCGTACCACCAGAGCATGTTGATAAGTGGCAAATATGATCACACCATCTTCAACCAAAGAAGACTTTTCATTTAGGAACTTCCAACTGGCATCCCCTCCAAGCACACCCCCCATCATGCTACTGATACCACTGCTTGATCCTGTAGCATTCCCCTGGGACATCAAAGCACCTCCACAGAATTCGTCAGAAAGCAGTGAAGAAGCACATAATGCTTTCCCTGTTGTTCGTCCATCAAGAAGGCACTGTTAAGAAGGAGTAAGATTAGGTTGTTAATCTGAGTAGCATAATCTATTCACATCAGTTCAGAACGAGGGTCTAAAAGAGAAACCTCCAAGCAGGATATTATTAAGACAGGAAAAGTGCCTTACTGTTGTACTGTAGGATAATCTATTTACCCATGGAACCAATGTGAAAGTAATCAACCAAACCAAACCCTTACTATCTCCACTAACTACCCTAAATTGTCGACTGACTTGGCGTGTGACTTGAGAATCCTGTCCCAGATATAACATATGCACTACAGGAGCATCATGTATCCCAGTAATAACTTTGATCGCAGATCCCTTCTGCAGATCCCAAACAGTGATCTGCCCATTACCATATCCTGCAAAAAGTAGATCTCCCTGCTGATTGAAGCACATAGCTGTTACTGGGGAGTGAGAATTATCCCCTTGTGATCCAAGTATCAAGATCTGGCATTTTGATAACACAGTTTAGTGGGAAAAAAGATAATTCCATTACAATGTATGCTATTCAATATCAAACCATACTTGTGCTAGATGGTTTGACTACAAGATTTCCCTCTAATATAAGGTAATAATTTCTCTGCAACACTGATATCTATCAACTAATACTTTTTTATTTAAGAATTTACCGTATTTGTAAAAACCTATTCAACTGTAGCTAGAGTAAGCCGCAGCCACATGGACCTGAGTTCAAACATGCGGGAGCTAAATATAAAACTGACCTTTGCATCCATGTTGTCAGCAAAATGAGAAGAGTATTTACTGGGCACAGCTACAACTACCCCTTTCGACATTCCCACTGCAATGAAGTTGAGGTGAACTGCAACAACTTGTGGAGATCCATGGTCTCGCCTAAATGCCTGAGATGAGATGGTCCATGTGATGGTGTTTTTGGCATTAACATCAAAGTAACCCAGGGCAGTTGATCCCCTCCGCACACCTTCAAGCCTCATTGGTTGAGCAGCAATATCATTTTCCAAATCCAATATGCTAAAGGCGTGTTTCTGCTCAAGTTCTTCGGCTAATTCAAGGGGCTTCAAAGGGGGGCGTGATTTCTTTTCTGTCCCGCTACTACTCTTCCTCTCCCATGGACTCCCTTGGTCTTCTTCAACCAGACCAATAACATCAATTGTGGAACCAATGTCATCTTCCGCAAGACTTGTTCCACCAACCCTAGAATGAGGCGTGGTCCATCCAGGTTCTGATGTTTCTGATGCTACAATTGCCAATTCATCCTCAGTCTTTCTTCCATTTTCCGACCTGGGCGAAGATGTAATCCCCTTCTCTCTACTTTCAGAAGCAGCAGTAAGGTCTGAAACATCACCACAACAAATTTCATCCGCTGCTGGAGATGGAACACGTTCATCCTTAAAATCTTTGGGAATCAATGCTGAGGTTTTCTCTTTCAAATCCAAATCCAAGTCTTGCCCGGTTTTTGGAGGATGATCGATGTGTGGTCCCATATAGGAGCTAGATAAAACTTGATTTGAATTATTAATCCTTAATAAGTCCACTGTAGTTCCTTGTGCTGGTTCTTCCTGTGTCTGTTCAACAGAAGGGGCTCCGCCACTCTCATTTGAAGTCTCGCGAATCTCTTGTTCCCTGGAGAATATCTCACCATTAACTTCCCCATTCGTGGTTAATTCTCCTCCTATGGATTGAGAATCATCATAGTGAACATCTTTTTCCACTAATTGCACATCAGATTGACTAACTTCACAACCAGCCCCATCGAAACTACCAGCAGCCTCCGACAAGCTAAATTCGGAATCAACAACTTCTAACCCCAATTCTTCAAGCAGGCCATCACGAAAAGTAGAACTGATTGCTCTTCTTGATTTAATTGCAGCGGCGTGCGGAGTTGGAATCGATCGGGAAGCCGCCGCAGCAGCCGCAAGCGCAGCCCCGGGTTTTGCAGTTGACCTAACACCGCCAAACAAGGGCGGAAAGGCGTGCAAAGCACTACGACGACCTCCTAGTGTGAAAGAATCACCCGATTTCACCGTCCTATCAATCGAACCAAATCCAGATTTCGACTCGCCAAAAGGTAAGGATCTTAGGGTTTCATCAGCTCGAGACTGGGAGAGGGTTTTAGGGTTCTGTACTGGCGCTGTGTCGTGGCCGCGAGAACGCGCATCTCCATTTTCACTATCGTCATCGTCATCATTATCTCCGTGGCGACGAAGGAAGGAATTATGCAGAGGAGAGGGCGAAGGAGGAGAGTATGAGCCGGAATCGGAATCGTTTAGGAGAATTTCGTCAACGGTACGGTGAGGGATGTCGTCATCGTCGTCGCCGTCGTTCTCGGAGGCTCCGGTATCGGTTGCAGTCCGTGAAGCCAGAAAGGCATCGAGATCGAGCTCCATCTGGTCCAGAAGTGGCCTGTTAAGCTGCCTAGTCATCTCCTCCTTTTCCTTTCCTCAAATCTTCTCCTCCTTCGTCTTCTGCTGCAAAATTAAACCACAAATAGATATGTAAATTCGCCATGTCTCTGCATATTCGTCTAGTCTACTGTAGGCTAGCCTTCATTACCGGAACTTCGTCGGCCAGGCTTTCGGCGTCGGTGATGAGAGAAAAATCTCCCCCCGCCGGCCATATATAGTAATACCTTTATTTTCCTGAGAAATTTGGAAAAATAGGACTTTGGTTGGAAAAATATGATACTTTTAAAATCTTTACAAAACTAGAATTTTTAAAAATTGATTAGACAAAAATGCCTCCGTTAGAAAAGAAACTTCTTCTTTTTTTTTTCTAGTATAAATTGTGTCAAATTGAATCTTCAATAAAAAAGTGTTGAATGTTCATAAGAGGGGTAAGAAATATGTGGTTGTGGCAAAAGAGGCGAAAGAAGATGAAATTGTAGTAAATCTGGCAAAAGAGACGAAAGATGAGGAAGTGGAGAAATGGCTGCATGAGAAGAGATCGAATACAAGAAAGATGGAGAAGTTGTTGCAGCAGCAGAAGAGATTAAAGACAAAGTCAAGAAATTATTATGATAAAGAAAGATGAAAAGTTCTTATGTCACAAGAGATTCAAAAAGAAATAGCGGACAATGCTGCCTAATGAGGCAACAAAGGATACAGTTGTTAGCTCTGCAAATTGATCGATGAGATGAGACTAATGCTGAGGTTCGTTTATATAACTAATATCTCTGTATAAATTGCAATGCAAACAAAAAGTTAATATTTCCAAATATAATATCAGTTTTGTTGTATTGGTTATCAACCAATAGGTTTTAACCGATATCATTTGTATCTGCTATCTTGGTAATACTTCGTTTCTTCTTTAAAGCTAACAAACTCATTCTTTGATGCAATTCAAATTTTCACGCGAAAATTTGGTTCAACTCAACTTCTGACACCTCTGACAATGTTCTTAAACTAACTCTTGATAATTTCGAAGATGGGAGCAAAATAGGCTGCTCAGCACAATCACCAACTTCTATATTAATATTGACAAAATTTTTAGCATCATCACCATTGAAAACTTATTCAGACCCGTGTTTTGCATCATCATACTTAAAAACATTTTCAACCCCATGTCTATCATCATTCCAATTAACATCTTCAACACCATGTTTAGCATCATCACAATTAACATCTTCAAGCCCATTTTCATCCACAACATCATCACAATTAACATTATTGTGCAAACCAGTCGTAGTCATGTTCCTTCTAACCTCGTCTTTTGACCATATTGGACTATTGCTACCCAAGCGTATCACTGGAGAATTACTACATACTTTATTCTCTGCAACTTCTTTCTTATTTCTAACACCAAAATTAGGCTGTGTTTTTTAATATAATTTGTCCACAAAATCAACACAATGAGATTCTAGGATCTATCTGAGAGCATTCGACCAAAAAGCTCTCAACATATCATCATGAATCTTCGTTGGAAGTTGACTGCACTCTCACCCTACAATTAAAACACAAAACAAAATACAATAAAAATTTTATATATATATTTTTTATTTAGGTGAGAGGTTTATACTCGTCAGTGTACGAGTGCAGTTGTAGTCCAAATTTAAATTTATATTTTTTGAATGAGTCCAGGTCGTCCACTGAGAGATTTATTTATGGCAAAAGTAAAAGAATGTCACACACACGCACACACATTTAGATGAATTGGTAACAAGATTTTGTTTTATGAAAATTGTTTTATTTTTTTATAACAAATATTAGAAAATAAAGCAAGATAGAAGTTAAAATAAATGCTTAATGTGAGGATATTAAATTGGATAGCACTTGAGTTAAGACAATTTCAGCACCAACCCATTGATTCCCAAATTTTAGTAAACAAGGTTAGTAACATTAATTTAATTTCAGATATGAAGGTTTGTTACTAAATGCAATTAGAGATGATGATAGTTCTAGTTTAAGCAATCCCCATACATGATATGCGGGATTCTAATTTAAGCAACTACCATAAATCTAATTACAATTAATATACAAAACAACTAAATTAATCATCCGAGTTTGGGTATGATAGCGTTTTTAGTTTTAGTAACTCTCATGCGTGACATGAAAGTTCTAAGTTAGGCTTACGCTCCAATCCGAACCTAGTGATTTCCCAATAATTAAAACTCACTCATACTGAAATTTAAATTAATGATACTCATTTTAAGCGCAACTTTTTTTTTTGGGGAATCATTGGCGTTGGACACTGTCCTTGCCTTAACCCAAGATTAGGTTTAGCTACTCATTTCCATTTAAAAGTTAATTAATAAGAATTTAAATGGCATAATTTAAATAACAGAATTTAAATGACAAGAATTGAAATAGCAGAAACTAACCGGTCATTTAGGCGGTGGATAATTGAAAGACAAGAATTAAAATTGCATAAATTTAAAGGCAGAAATTAACCGGCCATTTAGGCGGTGGATAATAAAGTAACAATAAATGACATAAGAATTTAAAAGAAGAAAGAAAGGAAGTAAGATTACAAGAGAAAACAAGAGAGAGAATAAGAGCAATTCTCTAAGGAAAACTCTAAGAACAAAACTAAACTTTGATTCAAGTAATAACCACCCCTCACAAATGCACCAAAGTGAGCTATTTATAGCTCACAAGATGCAATACAAGCCACACAATTATTCAACAAAACATTCACCTAACTAATGGAAGAAAATTAGGTAAAAGACAAAAAATACAAAAGACTTTGTGTGGTGGACTTCTCATAAGAATACAAAAGACTTTAGGTGGTAAATCACTTAAAAAATTACAAAACAAAGAAAAGTCTTCTACAAATTGGGCTTTGTTGGGCCTTTGATTGGTCTTGGGCCTTTGGTTGATCTTGGGCCCTTGGTTGGATTCCATTTGATAGTTGGGTCAAGTGCACTTGAAATATCCTTTAGCCTCCATAATTGGCCTTTGAATTTGAGCAATTTTAAAATGGGTAATCCAATGTCTTCGATTATGTCCCTAATTAATTGTAGAAGCCAACTTTCTTGTTTTATCCTGAAATAATATGTAATACGAATAATTATTTATTTTAAGCATAAATATAAAGCCAAAATAGGGATATAATTCATTAGGATATAGGAAATATTGACCCTTATCACACCCCCCAACTTGAATATTGCTAGTCCCTTAGCAATCAGATTATACACCAGCCATGATCTAATCGCAATACTTGCATGAATATAAAAATTTCAAATTCGAAACCAAAATGCGTAGAGTAGAACATTCAAAATAAGTCGAACATTCAAAATTAGATTTATGGTTAAAGGTCATACAATCTTAGGAATGGCAATCAGAATGACCAATACACATTATTCCCTCGAAGTTTTGACTTTAAGCCTTACTGTGGATTTTCCCTCCAATAAAACGATTCCTTAGGTGTACACACAAGGGGGTGCACCATTATAAGAGTAAATGTAGAACAAGTTCAAAACTCGGTGTCATCCCAAATACAAGGAACATATTTTCATGAAAGAACGGGGAAATTGACATAGCTTCATGACTGGAATAATGCCCTAGATAAATAACTTCTGAATTTAAACATAATTCCTTGCTCCGAACTCGAATCTTGAGATTACATGATTTATAGCATCAAGAGGGACCAAACTGGGTTGTAATGGGGCTATGAGGTTAATACGGGTTGTCAAAGAAAAGGAGTAAAGTGTGCAAATGGTGTATCAGGATTTTTTTTTTTTTTTACTCATCTCAAACTGGATATAATGTTTTCTTCAGCATTTGTTTTGAAACACTTATGCTGAATAACTGAGAGAACTTCCCCCTTTATATATATATATATTTTATATGAGAGTACTGAGATAGACTAATTCCTAGAAACACACCAGGTTGGACAAACTTCATATGGTTAAAGGTTTAGACGAAGGTAGGGAAAGAAATTGTGCTAAGAACAGTTCAAATGGGCTAACAAGAGAAGTTAATGTAAAGAAAGAAAAAGGGTAATAGGCCCAAATTGAAAGAAATTGATCCCCCTTTCATACTTCTACAAAACAATGTTACTCAGTCAACTAATTCAGAGTTTGAAACTAGCTAAATTCATCCGCTATCATACTAGATATTCAAAGTAAATTGATGTTTTGAAACTATTGAAAAGATGAGATAAACAATAAAGCATATTTAGAGTAAGTGTTATTTCACTCAGAAGTAACGATTATTAGGCTCAAACACTCACTCGGGTAATAGTCTCTACTTCTGTTGAGGGATCATGCAGTATGCTAATCAGCTAATTACCATTGCCTTTGACTTTATGATCGATAAACCAATTTCTAATTATTAAACACCTGATGCATGCAAATCATCTATTCTAATTCCATACATATACGTTTTCAAATAAGAAATTAATGCATTCATGATTCATATTGCAAATTCAACTGGCTATCAGTGTATAATTCCAACGCTTTAGGGATAGCATTATTTAAAGCACACACATTCTTTAAATTCTTTTTTTATTTTTAAAACAAAACTACAAGCATGCAATTGCAAATTCACAGTTAAACATAGACCAGATAATTCATAAATATACGTTACTCCCCCCAACTTGAATTGCAGTAATAAAATAGGGTTGTTAGGAATACCTGTAACTCCATAAGTCCATAGATTTACTGTGAACTGCTAAAACTCAAACAAACAAATGAGCATACCATATATATATTTTTATATTTTCACATCAAAATAAAAATTTCATGCAAGTCATAAGATAAACAAAATGCGTCTCAAGAGTACAAAGTACTCCTTACTCAGCCATCTTATCATAGACTCGCCTAACAACATTCCACAGTTTTTTTTTTTTTTTTTTTAAGAACACAAGAAAAGAAATTTTGTACAAGTCATAGGAGATGCGTCTCAAGAGAACAAAAAGTACTCCTTACTCAGCCATCTGATCATAGACTTGCCTTACAGGGATAATTCTAAATTAATCGAACCTTTTTGCCGCTTGTTTTTGATTGCCTTAGACCAATCTATTCGAGGCTCATAAGGATCGTGCTGTGGAACATAAGTATGTAATTTCTCTAGCAGCTCCTTGATGGTGGATGCAGAAATAAGAATCTTTCTTGCTGAAGGAGAAATGAACTGTTTGTCCATAGCCTGATCAATAAAAGAGAGCAACCCATCGAAAAAATGGTTAACATTTAAAAGTCCAATGGGTTTGGTATGCAGATTGCTCTTGGCCCAAGAGATTATACAGAAGATTTCTTCAAGTGTACCAAAACCTCCTGGTAAAGCGATGAAAGCGTCTGACTGATAAATCTTACTAGCCATGCGCTCAGACATAGAAGTCGTTTCTATAAGTTGACCGCGTGTAATCCCAGAAATACGTGGTTCAGGCCAAAGGGATTGGCATTACACCTACCACATATGATTTTCAAAAAGTGCAGCTTGTGAAACATAACCATTCAACCCACGACTTCCCCCTCCATATACCAAATTAATCTTTTTCTCTCTTAATTTTTGGCCTAGTTCGCTTGCTGCAAGTGCGTAACAAATATCACTCCCAAGTTGAGAGCCACAAAGTACACATATGGTTTTGATTCGACGAACTAACTGGCCTTCCATGTTTGTTTCTTTTGTATGCCCTGGAAGGAGGTTTGGCAATTAAAAGTAGCTATATAACAATTCAACAAGAAATAAATACAAACAAAAATCATGCGTATGTACAAGTAGTTGTGATTGTGGCTCACATCTTCCTCTGGTTTTACGTCCAAAAATGGCTTAAACACTTTCTATGAAGCGAGGATAAGCTTCCCATCCAATTTTCTTATAGATTGGCAAACAGGGTCATTTTTAGTCA
Organism: Diospyros lotus; assembly: GCF_014633365.1. Taxonomy (NCBI): domain Eukaryota; kingdom Viridiplantae; phylum Streptophyta; class Magnoliopsida; order Ericales; family Ebenaceae; genus Diospyros; species Diospyros lotus. Next base: position 28,431,374 of record NC_068349.1, read on the forward strand.
GATTCCCAAGACTATAGCGTTGGCGGTCACTTATGAACTGGCTCCATAAAGCAAGAAGTTCTCTTTGCACTATTCCACATGGATGCGTCTCAAGAGTCAATCGAATATCATCCAATGACTCCTTACTCAGTCCATCCTTTATGAAACTAATTTTATCTTCTCGATTTACGGACGTAAACCCCACAGATTTGCATCGAGTGTTACAGGTCCAACGAGTACACTTGTGACAACCATTCACTCTTTTAGCTCTTCGTTTCTTCGCAAAACTACTATTCCCTAAGCCCGGGAAATGCTTAAAACTAGGTGAAGTTTCGCCAGCTAATCGAACTTTTGCTTCGATCAGCCAACGAATATCTTCAGGGATGTTATTACGCATTAAAAGCCCAAGTCTTTCACACCTAGCAGCATAAATTTTTTTTAAATCATTCTGTGGGAGAGATGGATAGTATTTGCGAATTTTTGAAAGCTGAAGATCCATTTTTTTTTTTTTTAAAGAAAACTCTAATAAGAAGAAAGTAAAGAACTAAAAACTTTACAAAAAGGGATGAGAGTACCTGATCGGCGAATAACACAAAGGAGAGAAGATTGAGCTCAAGAAGGGTGGCTTACCTCATACAGATTTGGAGTCTCTTATAGAGCAATGGGCATCACTATTCGACACTCGGCTCGACGCATACCATAATTGCACCGTCAGGCTTGGTGTCGTTTAGCGTCTCATTTTTCAACATTTGGCAGTGTGCCTCTTTCTTTATAGGGCAGTGTGATTGCACTGCCCGAGAAGAATGGCTACCACCAGCGTCAATTCTGTCTCTCTCAATTAACTTTTTTATATATATATTTTTATTTTTTTTATATATATTTTTAATTTTATTATTATTATTATTTTTTTTTTAGGGGCACGATAAAATCATATATACCACACAAGACAATATTATCAAGTCAACCAAAATTATTTGCACAATGGATCAATTTCAAATACCAATAAATTAATTCTTAAGTACACCTTACCCCCAACTTAAATTGCGCATTGTCCTCAATTGGCAATAAAAAGGATAGAAGATAGGCATACCTGGCGGTCTTCAATACATGAACTCGTATGCAAAAGTTTTATTTGGACTGCACACAGAAGAACATTATTTAAGTAATGCAGAAAAGAAACAAATTTTTTTTTTATATACTTTTTTTTTTTTTTTTTTTTTTTTAAATCTAGAAACATCCATTTAACCTAAATGGAAAGGTGGTCTTTTAACGTCAGATTCTCAGAAGACATGAAACTGCCATTACTCATCAGATGATGGTGCGTCATCCAAATCCACAACTCCTTCATTCTTCTCAATACTACCCTGGTATGGTTTCAACCTATGACCATTGACTGTAAGAAGTTGTCCTGACTCCGGATTTTCTATCTCAAATGCCCCATATCCTAAGATGGACTTGATTACAAAGGGGCCAACCCATCGAGACTTCAATTTTTCTGGGAATAGATGCAATCGAGAATCATACAAGAGTACCTGTTGCCCTACCTGAAAGCTTTTTCGAATGATGTGCCGATCATGTAACTCTTTCATGTGAACCTTGGCCAATCGTGCATTCTCAAATGCCTCATTCCGAATTTCCTCGAGTTCATTCAATTGGAGCTTCCTAGAGAGGCCTGCTTCAGTTAGACTCTTATTGATCTTTTGAATTGCCCAATATGCTTTATGCTCAATTTCCACTGGCAGATGACAAGATTTACAGTATACTAGCCTATAGGAAGACATTCCTAAAATTATTTTGTAAGCTGTCCTGTACGCCCAAAGAGCGTCTACTAGTCGTAAGGACCAATCCTTACGATTAGCAGTAACAGTCTTTTCCAATATGCGCTTAATCTCCCTATTGGCTAACTCGGCTTGACCATTGGTTTGGGGATGGTATGGTGTTGCAACCTTATGCAGTACACCATATTTCTTCATTAATCCTGCCACAACTTTATTACAAAAATGGGAACCCCCATCATTGATGATTGCTCGTGGCATCCCAAATCGACTGAATATGTTTTCTTTCAAAAATTTCACCACAGTCCTATGGTCATTTGTTCTAGCAGGGATTGCTTCGACCCATTTGGACACATAGTCGACAGCAAGTAAGATGTATTCATGACCAAATGAATTGACAAATGGGCCCATAAAATCCATACCTCAACAGTCAAAAACTTCTAACACTTGGATCGGATGTAATGGCATCATGTTTCTCCTCGACAGACTTCCTAACCTTTGACATCGATCGCAACTTGAACAGAACTTGTACACATCCTTGAACAGTGTCGGCCAATAAAATCCACTTTGAAAAATTTTTGCAACTGTTTTCTTGATAGAGAAATGGCCTCCACATGCAAGAGTATGACAGAAATTCATGACACTTTGTTGCTCATGATCGGGTATGCATCTGCGGACGATTTGGTCAGGGAAATACTTGAAGAGGTAAGGCTCATCCCAAAAGAAAGTTCTGACTTTTCTGAAGAATTTATGCCTATCGAGCTTACTCCAATGGTCTGGGATCAGACCAGTTGCCAGGTAGTTTGCAATGTCGGCATACCAAGGGATAGCAGATGATGCATGAATAGCATTCACTTCAAATAATTGCTCATCAGGAAAATTGTCATGGATTGGTTCATCAAATTGTGTGAGATTTTGACTCGAAATTCTTGACAAATGGTCAGCCACCACATTCTCGACTCCCTTCTTGTCTTTGATTTCAATATTGAATTCTTGGAGTAACAAAATCCACCTAATAAGACGCAGTTTGGCATCTTGTTTGGTGAGCAAGTATTTCAAAGCTGCATGGTCAGTGAAAACAATGACCAATGACCCCACCATATATGATCTGAACTTTTCTAATGTAAAAACTACTGCCAATAGTTCCTTCTCAGTTGTTGTGTAATTTTTTTGGGCTTCATTGAGGATTTTACTGGCATAGTAGATGACATAAGGTTTTTTATCTTTTCTTTGCCCTAGGACTGCTCCTACAGCATAATCACTTGCATCACACATGAGTTCAAAGGGCAATGACCAATCTGGTGGTTGAATAATGGGGGCTGAGATGAGAGCATTTCTTAACCTCTCAAAAGAGGTTTGACAAGATGATGTCCACTCAAATGGGACATTCTGGGAGAGCAAATTACACAGAGGCCGGGCTATGCTGCTAAAAGATGCTATGAATCTCCTATAGAACCTAGCATGCCCCAGGAAAGACCTGATGTCCTTAACACTCTTAGGGACTGGTAATTTTTGGATGGCTTCTACTTTGGCTTTGTCCACCTCCATTCCTTTAGCAGAGACAATATGCCCTAGGACTATACCTTGTTTGACCATGAAATGACATTTTTCCTAGTTAAGCACAAGGTGGGTTTCTTCACAACGAGCTAGAACTCTCTCTAAATTCTCTAAACATGCCTCAAAACTAGCTCCATAGACAGAGAAATCATCCATAAAAACCTCCACAATGTGTTCTGTCATCTCACTAAAAATACTCATCATACACCTTTGGAAGGTGGCAGGGGCATTGCATAGTCCAAAAGGCATACGTCTATAGGCAAATGTCCCAAATGGACATGTGAAAGTGATCTTTTCCTAGTCCTCTAGGGCAATGTCAATCTGGTTATATCCTGAATAACCATCAAGGAAACAATAGAATGCTTGCCCAGCTATTCTTTCAAGGACTTGATCCAAGAATGGCAATGGAAAATGGTCTTTTCTAGTCATTGCATTGAGTTTTCTGTAATCGATGCACACTCTCCATCCAGTTTGGATGCGAGTAGGGATTAATTCATTCTTTTCATTTCTCACCACTGTTACTCCAGACCTTTTTGGGACTATTTGAGTGGGGCTGACCCACTTTGAATCCGAGATGGGGTATATAATACCCGCATCCAGCAACTTTAGCACTTCTTTCCTAACCACCTCTTTCATGTTAGGATTGAGTCTCCTCTGCATTTGCCTGACATGTTTAGCATCCTCCTCTAGAAATATCCTATGAGTGCAAGTCAAAGGACTAATTCCATGCAAGTCTGAGATGGTCCATCCTAAGGCTTTTTTATGAGCTCTCAGAATGTTCATCAGTTGAATTTCCTGTTGGGATGTCAAACTTGAAGAGATGACTACGGGGAGTGTGTTCTCATCACCTAGAAATGCATATTTTAACTCACTTGGCAAAGGTTTCATTTCAGGTGTGGGTGAGATATTATCAGATTGTGACTCCTCATTGTTCAGAGAACCCAATGGTTCTGATTTGGGAATCCATTGAGTCACAGGCATTGCTTCTTGCTCCCTAGTGTTCTCTAATTCTTTTAACTCTCTCTCTTCTTGATCTTCTTCCATAGATTTGTTCAAAAATTCTTTTGCAAAATAGTCCTCAGCTAATGTTTGAACCAAATCTACTTCCTCCACCTCATTCTCATCTATGTGTTGTTTGGAAACTCTAAAGATATTCATCTCTACAGTCATGTTTCCAAATGATAACTTAAGTATTCCATTCCTACAATTAATTATGGCATTTGAAGTTGCTAGGAATGGTCTACCAAGAATGACTGGAACAGGGGGTTGAGGGCCTTGATGGGGTTGTGTGTCCAAGACTATAAAATCAACAGGGAAGTAAAATTTGTCCACCTGTACTAATACATCCTCCACTATCCCCCTAGGGACTTTGATTGACCTATCAGCAAGCTGTAGGGTAACTCTTGTTGGCTAGAGTTCTCCTAAGCCCAGTTGCTGATATACACTATAAGGAAGCAAGTTGACACTTACTCTTAGATCTAAGAGTGCTTGGTCCACCCTCTGGCTTCCAATTATGCAAGAAATGGTTGGACAGCCTGGGTCTTTGTATTTGGGAGGAGTTTTGAATTGGAGAATGGCACTGACTTGTTCAGTCAGGAAAGCTTTTTCATGCACATTTGTTCTTCTTTTGACAGTACACAGATCTTTCAAGAATTTTGCATATGAAGGTGTTTGTTTGATTGCATCCAACAGCGGGATGTTGATTCTCACTTGCTTAAACACTTCATATATATATGCATTTTGTTGCTCTTTTTTCAGATGATTCAACCTTTGTGGAAAAGGTGGTTTAGGCCTGTATTGAATTTCTTTCCCATTTTCTTTTTGTTTTTCATTTTTCTCATTTTTTTCATTTTTCTCCACGGTGGATTCATGATCTTTTGGTTCTTCTTCTTCAGCGACAGGTTGGTTTATCCTAGGGTCAGTTGGTTTTTCAATTACTCTTCCACTTCTTAGGGTAGTCACTGCTTGCACTTGTTCATGAGTGTTGGTTTCACTATTTGAGGTTTCTACCTGGTTGGTTTGTCTAATTGGGTTAGGATTGGTTTGGGATGGAAACCTTCCGGGTTCTCTCACACTCAATGTTTGTGTTAGTTTGGTCAACTGGCTCCTAATGTCTTCTACAGCTCTATTTGTTTGGTCTTGATTTTTGACAAGCTGAGCAACCTGATTGTTGATGACTGTTTGACTTTGGAAGAACTGGTGCAAGGTATCTTCCAAAGATCTCCTATGAGGAGGTTGGTAAGTATTGGATGACGAACCTTGATTTTGTTGGAAGGAATGTTGTTGTGGAGGGAAAGGAGATTGAGAATGATTTCCAGAATCATTTCTCCAAGAAAAATTGGGGTGATTTCTATTATTGGGATGGTATGAATTGTAGTTCTGATTATTCCCATAATAGGCTCCACTCTGATTTTGATTTTGTCTCTCCTCAAAGTTATGTGAATGATTGTTATTAGTCTGCCCATACAATACCTCCTTGAAAGCAGGTAGGGTAGGACATTCTTCAGTTGAATGGTCTATTGCATCACACACAGCACACTTTACTTCCACTTGATTAACGGATTGCACCTTTTTGGGTTCCATGTTTTCAACTTTCTTTGTTAAAGCAGTTAGTCTTGCATTTAAATCGTCACTCTCACTCAGTTGGTATCTCCCTCTAGGTTGTGGATTTTCTCTTGAATCAAAAATAGATGTTGGACCAACTTCCCAGTTTCTTGTATTCTCTGCCACTGTGTCAAAGAAGTGAAAAGCTTCTTCTAGAGTCTTCTCATAGAATTCTCTATTGCACATTGTAGAGACTAGCATTTTCAATTGGGGAGTGAGTGAATCATAAAAGAAACTGACCACTCTCCATTGCTCAAAAGCATGGTGAGGACAAGTGTGAAGAAGGTCTTTAAACCTTTCCCACGCTTGAGCAAAATTTTCATTTGATTTACAGGCAAAGTTCATGATTTGTCTTTGAAGAGTAGCAGTTCTGTTGGCAGGGAAGTATTTTTTTAAGAAAGTTGCTTGTATTTCTCTCCAAGTTCCTATAGATCTAGGTGGGAGAGTGCCTAACCAAATTTTTGCCTTATCTTTCAGTGAGAATGGAAAGAGTTTTAATCTTATGACATCCTCATTTGTTGTATGGTCCATGCAAGTGCTACATACTTCCTCAAATTCTTTCATATGAGTATATGGATTTTCAGAATCCATACCATGAAAAGTTGGTAACAATTGGATTGTGCCAGGTTTGAAGTTAAACCTATGATGGTTGATGGGAAGAATAATGCATGAAGGGGTTGTCTGCCTAGGAGGATGAAGATACTCCCTAAGGGATCTAATCATCTCCTGATCAATGGGATCAGGGTCACCGTGGTCACTACCACGTGCAGACATGTTGTGTGCAAGTGGCATGTTCTCGTTGTGTTGAGACATGAGTGATTGATATTCTATAGTTCTACCTGACCTAAGTATCATACACCATATACAAACAAAAATAAAATAAAAGGAAAAAAAAAAAGAAGAAACAGAGTTACCGAATTTATCAGGAGATGCTTATTCTTATTTTTTTTTCTTTTTGTTTTTGCCTCAATCTCCCCTGCAACGACGCCAAAATTTGACTGCACTCTCACCCTACAATTAAAACACAAAACAAAATACAATAAAAATTTTATATATATATTTTTTATTTAGGTGAGAGGTTTATACTCGTCAGTGTACGAGTGCAGTTGCAGTCCAAATTTAAATTTATATTTTCTGGATGAGTCCAGGTCGTCCACTGAGAGATTTATTTATGGCAAAAGCAAAAGAATGTCACACACACGCACACACATTTAGATGAATTGGTAACAAGATTTTGTTTTATGAAAATTGTTTTATTTTTTTTATAACAACTATTAGAAAATAAAGCAAGATAGAAGTTAAAATAAATGCTTAATGTGAGGATATTAAATTGGATAGCACTTGAGTTAAGACAATTTCAGCACCAACCCATTGATTCCCAAATTTTAGTAAACAAGGTTAGTAACATTAATTTAATTTCAGATATGAAGGTTTGTTACTAAATGCAATTAGAGATGATGATAGTTCTAGTTTAAGCAATCCCCATACATGATATGCGGGATTCTAATTTAAGCAACTACCATAAATCTAATTACAATTAATATACAAAACAACTAAATTAATCATCCAGGTTTGGGTATGATAGCGTTTCCAGTTCTAGTAACTCTCATGCGTGACATGAAAGCTCTAAGTTAGGCTTACGCTCCAATCCAAACCTAGTGATTTCCCAATAATTAAAACTCACTCATACTGAAATTTAAATTAATGATACTCATTTTAAGCGCAGCTTTTTTTTTTTTGGGAATCATTGGCGTTGGACACTGTCCTTGCCTTAACCCAAGATTAGGTTTAGCTACTCATTTCCATTTAAAAGTTAATTAATAAGAATTTAAATGGCATAATTTAAATAACAGAATTTAAATGACAAGAATTGAAATAGCAGAAACTAACCAGCCATTTAGGCGGTGGATAATTGAAAGACAAGAATTAAAATTGCAGAAATTTAAAGGCAGAAATTAACCGGCCATTTAGGCGGTGGATAATAAAGTAACAATAAATGACATAAGAATTTAAAAGAATAAAGAAAGGAAGTAAGATTACAAGAGAAATGCACCAAAGTGAGCTATTTATAGCTCACAAGATGTAATACAAGCACACAATTATTCAACAAAACATTCACCTAACTAATGGAAGAAAATTAGGTAAAAGGCAAAAAATATAAAAGACTTTGTGTGGTGAACTTCTCATAAGAATACAAAAGACTTTAGGTGGTAAATCACTTAAAAAATTACAAAACAAAGAAAAGTCTTCTACAAATTGGGCTTTGTTGGGCCTTTGATTGGTCTTGGGCCTTTGGTTGATCTTGGGCCCTTGGTTGGATTCCATTTGATAGTTAGGCCAAGTGCACTTGAAATATCCTTTAGCCTCCATAATTGGCCTTTGAATTTGAGCAATTTTAAAATGGGTAATCCAATGTCTTCGATTATGTCCCTAATTAATTGTAGAAGCCAACTTTCTTGTTTTATCCTGAATTAATATGTAATACGAATAATTATTTATTTTAAGCATAAATATAAAGCCAAAATAGGGATATAATTCATTAGGATATAGGAAATATTGACCCTTATCAGAAGTGTAGATAGATTTAACTTTTTAAACTTGTATTTCACCACAACCAACTTCTCAGCCGGACTAACATTGAACCTCCTGTATAGCAAACTTACCAATTGGTCGAATGTGTAATTTGGCTCCACATGTATTACCCAACCACATTTATTGGTCATGTACTTATATTCTTTCACATCAACATCATATTCCCCCTAACCTCCATACATCATAGGTACAAAGATAAATCTAAAAGCTGTCATTTCTATAACATAAATTGAATCAATTTATAAATTTACCTAAAACATATTGGTTCTGTAAATAAAAAAATATATCGGTTGATTAAAGTTATATTGGTTTCTTAAAATCAGCCTTAGTAAGGATATGTCGATTAATAGATATCAGTTTACATAAGATTTAAACCGATAACATTCTACCAATATATTAGTTGAGAAAGAATGTGAGTATATACATATTCTTTCCAAACTGATATATCGGTTGATATATATCTTTTTGTGACCGATATAAAATATTTTTTATATTGCTGCTGTGTTTTAACCTATATTAGTTGAAATATATGATGACTTAACCAATACATCAACTGATATATGTTCAAACCAGCGAAATGCATACTCTTCACTCAATCAAGGTGTTGAATGAAGTAGCAGAGCCAAATTCATTTACAAACCCATTAGGCTGCGTTCTCTTTACTGTTTTCAAGTTATTTTTAGTTTTCAATTTTCTAAAAAAATGAAAACGCACAGAATATAGACTACTTCTCCCAAATCCTTCATGAAAATTTTTTTTGAAAGCCATCTTTTAACTGATTGCAATAGGGGAACATCATTCCCTATGAGAAATATATCATCCACATATAGGACTAAAAAGACCACCACGCTCCCACTAATTTTCTTGTAAACACAAGGATTATCTTCATTTTGTGAAAAATCAAACTCTTTGATTGTTTCATCAAAACATTGATTCCAACTCCGGGATGCTTGCTTTATTTTCCCTTTGTAACCTATAAATCTTATTTGCATGTTCTTGGTGATGAGAAACTCCAACTATTGGAGTATCAATGTAAGGGTTTATCTGGATTTTGAAAACTATTTCGAAAAACCAATAAAATGGCAGTGGAAACATAAACCAAAAAGCGCCATTTCAAGACTCGTTTCAATGTCCATATGCTATCCAAAAACTAAACCATGCCATAGGGAGTTTAGTAGGTATATTTTCAACACTTAAAGGCCGATGTAGAGGTTGAAATCCTTTGAATGGCAACAACTCCTTAGTCTAAAAACCAGCTCTCGAACAATCCTTTCAGTTAAACCAAACCGTCCCTCGAAAATACGAGGGGCCTATCGAGTCCACGCTCTAGTGAGATGGTGAATCCCACTACTCTTTCTGTGTGCTAGATAGAGAGAGTAAGGGAGATTAGGGCGGGGAATCAAATGGGTTCAAAATGAGAAAATCCAAGAACCAAAACAGTCTCACTATTTTGCTTGGGTAGCTACAATAACAATGGAGGAATAAAGAGCTATGGAAGAAGGTAAATCAAAGAGGGTTTAAGCTCTCAAGAATGAGAAGGATTCGGGCTAAGTTTTTTGGGAGAAAAGATAATGCAACAACACACCCATTTCTTCTCCATTTTTTCTTATATATATATATATATATCAAATAAGCAAAACCCTAGCCACCCAAATCACTCACAATCGGCAAGGGATCTGCAAAATCAGGCTAGAGGCATAGGGGAGGTCAGGAGAATGCACGGCATCCTCCATTTGTCCACCTTTGCCACGTGCCCTAGCTTTCAGTTTCAAAAGACGACAAAAAGATCGTGCATTCGCGACCTCTGCAACAGGAATGGTCGACGACTCGAAATGAGCTGTCGACCGTTTCTCTTGGAACTGATCAGTCGATTCCCTAGGTTATAAACTGTTTTGGCCCCTTATCCAAAACTTTCAAAAATTGCATCTAGGCCCACTAAAAAGACTTAATGACACTTTCACCATCTCATGATGAAATCGAGGCCCTCGTTAAATCTTAATGACATGCTTATCAACTCTTGATGATTGCGCCTTATTAATTTGACCATTGAACTCGATCCATTAACTCTTAACGGTAAACATCATTAACTTTTAATGACGGTTCAAGCTTTAATCACTTAGTCAACCATCACATTCGGATATGCGTCTGACCTTCTAGGTTCAATATTAAGTAGCAATCAGGACACGTAAACCACCTTGACATTAACAAAACACTTTTGGTCTACAACGAGGATCTCTCCATATCCTCGAAGTACACTGAAAGACCCTGAGTGATAACTAGCATTATGTCAAGGCGATCCTACTAGTAATGAAGTCTTACTTTAGAATAGAACCTATTTGGGCTTTCGATTCCTATGTACTGTAATCCCTCCATCTGTTATCATCCTGATCGAGTGAGAGTTATGGACTGATCAAACTCACTAACTCGATGACTATGCCAAAATCAGTGTGGTGAGATTGAGATGACACATTGAAACTTTTTCCGATATTAGAACATTTTCCAATCAAGTGTACCCTGGCTAGGGGTTTCTACAATTAAGATCACCACTGATTGCATAGGATGTTCACCTCACGCTAGAGGTCAATGGATCCCATTAACAATCTCTTGCCTCCATAGACCACACAGTGCATTTCCCACCTGGTAACCAGATGATTCTTAGCAATGGTAAATCCCTGGCATTGACACACAAGATAACTGTGTTGCCTCTGGTTAAAGGAGCAGTAACACAATCAAAGCGTGTGATAGAGCATAGATCATCTGAGCCACATAGATCATATTCAGTAGATGTTCCACTAACATCCACCCACATGTATACTATATCCATCTCATGGATTATGGCATGCAACTCGCCATCCTTTATCATTAGTATCTCATACTAATCAAATGTAGTATCCCATATGTTAGTTCGTACTCGACTAATCATAGTCCCCATCTAAGAAGTTTAAGGACTGAGAATTATCATTAAGATATCCTTATTACAAAGGTCAATTGTCACACATTTTTTACACTTAAGAATAATACCTTCAACATGAAATCTAAGGAGTCATTCATATGTATTGATTGGAGAGATATGAATGAAGATATGATCTCAAAATATGAAAACACATTTTTTTATATATATTACATAGAATTACATCATTAGTCCCATAATTATAAATGTCAGATGCCATATAAGTCTAGAATTAGGGCACCAACACTAACACTTGGATGATAAAACCATCGGGTTGCGTCATATACACATCCTTAACCAGGTTTTCATTAAGGAAAACTATTTTAACATCCATCTAGGAAATCTCATGTTAGGCAGAATTTGAATGGATTTTATAATTGCCATAGGTGAGAAGGTTTTTTCATAGTCAACTCCTTGTCTTTGACTGAAACCTTTGGCCACGAGTCTAGCTTTGTTATGTTTGTACATTACCTTCCATCTTAGTCTTCTTTTTGAAGACCAACTTACACCCAATAGGTCTAATACTCTCAGGTGGATCCACGAAAGTCCATACTTGCTTAGTGTACACGGAATCCATTTCGAATTTTATGGCATCAAGCCATTTCCTAGAGTCAATGTTTGACATTGCCTCTTTGTAGGTGTTTGGTTCATCATTCTCAACTAGAAGCACATCTCTATGTGCCGAGATTTCTAATCCATATCTCTCAGGCTCATGATGAATTCTCGTTAACCTATGAAACTCTTAGGTTGAAGATTGGGGAATTGACACAACATCTTGTGTCTTATCTTATTTGGGGTTCCATGAAGGGAGTGTTTCTGATTTTCCTTGAATCTCCTCAAGCTCAACATTCCTCCCACTAGCCACAACATCTAAAAATTCATTCTCAAGGAATATTGCATGCTTGGCAACAAAATGCCTTTTGTTCATTTGAGTGGCAGAAATAATATCGAATTGTTTCTTTTGGATATCCCACAAACATACATGTCGTCCATTTGGGTTCTAGCTTATTACTGTCAACACGGTTGACATAAGCTTCACAACCCCAAATCTTAAGGAAAGACAGATTTGGCTTTTTACTTTTCCATATCTCATATGGAGTTTGAGTAACTGACTTACTTGGAACTGTAATAGCTCACATTTTCATGAGGTTTCCATGTAATTTAGATGAGTTTAAAATACCAAAAAAATTGGTTTGATGGTAAAATAAATCGTCAAATTGACGGCAAGGAGTGCCTTAGAACTTAGATGTCTAAAGATAAGGGTAAGACATTGACGAGTATCTCATGATGAGATTTATGACTTCAAAAGAAATCAAATATGGGAGGGTTTTTGGTACAGCTATGTTATAGCCTTTTGAGAAATCCATGGAATTCTATAGAGCCTTTAATTTTGTGAATAAAACAACCCTTAAGTGGTTTTGGGAAGAAACAAAAGGGTTTACGATCGAAGCTTGCATTTGGGGTCTAAATGTAATTTTTAATTCTAGTTGAAAAATGGGTGAAAATGATATTTTTCTAAATTTGTTGGGCCAATTGAGAAGCATAAGACTTAGGGGTTCATGTGGTGAAATATCAAAGTTTAAGGACTTGAGGAAAAGAGTCAAAATGGCATTTGAAGAAAGGCTAGGGTGGAAGTATAAAGGTATGGCCGATCTGGCCGCCACACATGGGAGCCAAAATTTGGTGATGGGATGGCCGATCTTATCAAGGCATGGCCACCATCATCCTAGAAAGTGTATGGGCTACGCAATGACTGTTGATTGGCCGAAGAGAGGCCGAATTTTGCTTATAAATAGGTAAGGGTTTCGAACAAAAATAGGGCAACCATTCTCTTGAGTTTTGGAGTTTTTTTGAGAGACTTGATAGAGGGCTTTTTCTCTAGAGATATTGGGCATCATTTCTAGAGAATTTGGAGTGTTTTCATGGAGGTTTGAGTGGGTTTCAAAGGTGGCCGAAAAATAGAGTATTATCACTAGAGCCAGCCTATTTTTGATTGATTTGGGGCTTCTCTTATGGTTGTTTCGGGCACCCAAGGGTACTTTTGTGATCAACTTGAGAAGGGCTTCGAGGTGGTGCAAGAATTCCAATGATTGGAGCATCTCCAGCAACCAGAGAAAGGAATAAGACTATCGACGCGTGCATCACACGCACGGGTCTTCACGCGCAGTCCACGTGTAGGCGCGTGGGGGTACGTGAGTCAAGGTAGTTTCTTGAATTTTTTATATATTTTTTTAGAAAAATATTTTATGAATTATGGTGGAGAAAAATTTGGGAAAAACCTTGAGGGGATATTTATTTTAGAATTTTTGAGGAGAAAATAGAGGAAAATTAGGAAAAATAGATATTAATATTCCTTTGAATAAATATGATGGCTAGGGATTATTGAAGCTCGAGGTTGAACAATAGTATGCCCGACACAAGAATCGAGGTAGAGCACAAATTTCAAGGAATCCCGAATAATGTTTCAAGTGAGGCATCTCCGAATAATGTTTTAGTGATTGGAGCATCTCCAAATCTTATATTTTTCTCTTACAAGAGACTTCTATTGCATAAAACATATTTTGTGAAGTTCCTGTATGCAAACTCCTATTGTTCTCATGCATGAAATCATGTTGCATATATGAAATGTGTTTTCCTAAAAATATATGCTGTAGGCTTTCAATTGTTGCAATTATAAAATCTGTGTGGCCATACTATTGTACCTATCTATTGTTGCCCAAAGACAAAAGTCTGGATATCCCCTGAAAGGTGCTATGCGTGCGCCATCGAGAAAACTCCCATGGGGAAGATCATGAGTCTAAGGGACAACGGATGTGGTACTTGCATGAGTTCTACGAGGATGAGCCAAGGTGACATGGTTAGGGACCTCCCGAGAGGCGCTATGCATGCGCCATTGAGAAAGCTCTCGTTGGAAGAGGCTGACATGTTCACGAGGCACTTTAGAGTAGTCCTCATTGTTTCCCCATACGTTTTATTCCTGTTTATGCATTCATATAAACTATTTTGGAGTTTTCACTAGAAGATTCATCTTCTAATTAGATTATGTCCCTGGAATATTCAAAAGTTTCAGATTTGACAAGCAGCTATAAGGGAAAGGAGATAGCTAAATAATAAGTTTATTTCACTGAATATAGCATGCATTAGTATGTCTTTACTTATGTACAAAACCTATGCAAACCTTAGTATGTTTTTGGTTATGTTTGAGACGTTCGGTTATCGTTTTTGAGAGATGATATCCATGTAATTCATTTTGTAGACGTCTTGAATGGTTTCTCATATGATAAATAAAGGATTATAATTATGTACCATATCAAGTTTGATCTAGCTTTTGCATTTGTAATTATAACACCTGTCTTAGCTATTTAAGTTTGATAGGTTGAGAAGGTAAAATTGGGATTTTTAGGAATTGTATGTTGTACATCAAGGACATACAAACTGTTACGTACTGTTGCTTTACCATAAAACAACTCATTTTTATAAAACAAACAACTATTGTCCTTCAATAAAAATGAATATCTGTCCTTGTCTAAATAAGAAATGGACACAATATTCCTAGTCAAACTAGGATTGTACAAATAGTTATTCAAATCCAACACAAGCCCAGAGGGCAATGTTAATGAAAAGGTTCCTACAACTAATGGAACAACTCTTGATCCATTTCCCACGTGTAGGTATGCTTCTCCCACTATTAATCTCCTCGTCCTCCTAAGCCTTTGCACAGAAGTGCAAATATAAGCACTAGATACAGTATCTAATACCCATGTGGACTGCTTAGAAGTAGATAGATTAACTCCAATAACATAAATACTTGAAGTACCCTGGGTAGAACTCTTCTTACTCTACACCTCTACAAGGTATTCCTTACAGTTCCGTTTCTAAAGGCCTGTCTTATTACAGTGGAAACAGACTACATCCTTCTTGCTTTTTCGGGCTTTGGTCTTCTGGACTCTTCTAGATGGCGCTATAGAAGAACTTTTTTTCCTTTTGGCTTTCTTATTCTTGGGCTTGCCCCTATGTGCCTTCGGCCCTTCAACAAAGATAACATTTCCCTTGGCCTGTTATCAATTTTAGGCTCGACCTCCCTTAGCATGGACAACAACTCTCCAAGAGTCTCTTCCATAACTATCAGGAAAGGACTGTAGCACCAAATCCAAGGTAAGTTTTTGCATCCATACCCAAGTTCAGTTCTGACAACCTGTCGATAAAACCTATCATCTCCATGACATGCTTATCAATAAAGGATCCCTTTCTTATGAGGCACCTGAAGATCTTCTTGGAAACGTCAATACATTCATGCCTTGTTCGCTCCTCATAGAGATCCTTGAGCCTAGCCATGATCTCATAGGCGTCATAACTCTTATGCTACTGCCTATGTTCTAGGATCATGGAAGCTAAGATGATTCACCAAGCGATGATCATATCACCCTCGTGCATCCTCTAAGTCTCATGTGCTACTATTTCCTAAACTGGTGGCTTCACAAGAAGAGATCTCTCTATCACATAGAGAATCTTGTCATACATGAGAATTATCCTCAAGATGATCTTCCACTCACAAAAATTAGTTCTGTTGAAGGTATTATTGCCCTTGAGTATCGATCTTATCGACACGTTTCCATACATTCTAGATCAACAACCGAATATGAAGATATTATTATAACCATATTGAATTACAAAATCATATATTGCAAGAAGTAACATTTTTATGATTGCTCCCACTATTTTCTATGAGTCTATCACCCTCACAATGTAACTCGAGAAATCCCGTTAGAAGGTTTTCTAATGGGCTAGGATCCCATCTCCCCTCGCACAACCTTGAGTGACTTAACAAATTATGCTAGGATTGATTAGATAAGTACTTGCTAAAAATTACATCTCCGTGCAACTCCTAGACCTGTTGGGTGGACAACTTCTTGTCATGCACATCTCATGTGACTCCCAACCTTTGCCTCTATACTCAGTGAGCCTTGAGTGACTCCACAAACCCACCATTCTAGTTAAGTCAGACCCATCATTTAGGGATATCTCATGGCCCATCAAACACAGGTATCATAGATGACACTTGACCTTTAGTGACTCAACAAATCAAGTGCCAGCTAGAACCCTAATGCCTCATAATGATGAAAGGCAAGTTGGCTTAAGATTAATGAGGGATTCATTATTTATTTATTTAGGTCTCCCACATGCAATTAATCAAATTAATAATGAATAATAAATGAATCAAACCAGTTTATGGTATGGATAACTACGGCTAGCCCCCTCAAGCCATAGAAGAGAAGCTAACGGATCAAACTTAAGTGAAGAATCATAACCTGCTTCTCAAGCACATTCTTCAAGCCTTCGTTGGTTTTAGAATCTTGTCTTCAACTTGGCTCCATCTCTTGCTCTTCATACAAACTACAACTATCACTACTCTATTATATTCTACATACATTATATAGAATTAGAAACCCCAAGTTATATTTGGGGGGAGTGAGATGAGAAGAGAATGTACATCAGAGTATAAGAGAGGCAAGACATGCAGGTCCTATTTTAAAAATCAAATTTACAAGCATTTATTCCCAACATAAAATAAATGGTCAACTCAATCCATACCATACACCTATGTAATCAATCTCATTGAAACATTTTCTGTCACACCCCAAGATTTCAGAGGCTGTGATTAAAAAAGAAAGAATTTAAATAAAGATACTGACCACCTTCCTTTTCTTTCTTTCTCATTAACAACGGATACAACACAATTTCTCCTATATAACTTTGGGGTTGACCTGACTCAAACAGAAGACTTTAGTAAGGAGTAAAAGTAAAAAAAAAAAAAGAAAGCAAAGAAGGGGGTCGATTTAGGCTCCTTCCCTTCCACTGCATCGACTAATTAAACTCATGTTTCTATAATCAATTCGATCCCCCAATTGGATCGGGGGTAAACGCCTACGAAAAGATCGCTTCGATTTAAGAAAAAGTCGCTTGGATTTATCCATGGTTTGTTTAGTTTATTCCTTATCACGAAAATCCTATTTTGAGAATGAATTCAAATTAATAAATAGGATTTCTTTATTTAATTTATATATTAAATATAAAATATGTAGAACTAGAAACAACTTACGAAACAAAGGGGACTAAACAGGAACAAGAGGGATCCACCGTCTTATTTTACCTGAGGGTTTTGAATTAGCCCCTCATGATCATATTTCAAGTTCAGACTATGATGACTGGCATCCTCACTTACGCAACGAAATTGAGTTGATGGAGTAGCCAGTGCCCTTGAGTTATTCTCTTCGGTATCTCCTTCTCTCATCATTAAAGGCACCGCAAGACACTCGACTAGAAGGAGTGGCGCAGGGAAGACTCTGACTATGCGCTGGCACTAGCCCTGGGCATGGATTCTTCTTTGATTGAAGGAACGAGACAGAAGAGAACCAGAACCATATCCTTCACACATTCAGTCTGATCTTATCTACGCTATTGCCCGATCATATTAGTTCTCCGTCTCCCCTGCCCTGTTAGAACAGTCTGGTCTATAACAACACAACCTGAAAGGAAGCCATTCCTAATAGGAAGTTTCTAGCCATCTTTCTTAGGGCAAGAAAAGGTATAAGAAAGAAGGAAAGCTCTTTGAAAGCCCTTGATTCCTCGCTGATAGCAAAAGAAATGCAA
Organism: Diospyros lotus; assembly: GCF_014633365.1. NCBI lineage: Eukaryota > Viridiplantae > Streptophyta > Magnoliopsida > Ericales > Ebenaceae > Diospyros > Diospyros lotus. Next base: position 28,449,482 of record NC_068349.1, read on the forward strand.
AGAAAGAGTGGACGGAATGCCACATCGCGAGAGGGAGAAGATCCGTTCCCAGCCGTCTTTCTTGAGGAGTGAGAAAAGTGACTAATAACCAAACAGCTCCTACTAGAGCCCCTATCCTAGCATATCCCCAGTATCTTTAAGGTTGGGACGACCTTGTACGCGTGCACCTAGACACTGATCCCTTGGGCCTCCTGGCTCTCTTAGCCTCAGCCATACACATACCTGGAATGATGCGAATAACAAGGGTGAGTCACAAGGACAGATTGAGAGCAGAGAAAGAGGGAGCATGGTTGAGAGAGTTCGCGCACGTGTGCTCAAGAGAGAGAGAGAGAGAGAGAGAGAGAGAGCTGGATTGATAGTGGCAGACTAGCGGCCAGAGGCGGTTGCGGGCGGCGATGGAAGTAAAGCAATAGTGTGGCCGACAATGGAAGCTGGCAGCAATAGCGAGGGAGGCAACTAGAGGCTGAGGTGGGTGGCAGCCGGAGGAGCTGTAATACCCGAGAATTTCAAAAGGGCTCAAGAGTAAATTATCTTGGGGTAAAAGTGAAATTTTAGATAAATTAAGGGTATAAGGGTAATTTATTATCGTATGAATGACTGAATCGACTGCAAGGAGTGCCCTGGAGCCGAGATGCCAAAGAAAAATGATGTAGCTTTACGAGCATTCTAAGATAGGATTTGTGGTATCAAAAGAAATTGGATTGGGAACAGTTTTCGGTACAACTAAAATGCAACTGTTATTTGGGTTGTAAAATTGAATCTTTATAGGAGACTTTTAGGAACTCAACGGAAGCTTTAGGGGGCTTCAATTTTTCATAAGTAACAACCCTTCAGTGGTTTCAGGAAGAAACGAGAGAGTTTAGGGCCAAAACGAAGATTCGGGCCTAAGCGTAATTTTCTAAAGTTACTAGAGGGAGGCCGAAAATGATGTTTTTCAGAATTTTTGAGGGTCAAACGGATGGTTTAGGACTTGAGGGTCTTAAATGCAATATTGAAAAGTTCAGGGGCTAAGTAAAAATGGTCAAAAAGGTAAATGCCAAAAATTAAGAGCCAAAGTGCAAAATCAGCAAAAATTCGGCTAAAGGGAATCCGACCAGCACATGGCCAGTCGGCGATGGCTGATTTGGACCATGGGGTTGCATGAGGGATGGTTGGGGGAGCATCTTTTGTAAAGGGCTTGGCCAACAACAGCCATTGGGTTGGCCGAAATAGCAAGAAAAAGAGACCGAAAGTGGTCGCATGATCGAGTGCCTACAAATCGCTTTTTGTGGTCTGGTAAAGCTCGTTCAATGGCCATCTGAGGGAGGTAGAAACTCCTAAGGCCTTGGGTTTGCTAAGCAAGGGCGTTTGAAGGTTTAGATTTGCCTACAAATAGGGCATATATTGGCAAAAAATTTTAGAGACTTTGAGCTTCAAATCGACCGATTTTTTGAGCGAATTAGGGTTCCAAAATAAGGGGCTTTTGTTGCCCATGCCCTAAGGATGAATTCTGGTAAGTTTGAAGCATTCTGGTGTAAGTTTGAAGGGGTTTTAAGGCTTCACCGGAGATGGAGGCGAGCGACCGATCCGAACCTTTGGCCGGCCAATCAGAAGCCTTTCGATTGTTCTTTCAGGCCGAGGAGGGTGCCACTGTGATTGACTTGTCGAGGAGTCCAAGCTGGTGGAGAGACCCAATTTTTTTGGTGTGCCGTGGCCTTACGCGCTGCCACTTGTCCTAGCTCATGGGGACGCGCGAGGGTATGTGAGGGTTCGTGCGGGCACGTTGGGCAGTCGAAAAATCTGAAAAAATGCCAAAAAAATTGGGAAAGATGTTTTTACGGGGATTTATGCAAAAAGTTTTGGTGTTTGCCTTCCCAATGTCTTAGTTTTTACACCGATCAGTCTCGTTTTGCATGAAAACGAAACATCAAGGTAAGTTCAGTAATTTTTCTTTGAGGTTCATTGGATATTATGAATTGTTGTGAAAAGAGATTTGAGAAAATAGTCTCGAGAGTATTTAGTCGGATTTTTAGAAGGAAAAATGAGAGAAAATGAAGGGAAAATGAAATAAATTGGAATATTGAGGTATTTAGTGATTAAATATGATTTTTATGATTTATGTGCTTGAGAAAAAGTGATTGGTGTAACTTTCGAGAGTTGGCACAGAAATCGAGGTCAGACACGCATATCGAGATGATGTGCTTTTTTTGAGAAAAAATCAAGTTTATCTCAAAAGATGAGTTGTCATATCCTATATAATATGATTGTTTATTATGCATGATATTTATAAAAGATATGATTGCTTATACATGCATGATATTTATGAAAGATATGATTCATTTTGTCTTATTGCATGGAAAATCATGATATTTGCATGGCACGATATTATTGTCATATCGATATTTGTGCATGGGATTGGGATGTTACACTAAGAGTGCAGTTGTAATTCCTCAAGGGCAATTGATGGAACAACGTTTGACTCATTTTGCAGAGGTTTGGGATTTTGCGTAGGGTTTCGTGCCGGGCTGGGCCTAAAAAGTTACACTAAGGCAAATGATTGTTCATGTATTTGCATCATGCATTCATGTATCATGTTTTTAAACCCTCACTAGAAGATTCATCTTCTAATTGGGTTATGCCCGTGGAACATTCAAATGTTCCAGTTAGGACTTGTAGATTTGGCAAGGAGATGATTGAGACGTAACGGCACGTGATGACGTGGCCGATGGGTTTGGCAAGTTGTCCCGGTATTTGCTTCCTCATGAGGATTCAGGATATATTATTATATTGATGATCATGTATAATTGTTATGGTTTAATATTCTTTTGAGGTATCATTGATTGTATCATTTGAGGTATTTAGTTGTTATCGCTTGATGATGAGTTTCCATGTAATTAAGTATTTGAAGATATAATGGTACGGATTCTTATTTTATGATTAAAGTGGATTTCGATACTGTACTATATCAGGTTTCGATTTTAGCTTCCACATTTATTATGATTACCTGTCTTAGCTTATTGATTCTTATTTAGTATGCTGGGAAGGTAAAACGGGATTGTCGGGAAATAGTTTATATTGAAAAAAAATATATATTCCAGAAATTTTTAAGTTATTTAACGCTTGAAAAAGCGGGACGTTACAGGAGCAACCATGAGCGGCCATGGCATAACGCAAGCTGGGTGCACGCAGGTGGGTCGGCAGCAGCCCGCAATGGTGGCAGCAGATGTCAGCGGTCGCAGTGCGGTCTGCGATGGCTTATGATGGCGGCGATAGCAACAGTAGAGGCTGGCGGAGCAGTGGCCTACGACGGCATGCGCAGGCAGTGTGCTGAGGAAGAAGAAGGAACAGACGCGCGTTAGAAGGAGAGGTAAGGAAGAAGAAGATTAAATGAAAAAAAAAAGAAAAAAAAAATAAGGAAATAAAGAAAATATGAAAAATTTGAAAAAATAGGAAAAAATTCCAGAAAATTGGGGGAAAAGTTCTGAAAATTATTTTGAGGCTTATAAAGCATACCAGAAGCTCGAAAATGGAGATTTGGGCTCGAGATGGCAGCCAAAGAGACAACACCAGTGCAGGAGGTTGGCCGAATTCCTCCTCCAGAATGACCGAGGTAAATTTATTTAATTCTCTTTGAGTTAATAGCATTATGTGGAATAATGTGAATTATGAAGTGTTGGTTGGATTTAACTCTGGGTCGGGGTTGTTTGAAAATTTGTTGATGGATGGTTTTGTGATGTATGGCGAAGTTGAGGGTATTGGTTTAATGTCTAATGTTAATGGAGTTGGGTTTTGTGTGGTTGCATCTAGGGTCGACCAGGGAGGTGGTGGTCCTAGAAAAGTTCGAGGCTTAGGTTGGAGTTCATGTCGAGGCAGAGATGAAGCTTCGAGCTAGGTAAGGGATGACCCCAAGGATGGTGGTCTTGCATGCATTTGTAAATATTTTCCTTATGAGTTGCATGTAATGGTAACACTTGCATGGTATGAGTTATAGTGTACCTATAGCCATATGGAGGACTAGTGTTATGGGAATGATCGGTTGATGCCTCAACCTATGGAGGTTATAAGAGCATGGAAGACTACCCATGTTACATTACATGCTTTCTCATGCTTCATTTACTTATGCATTGCACCCTTATTGAATCTTTATGACTCATGAGGTTTTACCTCAAGTTGTAGATGATACAAGTCCAGATGCAAGCATGGATGGTGCCGGGAGGCTATTGTGGCAACTAACGGTGTTGCCCGAATTGTATGTTATGCATTTTTCATTTATGTAATCCCGTGATTGAATGTTTATGTTGTTAGGCACTAAATGTATCTAGTTATTGTAATCACCATAGTGTGATAGGTGATTACGAGAAAGCTGAATGTATATGGTCCTAGTTAGTGGAGCCAAGTTCGGATTTGGTAAAGATTGAAAAGGTATGTTCCCATAAATCCCCAGTACTCAGTGGTGTTGATGTGCTAGCTTTGAGCTTGGGTCACCTTTGGCTTGTCGTGAGGTGATATGAAGAAAGGTGAAGCTCATTCAGGTTTCGGGTTTCGGGTCTTGGTCTGCTGTGTTCTTGTATTTGTGTTTTGGGATCGATTCCTTGAGTGGAGCAAAGGGAAGGACGAAGCGTAGTTCCCACCTAGGGCGTTTCATGATGAAACATAGTTCAACCCTTCCGTTATTGGCTTGGTGTGTGAGTAATCTAGATGATTATTCACCGGTGGCGTCCGAAAGTTGGAATGGGTCGTTACAACAGCTGGCATTGAACTTCATCTGAAAGGTATACCAAAAATCCCCCTTTGACTTGGGCTTTTCTATTTTGCATATGGTTGATGAATACTGAGTCATGCAAGGTCGATTTTTGTATCCTCTGTGTATGTTTTATGCTTCCGTTATGCTATTTTTTGTGTTGAAAATGCTTCTAAAATGTAAAACCCTTGCAATAATCCATCAAGAGTCGGTCTTTTGGCACGGTTCTGCCACTGCCTTTCATGGTTTTCATTTATGAATGGATATGAATGATTTAATACTGAGTCTTGTAAAGGTTTTTGTATATGTTTTTGTTGCGTTTGTGTTCGATTATGAAAAAGTTTTAAAACCCCGTATCCTTTACATTGGTCCACCATCATTGTCATTTTGGGCTCCCCCCCCTTTACTTGAAACCTGGCTCAACTCTTAAGCCTATTGCAACAAGTAGCAAACAAGGAGTTAAAGAGATAAAGAAAACATAACGAAGCAAGAGGAAGCCGTGACTTTTGTAAATCTCTATTCTCTCTTTAATCCTCCCAATTTCTACTTAAGTTGGGGTCCAATAGCTACCTCACAACTCTCCCATGAAATCAGACACGAGAGAGAGACATGTAAGCCAATAAACCAAGTTGAGGTAGCAAAAATAGTCGACCATTTCGTTTGAGTTGTTAATCGATTTTCCAACTCTTTGGAAAAATAGTCAACCATTTCTACTAAGCTGTCGACCATTTTTCCATCATATGGAAAACTCGGTCAATTGTTTACAGAAACAATTGACAATTTCAATCTACATATTACATGGTCCCACATATAGTTGCATCTGATTCATTAACGTTTAACGAACCTCATCATTAATCCATAATGACATATTCAGACCCATCATTAACAATTAATGATGTTGAGAACATAACAGGTACATAGTTCTAATTTCGAACACCACACTTTACAATGTGACTTTCTAGGTTCATCATCTTATAGCAAACACTTCAACCCATCTCAAGAATCTCTCCATCTTCTTTAGATGTTCTGACTATCTTAGGTAGCACTTAGCAACGACCCAGAACAATATAGTAGGCAATGAAGTCTAATTTCAAGTGAGGCTATTATAATTGATGATTACCATGTAATACACTCCTTCTATCACCTAATGTCCTGACTAAGAGAGCGCCATAGAATGATAAACTCACAAACTTAGTAACTATGTGCCCAATCTCATCGTGTGTAACACCTTGTCTTTTTATGCTATATTGGTACTAAGACCACACAGAGGCGTTAGGGGAAATCCTTGACAACGGAAGCTAAAGACCGAACCTAAGTAGCTAAATAGCTAAGATTTCCATCATGTCTCTTTTATAGAAGTACAAGCACCATAATATTTAAGGAATAACAAAGATAGATCCACGTCTTACACGGGTTTCTACCAAATACTTTAGTACAAGTTAATACAACCCTTCCCAAAATTTAAGAAAGATGTAGGACATCCATACACCCCTTACAACTTGAGTATCCTGTCTGCTATTTATAATACAACATTTGGATTACAAATTCATACAATAGTCTAAGGAAGATTAAACTAATTATCCACCGCCTTCTTGCCTTTGCTTGTATTAGAATCTGGGGTACCTGGCACGTTTGATATACCTGGAACGTTGAATATTCCAGGGGTATGAAATATCCAACTTAGATAATTACATCTAAGTGAGATGGTTCAGGAAAGAAGATACATGCGTGTGTATGCAAGTATGTGACTTGTCATAAAATCCTTCCCCTATGTGAAAGCCCTAGCCAAGATGTTATAATCACTCCTGCGTCAATATGTCCAAACACCTCAGCCCCACCGCACGAGCACATGGTCCCCGATCACATATGTTGATCCACAAGTTTTCACAGCCACAAATGTTATAATGCATGGAAAATAGAAAGCATATGCTTGGAACAAAGGAAACATGATATGTAAGCCACAAATCACACACAAATGAAACCAAGAATGATCAAGATGAAGCAAGAAGCATGCAAGAACCACTCACCTTGACTGTTTACCTTACGAGAACATTGTTTACAATAGCGGGGTTGGGTTTTCTGTAGAAAACATGAGTTTCGGTAAACCAAACATCAAATATTTTTACATAAAATTGTTCTATATGTTTTCACTTACTTATGTGAGAAATTACAGGGAAAACCAAGGCCACACGTGCCCTCATGTGCTCCGAGAAGTGAGCTCATGTGCCCACACACGTAGGACAAATTGGCGTGTGCACTGCACGCATCGACTATCTTCTCAGGTAATGGTGGACAAGGACTCGTTGCAGCCTCAGTTTTTTTGCGATTTCTCCCTTGTTTTAACTTTGATTCGACCCCCGTTTGTTCCTACGACTTTATATCTCTCTCTTCTATTAGAATATAAGTTTAGATCAGACTTACCTCACTATTTCTCGATAGTTTTGTCCTAAACTTTGGTAAAGCTCTCAAAACTCATACGAAACCAGTTCTCCCTTGTTTCTGCACCAATTTCACTCATTTCTTTTGTAGAATTTCCCCATCTCTCTCAAAAATCCTTCCCCCTCCTTTGTATCTCTTAATTTGGCTAAAAATCAAGTCGAATCTCAGTTGGAATGCTTGATTCTACAACCCATGGTCCATTTTTATAGATTTCCCATCCAATCACCTTTCACTTTGTGTCCCACCAACTAACATCATAATCATTACATTGCCACTTGCCCCTGCCACCTTATGCTCCATTTTGCGTGTCTCATGATTACTTTTGATGGTTAGTTGGTTTCTCTAATGGTCTAGTTTCAATGTTTTAAGAATTATACCTTAGCCCAAGCTTTTCAGGTAATTGCACTTAAACCCCTTGCCACTTGGTCCCTGGGCCTTCCTTAAATTTCCCTTATGCCCCTAGGGAAAGGATTTATTATACCAATACTCTAAGATTTTAGTAAATTACACTTGTGCCCTAAGTTTTCTTGAAACTGCACTTTTACCATAGTTCAAAAATTGCATTTTTACCTCTAGATTTTCATAATCCTTTGGGGAATATCCTATTTTCTTAAATATATGCTTTTATGAAATTCTCGTGTATTACAGTGTGACTAGCTGACACTTCAAGAAACTCTTTCCTGATTAATCATACTATCTTGGCCAAGGACTTTACTGTCACACTAACAATAAACCACAAAGGTTATTCGCCTCAACTTAATGAGGGTGATGGATCCTATCTATAAGCATCTGCCTCCATGCACCAACAATATGAGATTACATAAATAAGCATCCCTTCATCGCAATTGGATGGTTTGGCATATCAACAAATCTTGCACACCAATATATAAGATAACTATGTCATTTTGAGTCAAATGATCATTTACACAATCACAACTTAACTACAAGATCATTATCCACCATGCCATGTGATTTGTCATCAATGTCACGTTCAGTGCGTTATTCTCCCACAACCACCCACGAGTTTACTATAAGCATCACATGCTATGTGGTATGTGACTCGCAACACTTAACCATTAGTATCTCATACTAACCAAGGAAATAAACTACATGCTAGTCAATAATCAATTAATAGGAGTCCTTATCTGAATAATCTAAGGACTAGGAATATTTAAGAAAACTCGTTACCAAAGAATCTTCTCACATATTCTTAACACCTTAAGAATAAGGATCTCAAATAAGAAATCCAAGAACTAATTCATACAACAAATTGGACAGTAATAAATGATGAAAACTTGTCTTTATTAAGTGTTGTTGCCAAAATACAACAATTAGAATTTTTCAGAGTGGGATGCCTGTGGATGCCGACAGTCTCGGATACGATCGATGCACAATTGCTGAAATGGGGTAGGCTTCTGCAAGAATGCTTTTGAAGAAGCCTTCTGAAGGGTCCTCTCGAAGGAGCTTCCCAAAGGGTACTTCCATATGGGTGAGGATCTTGCCAAGCTAGCAAGTCTTGCAAATTGGAGTGCTTCTAACGGGTTCATTCCAAAGGAGACTTGGATGCTTAGGAGGCTTAGGACTCGTTCTTTCCAAAGGACTAGGCAAGGTCTTCCAAAGAGCCTGGATCTCTTTCTGCAGGCCGCCCTTCTAAAGAAGTGAGTGCAATGTCCTCCGAACAAACTATAAATAATGAACAAGGGTTAGAAGGCTCGTGGGGTTTTCCTCTGATGCTTAAGTCAGTAAAGAAAGGAATACAATCTTATGGAAAGGAAAGTCAGTTAAGATTTGAAAGGAAAATGAAAGTGGTATACCGGTGTCTAGATCCCTTTCTGAGAACTGTAGTTGGGCTTTTATAGGGCTCGAGCATCGAGGATGGTCACGGGAGACACATGTCACTAATCCAGGGGGACATTTGGCCTTGTTGTACTTTGCTTTGGAAGGACTGAATAGTCTCTTCCGAAGCCTCCTTCAGAACCTTTCTTCGGAAGGAGACTGTGACTCACGACAAGCGGTTGCCTTGTTGATAATTGGAGAGAGGGAAAGCTCATTTCGAAAGAAACTTTCACATCGTATTCTCAAAGTAGCCTGGTTATAGCGTATGATGGAGCTTCCGATGATTCTCAGTGGTTTTTGGTCTAATCTCCGGACGGGGTGTGGAATGCTCCACGCGAGTGGCATACTAATCCCGAAAGAGTAGCAAAACTAAGACTGAGTACGCCAATCCCTAAGCTTAGGGAGCAATATGAGGACAGTCACTGTATTATTACTTGAGGAAGTCCCAAACATCTCCTTGACCTCCTCACCATGGATAGGCTAGTACGGCTGGGATGGGTCCCCAAACTTGGTGAATCGTCTCTTCGTAGGGTGCCTAGGGCCCCACACCCATGGTCTCCAGCCAACCCAATGCCTGTTGCCACAATGAGAGGAGGGGACATCCCTCAACAGGAGCGACTTTCTCTTTAGGGTGTGGACCCCTTAACTACTAGCAATTCTTCCTTTCTCGCTAATCCTAATTTGTTTGAATTTTTACCTTCAAGCTACTTTTTGGGCATCTGACTTCATCGTGTCTTTTTCTTACAACCATGCATCACTTAATGAGATCTGCCCATCGAAAGGTCACTGATTGAGCCACTCAAACTGAGGTGTCACCCTTTCCTGGTGCCCAAAACAACACTCTCTTCCCTGATGCTCAACCTACCGAGCAATGTGAGGGAGTAAGAGAGACTGTGGCTCCTTCGCGCTCTCAACACTGGAGGAAGAAGAGGAATTATCATTAGGAGGTGAAGGTGGATCTAATAACTTTTTAGCCCGTTACCGACCACACTCTTCATGACCCTCCAACGGAGCCTTTTCTTAACTTTCCCTCAATAGAGAAGACTGATCCGATGCTTTCCTTTTCATTCAAGATGGATGCGTCAGCGGCTATGAGTGAGGCTAATCCTAAGAGGATGGGCTATGACAACAGGGCCCCCCATCATGCAGCTTATGAGGCAGCAAGGCACGAGGCGGGAACGAGCTTCCATGGCACTCTGAAGGGTGAGGTTACTTCTTACTTTAACCAGGTAACTGTCGATGCAGTCCAGGAAAGTGGTCGGGGGTTGTATCGTCGTGCCATAATCAACCCACAGCATGACAATCGCAGCACCCTACATATGAAAAAAATGGTTGCTTCCAAAGGACTGACCCTCATTATGCCTTCGCTATCTGCTCCCCACCAGGGGGCAATATAGTTAGATGACAATAGTTGGGTTCGCGAGTAATGCTTCGACATACGGCTCGGGGTTCAAGATAGGAACACAATAAACATGCCCGACGTTGGCAACAGACTCCTTTATTCTTCCATCCCTCCACACGATGAAAGCCGGTACTTTCAGAATTCTCCATAGGATATGGACGAGTTTGAACGTTATCTTGTGATCATAAGTTTTTCTCGCCCCCTTTATCATTTTCTTCTCTCTTACTAACCTTCTCATTTTCTTCTCACAAGGTGCTTAGGGCGCAGTAGTGACCAATGCCATGAATCGTGCACATTTGGCTTATCAGGAAGAATAGATTTATGATTTAACACAAAAGTCTTTCAAGTGGAAAAAGGACGAGCAAGTCTTAAACATAACAATTTGTCACTTAGCGTCGGACAAATTCAGCCTCCAATCCCAGCTCCAAGATCTCTCTATTAGTCGCCAAGCAACTAAAGCTAATGCCCGAAAATGAAAGAAAGAGTTGGAGGTTTGAAATCAGGCCTATGAAGAAAAAGTGTGTTCTCTGGCAAAGGCCCAAAGGGAGGTGTTGCGCTTGAAATGTGATTTGGCTAGCGTTGAGGAACTGGTAGCTGCGTAACTCCAAACGGCCGCACGTACTCAATTAAAGATGGAAAAGATGCAGGAGAATAGGCAACAAGAGATTGAAGAAGCGACGAAATATGTTGTGAAGCAATACTGCCTTTCCAAGGACTATTATCGCCAAAAGGATGATTATGCTAGCTGCTTCTCAAAGTTCAATTTTTACCTCGGCCACAGTTTCTTAAAGTCCAGGTGTCCGGGGGACTCCTTCTTAAATATTACTTTCGACAATGCCATATCTACCGGGACTCCTCTAGACTAGCCAAAGTACGAGCTGAATGATCTTAGGCTCGAGGAATGTATAAGATTGGCTCTGGAGGATTACCTCAGTAATCTGTCAGGCCTGTGGAGCCCTTATGCCCTTGAGTTTGAAAAGGGTGAAGTAGGCGTCAGCATGACTAGCACCATCCAAATGATTGAGAGGGGCTTGGAGATGGATCTTCTTATTTATGCTTCTCAGAGTTTGCCCCTTGGAGTGGGTTTAGGACAGGCGAATCGTCCTCTAGTTCAAGATTAGCATGGATTTTATTATTCGTATTGTGTTTAATTGAGTTATAAAGAATGATGATTTGTACTTGCAAAGTGCTCTTCTTGGAGTCTCTGATACATTTTTCTTGTTAATGTGTTTTATTTTATCACCTCTCGAATGAACTGAATCTTTATTGTTACTCCAACGCATGTCATGTTATTTCCTTCTTTGCATAATTGTGTAATCTTGCTCTTACCTAGTTAAGTGTGCTGGTCAGTTATGCTGCTTGCATTCATTTAGGCATTCACATTCATACCCCTGGTTGGGAATTCGAGTTACACCTGACTCGAGCTTTTCTTTGTTGGTCTAAGCAACTTGACATTCGAGATGGGGCTCGCGCCCTTAACGTGATCACGAGACTCATGCATCATTCATCGAGCTCTCAACTTTGGTCAAATTTGGGGGAGGCCTTATTGTCGGATCTTCATGAACATTTCCAAGGTAAGCGTGTGTAGCTTTCAAGAGGGATACCTTTCAATGGTACCCATAATTTTTCCTCAGGTTCGTTCGCCATAGTAAATTTAGGTTTGGCTAAAGATTAACACGGGATGGCTTTCGGGCGTCAGAGGTTTGCTAGGAGACCTAGGCGCCAGATCGACCAAGGAATTAGGTCTAGCTTAGGGGCACAACACTGGACTCAATTAAGGGATCTGGATGAGTCTACAGGCATAGGCGTCGGAGCATCTGATGATTCCAAATTGGTCTATGGTCATAGAAGCTAGATCATGGCTAGGCGACCAAACCTTTGGGAGTGGAATCATTTCTTTCACATTCTTACCCACCGTTCTGAGGTCTAATCTACCTAAGGGGATTTGGGTTTGGCTAGCGATCTTGTTCGAGATTCTCTTCGGACGTCGAAGTTTGCTGGGACACCTAGGCGCCAGATCAACCAAGGAGTTAGGTCTACCTTAGAAGCATAACACCTAACTCAATCGAGGGGTCTGGGTGAGTTTGTAGGCATAGGCATTAGAGCATTCGATGATCCTGACTAGGTCTGAGGTCATAGGCACCAGATCACAACTGGAAAACTTAAGCCTCGCTCGGTGAAGGCGTCATTCAACTCATCATATAGTAGTTTCATCATCTTCTATCCCCTCCTAGAGTTAGCCTACCCTTGGGGAATCTAGGTTCAATCAACAGTTCGGCTAGAGACTCCTTCTAGGCATCCGAGTTTGCTAGGAGACCTAAGCACCAGATTAACTAAGGAGTCAAGTCTAGCTTAAGAGTATAGCACTGGACTCAATCGAGTGATCTAGATGAGTCTATGAGCATGGGCGTCAGACCGCTTGGCGATCCCTTCCCGACCCAGGGTCATACGCACCTGACTACTACTGGGCGATCTAAGCCTCTTTAGGGATCATCTTTGAGTTGTACCTGCATTGCATTTCACTATACATACAAATGTTCAATACACAAGGGATTTTATGTGGTTTGGCTTATAACTTTGCCTACTGCATGGGAATACAGGGTGGAGTGTATTCTTTCATTCATGATGGGGGGTTTTTACATAAAAAAATTAAAAAGAATTCCAACTCACAGTAGAGTCAGGTAGTGCCTCTTGCAACGAACACATCTCCATGTCTTGTGCCTTGGATCCCTCATGTATGTCTCCATCTGGCAGAGTGGGGAAGTATCTTTTGAGGTGCATAGTATTCCAAGTCTTGCCCATCGTCTCTCCTTGCAATGTCTGCAGTATGCAAGTGTGGGCCCTAGGATCCTTTGTATTTTATAGGGCCCTTCCTAATTTGGTCGGAGTTTCCCTTCTTCTTTAAAAGCATTGGTGATGGTTGTCTTTCTAAGTACCAGATCCCTTTCTTCGAGTTTAAGAAGACGAACCCTTTCGTTGTAATAACTAGAGATCCTCCTCTGATAAGCTGCCAATTGCATCGCCACTTTTTCTCTTAATTCTTCCAGTAAGTCTAGATTCTCCCTTAGACGATTTGAATTACTCTCCTCCCTGAAGGCCATGACCGGAGGTCAGCTAAGATATACTTCCATAGGGATAAGAACGCTTATCCCGTATACTAAGCTGAAAGGTGTTTCCCCAATAGGTGCCCAACTAGTAATGTGATATGCCCACAAGACGCTAAGGAATTCGTCGGCTCATCTGCCTTTCGCCTTTTCCAATTGGGTTTTTAACCAATGCAGTATGGTCTTGTTGCTTGCCACGGCTTGTCCATTCGCCTGTGGGTATGTGATGGACGCCATCCTCAAACTGATCCCCCATCAATGACAAAAAGCTTTAAATGCATCCGAGTTGAACTGTGTTCCATGATTTGTGTTGAGTATACGGGGCACACCAAAATGGCAAATGATATCCTTCCATACCATCCCTTCCACTTTCTTTTTAGTTATGGTCACTAAAGGTTCAGCTTCCACCCACTTCGTGAAATAATCTATAGCTACTAGCAATAATTTCCTTTGAGCAGACGCCATTGGGAATGGCTCTAGTATGTCTAGACCCCATTGCGCGAACGATAGAGGTCAGAATATCGGTTGGATGGGGGCAGAAGGCCTCATCGTCAGAGAAGCATGTTTCTAGCACTTGTCACAAATCCGAACCTTTTTGGCCACATCTTGCCTTAGTGTGGGCCATAAGGGTTAGCCAACTCAAATGGCATTATCAAAATTCATAATGTCCACCATAGGTCTCCCGAAAAGGACAACCTAAACCCTTTAGACAATCCCGGGTTAGCAGTCACCCCTTTCCTCAAGTATAACACTCTTTGGTCTCCCGTTTGGTCCCCAACCAAGCTTCCGAACTTGCAAGATTTTCCAAAATAAAAGAACTGGGGTAGTTACCTTTTGGTTTGAAGTTTCCTTCCTCAGATTCCCAGGCCATGTTTTGTTCCAAGCCTCGAGCACTTCTTTCCTGGAACAGTCATACTTAAAATCATATGACCAATACTCAAACCTCATCAGTAAAATAATTCCAGAAACATTCATAACCACCTAATCATTGGTAAACCATAAATTAATCACCCTACTATTCCTAAAAATCAAGGTTATTACAACTTACCCTTGAGACCTTTCCCATGTCCCATAATCGTCTTGCAACTCTATTATTCTTAATCAACAATCAATCTTAGCATCAGGGACACTACCCTTTAAGGTTTCTTCCTTGAGTTCCCAAGTTGTGTATTCTCCCAAATTTTTGAGAACACTAAGGTTTTGCCATCAATCTATCAAATACCAAATATCCATATCCGCAATTAGGATTTTCATGAACTAGGTACCTACCAAACCTTTATCAGGTTTGTAACCTCAATCCAAACAATTTCAAGAGCACTTGCTATCTAAAGTCCTCAAAATTTTGAAGCCATCAGATACCTGCAAAACATTTCCAACGAACCGTGAATCAAACATCCTCAAAGTCTAGTTAGTCTCCCCAATGGTCTCCAACTATCCACAATCAACTGGTAAATCGTAGCCCAAGAACCATAGGATTTCAAGGATTCTTTGCGAGTATATTTGACCATCAATCCTAGGTTATCATCACCCAAAAATCCTCAAGATTGATATAAGAATTACTGGACTTACCTCAAGTCTATAATCATAGGTCCCAAATTCCAAAATTCCTAGAATCCTCCAGATTCCAGATTTATCAAGTTCCTGCAAAATAGTCGTTACACAGGATTCTAACGAACCATATATATATGTATCTCCAAGACTCAATAGGTCCCCCAAATACTTGTTATCAAAACTCCTCAAAGTAATAGAAACAGTGGAGCATTCTCCAATGGTCATTACCAAACTCCTGCAACACATAATCATTAATACAAGATTCTAGCAAAAAATGTCTCCCAATCCCTCATCTCCTCAAGGTCCTCATTACTGGCTAGCTCGAAATGGTTTGGGTCCTATGCGGTTGCCTAAGACATAATCTATCCACATGTCCCATTCCACAGATCGTACCCAGACTTTAGATTATCGCATGTCTCCCTTACGCGTACCATTTCAATCAAATCATCATGATCATATAACGACCATCCATCTTTGATCTTTCGTCTGACCCAATCACTTAGCAAGGCTAGTATCCTCAAATCACTTAGCATTTAAGAAACCTCAACCATCAAATTCCCAAAAAATGGTTACGAGGCCTTATCCAATTTTCCCTAAAATCCAATGAGTCACCCAAAATAATAGCAAAAGGGGGTTCAGTCCATCACACAATTAGAGTACTTACTTGTATCACACCCCCAACTTACATACTCATTAGATTCTGCCAACGACCATCTAGGCCTCTCAAATGATTCCATGACCTACCCTGTCATCAAAGTTCAAAGATTAATAACATCAAGTATATACCATAACGTTTCATACCACCGTTTCATCTTCCAAGATCCTTAAAGGTAAGCCATGTAACTCAACCTATTACCAAGGAATCCCAAAGGTTAGTATTACTCGGTAACTGTCATATATCCTACCGTTGCTTATTCCATAAATACACATAGACATAAAGCAACAACCCATCACACCCATTAAATCTTCAAATTCGCATAGGGTCCCATGGACCAATACTAACAAATCTCCCAAAGCACAAAATAATTAAACTACCAGACAAAATACGATACTTACTTGCATTTCATTCCAACTTACTCACTCACCAAGTTACCTCGATCAACGTGTAACCTATCTTGTTGTCAAAACTCAAGATTAATAAAACCAACATAACACCAAGCATACCTCAAGAAACCACATACCACTATTGTGATTACCAAGAATATCCTCTAGTAACACGTAACCTATCCTGCCATCAAGGCTCCTCAACAGTTAGTAACATTTGTCAACCTCATAATCATCATATACTATCCGTTTCAGTTATACATAGACCATTTCCATATGTGTACATACACATAATCCCCAGTCTCGTAAAAATAGAAATAACAATCATTCTTCGAGTTCATCTACGAGTCCTATCATGCCCTCTAACCAAAGTACCCAAAATATTAGACATTTCAATCTAGATTAAGACCATACTCAATTTAAACCCAAACCTGAATCCAACCCATTTTGTACATACGTTCCTTAGTCTCGCAAAATCATTCCTCTTCGGTTTCAAATCCACTCCTGTCATAGATCAAAACATCCTCAAGGTTAGTCAACTCAAATCTTAAATCAAAACCACAAATTCTAGCTCTGATACCAACTGTAACGCCCCATTTTTCCAAATACCATTATGATATCAAATACAAGCTAACTTCACCTACGGGCGTTATGGAAACCCTTACCAACGGAAGCATTGGATCGAACCTGCAAGCTTAACCAAAGCTAAATAAAATGGGTTTCCACTAGATTTCATTACCAGGTACAAGAAATGTAAAAGACTCTTAACACTCTAGAAAGACACAACTTATTAATGTAGTACAACTGTAGGGCATCCTTTTATTACAAACTTTGAGTACCCTAACTGCTATTCACAATATATTACTTCGGTTACAGGGGTACATAATGAATCCAAGATCCCAAAGCTAGTGAAGACCTCCTTGCTCACGCTTTAACCTGAACCTGTAACGCTTGACACTTCTGATAAAGTTGGGACGATGAATGCCCCAGGGGTAAGAAACACCCAAGTTAGATAATGATATCTAAGTGAGTGGTAAGAAAGAAAGAAACAGTGCATGCAAGAGCAATATGCAGTTATGCTAGGAAACAAGCAGAATTAAGTATAAACCTTCCAAGACCATATCAAAATAAAACCTCCCCGAGTCACCATCATCCTTTCCAACACTTGTGTCAAACCTCATAGCCTCACCTCCAGGCTAAGCCCAACCTCTAGGCATATAGTCGTGGTCCAATCCCTCAGCCCCACCTCTAGGCACGGGATTACGAGCCACCACTATGCCCGTCGGTACTTGTGTGAAACATCTCAGCCCCACCTGTAGGCACGGGATCGTGGTCCAACCCTTCAGCCTCACCTCTAGGCACGGCCCCACCTCTGGGCACGGGATTATCACCCCGATCCTCGTGATGTTCCTAACAAGCAGCCAACAAGTTCCCGATCCACCAATAGCAACTATCACCAAACAACATATTGAAGACAAAGCAGAAGGAATATGTACAAACTAAGGAATATCAAGTAGGCACGGCCTCACCTGTAGGCACGGTGCACAAACCAAGGAAAATATAATATGCAATCCATAAGCTACGAGCAAGAGTAGTCATGTTTAATCCCATCGACGAACCACAACAACGAACTCCGTGATCAAGCAAAATAGGAAAGAAATGCTCAAAAGCACGGAATCATGAGATGTAAGCAACAACCATCCACAAGTGGAAACCAAGAGTGATTGATAGGAATCAAGGAGCATGTATAAGAACCTCTCACAAATGAAACCAAGAATGATCTAGAGGAAGCATGCATGAGAACCACTCACAAATGAAACCAAGAATGAACTAGAGGAAGCATGCATGAGAACCACTCACAAATGAAACCAAGAATGAACTAGAGGAAGCATGCATGAGAACCACTCACCTTGATCGTTTTCCCTTCAATAGCACAGTTTACAGCCCGGTTTCGAGCACTAGGGGCTGTTCTGCAGAAATTACATATTTCGAAGAATCAAACCTTAAATATTTCTACTCAGGGTTGTAGGTAATTAAAATAGGAGAACAACGGTGAAAATTTCAGGCTAAACGGAGGTCGGATGCGCCCTCACGGGCCCCCGGAAGGGTGGCCACGCGCTACCCCTTCTCTATTTTGCAACCCAAAATTAAAACGGCCATAACTCCTTCATTTTAACTCCGATTTGACTTCCGTTTGAACCTACGAACTCCCCTTTCAGAGTAATACGACTCTACAGAAAGAAAAGTGACTTACCTTTTAGCTTTCTTTTCCCTTTTTGGTGATTTCCAATCTGGTCTCCCACTTGGCTTCTCTTGCCTTCTTCTTTGGTTTCTTCTTCTCTTGCTTTTCCTCTTCTATTTTTCCTTCTACGTGGTCCAAATCTCCACCCCTTTTAATAGTCCATTTACCTCCAAGCTTCAAGATCACATTTGGTTATTTTCTATCCTAGCCATGATTACTATCTTTGAAAAAACTCACATTTGATTCCATTCTTCTCTTAGAAGCTTTTTCTCTCCCAATCCACTCCTTCCATTTGCCCCTTGCGTGCCCACTTATTCCACCTACCTTATCCTTATCTTTTTGCAAGCCAATGGCAAGCTTCCAACTACATTTGCTTTTGAATTAAGAAATAAAGGTAATCATGGTTTAAGACTTTTGTGCACAAATCATCCAATAACACTTTACCACCTCAAGGCTTCTTCAATAAGCCTTCATTATGTCAATTAGTCCTCCAATGAAAGTTTACCAACTCATGCCACTTAAGACTTTTGGGGTAAGAATCATCATTACAACTTTTGAATATTCCTACTTTGATCCTATCTTCCAAATCAAACTTCTCATTTCTTCCAATCTCCAAATACTCCTTCACGTGGCTTTAAGATAAGTTCTATCATTCTCTTCTTTTGCAAGCCAAATACAAATCTTCCAAGTCTTTTGGTGAACCAATAGAATTCTTCCAAGTTTTCCTTACTTTGAATTAAGGGTAAAAGTAATTATTATCATCATAAGCCTTAGGACTTTTAGGGATAATCCTCCAATCCCATTTCACCAACACAAAGCTTCTTAAATAAGCATTTATAATTACAATTATTCCTATTGTTGGAGAAGCTATCCTTTGATATTTGCATTTGAGTCCTTAAAATCATTCCCATTTACACTTAAGCTTAAAACTTCCATTAAAACACTTTATTGCATCATCCAACCTTTATATTAAATTTTGGGGTATTACACTTTCGGACAAGCCTTATTAAGGTCGATGAAGTCGATACATACTCGCCATTTTCCATTGGTTTTTTTTCACCATCATAACGTTTGCTAACCACTCGGGGTATTGGACTTCCCTAATGAATCCTGCCTCAAGGAATTTGTCTACTTCTTCTTCCAGACACTTCAATCTCTCTCGGGTGATATGTCTCTTCTTTTGTTTGATAAGTCGGGCCTCTAGGTGAACATTCAATAGGTGGGATATGATTTCTGGGCTAATCCCCAGCATGTTAGCTGGCGTTTAGGCAAATATATCAGCATATGATCATAGGCACTTGACGACCTCTTCTTTTTCTAGGCCTTCCAATTGGCTGCCCACATGCACTTGTCTTTTCTCATCACAAGGAATCAGAGGGATAGCTTCAAGCATTTCCGCTGGTTGGGGTTTGTTGGCTTCAAGAGTCTGTTCACTGCTCATTAAGGTCTCTTCAGTTGTTGTTTTTTCCTTTCCCTTGGCGCCTTTGGTAGAGCTCACATAGCATACCCTTGCTTGTTTCTTATTACCTCTCACTTAGCCTACCCCCTGTGGCGTGGGGAATTTCATCAGCAAATACCCCAGGAAAATGATTGCTCTCATGGCATTAATGAGGGAGTGCCCCAGGATCACATTGTAAGCAAGGGAGAAAGTCTTGACTACCATGAAGTTAACTTGACGGGTGATCACTTGGGGGTAGTTCCTGAGTGTAATGGGCAATTGAACTGATCCAACCATGGGTATCGCTTCCCCCGTGAAGCTATACAGAGGGGAGGTGACTATCTTTAGTTGGTCATGGGCAATATACATGTTCTCAAAGCAATTCCAGTATAACAGGTTAACAAAGCTTTCGCTATCCACCAATATCTCTCAATAGGGTGCTTGGCAATAATAGCAAAGATAACCAAAGGATCATCGTGAGGGAGCAGCATGTCCCCTTGGTTTTCAGGTGTGAAAATGATGGGATCTTCGTCTTCTTGAACTTTTACCATTGAGTCCACGTGCAACATTTGGCATGCATATGCCTTTCTGGCAGAAGAGGAATTGCCTGCTAAATTTTCTCCCCTTGAGATCATGTGTATCCTTTCCATAATAGGCTCATTGTCATTTTCTCATGTGCTTGGCCCTGCTTTTTCTCTCCTCTGATTATTTCTTTCTCCTTTCCTCTATTGGGGCTGTTGGTTTTCCTTCTATTTGGGGCATCATTCCTAGGACGAGAGGGCCTTATCTGATTATCTCTCCTAGGCCTGTCTCCCCTACCCTGTTGGTTTTTTGGCTTATCCAGTATAAATCAATCAAGCTCCCTATCCCTGATTAGCTGCTAAATTTGGTTACGTAACTCCTAGCACTGCTCTGTAGTGTGCCCCGAGGACTCGTGAAATTTACAAAAAAACATCCATGTTCCTGCCCATAGGCTGGTTGGAATGTGGGGAAAAGTTAATGAGCCTTGTGTGTGCGATGGAGGAAAGGATAGCGGTTCTTAGTTCAGTGAGGGAAGTAAAGCTCCCGAATTACATCTTTGGGGGCCCTTCTCTCATCTGTATCTTTATTGCTCTGCCCAACCCAACATCATTCAGCCTTTCCCTTCTTTTACCTTCCTATACTTCTAGAATTTTTATTTGGACGATAAACTATTTTGCCCGGGTAAACAATTTTGTCATTGAGTCCGACTCGAAAAAGGCTAGGGACCTTCTGAGTGGGGCGTATGTAATTCCGTTAAGCAAGGTTGATGCCACCAACCTGACCAGGAGATCTCTTACTTCCTGCGTTGTGGCTCTAAACCGCTTGATATATTGTTTCAAGGATTCATTGAGCCTTTACTGCAGGCTCATCAAATACATAACACTCTTCTTCTTCGGGATGTAGGCGAAGAACGCCTCCAAAAATTCTTTCTTCAACTGTTCAAATGACCAGATATGTACTATTGGTAATTTAGTGAACCATTGTTGAGCCTATCCTGCCAGGGAGAGTGAGAAAGCCTTGTACCTGGTAATCTCATTCCACCCATGTAACAGCCATTGCGATGAAGTGTTGTAGGTATTTCTTGGGGTCCTCCTTTCCCAAATACACCAAAAGTTAAGGCAACTTGAACCCTGGTTGCCTTTGGAGTTCTTCGAACAAAGGAAACCGACACCATCATAATTTGCTTCTGCTCCAGCACTTCCTCTATGAGGCGTTTGATGTCAGACGCCTTGAGTGTTTCTTTCTCTACTTCATTTTTGCAAGGAGATGGGACATAAAGAGCTCTTGAGTGGGTACTTTTTGTTGTCTCTTCATACATAGAGCTTTCCCTGCTCTCCTATCGTAATCCCCCATCGAGTTTGTTGTTTCTGGGACTTGGTCATTAGGCCTTAGAGTCCCGATTCTTATACCTCGTCGTGAGGCCCTCGGAGGGTTGTCTTGAGATCTCCAGTGTTCTCCCCCAGCACTTGTTTGTCCTATGTTGGGAATGTGGATGTTTGGCATCAATTCATGCAGAAAAGAAGTAATCCCTTCTAATATTCTCATGCTCTCTTCATTATTCATCCTAAGCTCATCATTTTGGTGCTTCAGCTCCTCAAAATTCTTCTGCAACTGTTCATAATCCGATAGTGGGACCGTGAGTGTAACTATCCCAAAGGGTCCTAGAGGTACTGAAGTCGCCGCAGGGTTCTTTCTAGGAATCGAGGACTATCCCAAAGAGTGTTGTTCCTAATTTGCTGGTATTGTGGGCGGGACCTACCTCTCTTGCCTTACCGCTTGTCTCCCTAATCCGATGGTGTGTACCTCCCCTTGTTTCGAATGTTCCATGCCCCCCAATCCGGTAGTCTGATTGCCTTCGAGCATTGGAATGTTCCCTGAGTGCTCCTCATTGTTCGAGTGGTCTTCCAAAAGTCCAGGTATTGTAAGGTGCACCTGGCTGGGGTCTCCTGTCCTAGTACGAGTACTCTTTCGGGTGGGGTTAGATGGGTTTGCCAAATCAGCTGACCTTGTCCCTCTTAGCATCTTGCATTAAGATCGGCCTTTAGTTGCATTTCTCACAGATGACGCCAAATTGTTGTTGCCAAAATACAATAATTAGAATTTTTCAGAGTGGGATGCTTGTAGATGCCAACAATCTTGAGATACGATCGATGCACAATTGTTGAAATGGGGTAGGCTTCCACAAGAATGCTTCCAAAGAGGCCTTCCAAAGGGTACTTCCGTATAGGTGAGGATCTTGCCAAGCAGGCAAGTCTTGCAAACTAGAGTGCTTCCGAAGGGTTCCTTCCAAACCTAATCTTGCAAACTAGGTGATGCATGTGATAGAATCATCTGCTTCACAGGAAAAATCTGATCGATAACTATTAGAATTTCCATGTCAAGGTTCTGATAAGGGTTTGTTGTGTATTGATTTCAAATTGTGTAATACTTTCTCTTTTCGCGACCAGGGGCAAACCATATTTCAGAGAACACATTTACTCAACAAACCTTAGCTTACGTAAATGAGCACCTTTCTACTTGGAGAACAAGTTTAGTTTAGAGGCATGTTGTGAGAACTACTATTACTCGGTATGTTTCTCATTCAATCATTCTCCAGGGTAACACGCTGGACTACCTTAGCATCCTCGGGCTCCACTTAGCTGGCAGTCAAGGAGTTATTGTCATAGCCATCTGCCAAGCCCTTCTGATGGTACCAACTATTAATTCATTGTCCAGTTGTTTTTATGAATACCATCAACTGTATCTGCACATATAAACACGCATCTTGATTTTCTTTGTAGTTTAACATGCATTTAGTTATTAATTAAGTCTTTTATTCAGTTCAAATTTGTTTAATTCTCATTTATTCTAATGACTTTTTTTAATAGATAAAAATTATGGAACAATGAATGAAATTATGGAGCAATAAGTGGATGAAGATTAAAGAGGATGTTTCCAACAATAAACTTTATTTAATTTTTATTTTTTAGGATTGAAAATAGTTTATTTTTTGGGGAGCATTGTTTTTATTTGCATTGTTAGTTTTATTTATTATATTCAGCATTGTTAACTTTATTTGAGATCTATCATAAAAATAATTTCAACATGACTTTCATCACTAAAAATATTTTAAATAAACAAAAAAATTTATCATTATTATAATTATGACAGATGAAAAAAACATTTTTTGTCACTATTAGATTACTGAAAAATATTTTTTTTATTTTAAAATTTTTACAAAATAAAAATTTGTCACACTTTTCAAAAATTTCATCACTTTTACTATTTGTTGACAAAAAAAAAAAAAAATCACTTTTTAGAATCATTGATATAAATATTTTTGTCACCATTGAGAATAT
This sequence comes from Diospyros lotus, assembly GCF_014633365.1. Classification (NCBI taxonomy): domain Eukaryota; kingdom Viridiplantae; phylum Streptophyta; class Magnoliopsida; order Ericales; family Ebenaceae; genus Diospyros; species Diospyros lotus. The sequence goes on from NC_068349.1 coordinate 28,473,118, forward strand.
GACAAAAATATTTGTCACTTTTTGATAATTTTGACAAAAATATTTTTGTTAATTTTTACGATTTTGCGTGAAAACAATTTCATCATTGTTAATATTTTCTTACTAAAAAAATTTATCACTTATACGAATTACTGACATAAATATTTTTTTTATTATTAGAACATTGACAAAAATATTTATTACTATCGAATAAATTTGAGAAATTTGTTTTGTCACTATTTCTATTTTATCGAAAAAATATTTGTCATAATATTACATTATTGACAAAATTATGTCATTGTAAAATGTGCAACAAAAATTTATTGTCAAATTAGCTAATAAGTGACAATTTATTTTATCACATTAAAAATTATGTCAAATAAATTTTGTCACTATTCAAATTGTGACAAAATATTTTGTCATAAGACACTTTATCATGATAAAATATATGATTTACATTTGAAATTTGGATTTATTGTGACTAAATAGTATTTATTATGATAAAAATATTTTCTTTTATAACAAAATAATTTGTTATAATAAGTTGATTTAAGTGATAAAATACTCTTTGTCACAATAAAATTAATGATATTGTGACAAAACTTGATGTTGTCACAATATACTTATTATGACAAACTTATTGTGACTAACCATATGACAAATCAATTTCATTACAATAAGTATGTTGTAACAATTTTTATAGTTATTGTAACAAATTAATTTATCATAAAAAGTCTAAATTCTTGTAGTACGCATAGTAAAACAATAATCGTAGGATGAAAAGAGAAAGGATCATGTGAGGAAATGTCATCCATAAATCCCAAAAGATAAACATTAATGGAAAATGCACCCCTTCAAGAAAGCCTCTCAAATTATTACTAGACATGCTCTTTCTCTCGAGATATTTGAAGGAAATAATGAGGAGCAATTGAAGTATAATTGGTAATGGCCCACAAAGCAAGTGGTCACAAGAGGGCTCTGGACCTTTCAGTTAAATGCTCTATTAGATCTTCTTCTAGACTAGTCCCACAAAGGGAGGAGAAAGGAAGAACCAAGAGACCTAGAGGTCTTCAAGAGACCTCTCTCGTGGGATATTTCCAATTAAAAAGCGTAAACAAATGATTTTGAAAATCTCTTAATGAACGTCGCAAGGGATAAGCTTTATCTATAAAGAGTGCAAATATTAGTGCAACTTGAAGTATCAAGGATGCTTTTTACAAACCCCAAAATTGACATATAAATAGGTGATATTTTATTTAGATAAGGTATGCCTCCACATTAATTCAATAACTCTACAATAATATTCTACAATCTTCGTAGCCTGACCTAAGAATCCAAATATAAGTGTAGGGAATGCTGATCAATTTTTGTCTTGTAACATTTTCACATCTTGAAGACGAATTTTTCAATTATAGTTTGAATAACAGGACACTTAATTTAATATTACATTCACGGTCATTTAACTTTATTGAATAGTCAAAATGGATAAAGTTTAGAGAATTTATTAAATTCTCAAAGCTGTAAAAGTGTTAATATTTTATTAATTAAATTTAATATTTATTAAAATTTAAGAGATTCATTAAATTTCTCAAATTAGTGTTGGATGGGATGGACTGCATTGTCCGTTAAGAGGAAGCCCCGGCGGCCTGCGACGAAGACCCGGTAAAGCAGCCTCGCGTATCTCTAACCATCTCTGAGTAGTAGCTAATTAAGTTAAACATTCAATCAAGTGGTGGTGGTCAGTCGCATGTGATGCCACGAGGCGATGAGAGCCAGCAAGTTCGTTTCGGGTTTTGAGCTAAAAGCGAGATCCCCCACGGCTTTCACCCGCCAAGACAGCTTTTTTCTCCTTGCAGTTTAGGTTACGTTTTATATAATTTTTAACTTTTGTTCCCAAAACTTTATAAAAAAAAGTTAATAATAATATAATAATGGAGGCAAAGGCTGACAAGTGATAGAACGAACGTTGATGATTCCATTTCCAGTGCAGTGGAAGCCTGAACGTGCATCTTTCAGGACTAGTGTCCACTCACGTGTCCACTCGCACCTCTCTCTCTCTCTCTCTCACACACACACACACACAGCTTTCAATGTGCTCTTAATATCAGTGGCTACCGACCTCTTCTTCTCCTGCGCACTCTCACTCTCTCTCTTTCTCTCTCTCCTGCCATGTTTGCCTTTTCTCTTAAATAATTTTGCGTTCAAAGTTGACGATGACCACGCTCTTTCTCTGACAACTCACCATTACAGCATCCATCGATCTCTCCCAAAAGAAACAAAACATTATTCAATTCAATCCACAGTTCCCCCCTTTCCTTGTAAATTTCACTTGAAAGCTCTCTCTCTCTCCCCCTCCAAATTCAAACCCTTTCATCTCTCTCTCTCTCTCTCTCTCTCTCTGGCTTTTACTGGTGTTTCAAGCTGTAAATGCAGCTTAGTCGTCTCTCTGATCTCAACGTCTCTCCATGGGCAAGAAAGCAGGCTCCTCGTGGTTGACCGCTGTGAAAAGGGCCTTTCGATCTCCCTCTAAGGACACAGAAAAGAGGAGCCTTAACCCAGATCAAGATGATCAAGAAGATTATAAGGTTAATTCTCTCATCATCCTCATCTTTTCATTTATGTACTTCACCGGATCGATCCAAAGATCTGTAAAGTTGGGCCTTTTTTTTTCTCATGTATAGCTGAATGAATATTAATGTCCCAGAAAAGAGAGAAACGGCGATGGCTTTTCCGGAAGCCCACGAACCACGAACCAGCAACAAGGTATCAAACGCCACCGACGGCTGCTGCTAGCGGCGGTTCCTCTGGGGCTATGACCAGTGCTTTGGAAGCTGAGGAGAGACACGCCATTGCGGTGGCTGTGGCGACGGCTGCCGCCGCTGAGGCCGCCGTGGCCACCGCCCAAGCTGCGATGGAGGTCGCCCGCCTCGCCAGGCCACCTTTCAGTTTCGGCCGGGAACACCATGCCGCCATTGTCATTCAGACTGCATTCAGAGGATATCTGGTAAAACCAAGTCGAAGCGCAACCAAACCTTTTAATTTGTTCAATGTTTATCAATTGTTTTCAATTAATCAGTCGATCACGGGAATGGAAAACAATAAATCGTGTCCAGTGCAGGCAAGGAGAGCTCTTCGAGCGCTGAAAGGGCTGGTAAAGCTGCAAGCTTTAGTGAGAGGTCACAATGTTCGAAAGCAAGCGAAGATGACGCTGCGATGCATGCAAGCTCTGGTTCGAGTGCAGGCCCGAGTGCTTGATCAACGCTTCAAGCATTCTCAAGATCAAAGCAGCCGAAAATCAACGACGCTAAGCGACACCAATAGCTTGTGGGAATCTCGATATCTTCAAGATCTGTCTGATAGAAAATCTATGGTAAATTAAACTGGTCTGATCATCTAATATAAATGTGTGTGTGTAGATGCCATTAATGGCAATTTGATGTTTATATGTTCATAGTCGAGAGATGGAAGCAGCATAGCTGATGATTGGGACGAACGCCCCCACACCATTGAAGAGGTAAAAGCGATGCTACAGAACAGAAAGGAAGCTGCTCTGAAGCGTGAGAAAAACCTTTCTCAAGCCTTCTCTAAACAGGTTCTTTTCTCCTCTCTCCCTCTCTCTCTCCGCATATATATATATATACATATATTATTTAAGTGCTGGTGGTGATGTTGCATGGCGAATTGAAGGCGTGGAGAAGCAGTAGCAGGAACAGATCATTTGGGAACGAAGAAGAGCTTGGAGAGAAGCATTCGCCATGGCTGGATAGGTGGAAGCCATGGGAGAGCAGGCCAGCAAGAGCTTCCACTGATCACAGGGACACCATTAAGACAGTAGAAATCGACAGTTCACAGCCGCCTTACTCATACTTGGCTCCCAATTTACCAAACCAATCCCAACATTACCACCAGAGATCCAATTCGCAGTACAGTGCTTCTCCTCTGCATAGAGCTCATCAAACGCTGCATCACTCGCCGGTTACGCCGTCGCCGTACAGAACGAGGCCTCTGCAAGTCCGGTCGGCGAGCCCTCAATGTGGAAGAGAAGAGAGAATTGGCTACAACGCAGTTCAGACACCGAGCTTGAGGTCCAATTACTACTACAGCGGCAGTTTGCAGCAGCAGCAGCAAACGAGGGGTGGTGCAAATGCAATGCCCAATTACATGGCGGCAACAGAGTCGGCAAAGGCGAAGGCCCGGTCGCAGAGCGCACCGAGGCAGCGACCAGCGACGCCGGAGAGAGAACGGGTTGGTTTGGTCAAGAAGCGGTTATCGTACCCAGTCCCTGACCCCTACGGCATAGGCCATAATTTGAGGAGCCCGAGCTTCAAGAGCATGAGCGGACTGCATCTGGCCACGGAGCACCAATCCAACTACTCTTCCTGCTGTACAGAAAGCCTTGGCGATGAGATCTCTGCTTCGTCCACCACTGACCTTCGGAGGTGGCTGAGGTGATTGATTAAATAATCATCGTATCTTTGATCCGATAAAAATGATCAAGATAGTTGGATCAAGACTTGAATTTTCAATCTCACTCTCTCGATTCATTATTTCAGTGCATTCCATCAGACCAAAAATCGAAGCCCAAGTAATTATGATCATTACCCAATGTCTGACACCTGCAGGGATTGTGAATTGTGCCTTTTCTTTTGGCTTACTTTTCTCTTTTTTCAAGTTTTGATTCCTTAGATGTTTGCGCGTAGGTGCAGGTGTGGATTTGTTCAAGTTATTTCATATTATAGCATCTTTTGTGGTTAAGTGTAGTCACATGCATCCATCTTTGTTAAGGATAACTCTACTCCCCATTAGCAGTATAATGACAGATGAGTTCGTAGCAATGAGCATAAGGGAATTTGACCAAGTATTTTAACATCCATTACTCATCCATATCCCTTTGTTAAGTAAGAGGATTAACTAGCATGCTCATCCTACCAACTCTACTCATTTAATTTTCACGTACTAATCTATATAAATATTCAAGTTTTACTTTTATTTTATAATATGCATTATTACTGGATTATCAATTGAATATATTTTGCGTTTCATTTTTACAACCTTTACTTAAAAAATTTATTACAATAATTGTTTTTTTTACACAACTAAGTACAATATTTTTAATAATTATATTGATACCTTGTAATTTTTGAATAATCGGCAAATTGAGCTTGTTTTTGACCCCTAAACATTCTTTAAAATTTTGGTAATTATACTAGTTCTCCAAACTTTTCCAATATTTGACACTCCAAAATTCTGTAAAGTTTTAAGGTGCTACACTCATATCCTGTTGTGGGTCACTTCGTCGTTAAAAAATAAAAAAAATTAAATAAAGAATTAAAATTTAGCGACAGGATCACTTCATCGCTAAAAATAAAAAAAAAATTAAAATTTAGCGATGGGTCACTCTCGTCGCTAAAAATAAAAAAAATTAAATAAAAAATTAAAATTTAGCGACATGGTCAAATTTGTAGCTAAAAAATAAAAATAATTAAATAAAAGAATTTTAATTTAGTTATAGGCTCAAACCCATCGCTAAAATATAAAAAAATTAAATAAAAGAATTAAAATTTAGCGTCGGTGTCACTCCCGTCACTAAAAATAAAAAAAAATAAAAACATTAAATAAAAATTAAAATTTAGCGACAGAGTCACTCCCGTTGCTAAAAATAAAAAAATTAAATAAAAAATTAAAATTTAGTGACGGGTCAACCCTGTCGCTAAAAAATAAAAAAAATTAAATAAAAAATTTAAATTTAGCGACAGGGTATTTCTCGTCGTTAAAAATTAAAAACAAAATAAATAAATAAATTAAAATTTAGCGACGGGTCAACCCGTCGCTAAAAAAAATAAAAATAAAAATAAAGAATTAAAATTTAGCGACGGGGTCTGCCCCATCGCTAAAAAATAAATAATTAAAATTTAGCTACTCGTCAACCCGTCACTAAAAAATAAAAAAAATTAAATAAAAAATTAAAAAGTTTACATTTAAACATATCACAATAATTTTTACTAACATTAATATTAGAAAAAAATTAAACTAATAATTTTTTAAATATATTAAAATTAAAATCAAAATCAAAACATAATTTTCACTGCTAATATAATAATTAATAAATTTTTATTTAAATTAATAACGAAATAAAATTAAAATTAAAATTCATTTCCCTTTACTAATATTAAATATTAAAATTAATATCATTAAATAAGTTTGAGAAATTTTGATCTATAAATATAATTCTGAAATATTTGAAAGAGAATAATATAAATATATTTTATATACATCAATGAACAAAAAGGCTTCCAAATCGGCTTGCTCGTGCGCGAAACTTGGTCATGAGAGGTTGGGGGTTCGAATCTTGTTGAGAGCATGAGATAATTGCTGAGATTATTATCCCAACGCTATCACGTGGCTCACATGAGGGGTGGTTGGGGCCTGGCACTGGTTGAATTTTGAATTTTATGGTCGACCCCGTCGCTCAAAAATTAAAAAATAAATAAATAAATTTAAATTTGGCGACGGGTCAACCTCGTTGCTAAAAAATAAAAAAAATTAAATAAAAAATTTTAATTTAGCGATGGGGTCAACCCCGTCACTGATTAGCGACGGGTACAACTCCCGTTACTGATTCCATCGCTAAAATACTCCCGTCGCTAACCCAGTCGCTAAATTTCAGTGACACTCTTTTTAGCAACGGAAAGGTGCTCGTCGCTAAATCTGTCGTTAAATTTTTTAGCGACGGAATTTTCCATTGCTAAAACGTTAATTTTTTGTAGTGTGCATCGTCCTGGAGAATTTGAATATTCTCATATGTGGACCCTACAAAATTTCTATAAATACTCTCCTACTCCTAGGCAAATGGATCTTTTGGATAACATACTCCACCCAGAGTCCCCCCCTCTCTAGAACCTCAAACACGAAGTCTTAGGACTCTAACCACTAGATAACCCATCGGGAGCCTACTCTAAGGACCCATATTGAATACATTTACATTCTACATTCTACATTTCACTTACATCCACATTCTGTTTCAAGACTTCTATATCTGACTTAGGTATCAGAGGGCCCGCATGGAGAATATCTCCATGTGCTTTTTGACTCCTTTTGATTATAGATCCATCTGGAGTAGCCCCCAAGAAGACAGATCAAGACCCTCTCTCGAAGACTCTCCGGGACCCTCTTGATCTTGGTCCCTTGAAGATTATCTCGGTGTAACTAGCCTCGAAGACCCCAGAAATCCATCGAGGTCTCTTGATGTAATACCCAAGAACTTTGGGTTAATTGGAAATTATTAGAAAAATGGATTCGGGAAAAATTAGTATCAGAATAGCACGAGAAATTGACCGAATCAACTATAGGGAGTGCTCTGGAGTCATGATGCCTAAAGAAAATGATATGGAATTGTCAAGTATTTCGAGGTATGATTTATGGCATTGAAATAAATTGGACCAGAAACGATTTTCGGTACAACTAAAATACAGTTGTGATTTAGGCTGAAAAATTGAATAATTGTAGAGAACTTCCGGGAAGTCAATGGAACCCGGAAGAGGTTCATATTTGGTATGTAAAGCAACCCTTTAGTGGTTTTTGGAAGAAACAAAAGGGATTGTGGGCAAAACAAAGATTTGGGTCTAAGTGCAATTTATCGAAAGGAGGTCGAAAGGATGATTTTTTGGAATCTTCAAAGATGATATGGAAGTTTTAGGACTTTAGGGTCTCAATGGAAATTGTAAAAAGTTCAGGGGCTTTGTGAAAAAGGGCCAAAGCTTAAGAGACAAAATAGGTGGGGCAAAAGTGCAATATTTCAAACTTGAGGAGGGAACTAGCCTGCCATGGCCGACCAGACACATCTGACCATTGGGATTTCGAGGAAACGGCTTAGTGATGCTCTAGGGTTGGGTCTAGGCTGACACACACTGCGAGGATGGTTGGATTTTGAAGATTTCCGACCAAATTCTTAACCGAATTTTGGAAGCTCTATAAGTCATGATTGTGGTTGATTTTTGATGCAATTGGGTCGATCCAGGGGAGGTAGAAGCCTCAGAGGCATCGGTTTGGCAAGCCTTGAGCATTTGGAAGCTTGGGGTCGCCTATAAATAGGGATGGCTGAAAGCTGTAAAAAATTAATTTCTTAGATCTGTGAATTCGAGGATAAATTGAGGGAAATGGATAAGGGACTTTTGTTCCCCATGTCCAGATGAGCAATTCTAGAAACTTTGAGCAATTTTCGTTGTGAGTTGAGGGAGATACTAACCCTCGTCGAAAAAATGAGTTTTGTCGGAAATGAGCTTGAGCAGTCGAAAAATAGCTTCAATCAAGGCCTTTGAAGCCATAATCCTGTAGAGAGCAAAAAGAGGAAGGCCTGTTCAAACGAGGGGCAAAACAGAGCTCAGACGAGGGAGAAATAGCTAAAAAACTAGAGCGGGACGAAAGTTGCCGGCGAGCTCGCAAGAAGACAACCGACGCATGTAAGATATGCACCACCAACAGGTACGAGTGGGGCGCGTGGCCAGTCCTTAAGGTGGTGCGTGGGAGCGCGTGAGTTGCTAGAAAAATTTGGAAAAAAATTCTAAAATCCTAGAAAATCGAGATCTAGGTGTTTGTGCAAAAAGTTTTGGATTTGGCCTTTCTATTTCTCAGTTTTCGCATCGACCAGCCTCGTTTTACTTGCAAATGAAGCATTGAGGTAAGTTCTGAAATTTTCTCTTGAAGTTCTTATCATATTATGAATTGTTGTGGAGAAAGATTTGAGGAATTTGTTAAGGAAGTATTTATTTGGAATTTTAGAGAGGAAAATGGAGAAATATGAAGAAATTATGAGAAAAATAGGTTTTGATGATTATATATTGATTAGGGTGCTTTGAGACTTAAGGTGAAGTGACTTGTGCAAATTTTGAGGTCGGCACAAAAATCGAGGTTGGGCACGCAAATCAAGACAGTGTGCGTTTTTCAAAGTACCCTGAATTTTGTCAAATGTGAGAGTTCTTACCCCCAAACTTGGTTTATTCAAAGTGGTTCTTTTCTTAAACTTGATTTGATTACATGCAAAGGTTTTGTTGCATGTGAACGGTTTTAACCTGTGATGGTTGGTTTCATATGGATTCGTTCCAAAATGTTTTATGCATGTGCATTGAATTTTGTGCGATAAATTATGTACATGAAATGTTGTTTCATATGATGCATCGAATTATGATTTGTGGCATTAGCATGTTTTTGTGGGATGTTACCCTGATAGTAGAGCCATAATTCCCCAAGGGTGTTTGTTGGAATAACGCACAGGGGTATCTCATGTTGTGTGCTGGGATGACTACCTGGGGTTCTGTGCCGAGCTGGGTGACCAGAGAAGTTACACTAGTTAGGGTGACTAGTTGTACATATGGGATGGGATATCAACTTATGATGTGGCACTTGAGTGATAGCATTAAGGAAGCGTTCCAAGGGAAAATGCCCATTTGTGACAGGGGCTAAGAGTAGACACCACCCTTGTGAGTCGACAAGTGGCGGGGCTGAGAATGTACACCACCCTGGACTGGCTCAAGTGGCGGGGCTGCAAGTAGACACCACCCCAGGAGCCTTTGAGCGGTAGTGTTGTTTCTGAGGTGGATGTGGATTCCCAGGAAGGTGTTTATCATCATGTGGCCAAGATTTGTGTTGATGTGATCCGGAATGCTTCTGAGTGGGAACATTGTGTCGATGTGGTTGTGTTGCCTTTAGAGAGATTGCATTTTCCCCGATTAGGGTTAAGTGTTGTGTGGGATTCTCTTGGGCTGAGATTTGTCATGATATTTTGGTTGTTTCATGTCTTGCATACATTCATGAAAATATTTTGAACTCTCATTTAGATGATTCAGCATCTTATTTTAGACTTTGTTCTTGGAATATTCTAACGTTCTAGGTGGAAGCAGCGGTGCCAAAGGGAAAGGAATTACCGAGGATTGACAGCAACTTGTAAGTGGATCGTAGCATGTCTTTTGGATTATTATGTATTTTATTTGGATGATATGATGTTAAACGATGGTATGGTTTTGGAAGTTATGGATGAAATGATTTCGGTTATATACCATATCAGGTTTCGATTTTAGCTTCTGCATGTGTAAGGATTATCTATCTTAGCTTAATGATTCTAAATTGGATATGCTGAGAAGGTGATACAGGATTATCGGGGAATGATTTATGTTATGTATTTGTGGAAAAAAAATATACCCTCGAAACCCATGAGTTATTCATTCATATAACGCCCTTCGAGATGAGCAGGGTGTTACACCTGAAGCCTTAACTCTCCTAGATAACGGATTAAGCTTAGCCTCTGTCGATCTTCTAAGTGGTACCTCAAATCTCATCGTTCTCTTAGGAAACTCTACTTTAGTTGCTCCCAAAACAAATATATTTAATTGGTAGTCATTATTCATGACTAAGGGAACGAGGTTTACTCAGGAAAGGGGTTCTCAACGTGAGGCCATAACCGGGGAGCATTTGCCGATTATCTCTCCGGATTCGATGGCATCCCAAAGAAGACAAGGGAGCTTGGTAGTCAATAAACAACACCTACTAGTGTAGGACTGGTTTGTTGAGAAAATGTCTCCTACACCTACATCTCCTGCATGCCTGGTCTTTAAACAATTAACCCCCGAGCCTACTCATCCAAGTAATACTAAGAGCAGCCAGGCACAGGCTGACATACCTGGAACCTTTGGAGCCAAAAAAATCCTTCACTGTGTCCCTTGAAGAATTTTAAAGACTAGAGCAAAAAAATGAAGAATTGAGAAAGAGTGATGAGGAGAAGTCCAAAACTCTATAGCATCTATCTAGGTTGTTGCGCATGCTCTTGCTCATCCCAGGAAAAACTCAAGCCCCTAGAGTGCCTACCTCAAGCAGCGTTCACATTAGCACTTCAGCACCCTTCCAACAACCACCAATGGTTCCCTTAAACTCACAACAACAAATCTGTATGGCAGAAGTTTTATACGTGGAGGGGCATAAAAATACTAGGAAAATTATTATGTGAGAAGAAATCGTGGGAAACATGGCCTTGGCTAAAGAAGCACGCAAACCTGAGCAAGATACTCGACCAAGATCCCTTCCAACTTCTTGGGGCATGGAAATTAAAAAGTAAATTGAAGAAGTTTTTGAGAAAAAAAATAATTGGAGCAATATCCAATGATGCATAGCTAGAGAGGATCCTTTTTTCCAAGGATGTGCTCAGTCATGCCCTTCCACCTAAATTTAAACTCCCGCACTTGCTTGAACACAGTGGAAGATAGGATCTGATTCTCCATGCACAACGATTCGAATCCTTGGCATACCTATACAAGTGGGGTGACGCCACCATATCCTTGGTTTAATTTCCCACAGTCATTGACAAAATACGCCCATGCTTGGTTTAGTGTATTACCCTCCGATTACATCACTTCCTATGAACAACTACGAGCGGAGTTTCTTGCAAGCTTCGTAGCTCACACCTCAAGAAAGAAGGCCCCCACTTACCTCCTTAATATTTAACAGGGTCCCAAGGAAACTCTGAGGTAATACATTGATCACTTTAGAAATGCAATGTTGAAGGTCCAAGATTTACAAGTCGGGGTGCCAATTTCATCTTTTATGCAAGGGACTACCTTGGTACCACTCAGAGAGTCCCTGGCTCTTAAACAACCAACCACATTGGCCAACCTATTTGCTTGTGCAGATATGTGGTATAGATGGACATTTTACAAACCTACAATTTGCCTGAGCAACCAAAAGAGAGGACAAAAAAGATAGGCTGACCCATTAGTGATAAGGGCAAACAACTAGATGTAAAGATTCCTAGGCCCAAAGACTATTTCAAGCAATGTCACCAGGTGTATGCGCCATCTCCAGCCCTTATAGTTCCTCATACAAGGCTCATCAACTTTCCCTTATCCTCATATGAGCCAAAAGAGAAGGGCCCACAGCCTTTTTGTTAATTCCACTAACATCCGGGCCATACAATAAAGAATTGCCACAACTTTCGCAAACAAATCGGAAAGTTGGCCAAGGAAGGTAAAATCAACCAATTTTGGCCTATGATGGCCCCAAGTCATCAGAGGACACTCCATTACAGCAAATCACCACGGCCAAATAGGTTTCCCAAGGCTAATCGTGGTCTGCTGAGGGGACAACCCTAGGATGGCGAAAATCAACAATACAAGGCCCCACTTGAGCAGCAAAGTGAGCCCAATAGGGAGAAACCTCTACACCCTAGCAGATAATAAGCCTACACGAGAGCACATCCATGTTATTTCGAGAGATGAAACTTTGGTTGGTGACTCTTCAATGACTTGAAAATCGTACGCGCGTCAAGCACTACATGTGGATTTCGTGGCACATGTGGTGCCCAATGAGGAGCCTATCTCCTTAACTCTTGTAGACTAGGGGAACATACTTATGCCCCATGATGACCCCTTGCTCATCTCTGTTGTAATTTCTAAGCACTCGATCGATCATACCTCGTGGATAGTGGTAGTTCTATCAATCTGATTTACTGGAACTGTTTTGGGCACACTAAAAATAGTTTAGCGACGGGTCAATTTCCGTCACTAAACTTGGCGTCGCTAAAATTTAGCGATGGATTTTGCGACGGACGATTTTTTACGATGGAATCAGCGACGGAGGAATCCTGTCGTTGATTAACGACGGACAGCCCCATCGCTAATTAGTGACGGAATCAGCGACTGGGGTGTCCGTCGCTGATCCCGTCACTGATCAGCGACGGAATTGGTTTCCGTCGCTGAATTAAGCCCTAGCCGCAAAATGGCCAGCCGCCACACGCGCGCCAACTCTTTCTTCTGCTCGTCACACGGCCGCACTAGTATTATTTCCCAGCAATAATCCTTCAGCTGCCTGCCCTTTGAATCGATACCCCAACCACTTGGGAGGAAGTCTTGCGTGTGAACCAACCCACCTGGAAGACTCATAGATTATTAATTTGCATAAAATATATTTATTGTATTTCTTCCAAACTTTTCAATATCACATTTACATTCCAAAAATTTCTAAACTTATTTAATTAATATTAATTTTATTTCATTACTAATTCAAACAGAAATTTATAAATTATTATGTTACCAACGAAAAATTTTGTTCTTATTTTGAAATTAATTGGAATTTTTATAAATTTTACATTTAACTATGAAAACTATGTGGGGAAGCTCATAGTTTAAAATTTTTTAAACTAATTAATTGAATTAATTAAAAAATAAATTATTTGAATTCAATTAAATTAAATGAGTTAATTGATAAATTTAAAATAAAAAGAAGAGATAAATTAAAAAGATGGGTATCCACTAAAGGACAACATATTATTTAATTACGTACTTTTATGTTTTTTTTTGTAAAGTCACTTAAATTTTTTATTATTTAATTACACTTCTTTATTATTTGTAGTTTTAAGTTAATTTAATTTATATATCTTTATTTTTTAATCAATTTAACCCATTTACTTTGATATAATCAAAGATAAATTTAATAAAAAAATAAAAATTAAAGATAAATACAATTTCATAGATGTAATCAAAATAATAAAAAAATTAAGTTATCATAAAAAGCATAAAGTATATTTGATTAAATTGAGTCAAAAATATAAATTTAGTTGCTAAAATGTGAAATTAAAGTATGAATTTCACATTAAATGTTAATTATGGATATTTTTAATTTAAATATAAATTAAGCTAAAATTTTAAGTTTAAATTTTTTTTCTTTTTAGCAGCTAAAATTTTAAATTTTAAATTTTTTTTGGCGATGGGTCTGCCTGTCGCTAAAATTTGAATTTATTTTTTTTTTTTTTAGCGACAGGTCTACCAGTCGCTAAAATTTTAAATTTTAATTTTAATTTTTTTTCTTTTTAGCGACGGGTTCATCCCGTCGCTAAAATTAAAATTAAAATTTTATTTGTTTTTTTTAGCAATGGGTTTGCCCGTCTCTAAAATTTGAATTTAATTTTTTTTTTTTACCAACGGGTCTACCCGTCGCTAAAATTTTAAATTTTAATTTTAATTTTTTTTTTTCTTTTTAGCGACGGTATTCCCGTCGCTAAAATTTAAATTTTAAATTTTATTTGTTTTTTTAGCGACGAGTATGCCCGTCGCTAAAATTTGAATTTAAAATTTATTATTTTTTTTTAGGGACAGGTCTGCCTGTCGCTAAAATTTTAAATTTTCATTTTCATTTTTTTTTCTTTTTAGCGACGGGTTCGTCCCGTCGCTAAAAATTAAAATTAAAATTTTATTTGTTTTTTTAGCGACGACCGAATTTAATAATTTTTTTCTTAGCGACTAGTCTTCCCGCTGCTAAAATTTTAAATTTTAATTTTAATTTTTTTCTTTTTAGTGACGGTATTCCTGTCGCTAAAATTTAAATTTTAAATTTTATTTAATTTTCTTTTTTAGCCATGGGTCAACCCGTTGTTAAATCCGTCGCTAAATTTAGTGACGGGTGACCCGTCGCTAATTCCGTCACTAAATTCCGTCACTAAAACTTAATTTTCTTGTAGTGGTAGATGCATGTTGCTCACAATCGCCTCTGACCCATTTTCTCACCATTGTATAGCTTTATTGGAGAACTAGTGCCTGTGATAGGTTCTGTGCAGCTACCAATAATTTAGGGTCCCATCCTTGTAGCGTTACATGCCAAGTGAACTTCATGGTGATCAAAACAACATCCACAACTTACAATGTCATCTTCGAGAGATCTCTCATTAATAACATGAGGGTAGTCATACACCTCGAATACCTCCTAATGAAATTCCCAACTCCTAGTGGTCTGGGCCAGGTTAGAGGTGACTAGAAAAAGGCTCGAGTTTGTTATATGTCATCCACCAAAGTAGCAAAGGGTAAAGAGGTTTCCCATGCACCTAAAGAAACCATGTCTATTTCAAAACAGGCATCGCTGAAACCTTAACCTGTGGAAGCCTTGGAGTTACTCAAACTTTATGAAAATAAAGAAGAAAATATAGTCTATGTAAGAAGCTAGTTGTTTCCAGAACAAAGACAGAAAATTGTACAGTGTCTACGAGACAATGCAGACATTTTGCATGGGCACCTGCTGATATGCCAGGAATTGACCCACAAGTAATTTCCCACCAATTAAATATAAAGCTAGTAGATAAGCCTATCAAACAAAAAAAGAGGAATATTACCCTAGACAGGCTACCAGCCTTCAAGGAAGAAGCCTACAAACTTTTGAAAACGGGGTTCATTTGTGAGGTCCACTACCTTGAATGGCTTTCTAACGTTGTAATGGTAAAAAAAACCAATGAAAAATGGAGAGTATGTGTAGATTTCATTGACTTAAATAAGGCATACCCAAAGGATTCCTACCCGCTACCATGAATTGATTGCCTGGTGGATGACACTTTGGGATATCACATGTTAAGCTTCTTGGATGCCTTTTCGGGATACCACCAAATAAGCATGTTTCCACCCGATGCTAAAAAGACCTCCTTCATCATAGAAATAGGGAATTATTGTTTTAAGTGAAGGGAACATGCAAAGGTTTTACTGATTTTCAAAACATTTTTGAAAACACATACTATATGTAGCGGAAATAAACACAAGAACTCCTTGTAAGATTCAATATCGGCAACCATATGCAATACAAAATCAAAACCATCCATAGGGTGTTTAGGAATATACCTCATTGGAAAGTTTCAAGTCCGATGTAGTGGTTGCAAATCCGCCCGATACAATAATTGTTACTCGCAGACAGCTCCCAAACAGTCTCACTATTTTGTGTGAATTATCGGTTAACCAAACCAACCCCTTAAAGCACAAGGGGCATAGGTAGTCCATGCAATGCGTAGGGAATGAATCTTGCAACTTAGCTTATGTGCTAGCCAAGCTAAATGCAGGAGATGTAAGCTATTGGGTTCAAAACAAATGGATTCCCAAACCAATAGACTCTCTATTGGATTGGCTTTACTATACTAGCAACAATGGAATCAAGAGCAAATGAGAGCAATGGAAGAAAGGGTTTCAGTAAGGCTTTGGACTGAAAAGAGAATGCTATGGCCGAGAGATAATTTCTTGCAAAATTTGCAATAGACAAAGCTTCAAGTAAAAAGCTATTCTGGTTTCTATTTTTGTGCCTTATATATGAAACACCCAAAAACCTAAACACCCCAAATCCTAAAAAATGACTAGGAGAGAGAGAGGAGACAAGGCTGGAAGGGGAAAGGCATGCCCTAGGCCCGCCGTCCTCCTCTTCCATGCGTCCCACATAAATCGTTGCAAAAATAACGAAGAAATCGTGTTAAATCGTGACCCTCTGCAAGAACTGTTGATTGAATTCTAAGAACAGGTTGATTGGTTTGCACCGATCAGTAAGATCCAGTTGACCGATTCTTCAACCTATCGACCGATTAAACCACAATTCGGTGAATCCCCTCCAAGGCCAATCGACCAGTTCTCACCTTTATTTCAAGTTTCTACAAAATGCATCTAAGCCCGCCATTAACTCTTAATGGCCCTTTTTCATTATCTCATAATGAAACCAAGGCCCTCGTTAACTCTTAACAACTTACTTGTCAACTCTTGACAATTGTTCCAATTAATTTTAACCCGATCTATTAACTATTAATAGTGTCATCATTAACTCTTAATGACGATCAATAATTATAGCTTTTCATCACTTATCAATCACCACACAAGGATATGCGTGTGACCTTCTAGGTTCACTATTTAGTAGCAATCACGGGATGCCAAACATTTTGTAACGCCCCACTTTTCAAATATATAATGATGCTAAATACAATCTATTCAGGCTATTTACAACACACGGGCATTATTGGAAATTCTTTATCAACGAAAGCTAGGATCGAACTTAAGTATGCTAAATACCTAGGATTTCCACAAGTTTAATAAAAATCTGTCATGCACCAACATATCAGAAACCATAGTAGCCTCACGGATACAAGAGTCTAATACAAATCACATATCCAGACACATTTCCTAACACTTACCAAACATTTCCACAGTACTTTTAAGAGTAGCATTTACATGTAGCTTATAACACAACTACAATATATATAAACCTTGTACATATTTTTGTTTAAGTAACTTAACTGTTATTTACAATACGACCTTCAAATTTCAACTCGTACAACAATCTCAAAGAGTACAAGTTCTAACATCTACCACTTCTTTGCCTCTTCTTGAACTCGAGCTCGGGGTACCTGGCATGTCAGACTTACTTGGGACATTAAAAATCCCATGGGTATGAAATTAAACACCCAAGTTAGACAATAACATCTAAGTGAAATGGTTCATGAAAGAAGAATATATGTGTGCAAACGTAATATGCAATATGAAACCTCCCTTACTGGCTAGCAAAATGGCTAGAAAAGTGTTAGATAATGGTTTTTATTGGCCTACATTATTTCATGATGCTTATATCTTCTGTAAGAATTGTGAACAGTGTAAAAGGATTGGTAGTTTGACACGTAGGAATGCGATGTTACAAACCACTATTCTTGTTGTCGAAATCTTTGATATATGGAGTATTGATTTTGTAACACCTCCTCTCCCGGACCACCCCAACCCCTAGAAGGCCTCGGAAAGGAAGCGTTACATGGGAGAATAAGAATACTAACAAGCACATCATAGCATGCATAAAAAAAAATGCTAAGGTAAACTTCTGCTCTACATACCATACATTCGTTATACATCCCTAAAGCATGCAAGAAGACTCTCGTCACTCTACAAAGCATACATCCACAAAACGTTACATTCACTTAAAAGAAGGAAGAGTCTAAGACACTAGTTCCACCACATCCCCAAGACCTTTTGTTGACGGAGCCCCAGTGCACATTTTCTATTTGGCCGCCTTACTTTGGACCCATACCTGCTACTTCCTTATTCTTACCTGGAATGGTGAGGAATACAAAAATAAACCACAAGCCTTAGCAAGTAGTACATAAAAGAATCACATAGCTGAAAATAGGGCATAGGTTTTGAAACATATGGGCCAAGTTTTGAAATACGAGTTTTTGTCGGATGAGGTTTTGAAATATAACCTAACAGGTTTCGAAATACAACTTTCTGTTTTGCTATGTTTCAAAATACAAGCTATAGGTTTCAAAACCTAATTCTATGGATCTTAATGTTTCAAAATATACTAAAACAAGTTTCGAAATAAAATTCTCTGGTCTTTGATGTTTCGAAATATGATAAGTAAGTTTCGAAATACTCGTCCTCAACCAACTAGCTACTCACCTACATAATGCAAAATACTATGCCATATGCACCCAAAAGCTTATAACACATATGTTTCCACCCGACACACATAATAGTCATAAGACTTACTGGCCCGTGGCTGAAAACCTGCATCCAAAGAAACTGTAAAAACTTTGGGACCATTGGTTCTAACACCTCTGTGGCTATATCCAATATATACATATATATACTCTCGCTCGCAGTCGTCACCAATGGACGCGCCCCCTAATTTGATATTTTACTCTTGTGTTTAGTTTTGATGATGAAAAATTTCAAATGTCTTTTTATTTTCTCTCAATCAAAGCATATGGTTTGGAAACTAAAATCAATTTCAAAGTGCTTTGTTAAAATGATCTATGATCTTTTATATTATTTGGAGATTAGCATAAACAAGTTTTAAGATCTAAAAAGAATCTCCTTGAAATCGTTGGTCAAAACAATTCTAAGGCAAAAGACCAACTAGAACATGTTTTTGAAAGTGTGTTCATTTTAGAAAACTATCTCTTGGTATTTTGATATCTAATATCTCTTGGAAATGAAATGGTTTTGATAAATGTCTATATGAATGGTTTTTGATAAATGACTATATGAAAATCAATTTCTACTATGTGGATTATATGAATGAGAAAATGAATTTTTAGTATATAAGCTTTGAAGCAAGATATGAAAACTTATAGAAGAAATATTGAGTATGGTTGAGAGTGATTTGAAAAACTTGCTTGTTGAGAGTGATTTGTTTCAAAATATACTTTTGATAATCTCAACTTGCTTTAAAGATAATCAAAATGAGTTTTTAAAGAATCGAATAAGGATGTATTGAAAATTCAAGTTTTTCTAAAGAATAGTCGACTATCAGGATCATTTTGTTGACTATGCTTCAAAATAGTCGACTATTTTTAATGTTCTGTCGACTATTTAAGCATCTGTCGACTATTTTAGCATCTGTCGACTATCGAGTAAAAATAGTCGACTATGCCTTTTGATCTGTAGACTATTTTTGTTTATGAAATTCAAAAATTTCTTCATATCTCAGCATCTGTCGACTATTGGAATGTGTCTGTCGACTATTGAAATTTTGTGTTATAAAATAGTCGACTATTCGTTTTGTCTGTCGACTATTTCTTGCTTTAGTTATAAAAATAGTCAACTATATATTTCTTCTGTCGACTATTTCTTTTTGCAGAAAGCTCCAATAGCTATTTTTTCAAATCCCAACGGCTCCAAACGGCTATATTTCTCTTCAACTTCGTGGGACACTTATATATACATATCATAGATGATCAAGAAAAAAAAAATGGACGGGAACGAATTGAATTGAGCTTACATTTTACACTCGTTTCTATTTACATTCACTGTGCTTCAATTTTCTCTCTTCAAGGCTGTGATCTTAATTTGTTTACATTCATTTAAGCCTTGTATCATTTTTGAGAGACATTGTAACTAAGAGATTCATCTCTTAGATTCTCTCCAACTATATATTTCTTGTTTTCCTAGCTTGTATAGCTAGAGGGCCCATTTGAGTGGGAGATTTTGTAATTCCTAGTCTCGGACTAGAGGACCTACTTGGTTTAAGTAGGGGGTTTTAGTGGATGGTTTGAAAAATCCTTAGTGAGGAGCTAAGGTAGTGGATTAGGCTTGGGTTAAGCCGAACCACTATAAATCTTGGTGTTCTTGTGTGCTTGTGTTCTTTAAATCATCTTTATCTTTCCAAGCATTCCTTAATTCCTCACTTGATTCACATTTGTCATTTTATATGCTTCACATTTTTAAATCATTAAAACTTCAACCTGTATTAAAAAGTTTTTCAAGTTCTATCAATTAAGTTTTTAAAATAACCAATTCACCCCCCCTCTTGGTATGTGTCATAGCATCTCCCGTTCTAACAATTGGTATCAGAGCCTAACTCCCTGTTTAAAGGTTTAACAACCTGAGGAGAGATCCATGGCTCTCAAGGAAGGTTATCCTACTAATGTGGCACTTTACTTTGATGGTTCTTATTATGATTTTTGGAGAAAAAGGATTTGTATTTACTTGCAATCTATTGATTTTAATTTGTGGTATATTGTAGAAAAAGGATTTGTTTCAAAACCAAAATCCGTTTGGAGTGAAGATGATAAAAACAGTTTTGTTTTAAATATGAAAAGCTATGAAAATTTTGCATCAAGCTTTACTTGAAAATGTTTATGCAAAAATTTCTAAGTGCTCTAGTGCTAAAGAGATATTGAGTACTCTTGATTCATTATATCTCTCTGACAAATGTTGTGAGCAAGTTGATGAAAATTCACAGATTGAAAATTCATTGAATCATCAACAAATAGAGGAGAAAGGAAGTTCCCGTGCCTCTAGTGAAGAAAGCTCAAACATGTGTTTCATGGTAAATGAAGAAGATGAGGTAACCTCTACTTCTACTCTTGTTATTGATATTGATGATAAGTCTAGTTCTTCGTATGCTTATAATGATGACAGTGAGAATGATTTTTCAAATGAAGAGTTATTGAATACTTTGAATGATTTATACGAAAATTTTGAAAAGTTATGTTTGAAAAATAAAACTGTTCAAAAGAAATTAGATTTATTGTCAAATGAATTGGAAGTGTTGAGGTCAAATAATGAATATTTTCTTGCTTCCAATAAAGAATTTTCAAAGGAAAGTGTTCTGGAAGAATTTGAATTGAAATCCTCAAATAGTGCATTAAATGAGAAATCCAGTTTAAAAGAGAAGATTACTAACTCATATGATCATGACAAAGGTGTTGAAATCTTTCATAGTTCAAGAGCAAAAGCTAAAAGCTCACATTTACACACCTATCGTGAAATTAAATGTTTTTATTGTTGCAAGAAAGGCCACATTGCATTTTGTTGTCCTTTTAAAAGGAAATCAACTAGTGGTTCTAATTTGAAATGGATTCCTAAGGGAACTAAGGTGTCTACTGTTTCCAATATTAAACCCCAAGGATCCAAGTATGTTTTGAAACCTAAAAATGATCATTTTAAGAGGAATGTGCATAAGGATAAAAGGAAAATGAATTTCAAACGAAAACCCTTTGCTACACATCCTAGTCATTGGTATCATTTTGAACATAAAGGTTTCATAACAAAACATCCACATAAGCTAAAACAAGTTTGGGTTCCTAAGGAGGAGCTCTATGCTAACATGGGTGAACCCAAGGTGGTTTGGGCACCAAAAGCTTGTGGATAGTGTTTATGTAGGTTGCTTGACATCCAAATGAACTTTAAAGAGAAATCTTTATGGATGGATCAAGCATGAAGGAAGGAGGAAGTGGACAAGAAGATCACTCCTCATTTTGCCAACCAAGTGTAAGAAAGATTTTATTAATCAAAATCTTGGTGGTATGCTTCTATCCCTTAACTCCCTATGCTTATTAGTTTTTGATAAAAATGAATGATATGCTTGCACTCTATTATGTTTTGATATGTGCATTGAGTGAGGGAAGAACGAAGTTTGTTGATATATGCTAGAAATACTTTCTTGATAAATGCTCCTATGCATAACCTAGCTAGCATAAGTCAATTATGTGCTAAAGATATAAAGTTTGCTTTAATGATAATTCATGTGAAAATATCTTGTCACAAATAAAATGAACATCATAGAAAATAGGATAGAATTTGTGCATAGACTTATTCTTGTCTAGTATAAGAGAAATGCCCAGTATAATCCATATCTCAAATATTTATCTATGGCATAATAGACTAAGTCATGCAAATATGAATATGCTTCTATAATCTATCCAAACATGATCGTGTTGAGAAATTGCCTAAAGCTTAAATATGAAAGAAACCACATTTGTGGAGCATGAATGAAAGGCAAATAAATAAGTTTATGCTTAAAAATGAGGGTTCAACCCTTAGGCCTCTAAGTTTACTTCATTTAGATCTTCTTGGACCTATGAGTATCAATAGCCTAGATGGAAAACATTTTACTCTTGTCGTTTTAGATGACTACTCTTGATTCAATAGGTAATGTTTCTTGCTTAAAATAAGTCAAATGTTTAGACAAATTTGAAATCTTCTAATAAATGAATATATATATATATATATTTCAAAAATTTCAAGTGATCATGGGGAGAATTTTTAAATGAGCAATTCAACCACTATTGTGAGGAAAATGATATTGATCATAATTTTCTAGTGCTAGAACAAAATGGGGTAGTTGAAAAGAAAATTAGATCTTTACAATAAATGGCTAGAATTGTGCTATGTGACAAAATTCCTTTTTAGTCTAATCCATTAACACCTCATGCTATATGTTGAATAGGATTTTTTAAAGCCTATCTTAAAAAAACCCCTATGAGTTATAAACCAAATATTCCATATTCTCATGTTTTTGGTAGTACATACTTTATTCTTAACAATGGTAAAAACTCTTTAGGAAAGATTTGATGTTTAGAGTGATGAAAGAATTTTCTTAAGATATTCTACTCAAAGTAAAGCATATAGAGTATTTAATTATAGAACTCTAACAGTAGAAGAATCTTTTCTAGTTATAGTTAATTATGTGAGGGTTGAAGTTCCAAAACCCAAGGAAGGTGGTGATAAAGAATTAGGATAAAGATCTAAAAATTTCTCATTAGATCAAATGAATCAAATCTATCAAATAATATTTTGTTTAAATGCTTAATGAAGAAAATGTAGCTCATGAAAAGAGAAAATCATCATTTTCAAGAGAGAAAATATGTAGCTTGTCATTTCTCAAATAGAACCCAAAAATATTAAGGAAGCTCTAATGGATGAAAATTGGTTTATGGCTATGCAAGAAGGGCTAAATAAATTTGAAAGAAGTGGTGTATGCGATTGGTTCCAAGACCTAAAGATCACCCAACCATATGAACCAAATGATTGTTTATAATCAAAATGGATAAAAGAGAAATAGAGCTAGATTAGTAGCTTAAGGGTATAGTCAAGAAAAAGGAAAAGATTATGATGAAACCTAGGCTCCCGTAGCAAGTCTAGAAACCATAAGAATGTTGTTGGCATTAGCATGCCACAAATCCTTTAAGCTCATCAAGAGAATGTCAAGAGTGTCTTTAAGTGGTTATAAATGAGGAAGTATATGCAGAACAAACTCCCAATCTTAAGAATCCTCAATATGAGAATCATGTGCTCAAACTCTCCAAGGCACTATATTGTTGAAAACAAGCCCCTAAGTCATGGTATGAAAGTCTTAGCAAGTTTGTTCTAGAAGAAAACCTTAAAAGAGCTCAAATGGATATAACATTGTTTTTAAGCCTCATAATAAGGACATTTTATGAATTTACAAATGATTTATGCAGCATTTTCAAATAAATTCCTATGGAATCAATTTGCCAATCTAATGCAAAGGGAACTTGAGATGAATATAATCCTCATGTCTAAGCAAAATACATCTTCTTAAGAAATTTAATATTTCCAGCCTCTCAAAAGAGCAGTTCATCAAGCCTAGACATTTATGGAAAAGCCAAATGGTGGAAAATGAGCTATATAGATATATGATTGGACCATTGCTACATTTGATAGCTACTAGGATGAACATCATGTTTAATGTTTACCTATGAGCTAGACTTCAATCCAATCCTAATGAATTCCATCTTGGAGGCAAAATAGCTAAAAAGAACACTAGTGATCCATATCAAGTTTTAAGAAAATTCCTAGTGTCTTTGTTTAGAAGAAAGTGAATTTCCATTTTATTCTCTTTCACTAAAGGTGAATATGTAGTTGCTCAAATCTTATGTATGGAACAAAAAGACTATGGCATAAATCCCCACAATATTCTAAATCAAATGTGCCAATACAAATGCTATAGCCCTAGCAAAAATTAAAGGAATCTTGCTCAAAAAGAAAATATCAATTGGTATCATGTCCAAATCTATTGGAAATCAAACTTTAGATAAATCCCTATCAATCCTTGTGTTCAAGTGATTTTATCTGAAGAAATTTTGATCCTTCATGTCTCTCAAATCTATCATTGGTTAAATCAAAGGGCTTGGCCACCAATTTCTTAGATCTCAAAAAAATTGATAAATGATATATTCTTAATGGCATATAGAATTCATGTCTTGAATCATTTATAATGCTATTTTTCTTGTATGAAATAGCTTGATTATCTTTGTGTGACAAATGAATACTTGAGTATGAAATCATGCTTTATTTGCTAAAGGATCATCTTGCTTCTTGAAGTTATCTATATGTAATGATCCTATGTGATTACAAGTATGGCTAAGATTATTAAAAGATAAATGTATGTTCTTAAAGCTTATCCTTAATATGTCTTGCATTAAATCTGCCATAACTTGTTTAGATTTATACTTTTGGATGACTACTTATTCTTTGAACATATATATATGAGTGCATGTGGTTCATTCCTCAAATTTATGATCATTGTCATATTTTACTCTTGCGAAAATCATTTGAATTGAGACAAATTGCTATTATATTTTTATATGAAAAATGTCTCTATATCTTAAAACCTCCCATATAAGTTTAAAGGGGAGTCTTTTTCAAAAAGAGTCTTTCTATTTGCTTGAAATGATCTATTTCACTCCTATATTGATCATTTAATGTATATGCCTCTTATATGATGAATGGCTATGCATTTGATCTAGTGCTTTGATTGTTTAAATATGAGTGATTACTTTGAAAGATATAGATTGGCTCTGATATGATCATGAGTTCGCAATATGGTATGAAAATTCTTTTTTGGCATCTCATGAAATTTTATATATATATATATATATATAACGTGCTCAAAAATTATGTTTGATATTAATAATGTCATCTTAAGGGGGAGCTATCTCTAGTTCTTAAAACTATCTTTTCTTGATTATGATTCATTTCTATTGAAAAGATTTTGGTTTAAGGGGGAGATTATTTATTTTAAGATTTGTGAAATCGTTTGAAATATTTTTATTTAAATATGAAGTTTTTCAAACAATCATTGGGGGAGAGTTTAGAAGGGGGAGAGAGATTATCTTTTGATTCCAGGAAGAGTCCATTTTTTCAAAAGACTTACCTTTTTTTATTTATGACAAAAAGGGGGAGAGATATATGTTGAAATTGATTTTAAGTTTTATCATCATCAAAAATGGGGAGATTGATATTTTACTCTTGTGTTTAGTTTTGATGATGAAAAATTTCAAATGTCTTTTTATTTTCTCTCAATCAAAGCATATGGTTTGGAAACTAAAATCAATTTCAAAGTGCTTTGTTAAAATGATCTATGATCTTTTATATTATTTGGAGATTAGCATAAACAAGTTTTAAGATCTAAAAAGAATCTCCTTGAAATCGTTGGTCAAAACAATTCTAAGGCAAAAGACCAACTAGAACATGTTTTTGAAAGTGTGTTCATTTTAGAAAACTATCTCTTGATATTTTGATATCTAATATCTCTTGGAAATGAAATGGTTTTGATAAATGTCTATATGAATGGTTTTTGATAAATGACTATATGAAAATCAATTTCTACTATGTGGATTATATGAATGAGAAAATGAATTTTTAGTATATAAGCTTTGAAGCAAGATATGAAAACTTATAGAAGAAATATTGAGTATGGTTGAGAGTGATTTGAAAAACTTGCTTGTTGAGAGTGATTTGTTTCAAAATATACTTTTGATAATCTCAACTTGCTTTAAAGATAATCAAAATGAGTTTTTAAAGAATCGAATAAGGATGTATTGAAAATTCAAGTTTTTCTAAAGAATAGTCGACTATCAGGATCATTCTGTTGACTATGCTTCAAAATAGTCGACTATTTTTAATGTTCTGTCGACTATTTAAGCATCTGTCGACTATTTTAGCATCTGTCGACTATCGAGTAAAAATAGTCGACTATGCCTTTTGATCTGTCGACTATTTTTGTTCATGAAATTCAAAAATTTCTTCATATCTCAGCATCTGTCGACTATTGAAATTTTATGTTATAAAATAGTCGACTATTCGTTTTGTCTGTCGACTATTTCTTGCTTTAGTTATAAAAATAGTCAACTATATATTTCTTCTGTCGACTATTTCTTTTTGCAGAAAGCTCCAACGGCTATTTTTTCAAATCCCAACGGCTCCAAACGGCTATATTTCTCTTCAACTTCGTGGGACACTTATATATACATGTCATAGATGATCAAGAAAAAAAAAATGGACGGGAACGAATTGAATTGAGCTTACATTTTACACTCGTTTCTATTTACATTCACTGTGCTTCAATTTTCTCTCTTCAAGGCTGTGATCTTAATTTGTTTACATTCATTTAAGCCTTGTATCATTTTTGAGAGACATTGTAACTAAGAGATTCATCTCTTAGATTCTCTCCAACTATATATTTCTTGTTTTCCTAGCTTGTATAGCTAGAGAGCCCATTTGAGTGGGAGGTTTTGTAATTCCTAGTCTCGGACTAGAGGACCTACTTGGTTTAGGTAGGGGGTTTTAGTGGATGGTTTGAAAAATCCTTAGTGAGGAGCTAAGGTAGTGGATTAGGCTTGGGTTAAGCCGAACCACTATAAATCTTGGTGTTCTTGTGTGCTTGTGTTCTTTAAATCATCTTTATCTTTCCAAGCATTCCTTAATTCCTCACTTGATTCACATTTGTCATTTTATATGCTTCACGTTTTTAAATCATTAAAACTTCAACCTGTATTAAAAAGTTTTTCAAGTTCTATCAATTAAGTTTTTAAAATAACCAATTCACCCCCCCTCTTGGTGTGTGTCATAGCATCTCCCGTTCTAACATAATTATCATCGAAGAAGAGTAAACCCCAATCCAGCTAACGCCTACTTGTTTTGGGGGATATCCCGAAGAACATTCTTCTTGCCGCACGCATTAATGCTCATGCAATGCAACATTTTAGTGGCCACATTCGAATGTACATGTAACCAATAAAGTTTATGCTCCATACTCACCCATGAAACCATATACTACATGCTCACACAAGTCATGTCGATGATGCAGAAATACCACACTTTCCAATTCATGCTATGATAAAGTTTAGCATTCAGAAAGTCAAAGGCATTTACATTTCATCTTCATGGCCATGTTCTCTTTAAAATTACGTTAGAAAACTTGGAAGATTTAGAATTATAAGAACACGTACCCTAGCATTGGTTCAACACATATTCTGTCATTTTGGGCAATATATGAGAAGAATCCACAAACACATGGCATGGGACAAAACCAATTCCCCACCATGCCTAGTTCAAAGAACACACCATTCCTTGGGATTTGTGGGGGAATACAAGCCCCACCTTGGCTCACAATAACGTGGACAAGACTTAGAAACCACCAAGTTTAAGAATTTACCAAAACAAGCCAAAAACCCTACTTTACCCAAGACTTGGTTTTCTCCCAAGACCATCACTACTATTGAACTCCCATAGCATACAACATTCACAAGCTCCCAATTCCTCATCTCAAACCCTAAATTAAGAGTTTAAATCAACAACCCCAAACTTCCCCAAACCAAACCCAAGAGGGGAATAGATAACTATAGATGAGAGGGAAAAGGAAGAACTTGCCTTTATTGACTTCTTTAGTTGATGATTAGATGAGTTGGAGCGTTTGAAATGGTGAAATTTGGCTTGAAAATTGAAGAAGAAATTTTGAAGATGGAGAAGGAAAAGACCCACGAGAAGGCTTTCTCCAATTGCTTCTCTTTTCCCTCCTTTAATTCCCTCAATTTGCTTAGATAATTCTCCACCACAAGTTATGCTCACACCTCTCCTAGCTATACATGCTTTACACCCAAAACCCCACTTAACTTAGCTTCTAGAAGGTCTTCTCCTTAACCCTTAAGTTTTGACTTTTGCCTTCACAGCCTTCATGCTTCTAGAAGCCTTCTTCAATAGCCCTCACAAGCCATCCGAGAATGCCACTTCTCCCATTCTCCTTGAGCTAATTTTGACTTTTCAACTTCCCTTCTTGCTTGGCTTTTCCACATTTCACTTTACTTAGACTTTTCCACATCTCTTATTCTACTCTTTAGCTTGGACTTTTCCACTAAGCTTTCAATTCACTTCACTTGAATTTCCAACTATACTTTGACTAATTAAAAATTTATTATTTCACATATTCTCCTAAATAATTTATATAACTTGTAGGAAGTAAATTAAACAAAAAGTTTACATACCTGGCTTTTCGGATAACATCATTGGTGCCCCAGGCAACCCGTCACTAACTCCTGATACCTGCCATTAATTAAATTAGGTGTCTTAGACCGAATGGTTTTAAAAATTAAATTGCCAAAGAAAAATCAGAGCGTTACAAATTTTATAGGTCCATTTCCTCCATCATTTGGTTTTATTTATATATTACTTGCACTTGATTATGTTTCTAAATGGGTGGAAGCCAAGGCCACCATGATTGACGATTCCAAAACTGTTGTAGGTTTTATCAAGTCTAACATCTTTAGTAGGTTTGGAATTCCACGAGCAATGATCAGTGATTAGGGAACTCATTTTTGCAATCGAACAATAAAAGCTTGATGAAAAAGTATAGTGTTTTTCATAAAACATCTACTTTGTATCACCCCCAAACAAATCGACAAGATGAGGTTTCTAATAGGGAAGTTAAATCCATATTGGATAAAACTATGAAGCCAAATAGAAAAGACTAGAGCCTTAGACTTAATGATGCATTATGGGTCTACAGGATAGCATATAAGACACAAATTGGGATGTCTCCCTATAAGTCAGTCTTTGGTAAGTCATGTCACCTTCTGATGGAGTTGATGAAGTTGGAGCACAAAGCTTATTGGGCGGTGAGGAGTTGCAACATGAATCTTGAAAATTTTGGTGAGCAAAGACGATTGCAGTTGCAAGAATTGAAGGAGATACGACTAGAAGACTATGAGAACTCAAGAATCTATAAGGACAAGACAAAGGCATTTCATGACAGAATGATTGCTAGAAAGCAATTTGTGGTTGGAAAAAAAGTTTTACTTTACAATTCAAGACTCAAATTAATGCCAGGTAAGTTGCGTTCTCGTTGGATTGGACCATTTGAAGTTACTAATGTCTTTCCTTATGGTGTAGTTGAAGTGCGAAGTCTAGGAACTAATAAGGTGTTCAAGGTCAATGGGCGTAGGCTTAAGACATTTCATAAAGGTTTCTGTGGATGAAGTGCAACTAGGAGATCCAATTTACACAGATTGAGGAGAGCTACAACGTCGGGCTAATGACGTTAAATAAAGGTGTTGCTTGGGAGGCAACCCAAGATGATCAGACTTGCGTTCTCTATTCCTTTTCTTTTCATTTTAGTATGCTTTATTTTTGTGTGCCATTTTCTTCCATTTAGCTTTACATTGAGGACAATGTAACTTTTAAGTGTAGGGGAAAGTGCATTTTGAACTTGTTTAAATTTTTTTGTTTTATTTTATTTTTATTACTATTTTTTTTTTTCCTTAAGGATGTCTAGGATGTTTTTCCCCATTGATGCTCAAGGATTCAAATGTTATAAACTTAGATTGACTTGAGGTGAGGATGTCATAACATGATTGAACAAAATACTTGCATACTTAGGCTAGAATTGACTAAAGTTTGATTTTGAAGAGTATTAACTTGTGTTGGTAGACCAAAAAACATTATTAAGTGAGCTTTTGAGCCTTTGAGATTGAAACATGCATGACAATCTCGTGTTATCTTTTGAAGTGATGTTTATTCATGTAAGATTGCTATAAAACTTGCTTCTAATACTTGTCAAGGATGTAGATTCATGTGCATGCATAAAGATGAAAATGGCATGTAGAATTGATAGCCACTTGACTTAAAAAACCAACCTTACATAATTGACTTTAGTATACCTATTTTGAGCCTATTGTCCTTTTCTTTGTTCAACAACCCTTATTTATGAGTTGTAAACCGTTTTTATTTGTTATCCTTATTTTGTTTTACCCACCTTTGAGCTAGTAGAGCATTTAGAATTATTTGATGGGTTTTGAAAATGAGGATGAATCAAATGAGTATGAAAATGCTATTGTTGATTTGTTGTGATAGTGTTATTGATGAAGTGGAATATATTTGGGGAATGATTACGATATTGTGTCTTTGTAGAAAAAAACAATTAATAAAAAAATACAAAAACAAAAATAAAAGAAAGAAAAAAAAAAGAGAAAAAAAGAGAGAGAAGAAGTGCAAAGACATAATATATGACTTTTGAATTGAATAAAGGAAGGAAGAATGTTTTGGTAGTGGTTGTGATTTTGGATCCTTAATGCTTAATTAACCCAAATTATTTCTAAATGCTATATTAGTTTCTAGCCCTTAACCTTTTTCCCTTTATATCCTACCTTTACCTTAGCCCCATTACAACCTCATTAAAGACCATTTGATTTGTGTATGGCATGTGATATCAGTAACAAAGATTGGATGAACAAGTAAGTTTATGGTAGTAATTGAGCATTAATTGAATTTTGAGTGATTTTTTTAATCTTTAAACACTTGAGTGAATTATGAGTGACATGTGAGGGTATACCATACTTGTTGATTTCTTTTTAAATGAAAATCTCTTGTTTATTTTAGTTTGAATTTGTTGAGTGTTTTTAGTTCATGACGTGTTATAGTGTTTGATTCTTTGGGTTGATTTTTATTATGATATATGATATTTTTGGTGTCATTGGGGGAATTAGTGTGGATGTATCATGTCTTGTAGTTTTGCTCGAGAACGTGCAAAAGTTAAGTGTGTGAGAATTTGATAAACTCATAATTTTATATTTTTATTCTCCTCGTATTTATTTTATTTAACATGTTTTATGTCTTATAATGCTCGTTTGTGATGATCTTTTATGTATAAGATATTAGTGACAAAATTTAGTAAGTTATATTTATAAATAAAAAAATTCAGTCTTTATTGTTATACATATTTTTATTTAATTTTTTTTATATTATTTCTTTTACTTAAAATATGTGTTTATATGAATTTTATATATTAAGTATTTTTTTTTTGTAGAAAATGCAAAGAAAATTAATTGACCTAAGTTGAGATGAATTGGAAGATGCAATCAATTAGAGGCCCAAGGCCCATGGTATTGATAAATTGGAGAATGGGCCATGCTTAATTTATATATACAAATATATATAATATTATAATATATATTCAAACGCCGTGAAAAAGTTCAAATGGGTGGAATTGGAGGCCCAAATATAATATTCAATTACAGGTTAATTGGCAGGGTCAGCCCGGGCATAGGCTTTATAAGCACTCGCCTAGGGCCATGCCCATTTCAGGCCACTAGGGTTTCAATTTTTATATTTTAAATTAATTAAAAAAATATAATTAATTAAAAATAATAAATTTAAAAATTAAAGAGACATTAAGGGCATGCTCAATTTAAATCATTGTAAAATTTTAATTAATCTCAATCTCTCACATTTCTTTTATCAATAATTAATCCCATGAGTATCACTATAATTTTTAATTAATCTCAATCTCTCACGTTCATTTATTAATAATCAATCTCATTCTCATGTGTCTGGCAATAACACCCATCCCCTTATAATTATTCCATCTATTCTTAATTAATCTTAATCTCCCCCTTGTATGATTGTATCACAACTATTTTCATACGTCTAGCAATGGTTGCAACTGTATCGTCTTCCTCAATTTCTCCCCTTCTCAATTTCTTATCCATCTATTGTCATTGGCATCCGTCATTAATCTACGCAAGCATAGGTTCTTAATCCAACCGATTTCACAACTACGCCTTCTGTTCAGTGATTATATTTTCGTCATCATCATCTTATTGTGTGACTTATTAGATATATCTTTTGATTTTTTTTATTAGTTCTTAAATTATCAATTAATTTTGTGTATATATTTTAATATTTGTGATCCTCTATTATTAGTGAATCTACATTAATGGATTGGCAATAATGCATTGAAAAACATGTTGGAACAAATTAATTATAATAGTTTAATTGTTAATTTTTTATCTAAAAAAGTTAAAAGAGTAAATTGAAAGTAAAATATTATAAATTTATATAATAAATTTTTTTTCATATTAATTTTATTTTAAATATAGTCATAAAGGTCCCATAAAACATTTCGCTTTAACATCCCTAAAATCTCATCCCAGGGACAATTGGCAATTGAAAGTTTGGAAATAGGCAATTGGAATTGAAATGGGCCCATGGAAGGAATTGGAAACGGGGTAGGGGCACATGACACATGTATAATATATTAGGAAGTCAATTGGAGAACACGCATGGAGTAAGGAAGCATATATAAATAATAATATATTAGAACGGAACAGGGCATTGACGAGAGAAGAAGAGCGAAGCGGCAGCGACAGAACAGAAGAAGAACGGAACACACGGAAGAGAGAAGAAGACACACAGCGGCGAGACGGAACAGAGGAGAACGGACGGAACAAAAAGGAAGTTAAGGCTGTCTTTTCTTTATTTTTTATTTTTTATTTTTTAATTTTAAGTTTTAAATTTATTTTAAATTTTTTATTTTAATAGTCTATTTTTAGAAAATTAAAAACGTATTCTCTTTGTCATTTTGAAAAACTATTTCTCAAAACAAAAAATTAGAAAACGCGTTCCCTTTGAAATTTTAAAAATAAATTTTTAATGATATTTTATTTAATAAATTTAATTATTCAGTAAATTAAAAATATTTAATATTAATATATTATTAAAATATATATATTTTAAAATTAATAAATTTTATAATATTTTTTCTCATTACAATAATAAAATATGAATAAATAAATAAATAAATGTGTTTTGAGTTTAAAGTCTGTTTTGGATGAAAACACTCAAAATAATTTTTTGTTGTTTTGAATTTTCTTTACAATTTTCTTTTTTGTTTTTAAAAATACATTTTTAAAAACAATAAAGAGAACGCGTTTTCATTATTTTAGAAAATCAAAAACTAAAAATGATTTGAAAATAGTAAAGAGAATACAACCTAATATGACTAAATAGTAAAACTTTTTTGTTTTGATTTTTGTACTTTTTGTTCCATTATCTCTGACTAAAATCTTTAGTCAATTTAAGAAATTTAAAAACAGTTAGTAAATTTGTGAGATTCTGTTTTTAATCATAGTTATTTTCTTTTTAGTCAAATAAGTGTGTTTTTTTGTTATACATGTTAATGATGGCATGATTTGATTAATTGAAAAGACTTATTAGTTGATTAAATTGTGTGGTCTATAATTTAATTGAATCCATAATTTGTAATTATTATGATATTTAGTTAAAGTAGTAATTAAGTAAAACAATTATGATCCTAGTTTTTGTTGCTTACTTAAGAAAAATATAGAATGAATTAAATAATCTGACACTTGTGAATTATTCATCTTTAACTTCTTCTTAGTTCATAATGCTATCAATAAATTCATGAGAATTATTTAATACCAATTGGTTTATTGATAAAAACAAATTTAGGTATTGGGCCCAAATTAATTAAATTAGAGAATGTAAAGCTTGTCATGCTTCTAGACAATTTTTGGTTAAATATTTGAGTGTTGAAAAATATATCTATTAGAGATCAATAATCAATTTACAACCGTAAGTAATTTTTCTTGAATCGATATTGTCTTTAATTGAATTTTTGTTACTCAATTCTATTTGTTTTGAAGTATTCTTCTATTAATTAATTTACAGCATTAAAATCCCCCTCATTTTTCCTTTTATTTTCATTGATTAATTATAATATTAAATTTGATTGACTAGTCTACGTGGATCGACCTTTACTTGCCATTACTATAAATTGTAAGTAGAGTAAATTTAGTTTTTTGCGTATTCGACACACATCACTAAGCCACAACCACTGTCTTTTAAAGGATCAAACATAACCTTTACATGCGCCTTTTTCACACTTGACTTAGTCACAACTAAGACACTGCCTTTCAAGACACAGGTATAACCTTTTACAAGTTTCACAAAATTTGTGAAAGGATTTTTCAAGAAAAAAATATAAGATGATACAATGATACTAAATATTTTCTTGAATAAAAGAGAGTTACAAGAATGAATGAATTAAGCACACAATTCTCTTAAGTAAAATTTGGTTTAAAAATATATACATAAAATCTCACCACATAATTACTTGGAGTAAAGAGGAACGAATATGAAGCACTATCACTCAAGCAATGAGCTTTTGCTCAACTAGATTTTGCTCGTTGTGCTTAGAATAAGATTTAGCTTGCAATGCTCTCACAACAACTTTAGGCTTTTCATTGATTGGCTATCTCAATAGCAACAACCTCTTTGAAGCACTTGGTCTTTTATAGAAATTTGAGACTTTTGATTGAGCATTGAAACCTGCACACACACTTATAGCTTCTTTTGATTTGACAAGTAAGGGCCAAATTTGTTAGAAACCATATACATATTATATGGATAAGCATTAAGCACACTATGCATAATTATATTTATCAATCTTTTATAAGAAAACAAAGTTAGACTTCATAAAATAATCAGATAAAGCTCTAATGGTCAAAACCGTCATCTTTTTGTTCACTAAGTAATGGCTATAAAATTCAAAAACAGATGTTAGTTACTTAACTAACTCCTAGAGATACTTGACTAATATATGAGCATACTCAATTGAACATATCAAGTAATCGATTTCATAGAATCATCACTTGAGAATGACTAAGTCATTACTTGATTGACTCAAAAGTCACAGAGACTTTACATTAAGAACTTGACTATAAGGCTAAGCTTACTTGATTGACACAATCATATACTCTAGTACAGATAATTGGTACTTGATTAATCTTAACCATTGAGTCTTAGCCAGATTCAATCTAATCTTTACTCAACTAATATATATAGATACTCAATTAACAAAATATTTTAGTCGATTTATGAGAAAGATATACTAGACTAAGGAGATGCTTGGCATTTTTATAACAAAAAGATACTTGATTAGAAATAATTCATGTTCCTTCCCGACCAAGGGGAGCGATCTGAGACGGGATCGCAACGACAGGGCACTCGTTCCGACGACGGGTCCGTCCGGGAGTGGCTGGCATCTGCAAGCACTTCAACGCTCGAGTGAGTAAAGGAGTAAGGAAAAAGCAGCGTATCAGTAGGTCAGAGGGTAGAACATACCTTGGCTTTAAAAAGAACTGGTTTATATAGGGAATGAGGTGTCCTCGGCATGCATGCATTGTGCGCTTGTAGGTGATGGGACTAAGTATCCAGTGCCGGTGGAAGTTCCTAGGTAGCGACATGGTGGTGACGGGACCCTCATTAATGTGGATGGGATCCGCCATTAATGAGGATGGGATTTGAGGTGAGCGCACAGATACCCAGTAGAGGTTGTAATGATGCTGCGACAAGCTGGTGTAGGACCAAGATGGGGCTAAGATCGAGCCCAGAGAGATTGGCCAAGATAGGTTCGGACGGTCCACAACCCCCTAGGTCAGATGCTTGAGAATCAAGCATTTGAGCTAGAGAAGGGAGGCCTAGGTAATTTTTGTCGCATACGCTAGTTTTGGAGAGTTTGATTGTCACTAGGATCTGGCCGAGGTGGACAGCTGAGCTGATGCATGGTTTCGTTTGAATAAACACTGGTTCTAAAGGCATCTGAAGTCTGTTTAACCTTTATGGTAAAGTAATTTTCTTCACGTGTTAATCCATAATGCATGTGGTTTCGGGATTTGAGGCTTGAGGCACTATGCCCGAGGGGCTGAGGTAATATCTGGGCATGGTAACCTGCTGGCTTGTCTCGATCATGCACTAACGGAGTCTTGCATTACTGTCGGGACGTGCTCAGGGCTTGGCCGAGCTTGAATTCGATTTTTGCTATCCAAACTTGGAAGGCAGAGGGAGAGATCATGCTACTATTGTTGAGGATTTGAATACACTTCTAGGGGGTGGTGCTTTTGTTACGGTCAGCCTCCTAATCGTCGCAAGATAGGGATCGGATCATGCGGTGGGGAAAGTCTCCCTAATGCTCTAATATACGACATGTGGAACCTCGGGGTATGGAGCGTCACTCTAGGAGGGACGCAACACCTTAGATGTGAGTGGTGGCTCATGATTTCGCTTGAGAGATTGAACGCTTGACAAGGGGCATGCCCTTAGTGCTTGCCAAGCGTTACTCTCTTTCAGGCGCAACGTATGGGAACAATATAAAGGATGCATCCCCTCTCTTTTGGGTTTTTTGTCGTTACTTTTTCTTTCTCCTTGTGTCAAAAGTGCGTTGTTTTTCTAAGTCTTACTTTTTTAGTTGCTTCCTGGGGCGAAATGTTTTCTTGTCATACTAGGGAAATGTTGAAGGTTGTCTTTGAGAGGAAGAGAAAGGTCTTTGGTGGTGCCGGTAAGGGAGATGTCGCTCTCTCGACTGCTGATCCTGTATCTTCCACCATCGCGCCAGCTTTTTCAAGTGTTTTTGGTGTTGTTTTGGCATCGCATTCCGAGGGACCTACCATCAATGAGGGGCGATCATTGGTTGGGAAATGCCTGAGAGGTGCTGGAGGGGTTGAGTCATTTGTTGGTGTGCCTTCTAGTGATCCTCCTTATTTGGGGGACCGATGGGTAGCGTACTGCCTGGTAGAGGATTGGGTTTTGGGGGTTTTGTCGGAATGCCATGGGCTGGAGTTCGGGTTCTGAACAAAGATGGCTGCTCTCAAGCGGTCGCATCGAGAGGAGATAAGACGTGTCCAAGAGGCGATAAAAAGCAAGGTGGGGACTAAGGTAACCAGGGTGACAAGTGGCTTGAGCCAGCAGCTAGAGGAGGCGAAGGTGTCTTTAATTCGTTGTCCTAAGATCATAAGTCGACTCAGTCACCAATACGAGGACACCAAGGTAAAGCTTCATGATTCAAAGGCGGAGATTGTCCATCTGAAAGCAGCGCTCGAGGCCGCCCAGTAGAAAATGAAAGGCGGCAAGGCTCAAATGTTGGAAGTCATGGACAATTATTTGGAGGGCTATGAGGAAGCGCTACTTCACGTTCGGACGTTGTTCCCAGTCCTAGACCTGCAGCCTTGTAAGCCCTTCATGAGGGTAGAAGGCGGTCGACTTATTGATCCGACCAAAGAAACGCGCACCGGGACTTCAAGGGGAATTCCCAGAGCCAGGATGAACCGAGCTGAGAAAGGTGTCGCCAACGATGCCAAGCATCTAGCTGAGTTTGGGCTAATTTACTGTTTTCTTCTTTTGTAGTAGCGTAGGTTTCTCAATGTTTCCTTGGTAGCCTAGTTTTGTTTGGGCTTGTGATATTGCGGCTCACTATTTTTGTTACCTTTTGACTTGCTAATCGAAACGAAAGGTTTAATTATTTTTCTTCTTCATAAGGCCTCTCCTTTGTTCTAATTTTGGTGTTACGTGCTTTTCCCTAATTAGGCCGGGGCCCTTACGCGTTGATGTAGTGATTCCTGAGTTAAGTGCTAGGGTTGGCTCCCGATCTTAGGGTTAGGGGGAAAGTGTTTTGGAGTGTAGATTCTGGTGTTTTGCAGAGGTTCGAGGAATCATGCACGTGGCATCAGATTTGAGGTTATAAATAAGGCGACATTTTGGCAGCGCCAGGTATGCTACTTTTGTGAGACGTTTTGTCATCTAGGTGTTCTCTTAGCACATGAAGGGAGTTGTTTGGTCTTGGTGGGAGTGGCCTTTTGATTTTCGAGACGGGGATATAACCGTATTGATGGCACGATTTTTCAGAGCCTAGCCGTATTTAATTTTTTAGGGAATGGTGAAGATCTTCTGACCGTCGGGCGATTGCACTTAAAAAAGAAGGAGGAATGCCATTGGTTCTTTCCATGCTATCCCCATTCGTTTGTGCCTTGGTTCTGGGAGACTAGGAAAATAGGGTCGATGGTTTGCAGTAGGGTTTTTTTATCTGAGATGGGCGTTTCCACCGGTGACGTCATGGATGGGGCTGAAATCAACATGGCAAGGGTTGAGAGGTCTGAGGTTAAGCGTACTTGGGCGAGAGTAGTACTATGATGGGTGAGACATGTTGTGTCTAGAATGGGTGATGCGGCTTTCCTAGAATTCGCCTCTAGCGGAAGCACTATGTTCGGCCTCCGAGTACTTGGATCTTTGATATCAACATCCCTAGGCTGGAGGCGGGGGCCCGTTTGACAGCTCCAAGGTTGAAAGTGGGAAATCTTGACACCACCTGGGTGCTGGGTTTTCTTGGACTTTCTTCAGGGGCTGTTGCCGAGCTAGCGGAATCCAACCCCTTTGGGGACAGGATGTCACACAGTACAAAAGAGTTTTAGCCTTGCCAAGCGACCTATAGGGGGAGCTGTTACTTACTGATTATAGAAGGAGTGTGTCCTGTAGCGACTACTGCTTGGCCTTTCTTTTACTTCGGATGTGTTTTTAAATGTTTGTGTCTTATAGCAGTTGTAGCTTGATAAGCAAGTATAACATAAAATTATTACAGAGCTTGTAATCAAAAGTAAGTTTCGTAATGAAAGGTAGGTGTCCTTTGGGTACCTTGTTTTTCTGTTGTGTCTTGCATGCTCTTTTGGTGATAACGCCTCCTATCTTTTCTGGCCGTGTCTGATATGAGGTAGACTTCAAGGTCAGACGTGCTTGTTTACTACAATACATAATTTTACATGTTCGTGTCTTATCGAGCAAGGGCAGGGCTGACTATGTCGGTCTAGGTCCCAAGCATGGTTTAAAGGAGGACCAAGTCTGGGTCTAGGTCTTGTGCTCCTATCTGATATAAGACGTGGCTCGATAGGGTTGAGGCAGGCTCAAGGCGCCTAGAGCAGTGATGGGGTTGTGCCTGAGGTCCGCGCGGGCAAGACTAACCATGTCGGTCTGGGTTCCGAGCACGGTTTAAAGGAAAACAAAGTCTGGCTCGAGGTCTTGTGCGCCTATCTGATATAAGGCGTGGCTCGACAGGGCTGAAGTAAGCTCGAGGTGCCTAGAGCAGCGGCGGGGTTTTGCTTGAGGTCCGCGTGGGGCGGACTGACCATCTCAGTCTAAGTCCCCAACAAGGTTTAAAGGAGGATCGAATTTGGCTCGAGATCCTGTGTGCCTGTCTAACATAAGGAGTGACTCAATAGGGCCGAGGAAGGCTCGGGGCACCTAGAGCAGTGGCGGGGCGGATTGACCATGTCGGCCTGGGTCTCGAGCACGATTTAAAAGAGGACCGAGTCTGGCTCGAGGTCTTGTTTACCTGTTTAATGCAAGGTGTGGCTCGATAGGGACGAGACAGGCTCATGGCGCCAAGAGTAATGGTGGGGCTGTGTTAGAGGTCCGTAGGGGGCAGACAGACCATGTCGGTCTAGGTCCCGAGCATGGTTTAAAGGATGACAGAGTCTGGGTCGAGATACTATGCGCATGTCTGATACAAGGCGTGGCTCAAGGCGCCCAGAGTAGTGGTGGGGTTGTGCCCGAGGTCCGCGGAGGGAGGAATGTCCATGTCGGTCTGGGTCCCGAGCACAGTTTAAAGGAGGACCAAGTCTGGCTCAAGGTCCCGTGAGCCTATCTGATACAATGTGTGGCTTGATAAGGCTGAGACATGCTCAAGGTGCCTAGACTAGTGGCGAGGTTGCACCCAAGGTCCACGCAGGGCCGACTGATCATATCGGTCCGAGTCCCGAGCACGGTTTAAAGGAGGACATAGTCTGTGTGACTGTCTGATACAAGGCATGGCTCGATAGGGCAGAGGCAAGCTCGAGGAGCCTAGAGCACTGGTTGGGCTGTGACTAAGGTCCAAGCGAGGCAGACTGACCATGTCGGTCTGGGTTCCGAGTAATGTTTAAAGGAGGACCGACTCTAGCTCGAGGTTCTATGCACCTGTTGTTAGTGCTTGTGCCCTAATGCTAGATTTAGATGGCATCTGGCTTTTATATTTATGGGACTAATGATGTAATTCTTGCAATATCTAATAAAATATGTTCTTATATTTGTGGTCATATCTTCATTCATAGCTCTCCTATCATTAATATGAATGAGTCCTTAGATTTCCTATTAAAGGTCTTATTCTTAAGTGTTGAGAATATGTGACAATTGACCTTTGTAATAAGGATGTCTTAATGGTTATTCACAGTCCTTAGACTTCTCAAATGAGGACTATGATTAGTCGAGTATGGAATGACACTTGGGATACTACATTTGATTGGTATGAGATGCTAATGATAAAGGATGGTGAGTCACATGCTATAATCCATGAGATGAATAAAGTATACATGTGGGTAGGTGTTAGTGGAACATCTACTGAATGTGACGCACATGATATATCACATGGCTCAAAGGATCTATGGTTTATCATAGGCTTCGATTGTGTTACTGGTCTTTTGACCGAAGGCAACACAGTTGTCTTGTGTGTCGGTGCCATGAATTTACCATTGCTAAGAACCATTTTGTTACCGGGTGAAAGATGCACTGTGTGGTTTATGTATAGTGGCATATGGAGGCAGGTGATTGCTGATGGGATCCATCAACCTCCGACGTGAGGTGAGCATCCTATGCGATCAGTGGTGGTCTTGATTGAAGAAACCCTTGGCCAGGGTACACTTGATTGGAAAGTGTTTCAATGTCGGAAAGAGTTCCGATGTGTCATCTCAATCTCACCACACTGATTTTTGCATAGTCATCGAGTTAGTGAGTTTAATCAGTCAATGACTTTCACTCGATCGGGATGATAACTGATGGAGAGATTATAGTACATGGGAACCGGAAGCCCAAATAGGTTATATTCGGAAGTAAGACTTCATTACTGGTAGGATCGCCCTGACATAATGCTAGTTGTCACTCAGGGTCTTTCAGGTTACATCGAGGAGATGGAGAGATCCTCGTTGTAGACCAAAAGTGTTTGGTCAACGTCAAGGTGGTTGATGTTTCATGATTGCTACATAGTAGTGAACCTAAAAGGTCACACGCATATCCAGGTGTGATGGTTGACTAAGTGATCAAGGCTAAAATCGTCATTAAGAGTTAATAAGGTTACTGTTAAAAGTTAACGAAAAGGGTTCAATGATCAAATTTAACAAGGAGCAATTGTCAAGTGTTGACGGGTATGTCGTAAAGAGTTAATAGTGGGCCTAGATGTCATTTTCTGGAAATTTTAAATAAGGGGCAAAAACAGTCGATAGCCTTGGTAGTCGGTCGATCGGTTTCAAGAGAAACGGTTAACAACCTCTGGCGAGCGGTCGACCGCTGCTGTCACAGAAAGCCGAATTTCACGATCGTTTGTCAATCTGTGATGTGGAAAGCTTGGGCCCATAGCCAAAGCATTCAAGGGAAACATGAAGTGCATCTTGTTTGTCCCCTCCATGTTCCTAGCCGGATTTTAAGGCCGCTTGTCCATTGTGATTGATTAGGGAGGCTAGGGTTTGTTTGTTTTAATTAACAAACACAGTGGGAGGAGGAAGTGTGGGTTGTTGGTTGCATTATGATTTTTCTCCCAAGCCTTAGCCCGAATACTTCTCATTTTAGAGAGCCAAACTCTCTTTGATTTGTCTTCTTCCATTGCTTCTCTTGCTTCCACATAGCTATGGTAGCTTAGTATCCTTGATGGTGAGACTATCAATCTTAAGAAGTAACTTTTGATTTGAACCCATTAGTTTCAGCCCAGATCTCCCTCATTAGTTTCAGCCCAAATCTCCCTCATTCAACCATCTTGCTGGAGCATGGACTTGATAGGCCCTCTGTATTTTCAGAGGACGGTTCGGTCTAACCGAAGGATTGTTCGGGAGAGTTATTTGGAGCAAGGAGTTGCTATTAATGGGAGGATTTCAACCTCTACATCGGCCTTTAAGAGTTGAAAGGTATACCTACTAAACCCCCTATGGCTTGGTTTAGTTTCGTATAACATATGGACATAAGAAACGGCTCTTGCAAGGTGTTTTTTGATATAGTTTCCGCTGCTATCTTTGATGTTTTCGAAAAACATTTTTGAAAATAACCTAAACCCTTGCATTGGTACATCCTCTATTGGCGTTCCTCATCACCTGTCTGATACAAGGCGTGGCTCAAAAAGGTCGAGGCAAGCTTGAGGTGCCTAGAGCACTAGCGGGGCTGTGACCGAGGTCCGGGTGAGGTAGATTGACCATGTCAATCTGGGTCCCAACCACGGTTTAAAGAAGGCTTGAGTCTAGCTCGAGGTCCTGTGCGTTTGTCTGAAACAAAGCATGGCTCGTTAGGACCGAGGTAGGCTCGAGGTGCCTAAAGTGGCGTGGGGCAGACAAACCATGTCGGTCTGGGTCCCGAGCATGGTTTGAATGAGGACTGAGTTTGGCTCGAGCCCTTGTACGCCTATCTAATACAAGGTGTGGCTCAATAGGATTGAGGCAGGCTCAAGGTGCTTAGAATAGATGAGGGGTTGTGCCCAAGGTCGGTGCGAGGTAGGCTGACCATTTCGGTTCGGGTCCCGAGCAAGGTTTAAAAGAGGACCGAGTCTAGCTCGAGATCTTGTGTGCCTATTTGATACAAGGCATGGCTCGTGGCTGCACTCTCACCCTACAATTAAAACACAATAAAACACATTAAAATTTTTATATTTTTTTCTTTATTTTGGTGAGAGGTTTATACTCGTCAGTGTATGAGTGCAATTGTAGTCCAAATTTAAATTTATATTTACTGGATGAGTCCAGGTCGTCCACTGAGAGATTTACTTATGGCAAAAGAAAAAGAATGTCACACACACGCACACGCATTTGGACAAATTGATAACAATGTTTTTTTTTATGTTTTTCTTTTTAGACAACATATACTGGGAAATAAAGCAAGACATAAATTGAAATAAATATTGAACGTGAGAATATGAAATTGGATAGTACTTGGGTTAAGAAAATTTCAGCGCCAACCTGTTGATTCCCAAATTTTAGCAGACAAGGTTAGTAACATTAATTTAATTTCAGATATGAGGGTTTGTTATTAAATGCAATTAAAGATGATGATAGTTCTAGTTTAAGCAATCCCCATACATGATATGTGGGATTCTAATTTAAGCAACCACCATAAATCCAATTACAATTAATACACAAAATAACTAAATCAATCATCCGGGTTTGGATATGATAGCGTTTCCAGTTCTAGTAACTTCCATACATAGCATGAAAGCTCTAAGTTAAGCTTACGTTCTAATCCAAACCTAGTGATTTCTCAATAATTACTACACAACCATATTAAAATTTAAATTAATGTCACTCATTTTAAGCGTAACTTTCTTTGGGAATCAGTGGCGTTGAACACTGTCCTTGCCTTAACCCAAGATTAGATTTAGCTACTCATCTCTATTTAAAAGTTAATTGACAGGAATTTAAATAACGTAATTTAAATAATAGAATTTAAATGACAAGAATTAAAATAGTAGAAACTAACCGGCCATTTAGGCGGTGGATAATTAAAAGACAAGAATTAAAATTGTAGAAATTTAAATGCATAAATTAACCAGCCATTTAGGCGGTGAATCATAAAGTAATAATAAATAACATAAGAATTTAAAAGAAGAAAGAAATGAAGTAAGATCACAAGAGAAAATAAAAGAGAACAAAAGCAATTCTCAAAGAGAGAATTCTAAAGAAACAACTAAATTTTGATTCACGAATAATAATCACCCTTACAAATGCAATCAAGTGAACTATTTATAGCCCACAAGATGCAATACAAACTACACAATTTCAATTATTCAACTAAACATAATTATATCTAATGGGCACTCACACACTTAAAGTTAAATGGATTTTAGGTATAATACACACCTAATATTAAATGGATTTTAGCTAAAATACACACCTAATAAAACACTCATAAAGTTAAATGGATTTTAGCTATAATACACACCTAATAAAGCACTCACAAAACAAATATTTAAAAATAAAAAAATAATAAATTTCTACAATTGGGTTTTTGATCTTCATTAGAATTAAAAATAATGCTTGGGCCTTCTCCAAATGATATCTTCCATAGGTTGCTCAAGTTGAGCCTTAGTTCTTCATGGGCTTTAATTCTTTATGGACTTTAATTCTTCATGGGCTTTAATTCTTCATTCGTTTTAATTCTTCATTCTTCAATCCAATTTGAATCTCCAAGCCCACATTCTTCATGCCTACAAACAAACAATTGAGTGTTATTAAATTATATATTATGTATATATTTATATGATATATTATATACTTATACATTATATAGATACTCCATGCATGCACTTCATTGAGTATATGTATTATGTTATAATATATATATTATATTTACATGTTTATTATAATATATTATATTATATATATATTACACATAACTATTCAATTAAACTAATTTAAAATCAAAACGGGGGTTATAATTATAACAAAATTTTACAAAATTAACCACTAATCAGCTCGATAGGGTTGAGGCAGGCTCGAGACACCCAGAGCAGTGGCGGGGCTCTACCCGAGGTTCGTACGGGGTAGACTGACCATGTCGGTCTGGGTCTCGAGCATGGTTTAAAGGAGGACCGAGTCTGGCTCAAGGTCCTGTCGCCTGTTTGATACAAGACCTGGCTCGATAGAACTAAGGCAAGCTTGAGGCATCTGGAGCAATAGCGGGGCTGTGGCCAAGGTCTGTGCAAGACGGACTGACCATGTTGGTCTACGTCCCAAGCACTGTTTAAAGGAGGACCGAGTCTGGCTCAAGGTCCTATGTGTCCGTCTGATACAAGGTTGGCTCAAGAGAGCCGAGGTACACTCGAGGCACCTAGAGCAGTGATGTGGTTGTTCCTAATGTCAGCGCAGGACGTACTAACCATGTCGGTCTGGGTCCCGAGATCAGTTTAAAGGAGGACCAAGTCTGGCTCGAGGTCTTGTGCGCCTATTTGATACAAGGCGTCACTCCAGAGGGCCGAGGTAGGCTCGAGACGCCTAGAGTAGTAGTGGGGCTATGCCCAAGGTCCACAC
The DNA here is from genome assembly GCF_014633365.1 of Diospyros lotus. Classification (NCBI taxonomy): domain Eukaryota; kingdom Viridiplantae; phylum Streptophyta; class Magnoliopsida; order Ericales; family Ebenaceae; genus Diospyros; species Diospyros lotus. The sequence continues at coordinate 28,518,095 of NC_068349.1, forward strand.
TAGGAGAACTGACCATGTCGGTCTGGTTCCCGAGCACAGTTTAAAGGAGGACCGAGCCTGGCTAGAGATGTATTACTCCTGTCTGATAAAATGTATGGCTCGATAGGGCTGAGGCAGGCTCGAGGCGCCTAGAGTAGTGGTGAGGTTGTGCCTGTGGTCCTCGTAGGGAGGACTGACCATGTCATTTTGGGTCCTGAGCACAGTTTAAAGGAGCACCGAGTCTGACTCAAGGTCTTATGCGCCTGTCTAACACAAGGCGTCGCTCGATAGGACCGAGACAGGCTCGAGGCGCTTAGACCAGTTGCGGGGTTGTGCCCGAGGTCCGTATAGGGCAGACTGACCATGTTTATCTGGGTCCCGAGCACAGTTTAAAGTAGGACCAAGTCTAACTCAAGGTCTTGTGCTCCTCTCTGATACAAGGCATGGCTCTGCCCGAGGTCCTCGCGGGGTGGACTAACCATGTCGGTTTGGGTCTCGAGCATGGTTTAAACGAGGACCGAGTCTGGCTCGAGGTCCTCTACGCTTGTTTAATACATGACGTTGCTCGATAGGGCCAACAAAGGCTTGAGGAGCCTAGAACGGTAGCGGGGTTGTGCCCGAGGTACCCGTGAGGTGGACTAACCATGTTTAATACATGACGTTGCTCGATAGGGCCTACATGCGCGCGCACCCGCGTGCGCGGCTGCGGCCGCCCCCGCGCGCACGGGGCTGCTGCCCCCCCTGCTGCTGCATCTGCAGCACTTTCACACTTCATTTCTCTTTTTTTTTTTTTTTTTTCTCTTGGGCATTTAAACCCATATTTTCCAAAAAAATAACATAAATAAAACACTTCACTTTCCATAAATTTTAGCCTCTTTTTCTCCAAAAATTAAGGCTTAAACTACCTCTTGAATATTACACAACATACATCAAAGTTTCCTTCCATTTCACACATGAGCTTTACACAACCTATTGTTGCTCACATAACAACCTCCAAATATACACACCACACATGATCAATACAACAAATAGGGTTTCTTATGCCACAAGGTCACAAATGAAATAGTCACATGCCTAGGCTCCTTAAAGCCATAACTTTACAACAAAATAAATTATACACCATGAGCTTCAACCACAAGCTTGTAACACATTCCCTTTTCTTCTTTTGACATAAGAACAACCTACAAGGGGAGGATAAAACCTCATGAGCTCAAAAGCTCAGTAAGGGTGCATATGCAAAGTAAATACAAGCATAACAAGTCTATGTAATGGCAAATGCATGCAAGTATGGTTAGGTCATTCCATCCTCACAACCCAACATGGTTTGAGGCATCAACCTACCATTTCTTTCCCACCCCCATGGCCATAGGTCTCATGAACAAATAAAGCATGCAAAAAGATACATAAAAATTTATGCAACCTACTTACAATGCAATGCAAGGCCTCCACCACTTGGGGCCATCCCTTACCTCATTCTTGAATATTAAATCTCCATTTCAAGAGAGCTTCCATCTTCATTTTCTCCCATCTAAAATGACATTCCAAAAGAAATTTATTTCCTTTGCATACTGGAACACTAATTAAAGAGAAGAAGAAATATACTTACCTTGATTTATTCTCTTCTTCTTCAATTTTTTCTTCCATGGGAGACTTTCTTATCTCCCTTTCTTTCCTTCATTCTTCATTTCATTCTCCAAATGGCCAAAGGAAACCAAGACTTCCCTTCTTGCCATTTTATACTAGTTTCCCCATATTTCAAGAATGCATCTAGGCCTTTGGATCTTTATGGATTTGAGAGAACAAATCCTAGCCTTCCACCAAAAGCACAATCCATGTGCTTTAGTCTTCTAAAATCCCAACCATTGGATTTCTTTCCCTTTTTCAAGGCCAAATCTCAACCATTGAATCCCTCTTGAAAATTCCATTTCTTTCTCATTTACTTTAATGAGACAATTATATGCCATTTTCAAGACTTAATCCAAGCCATTGGATATATCTCACCCATTCAAGACTTGATCCTAACCCTTGGATCAATTTAGTCTTCCAATATCAAAATTAGCTTTTTTCTCAAATATTTATTTTGACTAATTTCAACAAATCAACTTGAGTGACTAATTTCACTCTTTCTCATTTATATAAATCCTCCCATTTTCACTCATAAATGAGTGACTAATTTCCATTTCTTTTTGCATTTTCTTTTTAGGCAACAACATCATGGCTTGCATTTAACACTTGAAAGACCATTTACTCTCCAATTTTGAATTTCATTTAAATGCTTATTCTTGATTCACAAGATTTTGCCATGTGTCACTAACCACCATCTCTCATTTCTCATTTCTTTCCCATTTAAATTAATGGGACCAATTTCCACCATCACATGAGAGACCACTTGAAAGACATAAAAGCTTTTCTTCTCATTTAAATAAATCTCACAATTTTCCAAGCATTAATGGGTGACCATTTTCTCATTTTTTATTAGATTTATTTAATTCTCATATTTTCCAAAGCATTAATGGTGACCATTTACCATTTTCTTTTGGATTTACTTTAATCCATATAATTATACCTCTCATTAAATGCTTGAAAGACCAATTAACATTTCTTTTGCATTTAATTAATTCACCCAATTATACTTGAACCACAAAATGCCAAGTGTCACAACAAGACACTAACATTGGCTTCCAAGTTTAATCTCATCTCTCCAAGTGGCATTACCACATTAATTCACAACTTAGGGAAAATATAATTATTCTCCTCAAATAATTTAATATCCACCATTTTCCCTATTTCTAAAATTAAATTTCCTTTATAGAATTAAATTCCAAAATTCCCTAATACTCTTTGTGAATTTATTAATCCCATATATCTCCACATAAATACCAAATTGGGTTTTTTATTCACTTATACACCTAATTCCACATAGGAATTATTTTTAATTTATCAAAATACCCTTTATTGGATTTATCTATCCAAATTACCAAAATACCCTTCTCATGGCATTCTTAATCTCAAGGATCATCACTTCCTCAAGGGAATTTTTTAGAATTTTCTCACTTTCTTTCTCATTCTTTTAACACCAGTAACACCGGGTGTTACATCAGCCCCGGTTATTGGATTCCCCGGGGGTGGTCCGGAGTTTTCTTGTTATTTGTTTGGGGTCATCTCTAAAGGTTGTGGCTCTTTCCCCTGTCCGGGTTGCCCTGTGGGGACCACTTTTGGTCCAGTCTGTAAACATATTGGTGGAGGTAGCCTTCCCTAACTAGGCGCTCTATCTGGTCCTTTAAGGCAACACATTCTTCAATCGTGTGCCCGAACATACGATGGTAATCGCACAGTTTGCTGGTGTCGGTATTGCCATGAGGAGGTCGTTGCTCGCTGATATCCGATAGGGGGATAACCCTAATGTTGTAGACCTCTTGGAAAATCTGATCCTACCTGGTTGTGAAGGGAGTATATGCGTTATAGTGTAACTAAGGTGGTTCAATAGCCCAGGGTGGTTCTCTCCGCCCTTTGTTGTGATCTCAATTTTCTTGTTTTTGGTAGGGGTCTCTCCTAGGGTTATGCTAATGCCTGGTGGAAGGTCCCGACTGGGGAACCGGTTGTAGCCGTGCTTGTAACTTGACTTCGTTGCGTCGGGTGGCCGAGGCTTCCTCTATGCTGGTGTACCCTGTCACGTGTGTCCTGAGATCATCTAGAATGGCGGGAGGTTTTTGGCCAGCGAATCAGTAAAGGGGCCTACTCTCAATCCAACCATGATGGCGTGTAAGGAGACTGCTGGGTTGAGGTCATTGATCTGAAGGGCCTCCTAAATGAACCTGTTCATGAATGCCCATAGTGGCTCGTGTTCGCCTTTCTTCATGTTGATAAGATTGGCTGATATCGTATGATGAGTTCGGCTGGTGGAGAAATGGGTGAGGAAGTGAGTGGCTAGCTTGGGGAAGTAGTGGATGGAGTTCAGCTCCAGGGAAGAACCATAACATAGTCGATTCCCTCAAGGTACTAGGAAAGGATCGGCAAATGATCGGGTTCGAACTTCCGGTTAGCAGCATGGCAACGCAGAATATGGTGAGATGGTCCTGAGGGTTGATGGTGCCATCATAAGGCTCCAAAGTGTTAGGAAGGCAAAAGCCTTCGGGTAAAGGGATGGCCATGATGAACTCTGAGAAATGATGACTGTGGGAATACAAGGATGCGAGAAGCGGGGGAATAGGGGTGTGGGTGGCCTGATGGTGTTGGTGATGGCTACCTTCTGCGTCGCGTTACTGGTTTCGGGTCAACTTGGTAACTTGGGTTGGTCGCGCTACTGGGTTGGTCACGCACTGCGAAAGGCGGGGGAATTGGGTTGGTCGCACTGTTGGTTTCAAGTTAACTCGGTAACTTGGTACTAGAGTTGCTAGACCGTCTGGAGAAGGACTTTTATGACAATTGGATTTTGCGGGGGTCGGTAGGCATTGTTTGGCTCTTAGGCAGGGGCAATTCTAGTTCGCACTATAGTACAGCGATGGGGTTGGCTTAAAAGGCTTTAGTGAAATTATAGGGTAGATAAGCTTTACTAAGCCCCACGATAGGCGCCAGATGTTCCTTCCTGACCAAGGAGAGCGATCGGAGACGGGATCACAACGATAGGGCACGGGCTCCAGCGATGAGTTTGTTTGGGGGGCGGTTCACACTTGCAAGCACTTCGATGCTCGAGTAAGTAAAGGAGTAAGGAAAATGCAGCGCATCAGTAGGTCATAGGGCAGAACATACCTGGGCTCTGAAAAAAGCTAGTTGATATAAGAGATGAGGCATCATTCTACATACATGCGTCTTGCGTTTGCAGTGATGGAACTGAGTATCCGGTGCAGGTGGAGGTTCCCAGGTAGCGGCATGCTAGCGACAGGACCCTCATTAATGCGGATGGGATCCGCCATTAATGAGAATAAGATCTGAGGCGGACGCGTGGATACCCAGTAGAGGTTGCAATAATGCTGCGACAGGCTGGCGCAAGACCAAAATGGGGCTAAGATCAGGCCAGATTGGGCCGAGAAAGATGGGCCCGGATGGTTCAGTTCCTTACTCGACTAATTTTAGAAATACAGAAAGTTTATATAATATAGTCGAGTTGGAAATCTTAATAGTCGATTGAAAAATATTTTGCTAAAATACATAATCAACAAGTTTTGAAAAGCTCACTAAGTATTACTCGAGTAAAAACATAAGCTCAAATTTTAAAGCTATATAAATACTCAATTTTCTCAAAGACTTACTCAACTGTGAAAGTTTCATATTCGATTATACAAAGTATCATATTTTTTTGTAGTTTTAAGAAATATAGCTTTATAAGAACATACTCAAGTATGTTTTTATGATAATTGATTATTTTGAAAAATAAAGTAAGCAATACTCGATTAACTGAAAAGCTATTTTTAGATTAAAAATCAATGTATAAGCTTTAAAGAATATTTGAATACTTTGCCTTCAAAAACTTTTTAATACTTAGTTGAACAAAAAGGTTTTTATACTTGGCCAATATTAAAAAAAATATATTTTCAAAAGTTTTTCATCATGCTTGACTGACACAAAATTTATTTTGAGAGTTTTGAAAGATATAAGAACATATAAAATTGAAGTTCTTCAATTTAAAAAAATATTTTTAAAAACTTCATACTCTTTGATGAACGTGAAATTATACTTGGCTATTTTGAAAAATATGCATATATTTGAGCATGAAGTTTTTCAATATAAAAAAAATTATAAAATATTTTGAAAATCATCAATAAACTAAATTTACTAAAAATATATTTTTTTAAATTATTTTCTCCATAAATTAAAATACAAATTTCTCAACAGAGCCCTATAAATACCCAGCTACAAAACACAAAAAAGAACTCATACATTCTGTAAAATCCAGACACACTTGTTGCATTCTTACTATTTTTCATCAACAATTATCTACGTCCGGCACTAACTTAAACTTTGGAGGGTCATCGCGAGTAAGAAATCTCTGCGAGCCTTCTAACCCTTGTTTGTGGTCACTATTAGCAAAAAGAAACTAGTTGAATCCTCCCGGAAGAATGACATTCTTCCCAGAAGCTGGTCTCATCCTTTTCAGAAGAATTCATGTTTTTTCCAAAGAGAAACCCTTCACGGGAAGACCATTCTCTTTGGAGTCACATTCTTTTCTAGGCCCATTTTCTTTCTAGAGACACATTTATCTCCAAAGTCATGATTCTCTCTGGGATGTCTCATTCTCTCCAAAAAACACATTTTTCTCCCAAAAACCTTCTTTACTGAGCCAATTCTCTTCCTAGAGTCCGACCTCTCGGTGCCGACTTTTCTGCACTCTTGATGAGTATCATCATTTGTAGTCAATCGCAGATATCCAGCAACCTTTCCTGTATTATAAATCTCGATTGTTGTATTTTTGCTAATAACAAAATTAAGTTGAGAAAAGTTTAAATCTTGTTAATATTATTTTTTTTCTTTAATCTTTTTACAAATTTTTCATTGTTTTCATTAAAAAAAAGAGCATTTGTAAAATTATTAGTAAGTTCTTTTGTAGCCTATTGCTACATCGGTAATTTATTAATGAATATTGATAAAATTAAAATATAAGGGGTAATAGGGATATTTTCAAAACACATAAATATCACGAATTTCACTGAACTTCAGGTGAAAATAATAATTTACCCAAAATAGTTTCCACGTTCAAATTTTAGTTTGTTTTTTTAACTTTGTTCTCCTTAAATTCATCATATGGAAATTGAGTAGGGAGTGGAGAACTATTGAAGACGTAGCAATCTATCAAACTACACTCAAGTGTCTTTTTTATTATTATTATTATTAAAATTATTATTATCGAGATAAAATAATAAATTTATTTGACTGAAAATGTTATCATCAACCTACCTGAGCCTGCAAAGAAGAAAATAGTCAAAAAGCATGTTGAGATTCTCGTGCAAATACTTTGAACCTTAAGTCAGATACTAAAGATATGAAATAATTCAAGATTATAATTCTTAGAGATAACATTTGTCTTGACATTTTGAAATTCGTTATGATTAGAATTCTTACATTTTAGAATCCGTTAGGATTAGAGTTCTTATGGATGATATTTATTCTAATATTTTATTTTTTTTAAATTAGAATTCTTTATAGATAATTATTTATTTATTTTTTAGAATATTCGAAAAGATTTTTGAATGTCAGAGTTATCTAGTTTGCACGTTATATGGGACCCGTAGTTATGAGAAAATTTACACATGTTAGCTTAAAAAAATTATTTTAGGCCTTTTTTTGCTCTTTTAATGGGTTTTTGTTTATAACACAAAAAAATAAACATATTTTTAAATAAAATATATTTGTTACAATTTATTTTATTTTTAAATACTCTTATTAAAATTAATAAATGTATTATATAAAATTTTTTATTAACCAATAAAAATATCTAAAGACTAAAAATAAAATAAACTAATGTTACAGGAGCCAGAATTGCTGAGTCAGCGAAGTTTTTTAATTTTCAATTTATTTTTAATTATGAAAAATATAATAATAATTTAAGATATTGGATAATTTTGTTTAATATTTAATTTATGATTTAAATATTTGACGTGGAGATTTATTTTACTCTCATCATAAATTTTATTAATATTATTGTATAAATTTTCTTAATTGTGAGATAATTTTAAATAATATGCTTTTAAATTTATTAAGTATTACATAATAAATTTTACTTTTATATCATAATCTTAATTAATATATATTTATATATTTATTTATTTCAATTATAATTTTATTAAGCCGTGAATTTACAATTTAATCCTCCACTATAATTTTCTCAACATTCCACGTTACCCTTATTATTATTACGCGGGATTGGGAAAGGACAGGAAAGATTCATAAGCAACGTCACAATGATTAACGGCCACGTGCTATGCATCTGTCAGGAGACACCGTAGTTCCTTATTTCTAACATATCATGAGTGGATGGATGTTCTTGAAGCACGTGATGACGTTGCCCCAAAGACATTTAATAAAAATTAATAAATTAAAAGCTACGTTAACAAGTGTTTTTAAGACACTTATTGAAGTTTTTTTAATATATTTTATTTTAATTGTTTTGTTAACAATTTTTTTAGTTAATTATTTTTTATATTCAAATTTTTATATTAATCGATAATAAATATATTATACTTTAAAATATTTTATTAATTAATAAAATATTTACATTTTAAAAATTAAATACATTTGTTATGCCTGACAAAATAAATCTACAATATGAATTGACAAAAAATCAATTAAATACATTTGGCTTATTGCACGTACTTTAGCAATACATCGCCCACATGAGAAGATAGTCATAAAAAGGTAGTCTTTGGAACCCAAGGAAAACGTTCATCTTGGGGAAATGGTTACATAGGGAGAGATCACCCTAGATATTTTTGTTAACGCGATTCAGCACATTGCGCCTATTTTCGCGATATGAAACTAAGAAAAAGTAGTCCCAGATTGGGTAGTAGGAATAATGATGAAACTAGCGATCATATTTTCATTTCATTTACATTTGCGAGTGCATGCATACTGCGCGAATGATTTTTGTCAACGCAATTCAACATATTTCGCCTACATCCGTGATGTTACATGTATGTTACCGTACTTATAGAGATGCTTGGTGTTCACCACATGCTCCTTTCATTTCTACTTCTAGCCATTCTACTTCATCTCTCGTGGTCGAGATCTTGCTCACGTTAACCTTTCTGCGACCTATTAGGTTGGGCCTAGGGTCATTTCAAGTGTTGGGACATGATTTGGCTGGATCTGCCATCTCGAGGGTGGCCAGTGCATTGTTACCTGGATCTTCCTTAATCTCCATGTAAGCGGGTGACCTTGGTTTATAAAATGCTCTTGCATGCCTGATGTCACCAACTGAAATTATTAAAATATTCTTATGCACTAATAGTCTCACCTGTCACGTGGATCACCTGAGAGACCGACACGTGGTCAGTCAACACTCCAGTGCGGAGCCCGAGAAATTCGGGCCGAATCGCAAGATCCATTCCAACTTGACCGGGACCCTCGGGAGTTGTGCCCGCTTATCTCGGATACCCCAAAACAGGTTTGCCTATAAAAGACAAGGACTCTCGCCAGGTATACCCAAGCTCTACAGCTCTCTCATTTACTTTTACTCGTATTTACTCTACTGATTTGAGCATCGGAGTCCACCCCAGGGGATCCGAGCCCCGGCCCTCCATTGTCTTGCAGGTTCTATACTCGAGGTCCGACGTCGCCTAGTCCGAGGTACCATTCCCGAGGTCCAGTCGCAGAGGTGGCACGTGGTGGTCGGTCCCAAAAACCATCATCATTTGGCGCCCACCGTGGGGCTGACGTCCAAACTCGCTAGCCTCTTCATTCCCTACCTCGCGCTTCGGACTTCAACTCCTCACCTCGGACCTCGGTCTTTCCACGAGTGTCAAACGACTTTCGCTCCTTGTCATAACTAACTACATGGCTCCCCGAAGAGACGTGACTTGTAGCCAGGTCAGAGCCAATCTAGAAGCCCCGCAGCAAGGGGAGAATCCACCACCTCCAGCCAATCCAATGCCGGAGGACCGACTCACTAGGTTGGAAAATCAGGTCCAACAGCTAATTGAGTTGTTGACTGGTTATCTACACCAGACTGAACAGCATCGTTCGCATGTGCCCTCTCAGCAGGCAGAGCATCAGTCACCTCCTCCTGCTCGGGAGCCTCGTCAATCCCACCAGACGGGCCAGGAAATCCACTCCTCTGAGGCGGCAGGATCCACTTCTGCCCCCTCGTGAGAAAGAGGGATTTCGCAGGAGAGGCGATTGTGTTTCCTAGAGAAGCAAGTCCAGGAACTCAAGAAGGGAAAGGAAGAGTTGCTCCACCTCGGCTCTAACCAACCCTTGAGTAAGGGCATCATGGCGGAGGTTCCACCAGAAAGGTTTCGTATCCCCTCCATCAAGCTCTATGACGGAAGCACAGATCCCTATGATCACGTCGAGCTTTTCTCCTCTCACATGCTGGTGCAATCGGGGTCGGACGCGATGTGGTGCCGGGCATTTTCGACTACTTTGGGAGAACATGCCCGGACCTGGTATTCCTGTCTTCCCCATCGTTCCATCAACCGCTGGGAAGAGCTGAAAACCTGTTTCTTAGCCCACTACGCTCCTTTGAAGCGCCACTGAAAGTCTTCCATGGCTCTGGTAAGCATCAAGCAAAACCAGGGTGAATCCCTAAGGGATTTCGTGGCGAGGTTCAATGAGGAGGCATTGAGTATCGACGAGTTCGACCAGCGGATCGCAATGGTGGCTCTTCAGAATGGCTTGAGAGCTGGGCCATTTGCTCAGTCCTTAGCCAAGACTCCACCTCGTACTTTCACAGAGGCCTTGGCCCGAGCTAATAAGTACATTAATGTTGAAGAGGTGATGAAGGTGAAGCGGGCGGAACAACCTGAAAGGAAGGAAAGAAAAAAGGAGAAGAAAAATCCAGTGGTGGAGCAGAAGACGGACTATCGCCTCTCCCGAGCTCCAGATCGCCCGGGTTTCGGGAGTGCACGTGAAAGCCCGATGAGTTATACTCCTCTCAAAGCCAGTCGAGCCGAGATTCTACTGGCATTGGAGGATAAGGATTATTTGCGGCGTCCTCCACCGTTGAGGTCTCCACCCAACACTCGAAGCAAAAGGAAGTATTGCCGATTCCACCGCGACCATGGTCATGTTACAGAGGACTGCATCCAGTTAAAAGAAGAGATTCAAGAGCTTATCAACTGGGGTTACGTCCAAGATTTCGTTGGCCAAGAAGGTGTGAGTTTGGGTAGAGTTGAGTCCAAGTCAGATAATAGGAGAAGGTCTCCTACACGGGATCGCTTCCGAGAGCGAAGTTGGACACCATCCCGGAGAGAAGGAAAACAGCCTGCTGGGGATGGATGAGCTCCGGAACCTGTTGCAAATTCGGAAAGCTGCGTGTAATTAGCGCATTGCTAGGTACTATAACCGATGAGTCCACGCTAGGAGTTTCATGCCTTGAGATCTTATATTGTGACGGTTCGATGTGAGTCATCCTCGAGACGCGAATAAACTAACTCCGAATTGGGATGGATCGTACCGGGTGGTAGAATCCTTAAGTCCGAGAGGCATATTGACTAGAAGACATGGAGGGCAAGTCCTTGAAGCATACCTGGAATGTCCAAAACTTAAGGAAGTTTTTTCAATGAGGAAGGGAATTCCTCGAACCTCTTTGTACTCTTTTTTACGACTAATGGCAAGACTTCGGATTCTCTCCATCTAACAGCAATCTCACAAAGGCTAACACTTCGCCAAAGAAAAATCCAAGGGTCACGAGCCCTAGACTGTCTCCAAAGGTGGACTAATGGCCACGGAAGAACTCTAGCCTAACACCCTCATCCGTGAGGGAGTGGCTAAAATCCAAGGGTCACGAGCCCTAGGCCGTCCCCAAAGGTGAACTAATGGTCATGAAAGAACTCTAGCCTAACACCCTCCTCCGTGAGGGAATGGCTAAAATCCAAGGGTCACGATCCCTAGGCCGTCCCCAAAGGTGAACTAATGGCCACTGAAGAACTTTAGCCTAACACCCTCATCCGTGAGGGAGTGGCTAAAATCCAAGGGTCACGAGCCCTAGGCTGTCCCCAAAGGTGGACTAATGGCCACGGAAGAACTCTGGCCTAACACCCTCCTCCGTGAGGGAATGGCTAAAATCCAAGGGTCACGAGCCCTATGCCGTCCCCAAAGGTGGACTAATGGCCACGGAAGAACTCTAGCCTAACACCCTCTTCCGTGAGGGAGTGGCTAAAATCCAAGGGTCACGAGCCCTAGGTCGTCCCCAAAGGTGGACTAATGGCCACGGAAGAACTCTAGCCTAACACTCTCCTCCATGAGGAAGTGGTTAAAATCCAAGGGTCACGAGCCCTAGGCCGTCCCCAAATGTGGACTAATGGCCACGGAAGAACTCTAGCCTAACACCCTCCTCTATGAGGGAGTGGCTAAAATCCAAGGGTCACGAGCCCTAGGCTGTCCCCAAAGGTGGACTAAGGGCTAGGGAAAAATTCTAGCCTAACACCCTTCTCCGCGAGAGAGTGGCTAATATTCAAGGGTCAAAAGCCCTAGGCTGTCCCCAAGACGAAGGTGGACTAATGGCCGGAAGAAACTCAACACCTTCCTTCGCGTGAGAGTGGCGACAATCCAAGGGTCAAGAGCCCTAGGCTGTCCCCAAGACGAAGGTGGACTAGTGGTCGGAAGAAACTCAACACCCTCCTTCGCGTGGGAGTGGCGACAATCCAAGGATCAAGAGCCCTGGACCGTTCTCGAATTAAAGAAATGTAGAAGGTCAGGGAAGGAAAACCACAACCGAGCACAAGCTAAAAGAAGCTCAATAGGTGCGGTTTAGCTTGGGAAATCTCGAGTCACACCTGCGACAAAGAAAGGCCAAAGAAACGGGTCAGTCAAATTAAGCCTTATTTTAAAGCCTATTTTGTTATTATTAACAAAATATGATAATAATAATAATAATAATGGGGAGTCGGGAAAGCCCGAGGGTCGACCATGGCCGACCCAATGCTCACCCATATATATATTTATATATATATCATATATGTATATTTAAAAAAATTAATTAAAAATAAATAAAAGGGCAAAAGCCCAAAGGTCAGCCATGGCTGACCCATGGGAGCCCATTTATAAATATATATATATATATGTATATATATTATTAAAATATATATATAAAAAAAAGAAAAGGCAAAAGTCCCAAGGGTCGGCCATGGACGCCCATATATGTATGTATGTATGTATATATATATAAATTAGATGTTAAAAAAAAATGCAGAAATAAGAAGCTGGAGGGGGGGTCGGCCATGGCCGATGCGGCTAGGGTCGAGCCCCCCGGCCCTGGCCGACCTCGGCCAGGCCGAGCCAAGCGCTCGGCCGAGCATGGCTGAGGAAGCTCGGCCTCGCCAAGGCGAGGCCAAGCATGGCCGACCTCAGCCGCTGCCGAGGTCGGGCCACGCTAGGCTGACCTCGGCCATGGCCGAGGCGGCCTGGCCAAGTCGACCTCGGCCAGGCAGAGGCGCCTGGCCGAGGGAAAGTTTAATTTTTTTAAAAAAAAATAAAAAATAAAAACAAAGAGGGAGCATAATGCAAAAAAATAAACAAATAACAAGTAAGGAAAAATAAAAGCAAATGAGGATGGGAAAGACTAACCTCAAGAAGTTGAATGCTTGTCTTGAAATAATAATTGTGGGGTGGGGCCTTAGGGCTTATATAGAAGGGACCCGGGGGGGGGGGGGGAAATTCAAAAGGACAATGTTTCTCTCCAACCAAGGACCCCCTATAATTTCAAGGTAGTAAATGAGGTTTTTAAGCACTAATCTCAAGTTTAAAAACACTCTTGTGCGTCTTGGGAAAAATCAACAGTCAAGTGACCTACTCCTCGACCCAGCATGATTTTCAGCTCGGCTCAAGGAGTGGGGGGCAAGTGATGTGGCACCAACTGAAATTACTAGAATACCCCTACGCGCTAATAGTCTCACCTGCCACGTTGATCACCTGAGAGACCGACACGTGGCCAGTCAACACTCTAGAGCGGAGCCCGAGAAATTCGAGCTGAACCGCAAGACCCATTCCAACTTGATCGGGACCCTCGAGAGTTGTGCCCGCTCATCTCGGATACCCCAAAACGGGTTTGCCTATAAAAGACAAGGACTCTGGCCAGGTATACCAAAGCTCTACAGCTCTCTCATTTACTTCTACTCGTATTTACTCTACTGATTTGAGCGTCGGAGTCCACCCCGGGGGATCCGAGCCCCGGCCTTCCATTGTCTTGCAGGTTCTATACTCGAGGTCTGACGTCGCCTAGTCCGAGGTACCATTCCCGAGGTCCAATCGCAGAGGTGGCACGTGGTGGTCGGTCCCAAAAACCATCATCAACGCCCGTTGAGGGAGTAATGTGATTCCTTAGGGCCGCAAGTGATGCTTGATGTTTGGCGACCAGGTTTTACCTCTACAAATATGTAAAATAGGATTGCGAGTCTGCTTGGATTGATTAAGATGTGTTGTTTTGTTCTTTGTTTTGGTTTTGATGATGAAAAATGATAATGTTGTAACAATGAAAATCTTGTCTAAGTGATTCGTTTCTTGGTGCACCCTAATCGTTTTATAAGCAGCTAAATGAAAATCAATTTCATCATGAAAATAAATTTCATCCAATGCCAAAATCTTATTATCAAAATTCACTACAAGAAATTTAACTTTTAGTGATCACATTTAGTGACGACTAGTTAAAAGTTGTCACTAATTCCAATCTTTAGTGATGGTCAGATAGAATCCGTCACAAATGGTGCCCAATAGTGACGGCCATATGCAATCGCCACTGAATGTGCCACCTTCAATGAGGGTCGGGCAACGTCGATCATAGATGGAGGCATAATAGTGATGGCCACACACAGTCGTCATTGAATGTGCCACCTTCAGTGAGGGTCGGGCAACGTCAGTCACAGATGGAGGCACAATAGTAATGGCCACACGCAGTCATCACTGAATGTGCCACCTTCAGTGAGAGTCAGGCAACGTCGGTCACAGATGGAGGCACAATAGTGACGGCCACACGCGATTATCACTGAATATGCCATCTTTAGAGAGGGTTGGGAAACGTCGGTCATAGATGGAGACACAATAGTGACGATCAAACATGGTTGTCACTGAATGTACCACCTTTAGTGAGGGCCGGGTAACCTCGGTCATAGATGGAGGCACAATAGTGACCACTACACATGGTCGTCACTGAATATTGGAACTTTAGCGAGGGCGAGGCAACATCGGTCACACATGGGGTGAAAGAGTGACGGCCAAAGGCAACGATCGCTGAACGTGTAACCTTTAGTAAGGGTCGGGAATGCTTGGTCACAAATCGGTTAGCAATAGTGGCGATCAAAATTGGTTGTCACTGAATGTACACCTTTAGTGAGAGCCAAGGGATAGTGGTCACAAATGGAGGTTAATAGTAATGGCCACACTTGGCCGTCACTAAATGTGATATATGGTAATTATCATTAAATGTATAATTTTAAGGATTAAAAAAGAATCATCAAAAAGAGTTGCACATTAAATATATATATATATATTTAACGTGATTTAGTCTTAATACACTTAATTATATAATTTTAAACTAATAAAATGAGTCCACTTAAATAGCGATGGTGTAGTTTTTGAATTAAAAAATATATATAGATATACTAACGTCTTTAGACAAATTAAATTGTAAATTTACATATTTTTTTAACTCTAGATAATTAATCACTTTTTCATTCAAATAACTGGATATTTTGAGTAATTTTATTTATCTAGTCACAACAATTCTTGTAATACAAAAAAATAATTAATCAAAATTTGTATTCACTGCAAAAAGTTTGATTTTCTCTGCGAAATTGTAGATAAAACACTTAGACTGCATTCTCTTTGTTGTTTTTAAACCATTTTTAATTTTCAATTTTCTAAAATAATGAATTGCTGTTTTTAAAAATGTATTTTCAAAAATAAAAAAAAATGTAAAAAAAATCCAAAACAACAAAAAGTTGTTTTGAGTGTTTTCATTCAAAATAAACTCCAAACTCAAAACACATAAAACAAGTTTTATTTTCAATATTTATTCGTATTTTATTATTGTAATGGGAAAAAATATTACAAAATTCACTAACTTTAAAATGTATATATTTTTAATATTATATTAATATTAATATTAAATATTTATAATTTATTAAATAATAAAATTTATTAAATAAAATATCATTAAAAAATTATTCTCAAAATTTCGAAGAGGATGCATTTTCTAACTTTCTATTTTAAGAAACAGTTTTTCAAAATAATAAAGATAACGCATTTTCAATTTTTTGAAAACAAACTCCCAAAATAGAAAATTAAAAATGAATTCAAAACTCAAAATTAAAAATTAAAACGCAAATAGAATACAACCTTATTTTTCACTACATCAAATCATTGCTAATCATATTAATTTTCATTGTAAATTGATTTTCGTTACCAAAATTTTTGTAATTAATAATTATATTTTTATAGTTAATTCTATAGACCACTATCTATGATATCACTAAATTTAATTTCGTAGCAGAAAAAAATCCTTTTTTGGGAATAATATTTTTTTCTAAATCTATACCAACCTATACAATCTAAATGAAATATAAAGCACACAATATATAACTTTAAAAATTTTCAATTAATCACATAAAATAAAACTAATATCAACCACATACTACAAAAAATCTCTAACTATTTTTAATGTGAATACATGTAATGATAGCAACATTAAATTTAATTTCAGGCTATTTCTTCTTCTGTTATTTATGCATAGCAAGAACCTAAAAAACATAAATAAATGGAAGATTAGATAAATTAATATAATTTATTTTAATGTAAAATATTTATAATAATTTGAATAAAGAAAACTAACCATACTCCTAAGAAATAGTTATACCACTTTTCCGTTATTATTGACTAAAAATTTAAATTCTAACCGTTAAATAATAGAAAACAGTTATTAAGATTTAACTAACATTTATATAAACAATCTCTAAGTTGATTATAAAGAGAATGTAATATCCTAGTAATTTGAGAATAATAATAATTAATTTTTTTGTATTTAAAATATTTTTGACATTCATTAGAGATTGTAGTTGAGAAAACTAATGGGTTTAGAGTTAGTGGGGTAAGTTGAAAAATGAAAGGCTAAGTAAATGGGATAAGTGTTAGTGAGCTAAGTTGAAAAAAAAAGGAAAAGCTAAGTAAATGGGTTTAAAATTAGTAGGCTAAGAAAGAGGGCTTAAAATTAATGAACTAAATAAAAAAATAATCTATTCAACAGAAGATTTAGTAGAAAATAATTAAGGTAATAAAATAATTAAAGATAATGGGTGAAATAATTGAGAAATGTGGGAAACAAAGTAGGGTGTGAACAAATTATTAAAGATTATGGGTAAGATTTAGTAAAAATAATTAAGAGTGAAAATAATTAAGAAATGTGACAAATGTGTGAAATAATTGAGAAATGTGGGAGATAAAATAGGGTGTGGACAAATAATCAAAGATAATGGATGAAATAATTGAGAAATGTGAGAGACAAAGTAGGGTGTGGATAAATAATTAAAGATTATGGGAGAGATTTAGTGGAAAATAATTAAGAAAGGTGATAAAATAATTAAAGATAAGAGGTGAAATAATTGAGAAATGTGGGAGACAGAGTAGGGTGTGGATAAATAATCAAAGATAATGAGTGAAATAGTAAAAAAATGTGGGAAACAAAGTAGAGTGTGCACAAATAATTAAAGATTATAACAGAGATTTAGTGAAAAATAATTGAGAAATGTGACAAAATAATTAAAAATAGTGGGTCACTACAATTATGTTAACCTTAATTCAACCTTCTATAAATAGAGGAAACTTGAAAGGTTTGAGAACTTAAATTAGAAAGAAAAAGATTATAAGAAAAAAGATTTGAGGGTGGGAGAAAGATTTGAAAAAAAGAAAGAAAGAAAATAGGAAAAAAAAATATAGAGAAAAATATTAAAAATTTCTAAAAAAATCCTATAGGCTGGGTTTAGTAGTTTGTGTGAAAATTTGTGACAAAAGGCGTCGTTGGATACGCAAACCGAGACTTCGTCGCAGTATAGAAGAATACTGAATCGCTCTGCGGGAAGGTGAGTTATCTTCAAAAAATCTAAAAATATGAGAATGATATTTTATAATTGTTGATGATGAAATTGGAAGAAAAATGCATGATTGGTATTTATTATGGATTTTTTAGGCAATAGATGTTTGAAAATCAAAGAGAAAATGAGAAATAAATAAAATATGGATTCTGAAAATTATGAGGAAATTTTGGGGTTTTAGGAATATTATTTTAGGAATTATTGTGAAGATAAATTGAGAAATTTTTATGAGAAAGTATTTATTTCATAATCTTGAAGAAATAATAGGAGGAAATGAGAGAAATTAGGAAAATTAGAAATCTAATTTTTTTAAGTAATTATGACTCCTAGGGTATATCAAGGTTCATAATTGAATACAATTAGAAGTCTGACTCGAATTTGAGGCAAAATTATGCTAAGGGCAAAATTATCTTTTTGCAAGGTAAGTGGTACTTCCTAACTGTATTTAGTTTTATGAAAATGCTTGATTGTAAGTGGTTTGACCCCAAAAACCTAATTTTATGCAAATGATTTTGTCATGTTGTCATGCCTTGATGTGAGTATGTCATGTAGATTGCATTTATATATGTTGATGATGAAATATGCATATGAGCATGATGAGATTCACGGTCATACGTTGCATGGGTTTGGGATTAGGTATTGGCGCCATTGCTTTGCCAAGGGTGCACCCATACACCCCGGTCTGGCAGAGAGACTGTAAAAAATGGCGGGTAATCTTAAGGTGTGGTTGACCCAAATAGAGAGTTACGATATTATATACATTGCATACATACATAAGCATTAAATGTTTTGTTCCCTTACATGGATGATTCATCATCTAACTTGGGTTTTGTCTCTGAAATATTCAAACGTTCCAAATGGAGATTATAACAGAAACGAGGATGAATGAGACATAAAATGGCACCTAGCAAAGTTCATGATGAGTTGTACGATGAATTGAATGTATGTTATGTAGCCCATGTATTTAAGTTCTGCTACTTTGAATTTTGACGTTTTGAGAAATGATGATATATAACCTTAATTATGGTTGATGAGGATGTAAGAATTGATTTAGATTAATTTTAAGATGTTAGATTTGATTCTAGCTTCCGCATTTGATGTTTATGATAATTCTCTTTCGAGATAGATATATGGAAATTTTAGGATAGATATGAGAAATGATATGGTTTAACAATAGTTTTTAAGAAAAACAAATTATCCCATAATTGTCCTAACTTAGAACACGCTCAAGAAAGTGGGGTGTTACAACAAGATTTTACCTTCGCCACAAGGTCTCGCCGCAAGGTTTTGCCTTCGCCTCTAGGTATCGCCACAAGGATTTAGTTTCGCCGCAAGGATTTGGTCTCGCCGCAAGAATTTAGTCTTGCTGCAAGGATTTGGCCCTGTTGATGCTTAGAAAATGGGTTAGAAGGCTCGCGGGAATCTTCCCCCGCGAAGACCCTCCGATGCCAAAGTCAGTGTCGGTTCCCAATGACTATCCATCAAAACAGTAAAAATGCATTCAAAGTGTCTAAATTTTATCGAAATTGGAAGTCCTTTTCAATGTCCTGTAGCTGGGTATTTATAGGGCACAATTCTCATAGATGCTTGGTACTAACACGTGTCACTTTTTGAATGAACCATGTTTGAGGTGTGGCGCTGTAATCAAGTCTTGCGGCACATTGCTGCAAGGGCTTGCCGTAAGGCTGCTTTCGCAAAGGGGGATCGCGGCACACTGCTGCAAGGCCTTGCCGCAAAGGAGGCTCGCGGCACACTACCACAAGGCCCTTGTGGCAAGCCCTTTGCTACAAATGCACTTGTAGCATATTGCCGCGAGCCTTTTTATTTTTTCTTTAAAAATTCTCATTTTTTCTCAACCTTTTTTTCATGGAACAACAATTACCCCCCACTCTTCTGTTTTTCTTTAGACAAAATTGAAGAGTAAAATATTAGTCAAGAAACTAGGTCTAGCACCTAAACTCAATCAAGGGTTCTAGGATACCCAAAGATCTTATGTCGACTGGGGGCTTAGGTTCTAGATTATCTCTGGGCAACCAAGCCCTCGAGAGATAGTTTCGCTGTGGGATTCTTATCGGGTGTTCGAGCTTGCCATGAGACCTAGGCACCGGATCAGCCAAGGAGTTGGGTCTAGCTTGGGAGCATAGCACTGGACTCAACCAATGGATCCCAGTGAGCCTATGGGCACAGGCTTCGGTGCACCCGGTAATCCCAGGCGCGGATCATAGCGCACTGGCTATTGTGTCCTCCATGTTCATCTTTCGGGGTTAGTTTACCCTAGGGAATCTGGGTTTGAGCAGTGGTTCGACGCAGGATTCCTACCAGACATTCGAGTTTGCCGGGAGACCTAGGCGCCAGATCAACCAAGGAGTTGGGTGTAGCCAAAGAGGCATAGCACTGAACTCAAACGAGGGATTTGGGTGAGTCTGCGGGCATAGGCATCAGATCTTCTGGTGATCCCCGGCTGGCTCATGGTCATCGGCACCAAATTGCCACTAGGCGACTTGACCTTCGGGAGCGAGCTAATGTTAGAGTTGTCATGAGATTGCTTCACCTTTTTTTCGCCTTCTTAGGGCTAGTCTACCTCAGGGAATCTGGGTTTGAGCAGTGGTCCGGTGCAGGATTCCTACTAGACATTTGAGTTTGTCGGGAGACCTAGGCACCAGATCAACCAAGGAGTTGAGTGTAGCCAAAAAAGCATAGCACCTAACTCAAACAAGGGATCTAGGTGAGTTTGGCATAGGAATCAAATATTTTGGTGATCCCGGGCTAGCTCGTGGTCATCGGCACCAGACTGCCACTAGGCGACTTGACTTTTGGGACGGGCTGTGCCTGAGTTGTTGTACCTGCATCACATTCTATAACACATACAAATAATCTGGGCCCATGGAGATTTTACATGGTTCGGCTTATAGTTTTGCCTACTCCACGGGAATACAAGGGTATATTCTTTTATTTACTAGGAGATTTTATTACAATGGAAAATTAAAGACAATCCCAGCCCCCAGCCGGGTTAAGTAAAACTTCTGGTGACAGTCTCGGCTTTGCGTCTCGCGCTTTATTCCCTTCCCTGGGGTTAATGATTAGTGAAGCTGGGAAGTACCTCTTGGGGTGCACAGTGTTCCAAGCTTTTCCTATCGCCTCGCCTTGTAGCGTATACAGTGTGCACATGTTGGGGCCTAACATCTTCTAAATTTCGTAGGGTCCTTCGCAATTCGGGCTGGGTTTCCCTTCCTCTTCTATTACTTTTCCCTGCATCCAAAATTTTCATTTGGACAATAAACTATTCTACTCGGTCAAATAATTCAGTTATAGAATCCAGCTCGGAGAAGGCTAGGGATCTTCTAAGCGAGGAGTATGTAGTTTCGTTAAGAAGGGCTGACGCCGCCAACACGACTGGGAGATCCCTTACTTTTTGCGTCGCGGCTCTGAATTTCCTGAGATATTGTTTTTGGGATTCATTAGGCTTCTATTGTAAGCTCATCAGATATGTAACACTCTTCTTCTTTGAGAGATAGACAGAGAATGCATCCAGGAATTCTTTCTTCAACTGTTCGAATGATCGTATATGTCATGCTGGTAATTCAATGAACCACTGTTGAGCCTGTCCTGCCAGGGAAAGTGGGAAAGCCCTGCACCTAGTGACCTCATTCCATCCATGTAACACGACCACTGCGACAAAGTGTTGTAAGTGCTTCTCTGGGTCCTCCCTTCCTGAGTATAACGAAAGCTGTGGTAGTTCAAACCTTGGTTGCCTTTGGAGTTCCTCAGACAGAGGAAACCCCTTCAGAGGAGTTTCCTTTGGCACCATCATTACCTGCTTTTGCTCTAGCACCTCTTCTATGAGGTATTTGATGTTAGACACCCTGAATGTTTCATTTCTGCTTCATTTTTACAAAGAGGTGGGACATACGGAGCTTTTGAGTAGGTGTTTTTTGCTGTCTCTTTATACATGGGAGCTTTCCTTGCCCTCCTCTCATGTTTCCTTCTCAAGTATATCATTTCAAGGACTTGGTTATTTGGCCCTAGAGCTCCAATTCCTATCCCCTGTCGTGTGGTCCTTTGAGGGTTATCTTGGGGTCTCCGGTGTTCTCCTCCCCGTACCGATTTGTCTAATGTGGGGGATGTGAATGTTCGGTATTAGTTCATGTAACAGAGCAATAATTTCCTGTAGTCTTCTCATATTCTCCTCATTGTTCATCCTGAGTTCATCATTCTGGTGTTTCAGCTCCTCAAAATCCTTCTGCAATTGTTCATAATCTGAGAGTAGGACTGTGGATGGAGCTATCCTTAAGGTCATCACGAGGTTTCTATTTAGAATTGAAGACTGCCCAAATGAGTGTTGTTCCTGACTAGCAGGTGCTACATGTGGGATTTGTTTCACTCGCCCTATCGCATGTCTCCTCAATTCAACTACGTGTTCTTCTCCTTGTTCTGAACGCTCCATGCCCCCCAGTATGGTCGCCTTCGGGCATAAGAAAGTTCCCTGAACGCACTTCGTTGTTAGGGTGATCTTCTAAAAATTATGGTACCGTAGGCTGCACTTGACTGGGGCTTCTTGTGGCTCCCGTCTTGGTATGAACACTCATTCGGGTGGGGTTAGGTGGGTTCGCCAAACCGACTGATCTTGTCCCTCTCGGCATCTTGTGTTAAGATTGGTTTTTTTTTGCGTTTCCCACAAACGATGCCAAATTGTTTCCAAAAATACAATAATTAAAATTTATGATGTGGGGTCCACTCGAGCTTGGTGTCAGGTGAAGTTAGGTTGTCATACGAGAAGTTGCTTCAAGGGAGTTCACCGCAAGGATTTCGCCACAAGCTCATTTGCCACAAAGATCTTCTGTCACCACAAGGTCTTCACAACAAGATTTTTCGCCATAAGCTCTTTCGCTACAAGCTTTTTGCCACAAGGCTTTAACTTCGTTGCTAGGTCTCGCCACAAGTTTTTTTGCCGCAAGCTTTTTTGCCACAAGATTTCGCCACAAGCCTTTAACTTCGCGGCTAGGTCTTGCCACAAGCTCCTTCACCACAAGGTTTTGTCATAAGGCTTTAACTTTGTTGCTAGGTCCTTCCACAAGCTTTTTTTCCATAAGCTCCTTTGCCACAAGGTTTCGCCATAGGCCTTTAACTTCGCCGCTAGGTCTAGCCGCAAGAATTTGCCTTCGCCACATGGTCTCACCGCAAGATTTTGCCACAAGGTTTTGCCTTCGC
Organism: Diospyros lotus; assembly: GCF_014633365.1. Lineage (NCBI taxonomy): Eukaryota > Viridiplantae > Streptophyta > Magnoliopsida > Ericales > Ebenaceae > Diospyros > Diospyros lotus. The sequence continues at coordinate 28,541,014 of NC_068349.1, forward strand.
TCTTTCATCACAAGGCTTCGCCACTAGCTCTTTCGCCACGAGATTTCACTACTAACTCTTTCACCACAAGACTTCGCCACAAAGCTTCACCACTAGCTCTTTTGCCACAAGATTTCACCACTAGCTCTTTCGTCACAAGGTTTTTACCACAAGATTTTGCCTTCGCCAGAAGGTCTTACTGCAAGGTTTTGGTCTCGCCGCAAGGTCTTGCCACAAGGATTTGGTCTCGCCGTAAGGATTTGACCCTATTAATGTTCAAAAAATGGGTTAGAAGGCTCGCGAGAATTTTCTCACGCGAAGACCCTCCGATGCTAAAGTCAGTGTTGGATCCCAATGACTATCCATCAAAACAGTAAAAATGCATTCAAAGTGTCTAAATTTTACTGAAATTGGAAGTCCTTTTCTATGTCTTGTAGCTGGGTATTTATAGGGCACAATTCTCAAGGATGCTTGGTACTGACACATGTTGCTTGTTGAATGAACCATATTCGAGGTGTGTGGCTGCAATCAAGTCTTTGTCGCAAGGCCTTGCGGCACACTACCGCAAGGCCTTGCCACAAGGCTTACCGCAATGCCGCAAGCCTTGCGGCACATTGCAACTATTAAAAATCTTAAATTATATAGAAAATAAGTAAATAAGTTGCTAAACAAGAATCCTAGTAAAAAATGAATTAGAAGTCATACAATTAGACTTTTAAACTAAAAAGGAAACAAAAATCCAAAAATCTAGGAAAATAACACATTTTCTGCCAGATTAATTAAAGTGCCAATTTGACACTCTAAACGACGGAATTTAGCCAAAAACCTGGTGGGCTCACGGGCTCATTTCTGCTTGGAAAACATATATTATTCATCCAATTCCGACACTATTAACTGGGTTGATTGATGCGATTTCGTCATTGTTAGTCGGCCCTCCATGATTCTCATCATTCCCTCCCTCTTCAAGATGATTCGTCTTTGAATTGTAAACTGGAACAATCATCTTGTTGGCATAGTCATGAATCTTCCTAAGCACTTGGAATGGTTCACCAAGTTCAAAGGTCACATCCTTGAAATCCTGCAATAAGGAATTAACCAAACTTGGGAGGGATTTGTTAGTTTCGCCACATACAAGGTAAGGCTCCTCGTACTCATGTAAGATTATTTGTTGATTTTCCATGAGAGCCTTCTCAACCTTACTTTCTTCAACAATGAGACTCATTTTATCTTGCCCTCATCTTTTTCTTCAACCTCAATAGTATGAACATTCTGATCGCCACTATCATCCTCACTTTTTTCTAAACTCTCAATCTCCTGTTTCTTCTCTTTTTCTAAACGTTTTAGCAACACTCCCATGAACTTTAATTCTTCCTCAAATTCAGCCCAAACATCACGCTTATGTTGCCACCCAACATCAGGAAATTTTTGTGGTTGCCTTCTTTCCAAACTTTCAAGCATCTTTTTTGATATAGGAATGAAAAAGAAGAAAACAAGGATAGAGAAATACCCGATTTTAGAACCAAAGCTCTGATATGATGTGAAATCCGGTGCTCTGATACCAATTGATGCGAACTCATGATGGAACGAAGCCAAATGAACCCACAAAAGATTGAAACGAACCCCAGAAAAGCCAAAATCGGATATAAGGTAAAGAATTCTCGATCTGTTGATTCACGAACCAAGAACCTAGATTATGTTAAAATTTAGACCCATTGATGTGCGGAAATAAGAACCAAGAATTGTGTTGTTGACTATCACAAAGACTGCCCAGATCTTTGATAAATTCAGGTCTTGAACGCCACAAAGAAATTAATCCTTTGATAAGTTCGAAATTTTGTTCATTGAAAAACAAGATAGAAAATGAGAAATCTCTCAAATTCAATTCATGATCTTCTTATCCTTTTGTTTACAATGGAAAAGCCTTTAAATAGACAAAAATAATTAAATCCTAATTCTACTTAGAAACTAATAAAAATCCTAAACCTAATCATAAGCCAAATCCTAAACCTAATGGGTTTTAGTTATCCCAATCTACAAGTTGGAATAATAAAACTATTAAAAATTCTAAATTACATAGGAAATAAGTAAATAACTTGCTAAACAAGAATCCTAGTAAAAAAGGAATTAAAAGTCATACAATTAGACTTCTAAACTAAAAATGAAACAAAAATCCAAAAATCTAGGAAAATAACAATTTTTTTGCCAAATTAATTAAAGTGCCAATTTAATACCCTAAACAACGGAATTTGTCCAAAAACCCAGTGGACTCAAGGGCTTTAGCCTAGTGGCTAGTTTCTGCTTGGAAAAAATATACTATTCATCCAATTTCGACACGACTAACTGGATTGACTGATACCAATGCGTCATTGTTAGTCAGCCCTCCATAATTCTCATCATTGGGTGTGTTGTGCCATTACATACACAAATCTAACAAGATGTTGCCTCTCTTTGTGGATATATGGTTGATTCTAAAAATCCTTGGAAGAGTAGTAACTTCACCAAGATGGATTCAGAGCGATGTTCTTCCTTGGTGAGTAGTGTTGCGGGGAAAGATAGTTTTTTCTCATTTGGGGAATCTTCTCATTTGTTGCTTGAACTTGGATCCCCGAGAGATATGTGAGGCACCATCTTGTTTGTTGATGCTTTCCTAGCTTTCTTCACCTCATCCTGTGTAGCAACCCGTGAAACGTAACTTAATTTAATTATTAGTTATTGGGTTAATTTAATTTAAATGAAATATTAAACTATGTTATTAATAACTACAATGGTAATAACTAGTATGAGAATAATGACATTAACAATGATAATAATAAGAGTAAGAATAAATTTATTATCAAGTATAATAAAAATAATAAATTATTATAAGAGTAGGGAAATTGGAGGATGGCGTGAAGTCTTCCTGGATTTGTTCAATTCCATAGGATGTTTGACTTGGCATTGAAATTAGAGTGAGGGGAAATTAATTGAAGGAGCAGCCAGCGCAGGCAGCAGCTTCTGCTGCCCACGTGGCTATTTCTCCATCAAGTTTTTTTCTTTAAATTAGAGCCATTAACTTGCCCCTTAAATGGCTTAATTAAACAGCCTTTGGAGCAATTAATCGGAAGGAATTGGGCAGAATCAAAGAGAGCGCGCGCGTGACAGCAGAAAGTAGAGAGAAAATTGAGATTTTTGTAAAAAAATCTCACTTTTAATTGCAATCCGAGAGTACCAGGTAATTCAGGGAGTCGAATACTACATTCTGTACGGTTAGAATTTCGTTTTAAGTCCAATTTTATTAATTTTGACAAATAATTGGGATATTGCAGTTTATATAATTTTTACTGCTTTTGGACCGAACGAGCCTAAGGATATCTCTGATAAGGCAAGTTCTTCTTACCTATCTCATCGTTTCTTTCGTTGGCGATTTATTGGGCCTCCCTTCGTTTGTTTCGGCTATTAATTAATTATGAAGTTTTTAAACGGTTAGTTTAAGATTTAATTTATTAAATGGATCTCGTGGGTTTTATTCGTTGGTTGCCTACGGGGGTTTGTACCACCCCCCTGCCTATTGGGAATGATGCCGTACTCACCCGAGGCTAGGTTCTTAGCGGTTCGGGTATTAATTAGATTTTTGGTTATTTTCTGGCTGGAGCGGTTGTGCAGTGGGGGCTAGGAGCGGTTTGGTGACGGAGTGACTATCGTACGATCTACCTTAGGCCGCCGGTGAGTCTCTCCTACCCACTGATCGTTGACCGATGCCAGGCACTGCTGACTAGCTTAGCCATTATGTGATTATAGCATACCTGCTTATATTTTATTCTCGTTGCATGTTTTGATGTGCACATGGGTACGGGCTGCATGTTGGGATTAACATGATTTGGTTATGCTTGGTCACGGGCATTTTAGCTTGACTAGGATACATCCAGCACGGGCATATGCATTGCGTGTGGCTTACTATGTGGGCGGAGCATGGCCTGATGCCTGGATGTATGGGCGCCTTGTATCATGTTGATGCTCAATACGCCATTGTATTTTATGTGCATTGCATGGATACTGGTATTATTTAGTTCTCGGACGGGAGTACCGTTCCGAGGGAGCCTTTGGCTAGGCTGTCGGGAGTACCGGCAGGGATACGGGTGACGGGAGTACCGACCCGGGACAGTGCGCACAGGCTTATGGAGATATATGTTGCCTTTCAAGGCAGCGGCAGGTTGGTATGGGACTTGGGTGCCAGGTGTCTTATGTGGGCCCCAAGGACCGGTATGTGTTTTTATTACGCGGCGCTATTGTTTGGTTGCGTCACATGGCTTGTGTGTACATGTGGGTTTGTATTTGGGGTGATCTCTTCTTCGATTCATGTTATAGCCTTCCTTTTCATATAAACTTGCTGAGTCTTGCGACTCACCTTGCTTTCCATCATTCCAGGTAAGGGTAAAGCGAAGGCCGATGGCGAGAATCGCGCCACCTAGCAGCCAGTCGTGTTGGTAAGGTGTACAGTTAGCTGCCCCCGTTATCTCTGATGTTTTGTTAGAGTCGCTGTCTTTTATTTTTGACTGTGCCAGGTTATCATTTGTACCTCCTATTGTTGGCACAGGGTCTGAATGTATTTTTATATACTCCATGACCGCTGTATCAGCGGGGTGCTTGTGGGCATGCATGTTTTCCGTTTTGCTTCCGCTGTTAAATTTCTTATTTATGCATGCCAGGGTATTTTTGTCTTTTATCTATTTCTCTTCCCTTCTGTGAGCGCACTCGTTCGGATAGACCGGGTGGTTGGGATATCCGAGCGGGGGTGCTTACAATGTATCCTGTATCTGGTCTCGAGGAAGGCTAAGTTGAGGTACATTTCTCAATCGAGTTAGGAGGAAATCCCTCGCTCAAGGGCCAATTGCATTTTTGAGGAATGTGGCATAATAGTAGAAGAAGAGCCTTACAAGACGCATAATAATAGGAGAAGAGCCTTGTAAAACACAATTAACTTAAAATGAGGGGTGAATTAAGCTTTCACCCTTTTAAAAAAATTCAAGCAATTTAAAAATTGAAGATAAGCAAAAAAATAAAATATTATAGCACATCAGAATTTTATAGTGGTTCAGCAACCTGTCTACTCCACTATCTTGACTCTCAAATAGGGATTTAGTCAATCCAAACTTACTTTGGGGTAACTTTTTCATAGTCTTAGTTACAAATCTTTACAAAAAATGACTTTTACAATTGGCTCAACCACAACCAATGTCTTTTTAAAATGACCAGTGTTAACCTTTACAATTTCACAATAAAATCATAGAAAAAGATACAAGAGAAGGTTTTAAGATGTATAAGAAATTTGACACTTCTCTTCGATGTACAAAGAGATATACATATGTGAATGAAAACACACTTTCTTTTTATATTCTTTCACAAGATCATAGGTAATGAGGCACTTGAAAGCTTTGAGGATTAGATGTATTAAGTTCTCAGCATTTCTATTTTTCTTTAAACTTTAGCCCTTTATATAGTCTTCCTGTCTTTAATGCATTTGTTGGAGTATCCTTGAATAAAGAATGTTCTTTGTGTCTAACTGCCATTTTTACAACATCTTACAAGTCAGTTAGAACATTAATTTTCAAGCACAAATTGTCTGAAAAGTATCCATCAGCATTTAATATTCTGAAAAGTAGAAACTGTGTGCATTAAATGCTTGTAACAACTATAAATTCAAAAAATGTTGTTGTGAGGTACCCAAGGAAAATAAAAATAAAAAATTCATAGAAATATTCCAAATAGGCCGAAGACCTGGATAACCACGAAGAGTCTTCTGGGACCAAAGTCTCCCGGAGCCTCTAACGTCATCTGATGCATCTTCCTCGAAGAGTTGGGAGACTCGTGTTAGGATACCACGTGTCACATGGTATTTATAAATACTCACCCATTCCACAACACATGACCTTTTTGGCCCAAACTCTATGAGACTTCTCTATCTCAAACAAACTCTAGATCCGAAGACTTAAACCTTAAACCACACAAGGCCCTTCAGGAGACAACCCATCAGAAGACTCCCATCCAGAGCATACATACATTTATACTCATACTTCAAGACACCATTGTTTAACTTAGACATCAGAGGGCTAGCATGGGAAAGATTCTTGCTTGCCTTCTAACTATCTCTGTGTTGTAGACTCTTTCAAAGATCCATCCGGAGACCCTGCAAAAGACCAGCCATCCAAAGACTCTTCGGGGAGCAAGGCCCTCGGAAACTCCTAAAAGCCACCTAAAGACTCTAGCGTCCTCTTGGCTCTCCCAGACAATGGATTAAGCCCCAACACCTATTGTCCCTCCTATGGTGCCCCTAGATCTTGTGACTCTATTTGTACTCTACCTGAGTTATTCTCTAAGATAAATAAATTTAATTATTATAATTAGGCAACAACAACTACCAAATATTACTCGATTACAAACAATAATGTAATAGACTAAGTTGTATCTTTACTCGAGTGTAGGAATTTTATATTCGATTATTTTTTTGGTTTACTCGATTACAAATTGCTTATATTTGATTAAAAATTTTACGACAGAAAATCGTAAAACTTATTTAGATGGAAAGTTTATTTAGTTAAGTATAAATAAACTCTTACTTGATTACATCAAATACTCAATTACATCAAGGCACCTAAGACTTAACAACTTTTGGGAGAATATATATATATATATACTCGATTACAAATGAGATTTACTCATGTACATTCAGATGATTACTCGAATACAAATTTTAAGTACTAGATTAATTTTGCTCTGTCAGAAATTGCATTATCTACTCGAGTAAAAGCCATATTTAGTTGAGTATAAGCTAATACTTATTCGAATACATTATAACTTATTGATTATCTTCTAATCAGATTTACCTTACTCCATTACAAATAACTTTTGCTCGATTTTAAAAATATAAGTCTTATTGATTTGACTTTCAAACTTATTTTAATGAGTTCATTACTAGTATAGGGCATTTTTACTCAAATTAACTATAAATTCTTAACTCCATCATAATAAGGTGAAAAGTGATTCCCATTATATTAAAATTTATTTAAAATATTAAAAATCTTAGCTAGTAGGGTTTGGGAAACTCTTTTATTTTTTATTTTTGGGTTCCATTAATTGATGTCGGCATCATTCAATACATTCATTCACTACCACAAATTTCATTTTTGGAGTCAATTTTTTTTAGCCCACACTCGCAATTTTTCTTAAAAGATATATTTTTAAACTCATTAATTTTTTTTGTCCCTAAAATTTTACATTAAATGTATATTAAAAAATTATCCCTACTATTTGACTCTAAAACATAATTATTTGAGACATTTATTTTTTAAGAGGCACCTTTTTATAGACGCCCTTTGGATTTGTCTTAGAAAGTATGGTTTTTAGAGGCATAAATTTTTTTTACTCTAAAAATTTACATAAGAGACAATTTTGAGCAAATTAATTTTTTCAGTCTGATAACGAATTTATTATCTGTCTTTAAAATGTAATTATTTGAGCAACTTAATTTTTTCAGTCTCTTAACAAATTTTTAAGACAATTTTGTAGAGGTACACTTCAATTTTCCTTAAAAAATGTTTTTAAATGAATGATATATTATAAATTAGCGGTAGGTGGTAGAAAAATAATTTTATTAGTTGATTAAATAGTTTAAAATATAATACATTTATCAATAGTTAATAGCATTATTTGGATGTTGAAAACAAGATATAATAAATCCATCTTGTCTAAAAATAATGTATAATGCTTAACCATTGCTCTTAAAACAATGATTAACATTATCTAATTATAAAATACCTCTAATTATTTTAAAAAAAATTAAAATATACCTCTATACTTTTAGAAATACATTATATATGTTACAAGAGACAATTTGTTTTTCCTCCCAAAAGACATGAGAGGCAGAAAATATCCTTTTAGAGGCAAAATTAAAATGTCTCAAAAATCAAATACATGTATTTATTATATTTTATTTATTATTTATATATTTTGTATTAATTGTTGTTAAAATTAATAAATACATTTATAACATAAAAAACCAGTTAATAAAAAATGTTTAAGCTAAAAATGAGATATAATAAAAACACATTATTGAAAAGGGTTTTACTAAAGACTGTCTTAAAAATGCGTTTAGATATATTCTATTTTTAGAATTCAAATACTCTTATTAGTTGGTAATAAATACATCATTCAAGTACACCTACATGAGTGGCATTAGCAAAACTCTATTTAAAAAACTAGTATATTTAGGTTGTGTTTGTTAACTAAAATATAGATAAAAAAAAAGTGAGATATAAAAAGCATTATGGACAAAAGTACTTTTCATCGAATTTGTTAACTTTATCTAAAAAAAGTTATATGACTTTTTATCTTGAACTTTTCAGATAAATTTATGTCTAATCCCATTCAGATAAATTATCTTAGACTTTATAAATAAGTTATCTTGGGATGTTTGTCTTGCGCAGCCCACGATACTCGTGCCCTCGATTACGGCAGGAGAGATAAATCGCAGTACAGCACGAGAATCGAACTCACGCCTTAATAGATTGACACTGACATATCGTTTGGCTGACAACTCGATCTATACTCTAGGAGCACAGATAAGTTATCTTGATACAATTTTAACGTACTCATTTTATTAAGCACTACCTTATATATGCTTAAAACGCTCAACAACAAATACCTTTATTTTGTTTTGGGTAATACTAAGGGCAATAATAATTAAGATGTATTTGTTTGACTTTATTTTTAGCTTTTAAATAATTTTATTAATTAATTAAATATTACAAAATACAATAAATTTATCATTAACTAATAGAATTGTCTATAGGCAAAAAACGATGTACAAGAAATGCACATTATATAAAAATAAATTACAATTATTACACCTCAATCATTATCTTAATTAACATTATGCTTTTATTTATTTATTTATTTTTTAAAAAATGAATTAATTACAATAGAAGTAGAATATGATTGGACGGCCCCGGCCAGTGCCCAAACCCAGTAATAATAATGAATAATGGGCAATGCATGACTATGTAGTGGCATTTGGTAGGTGACAAGCAATATGGTGGTGGCATATGTCGGGATAACATTCAATTTTTAGTGTGACAACTACAATGATTTCATTTATCCTAATCACTTATTGATATAAATATGTGTGTGTGTGTGTGTGTAATAAGTGATGTATATTCATACACGTACACCTTATAATGACTTTGGTAAATTTTCAGGTAAATATAGATGACGTGTCTTGTGTGACTTTGTACATTCAAGAATTAAATATATAATAATAATAAAATATGATCAATCGGGAACCTTTGCGTGGGGGCAAAGGAAAGGACTCAAATGGCCACCAAAGAAGACAGTGATCGTGTTGGTTGGTTAAATATTAAATTTATTAAAATATTTTAATATATATTGGATTTCTTAAATTTGATCTTAAAAAAAGAATAGGATAATACTAACAAATTGTTGTACATCCAATTATTATTATTAAAAGTATAATAAAATATATTTAAAAGACGAACTAAGTGTTTATGAGGCAAATAGTAAATTTAGACCATATTTTAAATGTATTTTAGATCATAAAAACTTAAATCCGAGTCTACAAGTTTTAAATTCTTTACATTAATAGATCGTGAGTTTGATTCATTATCCTGCACAACGAACTAAAATCTCACACTTGCATTGTATCTCGTCTATTGAAATTGAAAACACGAACAATATGAACTGCACAAAGACGATGACCTCAAGTTTTAAATTCTTTACTTTGGATTGAAACAATTCTCTCACACTCTCTCTCGCTTACTCTAATTTGTTCAACGCTAGTTGATTGCTTGTAATGGTATTCCATCAACATCTAACAATTTTGTTTCTCTTTTCTTGTTTCTATATTAATAATTTGTTCAACGCTAGTTGATTGCTTGCAATGGTATTCCATCAACATCTAACAATTTTGTTTCTCTTTTCTTGTTTCTATCTAATTATTAATGAAAGAAAAAAAGAATAATAGGAGTAAAATAGTCATTGTATCTTTTTTTATTTTTTTAAGCAATGGAAATTTTTGCTATTTTTTAAATGCAAAATATACTTCTTGTAATTATACGTCGCATGAGCCCGCACCATGCAATTGTGCGGGGCAAGCCCCACGACATGAAACAAGTTAGAACTATGTCTTGGGAAATGTCGATACAATTTTTTTAATTTATTATTTTGATAAATATCTTGAGAAATATGTCCAAGTGAATATATTGACTCATGGTGACATAACAATGAGAAACTCAATATGTTTGCTACATTTTATTTTTAAACTCAAAATAATTTTATTAGTTGATAAAATGCTTCTAACGATGATATATTTATCACCAATTAATAAAAATAATTGGAGACTAAAAACTAAGTATAATAATGAACCTTATTTGAAAATAATACGTAATTGTACCTTAAGGTAATGCTTGAGATTAACTTTATGACTGCTTTTGAGAATTTTTCTTATAAAAAACCTACAAAATGTATGATATAATAGTGTCATAAGCTTCTTGTCATAAAGCTTCTTATTAAAGAGCTTACTATCAACAAAAACAAAAGTTTCCTTTTAAGTGCCTTAAGAAACTCAAAATTAGGTTAAATCTTTCACTCAAGGAGTTGATTATAGAATAACAATCAAACTTTTGGATTTTTATACTAACTTCTAAGATAACCTTTGTTAAAATGAGGAAGATAATATTGTATTAAGTTAAAATTGGAATACTTTCTAAACTAAGATATGAAATAGTCAAGAAAAGGATGAAAAATATTTTAAGATTTTTATTAGACTCTTTGTGCAATTTTTTAAAATGCATTGGGGGCATATGATTTTTTATTTATTTATTTATAAGGTCTAAAATAAATTTATTTGAAGGAAATAAGAGATAAATTTATCTGAAAAATCTTAAATAAGAAGTCATGTGATTTATTTTTCAATGATTATCAGATAAATTTAACAAATATAATCAAAATCATTTTATCTCACTTTTTTCATTACATATCTTAATTAATAAACACTACCTAATAAAATATAGTAATGTTAGGAGTAATGACTGATGACTGTGTCGCATTCTCATTGGATATGATGTGTTAAGTAAATGAGACAATAACACATAATTTTTTTATCCTCCTCCGATAAAGAGCACCATATAAGTGATGATATCGTTATCAATCATGACTCTTACTATTATTCAATGAAATAAGCCAACTAAAAAGCTCATACTAAATAAATCCTAAGAGCCACGACTTGGAGCGTCTCCAATGGAACACCAAATTGGTACCCAATGCCAATTTGGTGTTAAAATATACTCCAATGAATATACCAATTTAATATTGGGCACAAACTTCAATCACCAAATTTGGTGTTGAGTGGATAGTATAATACCAAATTTATCTTTTAATTTTATTTTCAATTTTGCCCCTCTTGCTATAACTTCAAAATAAATCATTCCATTTATATCCTTTATTACTTTTATTATATTTTGATTAATAATTAAAAATATAAATTAAATTGTTATAAAAAATATATACCGATGGAAATATTTTATTAAAATCTATAAAATGAGAATAATATTGAATATATTTTAAAATATTTAATATATATTATAAATACCATGTTAATATAAAATGAGCTAACTTTGTTTATGTATATGAAAGTTTTTTATTTCAATAATTACTTGATAGAAAGAAAATATTCTTAATGCAAAAACTCAATAATATAATAAAAAGTAATAACATTTTCATTAACTTAAATTAAAAATACATAATGAAAATAGAAAAAAAAGTTTAAAAAAAAAAAAAACAACATGGCTTACAAAAACTGAGATAGACCGACTTTGAAACTCATTTAGAAGATAAATATCAAATAGATTCTTTTCACTTTCATGGAAGATTGATGATGAAATAGATGGTAGTGTCTTACCCTTTATAATAAAAAAAAAACTAAATAAAAGGTAGATAGTCATACATTAGAATAAAATTAGGTAGGCAGTGTTATGTAACAAAGTTGTGAAATAAGTGAGAAAAAAAATATGTGAATAAAAGAAGGTGAGAAAATTAGTTGAAATATTAAGTGAAAAAAAAAATTATGGAAAAAATAGTTTGTTTGATTTAAAATATTAGTTGAAAAAATGAGATGGATAAATAATTAGTTTGATAAAAGTTAGGTGAAAATAATTAATTAAAAAATTAGTTGGAAAATTAATTAGAATAACATATTTTGTAAAAAAATTATGAGAGTAATTATTATTATTTTTTTTTATAAAATATGACTAATTATTTTTAATAATATTATGCTAAGTTAAACAAATTAATTAAATAATTATTTATGAAAAATTCTTTAAAGATACTTTTTACACCAATTTAGTGTTAACACGTTGGATTGGATGGAGTAAATACAAATTTGGTGTAAACTCCAAAATAGTGTCAAATTTGATGCTGAACATTGGAGATGCTGTTAGAGTGCCATTATAAATTCAATAGGATTAATTTGAACCATAAAAATCAAAGTCTTAATTAGCTCCAAATAAATTTGAAATAGATACACATATTAATACGGCGTAAGTTATAAAAGGGTACAATTAATTACTAGACAACTCTTGAATTTTGGTCCATCATTAATTTGACTCAAAAAAACCAAGGTGCTTGATACTAATTTTATAAGAATTAATGACCGAAATATGTGACCAAAATAGAATGAACCGCGTTTCCATCACTGTGCGTTTACCCTACAGCTGAAGAATTACGGAGGAGACGAGAGTTGAGGGTGATGGGAAGCTTACTTAGAAAAAAGACAAGAAAATGGTTGCTTAAACCAAAAAAGAAAGTAAACGACATCTGGCAATCTTGAAATGGCAGAGCCTTTGCTTTCAGCGAAGCATGGCGTGCACATACTCATGACTCATAAGCCCTCTCCCTCCCTCTCTACAATGCTCATACCTCCCTTTTATCATCTTCAAATCAAATTTTGGTATTTTTTAGTATACTTATTAATTTAATCTCACCACTAATAGGTAACCCAAAATGAATTTAAGATTTTCTAAACAAATATATAAAATATTATTAGAAAATTTACAAATATTTTTTGGACTCTAATTTTCTAAAATGAACATTATTAATTTTTTAAATATAAAATATTAAGACATATTTAATTATAAAATTAAAATTAAAAAAAATACTCATTTAAGGAGGGTTTTTTTTTTTTGGTTGAATTGAATGTTTGGGTTTAACTTGCTAAGCTAAATCTTTAATTTTTAGTTGAAAAAGTGTTATATATAAACGTTTTCTCTTCGCTCTATATGTGCATGTGTGTACACTCTACAAGCTAAGCTGGTTGCCGAATCCCACCAACTTCCAAAGCAAGCGGCCACACTGCCAAATCTCTCAACTCAACCCAACCCATTACTTTCTGGTTTCGAATCAGAAACAGGATGCTCCGGCTCTTTGTTTCCTCGAGTTTTCTTCTGATTTTGATTTCTATGGCGGCTTGTAGCCCTCCACCAGATCCCGTTCACTGTGACCGATCACCGGGGAATCGAAGTTGCAGAGTCACAAACTCCTACGGCGCCTTCCCGGACCGGAGTGTCTGCCGGGCCGCCGCCGTCGCCTACCCCACGACGGAAGACGAGCTCATCTCCGTCGTAGCCAACGCCACAATGAACAAAACGAAGATGAAAGTGGCGACGCGCTTCAGCCACAGCATCCCGAAGCTGGTTTGCCCCGACGGCGACGACGGGCTGCTCATAAGCACCAAGTTCCTGAACCGGACGCTGGAGATTGACCGCTCCGCCATGACGATGACCGTCGAGAGCGGCGCGACACTGCGGCAAGTGATCGACGCCGCCGCCGAGGCCGGCATGGCTCTGCCCTACACGCCCTACTGGTGGGGCTTGACTGTCGGCGGTCTTATCGCAACCGGCGCGCACGGCAGCACGTTGTGGGGCGAGGGCAGTTCCGTCCATGACTACGTTGTTCAACTCCGAATCGTGACTCCGGTCGCTGCCGACCACGGCTACGCCAAGGTCCGAACACTTGCCGCCGGTGACCCCGATCTTAATGCGGCTAGAGTCTCTCTCGGAGTTCTCGGCGTCATTTCACGGGTTACTCTGAAGCTGCAACCGATCTTCAAGCGAGAAATCAGTTTCAGGGAGACGAACGATTCCGATCTGGGAGATATGGTTGGGAGCTTCGGGAAGAAACACGAGTTTGCGGACATAACATGGTATCCGAGTCAGAGAAAGGCGGTGTATCGGATAGATGACAGAGTCTCCGGCGATGTCTCCGGCTACGCTACCCTTGACTTCCCCGGCTTTCGCTCCAGGCCGTCGCTTCTTCTCGCAATGTTAAGAACTGCAGGTCCTGATCATTGCTTTTTCATTCTTCTTCTTCTCGGATTGTTAAGAACTGCAGGTCCTAATTGCTTTTTGGATGTCAAATATACAGAGGAGAATCAAGAACTGATCGGAAATGCAGACGGGAAATGCTTCGACGGCAAGATCACTACATCATCTCTCAAGATCAGTGGCTATGGCTTGAAAAATAACGGTATAGTTTGTGATAGTACATTCACATACATGGGCGTTTACTGTTACTATAGTTTCCGTTTTTCTGATTTTCTTTTTCATTTTGAAGCCTTGTTTTTTGGAAATCGAAAATACCCTCTAAATAGATACTCATGAGTTTTGACGTTTTGCATAATATTCATTTTTTTAATCAAAATTATGTTACATAAAATTATTATATCAATGATAACGATTACACAAAATGTAACAATTTTGGGTTTAAATAGAATTATTTTGTATAATCCAATTTATTTCATGCAAGAAATGAATCAATATTATTATGGAATATATACTTGAGAAGATATAACATCGGGAGACATTGATCTCACACCAAAACGCTAGGAATTTGCAGTGTCAACTACCAACTTAAATTTTCTCTACCAACCAATATGCTAACATGTACATGATTTGACAAATAAACACAGGAATTGCTACATTAATTATTTGACAATTAAATATGGGTATATAATGTCCGTAATATATAAAATATAATATATTTTATACAATATAAAGAATATACATCAGTCAATACGCGGTTTGTGTTGTACGAAACAATGGCAACAATAGTATTTAACAGCTGGGTAACATTTCCCCAAACAAACATGTATATATATGGTTTGGCCGCTCCTCACAGCTGCAATGACGGTGTCTTTAAACCCAATCAATGTAGTGTACCATCTTGAACATGTTGATCAGAGAGAGAAATTAATGGAGGATCCCTGTTTCAACTAACAAACATGATTACAGTTTCTCTAATAATGAATACATACAGGCGTTGCCTTTATGGGATACCCTGTGGTGGGATACCAGAACCGCGTGCAAGCCTCTGGAAGCTGCCTGGACAGCCACGAAGACGCAGGGCTCACTGGCTGCGCGTGGGACCCCAGGCTGAAGTCCCTCTTCTTCCACCAAACCACCTTCAGCATCGCCCTCTCCAAGGTCAAGCCCTTCATTAAGGACGTACAGAAGCTTGTCGAGCTGGAGCCCAAGGCCCTGTGCGGCGCCGATCTCTACAATGGCATCCTCATGCGCTATGTCGGGGCTTCTAGCGCCTACCTGGGGAAGCAAGAGGATGCCGTCGACTTCGACATCACCTACTACCGGAGCAAAGACCCCATGAAGCCCAGGCTCTATGAGGACGTGTTCGAGGAGGTGGAGCAGCTCGGGTTGTTCAAGTACGGAGGGCTGCCGCACTGGGGCAAGAACAGGAACGTGGCGTTCGTCGGAGCTGTAAAGAAGTACAAGAACATCGAAGAGTTCTTGAAGGTTGTTAGCTAGAATTAATTTTAATTTTGAGAATATATATTTTCCATATCTTATAATGTCTTTAATATATATTCTTTTTAATATATTTTGTACAGGTTAAGGCAAAGTACGATCCGGTGGGGCTCTTCTCGAGTGACTGGACGGACCGATTACTTGGTCTAAAAGACAGTAAAGATGGGGCTGGAGTTACAGTCGTGAAGGATGGTTGCGCTCTGGAAGGGTTGTGTGTATGCTCTCAAGACTCGCACTGTGCGCCAAGCAAGGGCTACTATTGTCGACCAGGGAAGATTTATAGAGATGCGAGTGTCTGCACTCGTTTAACTACTCGGTAACCAATTGGGAATCGGAGGAAGGGACAGTTGGTTGTGAAGTCGTGGCCACTTGAAAGTTATTGCTAGCCAAGGGGTTGTTCCACTTTCCTTATTTCATGGACTTGTGCTACCAGCATGTGTAAAAAAAAAAAAAAAAAAAACACAAAAAGCAACTTAATTAGAGTTCGATTGAATATATATAATTTAGTAAACATGTTTAATTAGCTAAGCCTAAACCTTAGCTATGTGTTCCTGTTCTATAATTTAGTCTACGAGTGTTTTACTATCTATTGCCACCTAAATGGTACTTGAATCTTGGTTGTCTTTATTCATCACAGTCTAATCCTTATTTAATATGATTAATCTATTCTGCCCAACAACCTTATCAAGAGGCTAATGGAAGGGTGCAAAATAACAAATATATTCTCAGCCAAATTAAAAATTTGTTTCCTCTTTCTTTTTCTTGTCTGCCTCGTCTCTTTCTCTTTTTAAGGCAACTTCTAGGAAGCTCTGCTCGTAGTCGCCGAGGTAGCGAGGCGATGCAGCAGTGGTTGGCGCTTCTTAAAAGCGGCCATGGAAGGGGAAAGAGAGGAGAGAGGAGACACGCAAGGAGAGGGTAGGGAAAACAAATTTGTAATTTAGATGAGGACATTTTTATTATTTTCTCACCCTTACTCAATCTCTCAATAAGGCTGCCAATCTCTCAATAAGGCTGCCGACAACGTAGAAGGGTTCTATTTAATATTTATTTGACAAGATGAGGACTAGCTCTTAATTAGAGTATATGTTTGAGTCCTGTATAACAATATTTTAATATTAAAAAGTCAAGTTAATAAGATATTTTTAAAATACTTTTTATGTTTCTTCCTTACAAAATAAAAATTAATTATTTTAGTAAAATTTAAACTCATGAACTTTAAACAATAATTAATTTCTAAAATAACTTTACCACTACAAGAAATTTTTTGTTTAAATTTTACCTAAAAAGATTAAAAAATAAATTATAACGGTTAATTGTCACCCAATGAATTTTTATTTAATTTTTAACTTTTTTGCATGTGCGTAAGACAAATCATGCCTCTAATTATAAGTAAATACCAACTTTTGATGTTATGAAATTTTATTAATAAATTATTTTCTTAAAATATCTTTATGTATTTTGTTTAGAAAATAAAAATTAACTACATTAAAAATATTTGAACTCATTGACTTTTGAAACAACTTTACTACTGCACCAAGACTCATTTTGTTTAAATTTTACCCAAAAAAATTAAAATTTAAATAATTATTATCAAACACCATGAACCCACTGAATTTTCACTTAATATTTTTTATTTCTTTTTGCACATACACAACATTATCTGCCCCTCTAATTTATTATATAAGAAAATAGGGTCGACCTATCATTGGACCTAAAGAGATGGGCCGACCTTAGGCCTAACTCATTAATGCAAAATAAGGCTAGCCTCAGCCTGTGAGTGCACTTAGAGTGAGCTAGCTCATCAGGCTCCCAAGCTGAGTTGGGCTCGAGCTTGCCAGCCTTAACAGGCTAAGCCTAATAAAAGCTTGTTAGATCGATTAATTTTTAAAATAGTTTAAAAATAATTTTAAAATATATTTATTTAATTAATGTTGTAGTCAGAAAACTACGACAATAAAAATTTGTAAAGTAAGAAAGCTGGAGCTGAGGCAGAGCGAGGTGGACAGCTGGCAAGAGCCTGCTGGTGGAGATAGGCATCAGGTAACTTCGGTTCTCGATGTCCTGACCGAGGTCGTAGATGATCTCTTGGGTGCATCTTTGGTATCACCTGGAAGTGGCCTCCTAGGTGTTTGGGGCGTATCTGCGCTCATAGGCACAAGTTAAAAGGCACGTGGGGATTCCTCACCTGCGTATGCCCTTCGATGCTTAAATTAGTATCGATAGGAGAGAAGAGTAATAGACAACACTATTATTAAACATAAGATAGTCGTACCTTACTCGATCAGAGATGGTTGAGCACGGTACTGTTACAAGGAATAGGGGATGGACCTGCATATTAGTAGTATTTGGACGGGCTTAAGAAGAATCCCCCCCGGAGGGCTGGATTGCATGCCTAGGGGGCCCTCTGGGAAAAGGTGGGCCACACGATGAGTTGCCGGAGCAGGGTCTCTACCCATAAGGGACTTGCTCAGGCACAGCTCCGAGCTTAATGTGAGATGTCTCGAGGTAGCTCTTACTTGACTATTTCTCCCTTAAGGGATATATGGCATTACACGGATGCCACCACATTACATTATCTAATATAAACATATAACACGTGGCACAACATAAACACTATGCTATATATATAATGTTGTGTAATATGTAGCTATACAAGGGCTTGGGGGTACATCATAAGGGTATGCATGCCATTGCACTACATCACAACCCATGTGTCTATTTGTTTGGCTACAGCTTACGCAGGTATACATTCTTTATATATATACAAACATACATATGCTAATGGGAGGAGAGAAACAGGGGAAGAGAAAGAAGGCTAGGAGGTCTCTTGGGAAGGCTTCTTCCCAAGAGGCCTCTGCCTAAGGCCTTCACAAGATGAGGGTCTCTTGGGAAGGCCTATTCCCGAGAGACAACCAGGCGCTGCCGAGGGATCAGCCGTTGTCGAGGAAGAGACTGTGGGGAGGAGTCGCGGAGGGACCAAGCAGCCGAGAGCCTTGAGTGAGAGAGCTGCTGGGCTTTCCGAGAGACCCACTGATTAGTGGTTAAATATGTCAAATTCTATTATATTTTTATCCCTTTCCTATTAAATAAATATGATAATTTGACATTTATAATTGTTTTGCAAGGAATTATCTGGATTAAGCATGATGCAGTCAAAATTGAGCCAAAAATGAAGACATAGTCAGATGACATCCAAGCACATATGAAAAGAAGCCACATCCGGATGCATTCCAGCACATTCGAATAGAAGAATGAAATCCAAGAAGCATATCCGGATGTCTTCCAATCCATCCGGATACAAGAAAGAAGACCCAAAAGGCACATCCGGATATTACTCAATGCATCCGGATATCTTTAAATACATTTCAAGAAATGTATTCGGATATCACCCAGCATATCCAGATCCAAGAAGATAAATTAAGAAGCCACACATCCTGATGCCACTCAACGCATCCGGATATCTATTAAATTGTAAAACATGCGTTGGAGTCCGATTGTAATGTCTGTATGATGGGCAAAAATAAATTAATCTCTATCAGAGGGATGGGTAAGCGCATGGGTTATGGACTTTTGCAGAAGGCATGGCATAAGGAATTTTGCAAGCGCATGGGCTGAAAGAATTTCGGAGAGAGTGGGTTCTGAAATTTGGCAGAAGAACATTTTCAGAGTTGTCTGGAGATTCAAATTGAGCATCCGTTACTAGAGGGCTATAAATAGACCAAGAGCTTACACGCACCAGGAACGAAAAAAAATGGAGGCTACGGCTCGAGGATTCCCCATCCGCCATTTAACCATAATAAGGGGAAGAGAGCATTGTACTTCATTTTTCCTTTCTTTGTTACTTCTTTATGTTCATTTCAATACACTGTTACTTTCTTTTTCTCATTCTAGTTCTTCATTTCTGTTCATTACATTATGTAATTTCCTTTCGTGCACATTTACATTATGTAACTTTAATTCACAGTTAATTTCAACTTCAGTATTTACATTCTAGCAATTTAATTTGCGTCTCTTTAATTTTTGTCTCTTTAAATTCTGCAACTTAATTTCTGTATTTTATTTCTGTTCTTTCATTTTATGTTTTCACAAATGTGTGGCTAGTAAATTCTCGGCTAAGGCAAGGACAGTGTCCAAGCCAAGATTTCCCGAGATAGCCAAACTTCATTGTTTATGTTAAGGTGTTGAATTTAGTTTTGAGATTTTGGAAAATCATTTGGATTTGGATTGAGGTATATCCTAACTCAGAACCTTCATGCCATGTATGTGGGTTGCTTAACTTGGAAACGCCGCATCTCCAAATCTAAAATGTACAATATACATTTCGGTTTACGATGGTTGCTTAAGTTAGAGTCGTCATGCCATGTATGTCGGTTACTAGAATTAGAACCATCATCATCCCGAAACGTAATCAATAGCAAAGATCTTAAAACTAATTTAACCCGAGGATACTATCTTTTGTGAGTCTTGGGAAAATATTTGGATTGGCATTGAAATTGTCTTAATCCGAGACATTTGGTTTTTAGTTGCACATTCAATTTCCTTTACCCTAAAATCAGTTGAATTGGTCTGACAAACCCGTTCAACACATAAATATTTTTCGCTGCTTTCATTTCCGTTTTGATCTCCTAGTGAATCGACCTAGACTTTCCCAAAAAATTAAATTGTGCTACAGCGCATACTCGTACACTGGCGAGTATAAATGCCTTGTGCCTACATGTTTGTTTCTTCTTTATTTATTTTGTATGTGTTTGTTTGAAATAAATGCACAAGGTTAAGCGCAACCAACCTGGCTTTGAGAGGCTTTGCTTCTTTCCGAAAGGCTGCAATGGAGGCGAGATCCACGCTGCTGAGAGAAACCACGAGCTTTCCATGGCCCACAGAAAGGGAAGGCTTTCTTTCACGTTAGATCACTAAGAGAGGAGAATGAGGAGGCTTACGGAGAAGAGAAATGCGATCGCCTTCCGAGAGCACTGTCGCCATTGCCGAGAGCTTGGTGCCTTTTTCTGGAAGATGCTGGGAGAGACAATCTCCTTGCCGAGAGAGGATCGCCGAGGGGGAAGGCTCTTCGAGAGAGCCTTCTTCTTGTCGAGAGAGAAATGAGACCTCTCAGAGAGGCTTCTAGCCTCTTTGAGAGGGATTGCCGAGAGAGATTCTCTCTGAGAGAGGAAAATCTCTCTTAGAGAGAGATCGACAGAGAGCGCGAGAGAGAGAAAGTGAGCAGTTTGGAGGAAGGAGATGAACAGTGGCCTTCCTCCTCCCATTTGGCCAGCCTTTGACACCTTTTATATAGGGCCCCCAACTTTGTTTAATTATGGTTTTACCCCCTTAACCTCTATATTGTTCATTTTCTCTTCGATTTAAATACTTTTTTCACCGTTCGACCATGACTTTTTCTAGGAATTGAAACCTGAGCTTGGGACCACTTTTGGGATTTACTCGCCTTGAGCTTAATGACCGAAGTTCCCCTAGGCACCTAATGACAAAAATACCCCTAGGTGGACACTCAGGAATTCTATAGCATAACAGTAGCCCCCCAGTCTTTGCTTTGACTGCTACATCGAAGGGAAGACTAATGTCAGTCTCACGTCCACTTGCCCCGATGGATAAAATTGCTTTCTTAGGATTCACGGCCTCATGACGTCACTAAGACGAGATCACTCACTGAGGTATGGCTCAATAATCATATAAAGGCACAACCCATTATGCTGAGCAGGTGGAGAAAAATACGAAGGCGCAACTTGAGGCACCTAAAATAAGGAATGATCCACTTAAGGGAAGGATACTAAAGTACCTCCAGGGCATGGTAAAAGGGGATTCAAAGAAACCCGGGCCTTATTGGTAACACAACGCTAAGAAAATAGCCCAATGGCTCACAAGTTGGAAATAGGATTTTGGTTGTGGCCTAGAATATAAACAGAGATAGATTGGGTTTTGGGTGCTCAGGGGCACCAAGTTCTTTAGAGAATGGTTTTCAGGCACAAAGAAGATTACGCTGGTGGTTTTTCCATATTCAGACTTAGGGTTGAGCTAAGACGGATTTCTCTAGGATCGAAGTGCCTCAGCGGGTCTTATCCTGAGATGATGCATTTTCCCACAACAACTCTCCCTAATGCCTTAGATCATCGCTTATTCGAACTTGATCTTCTAGACTCCTACGAGTGTCTTAAATCAAAGATGAGAAATGATGCTACCAACCTAAAATCATTGTACCAAGAGCATTTCTCTCTCTTTCCATCATCAGTGGCTCTGCTTACCCTATCCCAAGGATTCCCTTGGTATTCTGTCAAAACAATTGGTGGAATATGGCTATCCATCTTCAACCATTCTCCCTGATTTAAACTAGTCTTTTGGGCAGTTAATGCCAATGCCTTTTCCACAACGGCCATCTATGCCATGACAACATTCCATTTTATCTTTCATTGAAGACTAGCAACTACTATCTCTTCTTCTCTTACCTAAAAATGTCCCCGAATACATTTTCACATTAGATCCATTCTCTATTCCATCTCTCTTCAGAGAGTTGTTATCTTCCGGTCTTCTAACATTACTAAATGAGCTCTCGAAGCTCTTAGCATTTATTTCTGGGACAAGACTGTATTCCTTAAAAGGAATTTCTAGTTCGTGCCTTAGATCAAACTGGTCTTCCATCTTTGTGGGTGCAACTTGTAGTCTTTGTTGAGATTTCAACTTCTCTTCATTGAATTGCTCTAAGCGATTTAAGATTTCCACATTTCCAACCTCGTAGGATAACGACTCGTCCTCTATGTGGCGTAGTGTGGCCTTGACCTAGGTAGCCTCTTTTTTGAGAGATTCAAGGTGCTTGGATGAAGCCTTTAGAGCAGCGCTAGCCTCCGCAAGATGATGAGAAGTGTTTTCCAAGTGTTGTTTGTGATAATTGTATATGTCAACAAGTTGTTGCAGGCATACGGTTCAACTTCTGCGAGCGATGTCGCAATGCTAACAAATTTTATTATTCATTGTTTGAAGGGTTGATAATCAACAAACAAGCCGTCCAGAGCCTTAAAAGATAAACTGACATCACTAGCCATGGTCTCGTGGTCACGAAAATCCGTCAACTCTAAGACACTAAGAAGCTAGCTCTGGATTTTCTTTGCTGCCTCGTGGAATGCCTTTTCATTTGATTATGTGATCTTGCCTCCTTGCAACGTTTTGGAAGGCTGCTTGAGACACTGTTACCTGTCGGGCAAAGAAGATTTCCTGTCGGGTTCAGCTGAAGACCGATCATACAACACAATGGTCATGGCCTCAGCATTCGATACATTGAAAATTAAGCCCCTAGATGGAGCAAACAGAAGTTGGCTGCACTAGCCCCTAAATTGGAAACTTAAAACTTGATGGACGACGGAATCCAAACAATTCCTTGCTATTGGAACCTGGAGGCTAGGCATAGCAGGATAGTGATGACTACCTGGGGCGAAGTTGCCCATGCAACTCTTATTATCCCTCAGCCTTTCGCCGGGCTACTACGGGGAATTGTGATGTGGCCATCTCTAGCCTGAACGTCTCGGTGGGTTTTAAGTATATGGGACGCCTAAAGCCAAACCATTTATCAGACTAGTTTTTTAGGCTAGATATGTCTTCATTCTTACCACTGAGTAGTTCTAAGGTGAGGTTACTCATGTCGGGTCGCTTGAGTTAAAACCAGGGTTAGGCGGAGCTTAGCGTAAAGTTAGAGCACATGCCTAGTCCCCCAGAGTCAGGCAAATCATACTTATCCTAAGAGCGGCCTAGTGATGATTTTTCAGAGAGTCACCTAACGTCCAATACCTGTTTCATTATTTTGGCATATTATGTGTATTACCTTTCGATTTGGACTACCCACTACGCGGTCTAGGAAGGGTATGTTGTCAAGCATTGACAGTTGCGTTCTTGACGAGGATCGAGGTATGCTTTCTAGCTTCTCCCGTTTACAATTGCAGCCCGAACTTGGGATCTCCTCACCATAAGAAATATGGATCAGGGTTTGCGTCTTTAGTTTGAACATGACGTCCATGCTTGACTTATGTAGCAACATTGGGTCATCATTGTGCTTCTTCTTCGACGCTTGCCATAGTCGCTCGGGTACGTTAAGTGAGTTACTTGTCATTTGGATTAATCATCGCCTAGTGATCTTTACTCTATATCTTCGTTAAGTCTCTTCATTCTGTCTTTTCCTGGGTTTTTCTACCATAGGGGATCTAGGTTTGGCCTGGGGTCTGTCGCTAAATTCCTCTAGTCGTTCCAAGTTTGCAGGAAGGCTTAGCACCATATCTGCTAAAGAGTTAAGGTTAGCTCGTAAGCTTAGCACCGAACTCTGGCAAGGGATCCAAGTTAGCTTACGGGTATGGCATCGGAACACATCCAGAAATTTAGGACAGACACTAAATCCTTATATGTGCTTGGTATTTCTTCACTATTTTCTTAGACTTGTTTGCCACAGGGGATCTGTGTTCGGCTCGAGACTTATTGTTGAATTTCCTCCAGATGTTCTAAGTTTGCAGGGAGGCTTTGCACCGGATCTACAGAAGAGTTAGCACCGGACTCACGTAAGGGATCCAAGTTAGCCTGCGGGCATGGCATCAGAATGCATCTGGGAATCCAGGAAGGTTCGAGGCCATTGCGCCAAATCACCACTAGGCGAGCTCGTTTGAGAAGGTAGGGTCATTCCCATTTCTTCCACGTCACTCCTTCGAGTCCGTTCGACACAGGGAATCTTGGTTAGACCTAGGACCCTTCTTTGAATTACCACCGATCATTCCAAGTTTGCCGGGAGGCTTTGCGCCAGATCTACCAAGGATTCTAGGTTAGCTCGTAAGCTCAGCACCAAACTCACACAAGGGATCTAGGTTAGCTTGTGGACATGGTATTGGAACACATTTGGTAATTCAAGTGAGTCCGGGGTCTTAGCACCAGATTACAATTCATTGAACCAGACTTCTTAGGAGATGGGCTTACCTTTACCTTTGCTGGCCTATTGCCGCCATACTAGGTAGTTCTGTCCATATAAAGCCTCATACGGTGACATTCCAATACTTGAATGGAAACTATTATTGTAGGCAAATTCTACCAAAGGTAGATGCTCATCTCAACTACCTTGGAAGTCTAGAACATAAGCTCTTAACATGTAACGCCCCACTTTTCCAAATACACAACGATGTAAAATATAAGCTAACATCACCACGGGTGTTATGGAAACCCTTACCAACGGAAGCATTGGATCGAACCTGAAAACTTAACCAAAGCTAAATAAATGGGGTTTCCACTATATTTCCTTCACAAGTCCAAGAAGTGCTCATGACTTCCAATACTCTAAAAATGACTCAACACATAAGCCGTAGGTACAGTTGTAGGACACCCACATACGCACACCTCTTACAACCTTGAATACCCTAGTTGCTATTACAACACATCATTGTAGTACAATTACATGTGTACGTAATAACTCAAAAAAAACCCCCCAAAACTAGCCAAGCATCATCTCCTTGCTCACGCTTGAACTGGTACCTGAAACACCTGACACTTCCAACATACCTGGAACGTGGAATGTTCCAGGGGCATCAACCCAAGTTAGATATACATCTAAGTGAGTGACTCAGAAAATGTAAGTACATGCGTGCAAATGCAATAATGCCATTATGAAATCCACCCCTGTGGTACCAATGCCAAGGTGTTGCAATCACCTCTGTGGTCATCATAGTCACTCCTGGCTCATCACCAGAGCACGAGGTCTTCCATGATGTCCCAAGAACTAGCCACAGTCACCAATACGAACATGATATATGACAAAGCAGAAGGAATATGCATAAACAAGGGAAAATATGACATGTAAGCCACAAAAGCATGATATGTAAGCCAACATCCACACACAAGTGAAGCAACAAATGCTCAAAGTGTCACAAAACATGCAGGAATCACTCACCTTGATCGGTTACCTTAGGAAGCACGGTTTACAACAAGCGGAATGAGTTTTCTCGCAGTTTTTCTTACTGCTTGGCACGAACTTCGAGAAAGACCAAAAAATTTTGTCAAGGCTTATTCTCCATCGACTTTCTCCCTTCTTTTTGGTAGCATTTCCTCTCTCAAACTCCTTTCCTTTTCCTCATTTCTTGGTGCCCAAAATGAATAACCCCAAATCCCTTATTTATAGGAAACTTCAGCGAACCAAATCGCACCACGTGTCGCGTCATCATTCCATCCATGTGCATCCAACCAAAGTGTGCCACGTGTCCTTGATATTTTGAACCTTCACATGTTTAATTTGATTTTCCAATATTCCCATCATTACATCCCACATGGTTTGATTCATTTTCTACGTTTCCATCATTACACATTTAATTAATAACTACATCCCACATGGTTAATTGCATTTTCCACATTTCTCATCATTACACTTCAAATCCTATCTCCAAGTGGCCAATGAATGCTTGCCACATGTCCTTAGAGATAATGTTTGGAGACTTTTGCAAACTTGGAAGCTAAGTAAGCTTTTCCTTAGCCAATCATGCAATGCCACCTCAAAGGGTCATTATGAGCCATCATGTGACCTTATCTTATCTTCCAAGTAACCCAATGGTTGATTGCCATGTGTTATTGAAGATAAGGCTTCATCATTTCTCCCATGTGCATGCACCACTCGTCTCTCAATTGAATTTAGTAGAGTTTGGAATCCAAAGCTCCATTTGTTTTGAGTGTTCACACTATGCTCATCATTACACCCATAATTATAAGATTTCAACTAATCCAATTGTGACACTTAGGGAGGACACTTGGCCATTCATGGTTTACCCATGGATAATATTTTGGGCTGATATTTTTAAAGTTTCAAGAAATGACGATTTGGCCCAAACTTTTTATGTAACTGCACTTAGACCCTTGCAACTTAGTCCCCGGGCTATTTTTAAATTTCACTTTTTGGTTCCTGAAAAATGGATAAATTACACTTAGCACCCCAAGATTTGAGGTAAATTACATTTTTACCCGACTTCAGTATTTACGATTTTGCCACTGGTTTAGAAATTGAATTTTTCCCTCAAGGCTTCCTCAATTCCTTGAAAGGGCCTATTTCCTCAAGTATTAGAACCTAACAATCTCAGGTATTACCTCATTTTTGATTTTGAAAATCTGGGGTGTTACACAACATATCCTTGAGAGTCTTGTAGTCCTCTCTGACTGACCATCTGTCTGCTGATGGAACGCCGTACTAAACTTCAACTGAGATCTTAGTGCATCATGCAAAGCTCCTAAAAAATGAGAAGTAAAATGAGGATCTCAATTTGATACAATATTGGATGGAACATCGTGCAATTTCACGATCTTCTCAATATCAATCCTGGCAAATCTGTTCAAAGGATAAGTCTTCTTGATAGGTAGAAAATGGGCTAATTTAGTCAAACGATCCACAATCACCCAAAACTCCCCAAAAATGAGAAGTAAAACGAGGATCTCGATCTAATACAATACTGGATGGAACACAGTGCAATTTCACGATCTCCTCAATATAAATCTTAGAAAATATGTTCAAAGGATAAGTCTTCTTGATAGGCATAAAATGGATTGATTTAGTCAAACGATCCACAATCACCCAATATTGCCATGGGTAAACCTATCACAAAATCCATGGCAATATTATCCCATTTCCACTCTCGAATAGGTTATGGAAGTAATAAACTTGCGGGTTTCTGATGTTCTGCTTTAACTTGCTGGCATACTGAAGATTGTGAAACATATTTGGTTACATCTTTCTTCATACCACTCCATTAATACTGTCGCTTTACGTCATGGTATATTTTCGCAACACCTGGATGAATAGTATAACGACTTTTGTGCGCTTTATTCAAAATTTCTTGCTTAAGATTTTCATGATTGGGCATACAAATACGTCTCTGAAATAAGAGTATACCATCACTCCATATAGTATATACCAAAAGAGAAAATTTCTCAATATCTGCTAAAATCTGTGCCAACTTCTCATCTTTTGATTGTTGTGTCTCGAGTAAATCAAATAACTTGGGTTGCACCCTCATATAAACACAACTCATCACTGAACTATCCTCTAGGGATGAAATTGATAAAGTACTCAATTGCTCCAATAACCTCCATTCTTGAACCATCATCATGGCCATAGAAGTTCCTCGCCTACTCAAAGCATCGGCTACCACATTAGCCTTTCCTGGATAGTATAAAATCTCACAATCGAAGTCTTTAAATAACTCAACCCAACATATTTGCCTCATGTTCAATTCTTTCTGTGATAGAAGATAATGTAGGCTCTTGTGATCTATATAAATCTCAACTTTCTCTTCATATAAGTAGTGTCGCATATCTTTAATGCAAATACTACTGCTACCAACTCCAAATCATGAGTAGGGTAATTCACCTAGTTTTTCTTCAATTGTCTTGAGGCATAAGCATTAACTTGACCTTCTTGCATGAATACGCATCCCAACCCTGAATAGGAGGCATCATTGTATACAAAATATTTTTCTCTACTTCTTGATATGGCTAAGACTGGTGCAGTAGTCAACTTCTGCTTTAATTCTTGGAAGGAACGGTCACACGTGAACTTCTCTCTTTTTCTTGTTAGCTTAGTCATAGGGGAAGATAAATGAGCAAACCCCTTAATAAATTGCCTATAATAACTTGCTAGTCCCAGAAACTACGTATCTCTGTCATTGTCGTCAGCTTTAGCCAATCTATAACTGCTTTAGTCTTGTTTGGATCCACTGAAATACCATCTCCATACACCACATGGACTAGAAATCCAATCTAAGTGAGCCAAAACTCACACTTGCTGAACTTGGCGTACAGTTGCTCTTCCCTGAGCCTCTATAGTACCAAAGTAAGATGTTCTGTATGCTCCTCCACATTAGGTGAGTAAACTAGAATATCGTCGATGAAGACAATAATGAAGCGATCTAAGTACTACGCAAAGCTTGGTTCATTAAATCCATAAAAAAAGCTGGGGCATTCGTCAACCTAAATAGCATCACCACAAACTCTTAGTGTCCATAGCGAGTCCTAAAAGCAGTCTTGAATGTCATCATCTCTGAATCGCACTAGGTGATATCCCAATCTCAAATGTATCTTTGAGAACAGTTTAGCTCCTCGCAACTGGTCCAACAAGTCATCCACTCGAGGTAAAGGATACTTATTCTTCACTGTCACCTGATTCAGTTGGCAATAATCAATACATGATCTTAAAGATCCATCTTTCTTCCTCACAAACAATAATGATGCACCCCACTGGGATGAACTAGGTCGGATAAAACCCTTCTCTATTAATTCCTCTAACTGGGCCTTCAACGCCTTTAATTCGTTGGGTGCCATTCGATACGGAGCCTTAGAAATAAGCTATGTACCAGGCAATAACTCAATAGTAAACTTTGCTCCTCTCCGAGGAGGTAATCCTAGTAGCTTATAAGGGAACACATCTTGGAAATCATGTACTAGTGGCACCTTGGATAACTTCCTCTCGCTTCCCTCATCGGTGGTCACAAAAGCTAGGTAAGCTTCACATCCATCATGCATCAGGTTCTTGACTTTCATCACTGAGATCATATGAATCATAGACATAGGCTGGACTCCTCTGTATATAAGACCGGTGTTGAGGTAGTTCAAAGTCGATAATCTTCCGTCGACAGTCAACATTTTCATAATGCCATGACAACTAATCCATGCCAAGGATCATATCAAAATCCTTGACATCAAGAATTACCATGTCTCCTAATAGCTTCTTATCATGTACTTCGATCTCACAATTTTCAAACATTTCTCTAGCCACCATAATCTTATCTCCCGGTGTAGAAACAATCAAATGATACGACAAAGAAATTCGGGAATGGGGAACATAACATACTGTGCACAGTGCAATAAAAGAATGTGTAGAACCAGTATTGAATAATGCACGCACATCATGACCATATAAGGATCAAATACCTTGGTTAGTCCCGTTGCCCTGCTGTGCCTTAGCTGTGGTGAGGGCATAAACTCTACCCTGCACCTGTCTCTCTGCGGGCGATGGATACCAAGCTAGTGGTTGTGTCGGTAAAGGTGCTGCTCCTGGACCCCTAACTGTTGGAGGCCTCTGATTCGCTTATTGGACTTTATTCTGAGGCAGTTGTGTACACCTGTTGGTTGTGTGTCCTTTCTGTTCGCACCTGAAACAAGTCACCTCTGGTGCGGGGAATGCTGCTTGATTCCTTGAGCAATCTTTCTTCTGATGCCCTTCTTGTCCACACTTGTAACAAACATTTTTCCCAGTAAGACACGGTCCTCCGTGCTTTCTCCCACATTGATTACACTATGGATTATTTTCTATATTGTTTCCTGGTCCCGCTATCCACTTCATCTTCTTGTTATTGGATGAACCCTGAGATGTACCTGTGCCTTTCTTGGCTGCTTGTGTCACTCTCCACTCGTTGCAATCTCGCTCAATAGCATACGCTCGCTGGACTACCGTGGCATAATCCACCCTCAAGGCTCCTCCAAAAGCATGTAAGATATCTACACACAATCCTCGCTGAAACTTGGCGGCTTTCTTTGCTTCAGTGGCACCAACTTTGGGGCATAACGAGATGAGGCTGTAAACTCTGCCTCATACTGGGCCACTATCTTGGTACCTTGCACCAACTCGATAAACTAGTAGACCTTCTGCTCCTTGACTCATGCTTGGCAATAAGCATCATTGAACACTTGTTGGAACTCGACCCATGTGGGTTCTCGATTCCCAAACCTCTGGAAGGCAGTCTCCCACCATCTCTCGGCATCACCTTTGAATAAAAATATGCTAAGTCGCACCCGTCGGTCGTCTGCACAACCAATAGATCGAAGATGCTTCTCTATCGATAGCATGCAATTCTCTGTCGTGACTGCATCTGTGCCTCCATGGAACACTGGTGGTCGGAAGGCCATAAATTCTTTTAGTAATTGATTCCCTGTATCTGCCTTCACAACTAGAATTGTTGGAGCGACTGACGGATCGCCTCTATTGCCTTCTACTTCTTGTGGTACTTGTGGTTGCCTCACCTAATTAGTAGCCAAGGTATCAACCACCCTCATCAAGCCTGCTAACATACGTCGCATCTTGGTAATCTCTTGCCGTAAGTCACTACCAGACTCCCCTGGTGAGATAGGCGTGGATATTGGAACTTCAACTGGAATAGAAGCAGCCTGACTGCTAGTATGGCGTCGTTCACCTCTATTACTCATCTTCTTGCATCACCACTTAGGTTTCGAATACTGTTAATTGGGCCAACTTATCTAATTGATGGACATAAGTCTTAACTCTACCCAACATCCTATGTGTGTACTAGAGACTCCTCAAAACATCGCTTTGATACCAATACTGTAACACTCCCTTCTCCTAGAACTGCCCAAGAAGAGGTGCTACGGGAAAATAAAATAAAACTAATTGATAAACTGAAATCTGATACCATAAATGAATATCTGAATCAACTAAAATAAAAACTTCGAGTCAACATAAACTGAAAATCATAAACTTTGTCTAAGGGACAATCCCTCAACTAAAATATAAAATAAACCTAAACTGATAAGATATCAACTAATCCCAGATATCTTTTTTCTTGAGCGACTCCACGTACACACACTATTGACCACTGCTGTTAAGCCCCACATCTTGTACTCCTCTACTAGGACCTGGAATGGTGAAGAGTACAAGGTGAGCTACAAAGCTCAGTAAGTAATAAGTTAGAAAGAATAACTGAAGTTGAATCAAAGAATATCGATACTGAAAAATTACTTACTGAACTTGAATTGAGTATAACCTCTATCTGTTAGCATTCACAAAATATAATTGACATAACTGTAAACTAAATGCAGGTATACAACTTTGGCTCATAGGCCCACATAACTGTAATATATATCAGACTGATTTAAATCCTACAAACATAAAAGTTGTAAGCACATACTGTGGGCAATATACTCCTAGCCCCTTGGTGGCCACCAAGCAGGCAACTCATAAACTAAGCTAATGCAATGCAATGCTCATATACATGCTGACACACGATATGTAGTGTTCTATATAAAGTCATACTCAATGCTTATATCAAAATATATGCACATAATCTCACGAAATAATGCTGAACATGTCATAACATCACATAATAGTATAAAATGCACAAGCTGTTATTATTATTATTAGAACCCAAATGTTACTCGTATTTTCCTTTAAAATACTAAATTTATTGATATTTATTTATTTATTTTTCTGAGAGTGCAATATGAAAACTTCCCAGGGGGGTCACCCATCATAGAACTACTCCTACTCGAGCATGCTTAACTTTGGAGTTTTGAAAATATTGGAACCAAATATGTGAAGGATGGAAATTTGGTGAGTGTTATACACCATAAGCCCATTTGGATATGGAATTGGCCTATCTGGATATAAGACACATGAATTTTGGATGGGTTGTGAGAGCCATCCGAATGAACAAGGTCTCATTCGGATACAAGACAAACAAAATTGGACACCTCCAAATACAATACAAAGTATTCGGATATCACTCACAATTCACAACAGACACAACCGGATACAAAGACGAAGCATTCAGATACCACTAAGACCATCCGGATACAATTAAAGGCCATCCGGATGTCACTCACAGAGACTTAATAAGCCATCTGGATATGCTCAAACCTATCTGGATGCTACTCACAAATTTTGTCAATTCTATCTGAATACGAGGGCTCTCATCTAGATGTTTACTATTATATATCACAGAAATGAACGATTACAGAGACTATTTTGATTCAAATCATAACCAAACTACACCGTTCTGAAATAAATCTTGGGAAAACAATCCCAAATGATACGAAACATTGACAAGGATGATTCAATGATGATATTGGAAGGAATCGCTATAAAGAAATCATGCATTGACTGATATAAACTCACTGTTCACACACATATATATATACATATACTAACTGTAAAAGAATTCTGAGAACTCAACAAAGAGTTATTGAAAAACTGAGATCAAATGCTAAACATGCTCCTGTAAGGAAGGTTTACAAGGAGAAGAATTTACCTTAATCTTGATTGGATTCAACGATTCGCTAAGCTTCTCCTATTCAAACACACTGCTATCTCTCTTGGCTCTCTCTTTGCTCTTGGCTTCTTGCTCCTTCACTGCGTGAGGAGAAACTAAGGCTCTATAAGGTTATATATATAGATATAAGAAACCCTAGAAGCCATCTCAATCTCCTACTATGATTTGGAGACTCTCAACTTCATCTCCCGCATGGACTCCCAATCACAAAATAACTTTTATTAGGTAATTAAATTCTAATAACCAATTCTTAAGTGACCTTTATGTCGTTGCATTTAATTTTCACTATAAATAAATAGAATTAAATGTTATTTAAATGCTATTCTCTCAATTAAAAATCTAAATTGCCACATTAAATAATTAAATGGCCAACTCTCTTAATTAAATACTTCAATAATTAATTAAATAATTCTAAATAAATACCGTGCCCTCTAACGGGTCGTTACACTTAGGGTTTGAGGGTCAAGAATGTCAAATCCAGTCGAGGTCCTCTTAGCTTATGGCAGTGCCTTCGACGACGATGTTATGGGGTTGGTTGCTACACCCATGGCCAAAGTTAGGCATGTTTGGGAGAAAGTAGCATTAAAACGTGTGATTTTGGATGAGGGCAGTAATAAGATTGGTGGTTTTGGACGAGGGCGATATGAGGGCTGGCAAGTCCAATTCATCCTCTGCTGCTCTAGTCCTCCCCCTCTCTCTGGAATTCCATAGCTCTGTCGGGGGGGGGGGGGGAGATGGTTGCTCTTGCCTTCCCATGGATTTACATCATTATGATGTGGTATATGGGTGGCTCCATTAGCCGAGGAGCAGCCGATAAGACTTCCAATTGATTTGAGCCATCTGCCCTGAGATCATGTTAGTTCTACTCGTGTTGCCAACATTGATTCATGTAAGGCCTCTGTAGTGGTGCCGACTTGCTAAGAGATGCTGTAAGGGGCTTTATTGATGGTGCATGTTCAACAGCTGCATTGGCCTTGTTGTGCTATAGCTTGATTATTGTGAGGTAGAGGGCTAGCTTGGTTGTATCTTTGTAGTATTGTAAGTTAATCATCAGGAATGTAATGAAGTGAAGGATTTTGTATGTTCGATGTATCTTGTAGTGAAATGAAGTAATGAAATGAAGAGTTTTTTGAGTACCTTGTAATTTATGTTCTTTCTTTCCTTTAGTGTTTGGATACTTTGACTATCGTGAGTACTGAGCGAGCCGAGGCTGCTGAACTTGCCTATTTTGGGGTGTGGCTTGGCGAGACCAAGGTGGTTCCTGGTTTGGTAGCACTTGTATTAAAAAAGTATGCGTAATAAAATGAGAAATTTCCCGAGTACCATGTAACTCCCGTTGCCTTTTTGTTTTATAGTATCTGTTCAGATATGTAAGCATTGGGTGAGCTGAGGTTACGGATTAGGTTATTGAGGAAACTCGAGGTTTGTTTGTGCTTGTTTGATGCAAGGATTGATTAGGATGAGAACGAGATGACTCGAGGTTTGTTCATGCTTGTCTGATACAAGGCCTTCATTAAATGGGACTAGCTCTGCCAATGCCTGTTTGATATAAGGCTTTGTTTATGTAACACCCCCGCTTCTATAACTAAGAGGCTCATGAACATATCTGGGGTGTTAAAGGAATCCTAATATACGGAAGCTGAAAGTAAAGCAAGATCGCTACGGGGCAAGCAGCGTAGTTCAAAATTTTTGAACCTTACCCCGATCCCGACAATTGGATCAACGTCGAAATCAAACAATCACATACATAATAAAATAAATCTAACCTTTAGATTTTTAAGTCATTTGTGGATTGAAGCCGTCCAAGTGGCCGGCCTCTAACTTGTGATATGCGGCACGCGTCCATTGGCGAGGAGAGCGGAATGGGAGTGCTAGCTCCTTCTCCTAACAAGGCTTATGAATGGATGGGAAAAGAATCGATTTTCAATTCTTGAAAATCAACAAAATAAAAATGGCTTAATTTGGGCATCCCATAAAAGGCTATATATAGAGAGGCAACCTCCTAGGGTTTCCCAAACCCTAATGGACATGGATTGGGCTAGCCCATTAATCCTAGTCCAACTAGAAATTAAAGTGGCCCAAATCTAATTCAAGCCCAAATATTTAATATTTAATATTTGGCCCAAATCTAATTTAGCCCAAATATAATATTTATTATTTAATATTTGACCCAAATCTAATTTAGTCCAAATATTTAATTTAATTTAATATTTGGCCCAAATACTTTATTTATCCCAAGTATTAAATTAAGGCCCAAATTATTAAATTAGAAACTTCTTTCTAATTTAATCAATTCCTATTTTAGGAAACTTTTTCCTTTATGACGACCCCTCGTCATATCGACGTCATTACGTCTGTTTGTTCTTTTCTCGTGAGAACTTACGACGGCACAACTTCTTGCTGAAGTGTCCCACTTAACCATACGTCCGCTTTCCTGGTTTAAGCCAGGGACCGTGCCTATTGCGTATGACTCATTAGGCTCTCAAATATGTTAGCAATGTGTCGGTACGAACACATAAGACAAGATTGGCCTCTAGCAAGGCATCATGCCTACCCAATTATTCAGAAGGATTCATAATCGGCAAATAACCTTTCAAGAGCATGGTTACCGTGTAATTCGATCCTCTCGTCAATGTATCCTATGTGATCTCAAGTTGGCAATGTGTTGCTTGATTTGATCACATAAGTCTTTCTTCAGTTATCTGGATATCTTCACTTAATAGAAAGTGAATCAATAACTCCTTATTGATCTCTTTCACCATGGCCATTGATTTAAAGTGAATATCTACCGGAGGCGCCTTAGATACATCATCCTCTATCAAGGGATAGACGAGTCCCATCTTGGTTACGCACCCATCTCCATAAGCCTCATGATATGCCCAACGATTGCCCACGTGCATCCTTTGTCTAGGCCCATCGAAATGATGTCAAAGCATATCGGTCTTCTTATGAGATGACCGTGACAACCTCAGGTCCAAAGATTAGTTACACCCATTTCGTATGAGAATTCCATCAACATATAACCAAAATGGATTCTCATGGCGAGTCATGTCCAGTGACATGTTCTCCAACATTGGTCACCTATGTACTTGTCTAGGCATCCCTATGCTTGTGGGTGTGAGACCCCCATTGCTATCACATAGCAAAAACATAGCACATACAAGTCTTGCCGCAATTGTCAATGTCCATTCTTGACATTGCTATGACTTGGGACATTTAATGATGTCGAGAAACTGTGATGCATCATCTCACATCTTTATAGATTAATCACAGTATACATCATATGGACTTCTATCTAGTTTCATCCGATCATTACATTAATAACAAGAAACTAATAGAACGATTTCTTGTAGAATTAAATAACTCTTTATTCAATATGAAATATGATTACAAATGTCAGTATACAATTTGCCCAATCTGATTGGGTCTAGAGCACCTACACTAATAGAAGCTAGGATCGAACCTGAAGTGGTAGGATTCCTATTAGATTATTATATAAACTTCGTACAACACTATATTACAACCACAAAATACAAGGTCCGATACATACTTTAATTAAAGTAATTCTAGCTACCATTAATATTACAACAAGTATCTTTCACACAGTATAGGAAACTAAAAGTACAAGATCTAAACATCTACCATCTTCTTATCTTTTTCGGAACTCGAGCTTGGGGTACTTGTAAAGTTAGACTTGCCTGGGATGTTGAATATCCTAGGAGTATGAACACTCAAGTTAGATAGCTATATCTAAGTGAGGTGGTTTGTGAAGTGAAGGAAATAAATGCATGAAAATGTCAAATAAATGAGATGCTATGCAATTTCTCCCCCTCTGTGGAGGCCCATGTCAAAGTGCTGCAATCACCCCCGCGCTGACATTTCCATCACACCAAATCCATTACACGATCCCCGACCATACATGTCAGCCCCCGAACTTGCCACAGCCATAAATGCAACGAAGTAGAATGAACATAAGGAAAGTATGCATGAAACATAAGGAAAAGTGAGATGCAACCACAAGCCTCACACAAATGTAATCAAATATGATCAATATGTACCAAATAGATGCATAAACCACTCACCGAAGTTTCCCACTTCTTGCTTGCACAAATCTAGGGCCGAACATCGCTCCAAGTGGACTGTTCTATAAAAACCGAGACCTTTTTGTATCCAAACCTAAGATATTTTTAGATAGGTAATTAGCCACTAAAAACATGAGGTTTCATGAAAAATTTCAAGCCAAGAAGGCCTTTCACGCACCCACATGCGCACCCACAAAGGATTCCACGCGCCTGGATGAGCAGCTCTGTTGGGCACGTGTGGCGCACGCGCCGGACGGACTTCGAACCTTGAAAATTAAAACGGCCATAACTCTCTCATTTAAACTCCGATTCGAGTGCCGTTTGAACCTACGAACTCTTCTTTCGACACTCTACGTGATTAAAAAATAAAAAATAAACTTACCTCGCAGATTTGGTAACTGTTTGCACGGATTTTGAGGTGAGCTCGTGCCTTCCAACGACTTGCTTTCGGCTCCTATTCGGGCAGGGTTTCCTTTCCTTCTTTCTAGCAGAGTTTCTCTCTTCTTATAAGCAACTTTCCCCCTTAATTTAGTGGCCAAAACCTAACCCAAATCATGCTTATATAGAGCCCTTAAATCCATAAGATTTGGACACTTGGCACTTGAGATTCACACCATAATTATTGCGTTCTTCCCATTATGACAAGTGGCTCTTGAGATATGAGCCTCATCATGACATTTTAAAGCCTTCGACGAATGGATTTTTGCCATGCGTCATGGAGATTTGAGCCATAATGATTGCTTTCATCCTACGGCGCCACGTGTTCTCGAGATATGAGCTATCATCATTACTTTCTTCCTACTATGCCATGTGTCCTTCGAGATATGAGCCATCATCATTGCTTCCATCCTACGGTGCCATGTGTCCCTCGAGATTGGTGCTTAATCATTACTTTTGATTTTCCACCCAAATTGTGCCACGTGTCCATGTAATCATTTATATCCATGTGTCTCCATCCAAACGGTGACACGTGTCCATGAAATCATTTCTACCCATGTGTCTCCATCCAAATGGTGACATGTGTCCCTTAATTGAATTTAATTTGGGTTTGAAATCCATAGCCACTTTTGATAACTTTTGAAATCCAAAGTTAAGTTTAAATAAACTTTGAAGTCCATTGCACTTAAGTCCCCTAAAGATCCTTGAATCTCACAAGTTCCCGAGTCTTCGAGAACCTAAAAAAAAATCGAGAAAATGCTTCATTTAATTAATGAAAATAGCTTACAAATTTTTGGGTATTACAGTTTGAATGGGATTGAGGTAACTAGAGGTCCATTGAGGCCAGATCAAGACTCGATGTTTGCCAATGCCTGTATGATACAAGGCTTTGTTTGAGCGGGGGAATTCTCCAAGGTCCACCCGCCAGGATAAACCCAGGCGCTTGGGGGTGGACTAACTACTTCTGTTTGTTCCGGCAGCACGGCTTAGCAAGATTGAGATGACTCAAGGTCTGTCGGTGCCTATTTGATACAAGGCTTTGTTTGAGCCAGGGAACTCCCCAAGGTTCGCCTGCCAAGATAGACCCAGGCGCTTGGGGGTGGACTAACTGTGTTAGTTTCTTCTGGCAGCATAACTTGGCGAGACCGAGGTGACTCGAGGTTCGCCGGTGCTTGTTTGATACAAGGCTTTGTTTGAATGGGACAGAGGTAACTCGAGGTCCGTTGAGGCGAGACTGAGAAGACTAAAGATCTGCCAATGCCTGTCTGATACAAGGTTAGATTTGCCATTGTCTGTGAAGAGATAGCTTATTAAGATAAAAGATGGTCTTCAAAATGAGAGACTTCCTTTAGAGTGAATGAAGTTTCGGGATAATAGTCTGGTGTGAGGATTCCGAGTGCTGGTAAGAAATAAGAAAATTTGGGCTTGGACCCATGTAAGGACATAATAAATAACAAATGGAAGTAACTCCCTTGATTAAGTGAAGTGCACTCAATTTGAGTGATACAATAAGATAGTTATTTAGCTATAGTATTTTCACAGGCTGACTGTGTTCCATGATTTGGGCAGCGGTTATCCCAAGAGCTCGGCTAGGTGGTGGGCTCCGTTGTTGAGGTTGTTAGTGACTTGGTAAGGGCCTTCCCAATTGGTGTTAAGTTTTCCTTATGCTGGTTGCTTCCTTAGGCCTTCAATCTTTCTAAGGACCAGGTCCCCCTCTTGGAATCTTCTGGGTTTAACCATTTTGTTGTATTTCTGAGCTTCCATTTGCTTGGCAACCTGTTCATGGATATCGGCTTGGTCTCGTTGTTCTTCATTGTTGGTGTCTTCTTGGAAATACTATCGCCTGGGACTGGGTTCCTTGATTTCTACCGGTATCATAGCTTCGGACTTGTAGGTTAACCGAAAAGGGGTTTCCAAGGTCAAAGTTTGGGTCGTTGTGTGGTATGACCATAAAACCATTGGCAGCTCTTTTGGCCATGCGCTCTTAGCTTGATCAAGTTGTTTCTTCAGTCTGGCCAAGATGATTTTGTTGGCAGCTTCTGCTTGGCCATTGGTTTGTGGGTGTTCGACCGAGGTGAAGACCTGGTGGATGTCGAGTTCTTGGTAGATTTCTCATAGTCTGCTGTTATAACGACTCGTTAGAGGGCCCAGTATTTATTTAGAATTATTTAATTAATTATTAAAGTATTTAATTAAGAGAATTTTCTATTTAATTATTTAATGTGGCAATTCAGATTTTTAATTGAGAGAATAACATTTAAATAGAATTTAATTCTATTTATTTATTGTGGAAATTAAAGAAAGGACATGAGGGTCATTTAAGAATTTATTTTTTAATAATTGAATTAGGATTATATTGATATTAAGGGATTATGATATCCAACCATGAGAGAGCATTGGGTTTAAGTCTCCTAATCCCAATAGGAGAATGTTTAAGAGTCTCCAAATTCAAATAGGAGCTTGAGAGGTGGTTTTGGTTTAAAGTCTCCTAGTTATAATAGGGGAAGGAGATGGGCATTAGGGCTTCCTATAGGCATATATATATATATATAGCCTTATTAGTCATATTTTTTGCACGCTGTGTGCAGAATAGAGAGGCTAAGAGATAGTAGAGTCTTCAAGATCGTTCAAGGGTTCGATTAGAGAGTTCTATCAGGTAAGTATCTTCTCTGTAATTCCTTTCATTATAGATTCATGTTAGTCCGTTCTTAGTTTATTCAAGAACTCCTTGTTTAAGTTTCAAATTATATAGATACGTGTATATATATATATATGCGTTTACAGTGAGTTTATATTAGTTCATGCATGATTCTTCCAGCGATTCAATTAAATATTATCTTTGAATCATCCCTGATATTGTTGCATGTCGAGTGGGATTTGTTTTCCTAATATTTTATTCAAAATG
The DNA here is from genome assembly GCF_014633365.1 of Diospyros lotus. Lineage (NCBI taxonomy): Eukaryota > Viridiplantae > Streptophyta > Magnoliopsida > Ericales > Ebenaceae > Diospyros > Diospyros lotus. The sequence continues at coordinate 28,581,347 of NC_068349.1, forward strand.
GTGTAGTTCCATTAAGATTTGTTTAAAATTCAAGTCTCTGTGTTCGTTCGTTTCTGGGATTAAAAGTTGCAGACATCCGAATAGGTTTCCTCATATTCGAATAGATTTTTTAGAGTATGTGAGTGACATCCGGATGGGCTAGAGGCTATTCGAATGTGTCAAAAAGTTTTATGCGAGTGACATCCGAATAGCCATTATTCATATCCGATGGTCTTAATTATATCTGGATGCTTTAGTTTCGTATCCGAACGTGTCAGTATTAATTTGTGAGTGATATCCGGATACATTGTGTCATATTCGGATGTGTTTATTATAAGTGGTATCTGGATACATTGAGTTGTATCTGGATGTGTTCAGTGTGATATCCGAATGCCTTTCTCATACATCCGGATGAGTCAAGTTGATAACCGGATGCCTTATTCCATATCCAGATGCCCTTCTCAACAATGAATTTCATATTTGAATAGTTTCCAGTTATATCCGAATGCATCAGTGAGATATCTCGATGGCCAAAATCATATCTGGATGTCCTAGTTCATATCCGAATACATATTAGCATATCCAAATAACTCGTTCTTTGTGCCTCTTAGTGTATCCGGATGACTTGATTCATATCCAGATGGCTATCTCATATCCAGATGGGTTTTCCTAGGAATTCCAATAAGCTTCCAGAGAGTCCTAAAACAAGTTTTAATTAAATTAAAGTATTCAATGTCCTTAAATATTGAATGCCAAATATGATAAGTCTAATATGCCCATACCATAATTCATAGAATCTTTGTATTTCAATATAAGTGATGAAGATCAGATTACATGTTTAGTATTTATTATGACATGTTCAACATTATTTCATGAAATTATGTGCATACATCTTGGTATGAGCATTGAGCATGACTTTATATGAGCATTGCATTATGCGCGCCAGGCGGCTTAGTCTGCGGGATCCCACCAGTATCAGTTTTAGTTACAGCTCAATTATGAGTTGCTAGCCTGGTGACGACCAAGGGGCCAGGGGTTTATTGCCCACAGTATGTGCTTACAGTTTTTATGTATGCAGGATTTAGATCAGTCAGGTATGTATCAAATTATGTGGGGCTATGAGCCAAAGTTACATACCTGCATTTATTTTACAGTTTATGTCCATTACACTTTTATGAATGCAAACAGTCAGTGATTATACTCAGTACAAGTTCAGTAAGTATTTTATCAGTATTGATATTCTTTGATTTAGCTTCAGTTATTCTTTCCGGCTTATTACTTGCTGAGCTTTGTAGCTCACCTTGTACTCTTCACCATTCCAGGTCCTAGCGGGGGAGTACCATATGTGGAGCTTAGAAGCAGTGGTCAGTAGTGCGTGTATGTGGAGCCACTCAAGATAAAAGATGTATGGGATTAGTTGATGTCTTATTAGTTTAGGTTTATTTTATATTTTAGTTGAGGGATTGTCCCTTAAATAAAGTTTATGATTTTTAGTTTATGTTGATTCATAGTTTTTATTTCAATTGATTGAGATATTCATTTATGGTATCAGATTTCAATTTATTAGTTAGTTTTATTTTATTTCCCCGTAGCACCTCTTCTCGGGCAGTTCTAGGAGAATGGGATGTTACAGTTGTTGGTGAACTAGGTGCTGTTGTCTGAACTCAGCACTTCGGGGAGGTCGTATCGACAAACGATATTCTTCCAAATGAATCTCCTGATCCTCTCGGCGATAATAGTGATTAGGGGCTCGGCTTTGATCCATTTGGTGAAATAGTCGATTGCCACCACAATGAACTTGAGCTTTCCAGCAGCGATTGGGAAGGGCCCGATATCCCCCACTTATGAAATGGCCACAAGTTACTGAGATTGTGGAGCTCATCTGGTGGGGAATGATGTGCACTCACTAACCTTTGGTATTTGTCACAGTGTTTTACATAACCCATGCAATCACTCCTCATTGTCGATCGATAGTACCCGGTCTCAGTACCTTTGTTGCCAGGGATCGTCCTCTGAGATGGCTTTCGCACACCCTTCATGTACCTCGGTCATAATGTATGTGGACTACTCGGTGTTGACACATTTGAGGAGCGGTGTGGCAGAGCCTCTTCTATATAACTAGCTTCCGATTTAGGTAAAGTAGTAGGCCGACCTCTTGAGTTTCTTGGCTTCCTTGTCCTCGACAGGGAGCATTTCTTCTCATAGGAATCAGATGATGAGGGTTCCCCAGAATTCTAGTGCTGCCTCCACAACTTGTACGTCAGGTAGGTTGATAGTGGGCAAATCTAAGGCCTCTTGTACAACAGATTGGTTGTTCTTAGGTTTTTTGGTGTTGGCCAGCTTTGAGAGTAGGTTTGCCTATGCATTTTTTTCTCTAGGAATATATTCAATTTGGAAGTATTCAAAGGACTAGGCTAAGGTTCTGACCTTGTTGAGGTATTGGCCAAGTTGTGGCTCCTTTGTTTGGAATTCGCCCTTGACTTGATTAGTTACCAATTAGGGATCACTCCTGGTGACCATTAGGGCTACTCCCATTTCTTTTACTAAATTTATCCCGGCTATGAGGGCTTCATACTCTGCTTGGTTATTGGTTGCCTTGAAGTTGAAGCGCTGGGACTGTTTGAGCGTCAGCCCACTAGGTCCTTCCAAAATAATTTCGGCTCCGCTTCCCTTGATGTTGGAAGCTCCATCGATGAACAATACCTAGGGATTAGACTTTGGGCTCGGATTAGAAGAAGATAACTCAGCCTAAAAATCAGACAATACTTGAGATTTGATATGCTTGCGAGGCTAGTACTATATATTGAATTTGGAGAGCTCGACTGACCATGCAATCATCCTTCCTAAGACTTTTAGCTTTTGAAGCACCTGTCAGATTGCTTGATCGGTCTGGACCTTGATCTGGTGGCTTAGGAAGTATAGCCTAAGTTTTCGAGCTGCGGTTATTAATGCTAGTGTTAGCTTTTCGATCTTCTGGTAGCGTAGCTCAGCTCCTTGAAAGGTTTTGCTGACAAAGTATACTAGTCATTACGACTTGTCTTCCTCCCTGACTAACACTGCACTAAGGGAATTATCGATAACAGAGAGGTAGAGTGACAACTCTTCCCTGGGCTTTGGTTTTGAAAGGATGGGAGGTGCTGCCAAGAGATTCTTAAGCTCCTGGAAAGTAGTTTCTCATTGTTCCGTCCATTGGAACTCTGTTGTCTTTTTTAAGCATTGGAAGAATAGTCTTTTCCGATCTGTAGATCTTGAGAAGAAGCGAGATAGAGCTTTTATCTACCCCATCAGTTGCTGGACTTCTTTTATGTTAGCAAGGTTGCGCATCTCAAGGATGGCTTTGCATTTGTTAGGGTTAGCCTTGATTCCCTGACTAGTTAGCATGAAACCGAGGAATTTTCCAACTTGAACCCCAAACGGGCACTTATCAGGATTGAGCCTCATGTTGTTTCGTGGAAGTTGGCCGAAGATCTCGGATAAGTCTAAGCAATGGTCTTGGCTTTCTGATGTCTTGGCTACCATGTCATCAACATAGACTTCAATTTTTCGGTCGATCTGTTTGGAAAAAACCTTAGTCATCAACCGCTGATATGTCATGCCTGCATTCTTTAGTCCAAATGGCATGACCTGGTAGTAGAAATTAGCATTTTTTGTGATGAACGTTGTCTTCTCTTCATCTCTAGGGTGCATTCGGATTTGGTTATAGCCGGAGTAAGCATCCATAAAGCTTAAGTGCTTGTATCCGGAGGCTGCATCTACAAGTCGATCGATGTTGGGTAGTGGATACGAATCTTTCAGGCATGCTCTATTTAGGTCGTTCAAGTTGATGCAGATTTTCCATTTGCCTAAGAATTTCTTTACCATGATTACATTGGTAAGCCATGTGGTATACGAGACTTCTCTAATGAATTCGGCTTTGAGGAGGTTTGTCGTTTCTTCGACTACCGTGTGCTGCCTTTCCTCTCTTAGCTTTCTTTTTTGTTGGGAGACCGCTCTAGCCTCCAAATCTAGCTCCAGTCTATGGCAGATGAAAGATGGGTCAATCCCGGGCATGTCGGCAGGCATCCAAGTAAAGAGGTCGACGTTTTATTGGAGTAGGTTGATTAACCTTTCTCTCAACTCTTCTGGTAATGTGGAACCAATGTGGGCAACCTATTCTAGGCAGGAACTCGAGCTCATAGGGTGGAGATCTTTTGTGGGTTGAGGGAGACTGTCCGAGAGTTTGCCTTATGGGTTTAGCTCAATAGTATTTACACTATGGTGTGGGGCTTGGCTGTTAACACCCGCGGTTTGGCTACCACTATTGGAGGCTTGGTTTCCCTTTGTCATCCTTGTTGGGTCTAGAACTTTGAGCCCTGAGGTTATCATGGTAACCTGTCAGGGTTCCTTTTGGTTGGGGTGGATAACTCCAACCTTAGTGGATGACATTGGGAATTTTATAGCTAGATGGGGAATTGAAAAAACTACACCCAAAGTGTTGAGAGATGGGCGACCAAGTAATGCGTTGTATGCTGTCTGGCAGTCATGACTAGGTACCTGATACTGATTGTTTTAACAAGAGGGGCAGTTCCAAATGAAGTCAATAGATCAATGTACCCCTTGACGCCAACCTGCTTTCTGGAAAAGCCGATTAGATTTCCAAGGAATGGTTTCAGTTCTTCTTTCGGGATTCCCATTCTTCGTAGGGTCGACAGGTATAGAAAATTGGCTAAACTTCCTTGATCAACGAGGACCTTTTTCACCAGGAAGTTGGTAGCGATGATTGAGACCACCGTGGGGTCGTTAAGGTTCTGATCGATCCCTTCAAAATGCTATCGATGAAGCAGATTACAGGGTGTCAGGCCATCTTTCTTAGCCTTCTCTCGACATTGTTTATTGACATTACTGCTCGGAGGTGCCGCTTTGCCGAGCTTGAATCTCCTCCTCCCGCGAAGCCTCCGGAGAAGGTGTCAATTACCCTAGTTATCTGATTGGCCCGGGGTGGCTCGATATTCTGCTTATTATCTTCTTGAGGTCGTCTCTGGGGGCTGCAGCTCCTTTGCCTGCCTGGATTACCCTGCGGGGACCGCCTTTGGTTTGGTTTGTAAGTGTACTGGCAGAGGTAACCAATTTTAACCAAACGCTTGATTTTGTCCTTCAGGGTAACACATTCTTTTGGTGTGTGCCCGAACATGCGATGGTAGTCACACCACTTGCTGGTGTCGGTATTGCCATGGAGTGGCTGCTGGTTCTAGGCATCTAGAAGCGGGATTATTCTTGAGTTATAAACTTCCTGGAGGATTCTATTTCTCCCGGCTCTCAGGGGAGTGTAAGTGTCATAGTGCAGTTAGGGTGGCATGGGGAGCCTGGATGGGTCATTTCGTCCTTTGTTGTGATATTGATTTTCTAGTTTTTGGTCGGTGTCCCTCTCGAGATTGCGCTGATGTCCGGTGGAAGGCCTCGGCTGATGGATTGATTATGGCCGTGCTTTGGCTAGACATTGTTGTGTCAGGAAAATGAGGCCTCCTCCATGTTTATGTATCCTACTGCCCGTATCTTGAGATCATCTAGGATGGTGGGAGGCTTTTGGGCCAGTGAGTCAGTAAAGAGGCCCGATTTTATCCTGGTCATGATAGCGTGCAAGGAAACCATCGGGTTGATATCCCTGATTTCGATGGCCTCGTGGTTGAACCTATTTAGGAATGCTCGGAGTGGTTTGTTAGTGTTGGTGCCCTAATGCTAGATTTAGATGGTATCTGACATTTATATTTATGGGACTAATGATGTAATTCTTATAATATGTAATAAAATATGTTTCATATTTAAGGTCATATCTTCATTCATAGCTCTCCAATCATTAATATGAATGAGTCCTTAGATTTCTTGTTAAAGGTCTTATTCTTAAGTGTTAAGAATATGTGACAATTGACCTTTGTAATAAGGATGTCTTAATGGTTATTCCTAGTCCTTTAACTTCTTAGATGGGGACTATAATTAGTCGAGTACGGACTGACACATGGAATACTACCTTTGATTAGTATGAGATGCTAATAATAAAGGATGGTGAGTCGCATGCAATAATCCATGAGATGGATATAGTATACATGTGGGTAGGTGCTAGTGGAACATTTACTGAATGTGACGCAGGTGATAGATCACATGGCTCAGAGGATCTATGGTCTATCACAGGCTTCCTTTGTGTTACTGGTCCTTTGACCAGAGGCAACGCAGTTGTCTTATGTGTCGGTGCTAGGGATTTCTCATTGTTAAGAACCATCCAGTTAGCGGGTAGAAGATGCATTGTGTGATCCCTGTGTAGTGGCACATGGAGGCAGGTGATTGCTAATGGGATCCATCGACCTCTAGTGTGAGCTGAACATCCTATGCGATCAGTGGTGGTCATGATTGTAGAAACCCCTAGTCAGGGTACACTTGATTGGAAAGTATTCCAATGTTGAAAAGAGTTCCGATGTGTCGTCTCAATCTCACCACACTGATTTTGGCATAATCATCGAGTTAGTGAGTTTGATCAGTCTATGACTCTCACTCGATCGAGATGATAACTGATGGAGGGATTATATAACATGGGAATTGAAAGCCCAAATAGGTTATATTCTGAAGTAAGAATTCATTATTAGTAGGATTCCCTTAACATAATGTTAGTTATCATTCAGGGTCTTTCGAGGAGATGGAGAGATCCTCGTTATAGACCAACGGTGTTTACTCAACATCAAAGAGTTGACGTGTTTTGATTGCTACTTAGTAGTGAACCTAAAAGGTCACACGCATATCTGGGTGTGATGGTTGACTAAGCGATTAAGGCTAAAATCGTCATTAAGAGTTAATGGATCGGGTTAAATGATTAATTAATAAGGAGCAATCGTCAAGAGTTGACGAGCATGCCATTAAGAGTTAACGGGGGCCTTAGTGTCATTATGAGATAATGAAAGTGCTATTAAGAGTTAATCGCGGGCCTAGATGCAATTTTTTGGAAGTTTTAAATAAGGGGCAAAAACGGTCGATAGCTTTGGGAACTGGTTAACCGGTTTCAAGAGAAATGGTCGATAGCACCTTGAGAGCGGTCGACCGCTTCTGTCACAGAGGGTCGCAATTCCTCAATCCATTTGTCATATATAAAATGATTTTAAGGCACGTGGCATAGGAGGATGAGAAGAGAGTCGGTGTATATCCTTCTTGTCATCCCTTGGTCCCCCCTCTCTCTCCTAATTGGATTTGTCCAATTGGGTGGGTATTGGTGTTAGTGTAGGTGCTCTAGACCCAATCAGATTGGGCATGTTGTACACTGATAATTGTAATCATGTTTATTATTTGAATAAGGAGTTGTTCAAATTCACAAGAAGTCATTCTATTAGTTTCTTGTTATTATTGTAATAATCGAATGAAACTAGATAGAAGTCCATATGATGTATACTGTGATTAATCTATAAAGATGTGAGATGATGCATCATAGTTTCTAGATATCATTAAACGTCCCAAGTCATAGCTACGTCAAGAATGGACATTGACAATTGCAGTAAGACTTGTATGTGCTATGCTTTGGCTATGTGATAGTAATGGGGGTCTCACACTCATAGGCATGGGGATGCTTAGATAAGTACATAGGTGACTAATATTGGAGAAGGTGTCACTGAACAAGACTCGCCATGAGAATCCATTTTGGTTATATGTTGATGGTATTCTCATACGAGATGGGTGTAACTAATCCTTGGACCTGAGGTTGTCATGGTCATCTCATAAGAAGACCAGTATGCTTTGACATCTTTTCAATGGGCTTAGACAAAGGCTGCATATGGGCGATCATTGGGCATATCGTGAGGCTTATGGAGATGGGTGTATAACCAAGATGTGACTCGTCTATCCCTTGATAGAGGATGATGTATCTAAGGCGCCTTCAGTGGATATTCACTTTAAATCTATGGCCATGGTGAAAGAGATCGATACGGAGTTATTGATTCACTTTTCATTAAGTGAAGATATCCGAATGATCGAAGAAAAACTCATATGATCATAATTAAGTAACACATTGCTAGACTTGAGATCACATAAGATACATTGACGAGAGGATCGAATTACACGGTAACCATGCTTGTGAAAAGTTATTTGTGGTTTATGAATCCTTCGAAATAATTGGATATGCATGATTCCTTGCTAAAGGCCAATCTTGTCTTATGTGTTCATACTAACATATTTCCAACATATTCGGAAGCCTATTGAGTTATACTCAATAGGCACGATCCCTAGCTTAAACCAGGAGAGCAGACATATGGTTAAATGGGACACTTTGGCAAGAAATTGTGATGTAGTAGGTTCTCACGGAAAAAGAACAAAGAGACGTAAAGACATCAATATGACGAGGGGTCGTCATAAAGGAAAAAGTTTCCTAAATGACAATTGATTAAATTAGAAAGTAGTTTCTAATTTAATAATTTTTTATTTGTTGGAGTGGCAAATAGGAAATACAATATATTTGGGCTTAAATTAATATTTGGACTAAATAAAGTATTTGGGCCAAATATTAAATTAAATATTATATTTGGGCTAAATTAAATTTGGGCCAAATATTAAATATTATATTTGGGCTAAATTAGATTTGGACCAAAAATTAAATAATAAATATTTGGGCTTGAAGTAGATTTGGGCTAAATATTTTATAAATGGATTTGGGCCACTTAATTATATTTCTAGTTGGACTAGGATAAGCCCACTTTAGATTCTAGTTAAACTAGGATTAATGAGCTAGCCTAATCCATTAGGGTTTAAAAAACCCTAGAAGACTTCTCTATAAATACCCTTTTATGTTGCCCAAATAGAGAAATTAATGGTTTTGTAGTTTTTCAAGAGTTGAAAAACGAATGCCATTCACTCTTCCCCGTTTCTTTTTGGCATTGGTTTGAAACATGGGCGTTCTTTTTCGTCCATACACAAGCCATAAAAAAGAGAAAGAGCTAGCACTCCTATTCGGCTCTCCTTGCTAATGGACGCGTGCCGCGTATCACAAGTTAGAGGTCGGATGCTTGGATGGCTCGAATCCGTGAACGAATCGAAAATCTAAAGGTTAGGTTTATTTTATTTGTACGTGAATGATTTGATTTCGACATTGATCCAATCACCGGGATCGAGGTAAGGTTCAAAATTTTTTAACTACGCTGCTTGCCCCGTAGCGATCTTGCTTTACTTTCAATTGGGATTCAAGGGTTTTGCTTATTTGATATATAAGCAAAATTGGAGAAGAAATGGTGGTGACGTTGCATTGGTTTTTCTCCCAAAAACCCTAGCCCAAATCCTTCTTGTTCTGGAGAGCAAAAACCCTCTTTGATTAACTTCTTCCATAGCTCCTCATTTCTCCATTGCTATTGTAGCAATCTAACCATATAGATAGTCTATATTGGTTAGGAGTTTTTTCCTTTGAACCAAATATCAACCCAATCTCCCTCACTCTCTCTGTCTAGCACATAGAGTGAGTTGAGGGACTTGACTATTCGCTGGCGCGTGGACTGACTAGGCTTCTTATGCTTTCGGGAGTCAGTTTGGTCTAACCAAAATTCGTTCGGGAGCTGTTTGGAGCAAGGAGTTGCTGCCATCGGGAGTATTTCAGCTTCTACATTGGCCTTCAAGAGTTGAAAGGAATACTTACTAAACCCCCTATGGCATGGTTTAGTTTTGTAGAGCATATAAACATCGAAAGGAGTCTTGCAAGGGCATTTTTTAGTTTATGTTTCAACTGTCATTTTATTGGTTTTTTTGAAAAAGTTCTGAAAATTCGGTTAAACCCTTGAATTGATACTCCAATAGTTGACATTTCTTATCATGGGTCATGTTCCTCCTGCTTTAAGTTGATGAGACTGGCCGATGTCTTGAGGTGGGCTTGGCTTGTAGAAAATTAAGTGAGGAAACATGTGGCCACTCAGCAAAGTCATGGATGGAGTTCAGCTCCAGGGATTTGAACCATAACATGGCCGATTTTTTCAACGTGCTGGGAAAGGACCGGCACATGATCAGGTCCATACCTCCGCTTAGTAGCATTACAACATTAAACATGGTGAGGTACTCCTAAGGATCTGTAAAATTGTCGTAAGGCTCCAAAGTGTTAGGAAGGCGAAAGCCTTTCAGCAAAGGGACGGTCATGATGAAGTCGAAGAAGGGGTGGGTTGAAGAATATAAGGACACGGAAAGTGGAGGAATAAGGGTGTGGATAGCTTGATGGTGTTGGTGACTTGGCGTTATAGTTGAACCGCTCGCTACATTGGTTACGCTGTTGGTTTCGGGTTAGCTCCCTAACTTGGTTTTGAAGCTGTTGGACAGTCTGGAGGAAGACCTCCATGGCGAATGGGTTTTGTAAGAGGTGGTCGGTGTCATTCAACTCCTGGATAAGGGCGCTTCTAGTTTGCACCATAGTAAGGTGATGGGATTGGCTTGAAAGGCTCTAGTGAGATTATGGGATAGGTAAGTTTTATTGGGACCCACAGTGGGCGTCAGATGTTCCTTTCTGACAAAAAAAATGGTCGAAGGCGAGCCTGCAACAACAAGGGACTGGCTCCGATAATCGGTCTGTCAGGGGGGCAGCTAGCACCTACAAGCACTCTGACGCTCGAGTGAGTAAGGGAGTAAAATGGCAAAGTATCAATAGGTTAGAGAGAAGAACATACCTTGGCTCTGAAGAGAGGTGGTTCATATAGAAAGAGTAGAGGTCATCCTTCATGCATGCATCGTGTTTTTGCAGGGTGATGGGATTGAGTATCCGGCGCTGGTGAAGGCTCCCAGGTGATAACATAGTGTCGACGGGACCCTTATTAATGTGGATGGCATTTGCCATTAATGAGGATGGGCTCTGCGATAAATGAGAATGGGATCTTGAAGGGACACGCAAACACCCAGCATGAGGTTGTAATGATGTCGCTGCAAGCTAGCGCAGGGCCAAGATCGAGCCACAGTCTCAGGGCCGTGATCGAACTTGGGACAATTGTTGGGCCGTGAGAAATGGGCCGAGATTGCGCTGGGACGGTCCATATATTTTGTTTAGGAAATAAAAATTAACTACGTTAAAAATATTTGAACTCATTGACTTTTGAAACAACTTTATTACCGTACCAAGACTCATTTTGTTTAAACTTTACCTAAAAGAATTAAAATTTAAACAATTATTGTCAAACGCCATGCACCTACTGAATTTTCACTTAAATTTTTTTATTTCTTTTTGCACACGCATAACATGAGCTACCCCTTTAATCTATTACATAAGAAAATAGGGCCAGCCCATCATTAGACCTAAAGAGATGGGCCGACCTTAGGCCTAACTCATTAATGCAAAATAAGGCTAGCCTCAGCTCGTGTGCCTATTTAAAGTGAGCTAGCCGATCAGGCTCCCAAGCTGAGTTGGGCTCGAGTTTGCAAGCCTTAACAGGCTATGCTTAGTAAAAGCTTGCCAGATAGATTAATTTTTAAAATAGTTTGAAAACAAATTTTAAAAATATATTTATTTAATTAATATTTAAGATATAAAAATATTTTTAAAAGTGCATATTATACTTATAAAATAAAAATTTAGAATGTAGAAATTAAAATTTTGAAAATTGAAACTTTTAAATAGTTTACAATTTTACTTTTAAAGTAGTATTAAATTATATAAATATTTAAAAGTTATAAAAATTACTTATGTTGTTATCTAACTACAACAATGAATTTATAGTGTGGGAGAATGAGACACGAGTGACCTAAGGAGATTTGATTGAGTCTTCTAAATGAATGATTCTCAGGTCGAGTGAGTCTCAAAACGACGAGTGATCCTACTGAGAAAGAAGTCGATTAGGGGCATGGGTGAGTGTCCCTGCGTGGACCCTTTAATGTCTAAGTCAGTCTCTGAATGAAGTGGAAGCAATAGCTTTAGATGAAAGAGAGTTTGAGTACTAGTGTGAGAGGACCTGAGTAGAGCCTTTTTTTTATAGAGAGGGGAAAGATTGACAAGTGGCATGTGACTCGCCATTCCTGTTGTGCATCTTGGAGTTAGTTTTGATCAGGTCTTGTGGGGCTCGTAGCCTCCTAAGAGAGTCTCTCACATGGTTTGGAGAGAGGCTCTTGGGCTTAAGTGGTCTGTAAAAGTCTCTCGTGTGTCATTAGGAGAGGTGAGTGACATGTGAGATGTCCTGGGAGGGTCTCTTGGTGATGTGTTGAGAGAGGCTTCCTGGGGGTTACTTGGTCAGGCCTTACTTAATCATTGATGTGCACATGGCTTGTATGATTGCATGGCTTGCTTTGGTTCACTTGGTTCGTGGGCCTTTCGGTTAGGTGGTGTGTATGCGAGCCTTCGCATGGCCTTAGTTGCTTGGCCACTAACTGCTGCACATACTCACTCGGTTACCACACTCATTCACACACCGCACACTCATTCACACACACTCACTTGGTTATGCGTATGGCTGTGAGCCCTTTGATCATGTGAGGGCCAAGTTTCTTGGCCATGCGCGACCATATGTCGCATGCGACTTCGTAATCCTTAACCTTGCTTGGCTAAGGGGTCTTTTATTCACTCACACCTAGAGACCCTCACTCAGCCATCACTCATGAGTAGCCTCTCGGTCACTCAACGCTTCTTTGGTCATCACCCGCCTTTGACCCATTTTTACTGACTTGGCCCATTCTTTAGCCACCTAACTCGGTTGTAAACCCATTCCTTATGTTTAGGCCAATTATAGAGTATAACAATTGTTCCTTACTCTTTCTTTCGGGTCTCCAAAGAGAAAGAGTATTTTGCCCTCGTCACCATATCATTTTTAGGGAATTATTTTTCTCAATTAATTTTCGGATTACCAAATCACTTGAATCTTTGTCACATCATGTATTTCGGTATTCATATTCATCACAGGTGTTTTTACCTTTCAGCCTCTTGGGACCACTATATAAGGGAGGCTTGGCTATGACTTTGTTCATTTTATTGGCATTCTAAGTACACAAATTCTCTTCCAACCTTGGCAATTTCTCATCGCATATGCACTTATTTAATCATTATGTAGTCATTTGATCAGTGCCTCACTCTCTTGGTCACATTGCACTCATTTTCTTGGTTATATTACTTGCACGTGGGTCAGTCAACTTTTGCATAGTCCTCCACCCACTCGGTCATACTCTGTTGGCCACTCTCTCGATGAGGGCTTCACTCGGTTATATGCACATTGTTCACCCATGGGCTTAGCTTATTGTTATATCTCACTAGATTCCTATTGGAATAGTTGTGTGGCGGTATATGTAAATTTAAAACATTTTTTTTAAATTCATATATCATACATAGTTTGGGTATTTAACCAACATGATATTTTATCATATGAAATACAATAAACCAGATATATGTAGCCTGATGTTAGGTGGGTATAGAAACTGTTTCTACACTAAGACCGATTCCTTCTCACTGAGTGGATGGCCTAATCAATGCACACTTAGTGAGCAACCCAGTACCACATCGTGGTCCTCATCCCGTGCTAGATTGAGGACATTGATTCACCAGCGCTTATGTATCTTGTAACGACCAGCTCCCACTTACGGGCGCCACCGGTAAATAATCGACCGGATTACTCACCCGACAAACCACAACTGAAGGGTTGGACTATGTTTCAACAGCAAATGCCCTAGGTGGGAACTAGGCTTCGTCCTTCCCTTGGCTCCACTCAAGAATCGGTCCCAGCTCAAATAAGAAAAATCCAGCGGACCAAGACCCGAAACCCGAGTGAGCTTCACCTCTCTTCAGCTCACCCCATAGCAAGCCAGAGGTGACCCAGGCACAAAGCTAGCATACAGACACTTCGCTGAGTATTGGGGATTTATGAGAACATACCTTACTGATCCTGACTCGGTCCGAAACTTGGCTTTACCGACTATGCCACATTCAACAAGCAATCTCACAATCATCTATCACACTATGATGATTACAACAATTAAATACATTTAAGCTCAATAACACAGACATTTACTGATAAGGGTATACATACACCATGCCCCCTGACTACATACAAGCAATATTAAAAATACATAACTCGGGCAACTCAGCTAGTTTCCATAACGGCCTCCCGACGCCATCCCTGCTTGCATCCGGACTTGCATCATCTACACATGAGGTAAAACCTCATGAGTCATAAAGACTCAGTAAGGGTGTAATGCATGTAAATATAAATATAATCATGTTTATGTATGCCAATGCATGCAAATGAGGCTAGGTCCACTCATCCTCACAACCCACTAAGGTTCGAGGCATTAACCTATCAGCCCCCACCACACTAGTCCTCCATATGGCCACAGGTCCACTAGTTCTTGCATCACACAAGATATAACCACTACATGCCAATGCAACATAAAAACATTATCAAACACATTTACCGACTTGCAAGGCCACCTCCACATGGGGCCGTCCCTACCTGGCTCGAAGCTTCATCTCTGCCTCGGCACGAATTCCAGCCTGAATTTCAAGTTCTTCTAGGATCACCATCCCTCCGGTCGAACCTAAATGCAACCACACACAAAATCCCAACTCCATTAACCTCCGGCATTAAACCAATGCCCTCAACTACGCCGCACATCACCAAAATCATCCATTAACTAATTTCAAATAACCCCAACACAGGGTTTAATCCAACTAATACTACATAATTCATTATCTCACATAATGAAAATAATCAAATTAATTTACCTCAATTAATTCAAAAGAAATAATTAATTACCTCATTCAATTGAAAGGAAAAATCGGCCAATCGCCCACGCCGACGTTGCTTCCCGAGCTGCCATCTCATGCCCGAAATCCCATTCTCGAGCTTCCGGTATGCTCTATGAGCCTCAATATAATTTCCATGACTTTTTCCCAATTTTCTAGAATTTTTTTTTTGGATTTTTCCCCAATTTTCTAGATTTTCTTATTTTCTATTTTCTTTTATTTTTCTTTCCTCTCCACTGTTCACCATCCCCTACCTCTCGCGTGCGCACAGCGCACCTGCGCGCTGGTCACCGACCAACGCCACCCTCTCCGGTTGCCTTCAATCGCCTCTCCACAACTGCCATCAGCCAACGCCGGCGCAAGCCTCACACCTGCACCAGCGAGCTGCCATGGCCGCTACTGGCCCAACTTCGTCGTTGCAGCCCTTGGCCTCAATTGATGACGCTGCTGGCCCCTACTGCTCAAGCCAATGCCGACCACCGTCGGCTGCCTCCATCGTGCCATCGCAACCCACTCGCAGCGCCACCGAGGGCCGCCTTTGTTCCAGCCATGCTACTGCAACCAACGCCACTGAAACCGCCATGGATGCCGAGCTTCTGACCGCCTCATGCGCCACCGTACGCCTTGGATGCTTCCCAGCAAGCTACCAGCCACTTGCGGCCACCATCGGTCGCCAAGATCACCTCGATCAACCTTCATTGTAGTGGCCATGGCCGTTGTTGCTTCGACTGCTGGAACCGACCAGCAACCTCCCACTACTTCTCTCTCTCGATCTCGCATGCTCTCTCTCGATCTCACTCTCGCGATCTCTCTCTCAATCGCTCGTTCTCTCTCTCGGCCGATCTCGCGATGCCTCGGATCTGCTCTATTCGGCCATTTCAAATGGCAGAGATAAGACATAGGAAGCTTCCTCTCACGCGGCCGATTACACACAAATGCTTATATATATATTTACATATTAACCCTTTAATTTCTCCTAAATTACACTTGAGGGATTTATTAATTGCACTTAGAAATGTAAATAATATGTAATACCCGGTATTAAATAATAAGAGAATTTTTGAAGATATGGGTCAAAAATGATATTTAGCAAAGTTTCGGGCCTAAGTGCGATATTTAAAACTTAAACAAAAGAAGAGTGACTAAGTTAAGATGAGCCAATTAACAAGAAATGGCACAGTTAGACGATATTTGATAAAAATCAGGGATTTTTAAAGGTTTGAAGTCAAAAGCACGCAATTAGGAGGGTTCGGGCAAAAGTGCAGATTTTGCAAAATATCAGAGGGAGGACGAATCGACGAATTTTTCAGAAATTCCAAAAGGAAATGGAAAATATAGAACTTGAGGGCTGTTGTGAAAGTGTTGGATAGTTCAAGGGTGTTTAGGGTTAAGAGAAAATGCAATTAAAAATTAACTAGGGGCTAAACTGCAAAATTTCAAAACTTCCAAGGTGTGAACGCGACCGCCGCACATGGGTCGCCGGCCAGCCGCCTCTGGACGTCGGGAAGGTCGCCTGGGAGGTGCTAGACTAGCTTCAGGCGATGATGAAGCTGTAGGGGCTTACCATTGGCCGGAAAATGCATTGAGGTGACCGGTTTTAATGGCGGAAAAATTTTCGATTTGGCCGAATCTTTTGAGGGCTTAGGCTCGTGTTCTGGGGCTTCTCGATTGGTTTAGAGGTTGGATATGGGTTTAAGGGATAAGGATGAGCCGGATATGGTAGGGAATCGGGTCAAAAACGAGTATAAAAGGAGGTTTTCGGCCGAGGGTTCAAAAACGAAATCGCTCAAATTTCTTGTGTTTTTGCTTGAATCGAGCTTGAGGGATAAGGGGCTTTTGTTCCTTGGGTTGAGAGGATCATTTCTGGAGCATTTGGGAGCGTTTGGTGTAGATTTGGAGAGGTTTTGGAAGCTTGGCCAGAAAATCGAACCACCGCCGCCGCGACCTGCAACTGGGTTTTAAACCCACCTCCGGCCACTTTTTCCGACGATTAAGGGCACCATTGAGGTCGCATTGAAGAGCTCTACAAGCCCCTATAAGAATTTAGGGCATTGGACATCGCCGGAATCGGAGAAGACGACCGGAGAAGAAGACTGTGCGGCGGCGCGTGGCAGCCACTCGCGGGACCTCTGGGTGGCGCGTGAGGGCGCGTGAGGTATGGTTTTTCTTTGATTTTAATTTCAGAATTTAGGTAAAATTATTTTAAGAATTATCATGGAAAAATATTTTGTGAAAATTGATGTTAGGTATTTTTAATGAATTTCCGAAGATAGAAATGTTTGAAAAATAAATAAAAATAGAAAAATTGTGGAAAAATAGAAATATTGATTCCAAAGGTCTTAAATGGTGAAATAGGAATCAATTGGGTCATTGGAAGAAGAATTACACAATTTTTGAGGTGTGGCACGTTTTTCGAGGCAAAATCCGGACTTTTCCGAATTAAGGTGAGTGGTTTGATTTTAGCCTTATCTTGACTCAAAAGTGTCTTAAAGTGATTTTGGTGAGTTCTTGTGAGTATTTGTACGCTCCTAGACTTAGCTTATTTTACAAGGCATTTACTTACATTCGTTGTGTCAATATTGCATTAACTGTTTATTTTTAAAAGTATTGGTGCATGGCGTGTAAATTTTCATATCATATAGGGTCAAGTCTAATTGCATCGTTGGGTCCATATGGGGCGGTAAGGGTCTACTTGAGATTGGGACAATGTTAATCCAGGTGAACGGGTGTCACACTGGGGCACTCGAGGGAATAATGTTAAACCAGGTGAACGGGTGTCACGACGGTGCACTCGAGGGATTAACGTTGGACCAGGTGAACGTGTGCCACAGTGGGATATTCGAGGGATTAAGTATGTCAAGGTGATATCTCGAGTTAGATGTGTCTTGCATGTTGTCGTATAGTATGCCATGCTCGTATGTCTTTATGCATTGTATATCTGTTTCATGCCTTCACATAGATGGTTTATCATCTAACATGGGTTATGCCCCTGGAACATTCAACGTTCCAGTCAGGGACAGCTGCGAGGTCGAGGACACGGCCGGTGAATCTGTGGTGTTTATTTGATAATTGTTGTATTATTTTGGAAACACTAGTATTTATAATGTTGTATGTATGAGCAATCGCTCGACGGTGTTGTAATCGTTAGTATCAATGTTGTATACACATATCGGTATGGGAACATTTTGTGTGTAACACGTGGTGGGCCACGTCATTTTGATTAATTAAGTATTCCGCTGTGTTTATTTTATCTCGTTCAGTTAAGATTTGTTATTTCTAGCTAAATGAGTAAGACTGGAACTCTCGGGGTATATGTCTGCATGAGGAGTGGTTCTTTTGATCACCGCGGGAGCCGGATGTAGTTTTACGACGGGTGTTTCATCTGCATGTGAAGATTGTGCTCACAGGCGCCGCGGGTATCAAAAAAAAAAGAAACCCCGGGAATTTCCTTATAGTGACATGCCTGTATAGGGCGGGGTGTTACATAATTGCACTTTGACTGTAACACCCCCTCTCCTAGAACTACCCGAGAAGAGGTGTTACTGGGGACAATAAAATAAACTGACTGATAACTGAATTCTGATACCAATACTGTATATATATCGATTAACTGTAATAAGACTTTGAGTCAACAAAAACTGAAATCATAATTGCATCTAAGGGAAATTCTCTAAACTGGAAATTAAAGTGAATCTAAACTGATCAAACACTAACTAATAACTAATAACTAATAACTCCCAGACATCTTTGGTCTTGAGCGGCTCCACGTACACACACTACTGGACACTGCTGCTAGGCCCCACGTCTGGTACTCCCCCACTAGGACCTGGAATGGTGAAGAGTACAAGGTGAGCTACAAAGCTCAGCAAGTAATAAACTAGAAAGAATAACTGAAGCTGAATCGAAGAATATCGATACTGATAAAAATACTTACTGAACTTGTACTGAGAGATATAATAATCACTGGATGGCATTTATAAGATGTAATGCACATAAGCTGTAAACTAAATGCAGGTATACAACTTTGGCCCATAGGCCCACATAACTGTAACACATACCTGACTGATCTGAGTCCTGCAAACATAAAAACTGTAAGCACATACTTTGGGCAATATGCCCCTAGCTCCCTGGTCGACATCAGGCGAGCAACTCATAACTGAGATATAATTGTACTGATACTAGTGAGATTCCCGCGGACAAGCCGCCTGGCGCGCATAATGCAATGCTCATATAAATGCTAGCACACGATATGTAGTGCTCCACATAAGTCATGCTCAATGCTCATACAATGTGTATGCACATAATCTCACAAAATAATGTTGACCATGTCATAATGAACTGCTAAACATGGTATATGATTTTTACTAGAAATGTTGAGATTCAAATATTCTGAAATTTCTAAGTATAGGCATGGCAT
This sequence comes from Diospyros lotus, assembly GCF_014633365.1. Taxonomy (NCBI): domain Eukaryota; kingdom Viridiplantae; phylum Streptophyta; class Magnoliopsida; order Ericales; family Ebenaceae; genus Diospyros; species Diospyros lotus. Next base: position 28,600,432 of record NC_068349.1, read on the forward strand.
ATTGGATTTAGTCTTATCTTGGCATAAAAATTCAATATTTGAATAATTGAATATTTATATTAAATTTAATACTTGAATCAAGAATTTATTGGAAGCTATTTGGATGCCATTTGATACTATTTGGATGATTGAGAAAGTCTAAGGAGGAAATTTGAATGAAAAACAGCTCATTCGAATGAAAAAAATGGATTTCAGCAAGCTCATTCGAATGGTAGAAAAACTCATTCGAATGACAGAGACTCATTCGAATGACAGAAGGCTCATTCGAATGACTGATGATATTTCAAGGCTATTCGGATCTGATCTGGGACTCATTCGAATGACTCTCAAATTCATTCGAATGAATTTTGAAAATTTTCAACTTTTGAACTGGCAAAACTCGACTCATTCGAATGCAACAGTAACCTTATTCGAATCAATTTGAAAGTCATTCGAATGACAAGAAGGCTCATTCGAATGCTAAGCTATACAAAGCAACAACTTACTCACATCTTCAAGGGCTCATTCGAATGACAACAAGGCTCATTCGAATGACAGTCAAAAACCTCAAAAATACATACGAATGATATGATAATCACATGACTCATTCGAATGACCCAAAAACTCATTCGAATGATTGGAATATTATAGGGGAAAAGCCTACGATAACACTGAAACTTATTCGGATGCTTTGAAACTCATTCGAATGACTCAAGGCTTATTCGAATGACTGGATTCTTATCAGGTATACAGCTTACGATAACAGAGAGCAAATCTTTCACTCAAAACTTATCTTCACTACACCATTCCAAAAGAAGTCTTGGGAGAACAATCCCAATTGATATATAAACAACTTGAGGGATGATTTACTGATCATAGCTAATGAAAAACGTTGCAAGAAACATGCCTGAACTGATTGATACTCACTGTAAGCATGTAAATACATATATAAACATGCACTGATCTGATATAACTCACTGTAACGCACATATTTGAATATATACATGCACTGGAACTGATATAAATTCTGAAATATGATATCAACTCAATCAAGACCTGTAAGAAAGGATTACAGGGGAAGGATACTTGCCTTATGATCTTCTTGATCGACTTAATGATCTCACGAGAGCCTCCTATGCAAGACTTGAACTCACTGTTCGTGCCTATATATATATATACACTGACTGTAACATAAATCTGAAACTTAAACAAAGAGTTGCTGAAACTGATGATCGAATGCTAAATACGATCCTGTAAGAAAGGTTTACACGGAGAAGAACTTGCCTTTCAAACTCTCTGATCGATCCAATGATTTAACAGAAGCCTCCAACGCAAAGCCTTTAATTCGCTGTTGAAGCTTCTTCTTCCCTCTGTTGTTCTTCACACGGCGAAGACAACATGGCTAATGACTATTATATATATACATATGCTTAAGAGAAACCCTAATGCCATCTCTCTCTCCTAATATAACTAGGAGTCTTTCAATCCGAATCCTCCTCACGGCTGGGATTAATTAATCCCTTAATCAAAATAATTCTATTTACTAATTGAATATTAACATCCAATCCGTAATATGACCAACACGTCCTTGCATTTAATTTTCACAATAATTAAATATAATTAAATGCTATTTTCTCAATTAAATCTCTAAACTGCCATATTAAATAATTAAATGGCAAATCCTCTTAATTAATTACTTCAATAATTAATTAACTAATTCTAAATAATACTAGGCCCTCTAACGGGTCGTTACAATTTCTCCCCTCCTTAAAAGAATTTGGTCCTCCAAATTCGTATCTGGTTACTCGAACAATGAGGGGTAAAGACGTCTCATCTCTTCTTCTAGCTCCCACGTCGCCTCTTCTGCCGAGTGACGCTGCCATTGTACTTTCACAAGAGGAATTGATCGATTCCTCAAGGTCTTCTCTTTACGCTCTAAAATACTGGTAGGCGTCTCTTCATAAGACACATCTTCTCTCACTTCAAGAGTCTGAAAATCGATCACATGCTGAGGATCTGGCACATACTTTCTCAACATGGAAACATGGAATACATTGTGGACATGGGACAACTGAGGTGGCAAGGCTAACTCATATGCCAAAGTCCCTATCCGTCTCAAAATCTCAAATGGACCAACGTAACGGGGACTAAGCTTTCCTGTTACGCCAAATCTTCGCACACCTTTAATAGGCATGACTCTCAACCAAACATGGTCGCCTACCTCAAACTCAAGGTCTCGCCGTCGCTTGTCTGCATAGCTCTTCTGTCTGTCTTGTGCTGTCTTCATTCTTGTTTTGATCACCCGGATCTTTTCTGTTGTCTGCTCCACAATTTCAGGACCCAATAAAGTCCTATCTCCAATCTCTTCCCAACATATCGGCGATCGACATGGTCGCCCATACAAAGCCTCATATGGTGACATTCCAATACTTGAATGGAAACTGTTGTTGTAAGCAAATTCCACCAAAGGTAAATGCTCATCCCAACTACCTTGAAAATCTAGAACGCAAGCTCTCAACATGTCCTCGAGAGTCCTAATAGTCCTTTCTGACTGGCCATCTGTCTGTGGATGAAATGCCGTGCTGAACTTCAACTGAGATCCCAATGCCTCATGCAGAGCTCCCCAAAAATGAGAAGTAAAACGAGGATCTCGATCTGATACAATGCTGGATGGAACACCGTGTAACTTCACGATCTCCTCAATGTAAATTTTGGCAAATCTATTTAATGGATAAGTCTTCTTAATAGGGAGAAAATGGGCTGATTTAGTTAAACGATCAACAATCACCCATATAGCATCGTAGCCTCTAGTAGTCCTGGGTAAACCCATCACAAAATCCATAGCAATATTATCCCATTTCCACTCCGGAATGGGTAATGGAAGTAATAAACCTGCGGGTTTCTGATGTTCCGCTTTAACTTGTTGGCATACTGAACATTGTGAAATATAACTGGCTACATCTTTCTTCATACCACTCCACCAATATTGTCGCTTAAGGTCGTGGTACATCTTCGTAACACCTGGATGAATAGTGTAACGACTCTTGTGTGCTTCATTCAAAATCTCTTGCTTAAGATTTCCACCATCGGGTATACAAATACGTCCCTGAAATAAAAGTATACCATCACTCCGTAGAGTATATCCCAGAGGAGAAAATTTCCCAATATCTGCTAAGATTTGTGTTAACTTCACATCTTCCGATTGCTGTGTCTTGAGCAATTCAAATAGCTCGGGTTGTACTCTCATATAAGCGCAACTCACAACTGGTTTTATCTTCTGGGGTTGAAATAGATAAGACACTCAACTGTTCTAATAACCTCCATTCTTGAACCATCATCGTAGCTATAGAAGCTCCTCGCCGACTCAAAGCATCGGCTACTACATTAGCCCTTCCTGGGTGATATAGAATCTCACAGTCGAAGTCTTTAAATAACTCGACCCATCGTCTCTGCCTCATGTTCAATTCCTTCTGGGATAAAAGATAATGTAAGCTCTTATGATCTGTATAAATTTCAACTTTCTCACCATATAGATAGTGTCGCCATATCTTCAAAGCAAATACTACCGCTGCCAACTCCAAATCATGAGTAGGGTAGTTCACTTCGTGTTTCTTCAATTGTCTGGATGCATAAGCATTAACTCGACCTTCTTGCATCAATACGCAACCCAAACCTGAATGGGATGCATTGCTGTAAATGGAATATTTCTCTCCACTCCTTGGAATGGCTAAAACTGGTGCAGTAGTTAACTTTCGCTTCAATTCTTGGAAGGCACGTGCACACGCGTCATTCCATTCAAACTTTTCTCCTTTTCTTGTTAGCTTAGTCATAGGGGAAGATAAACGAGCAAACCCTTCAATGAATCGTCTATAATAGCCTGCAAGACCTAGAAAACTACGTATCTCTATCACTGTCGTAGGTCTCGGCCAATCCATAACTGCTTTGGTCTTGTCTGGATCCACTGAAATACCATCTCCAGACACCACATGACCTAGAAATCCAATTTGAGTGAGCCAGAACTCACACTTGCTGAACTTGGCATACAGTTGCTCTTCTTTAAGTCTTTGTAATACCAGAGTAAGATGCTCTGTATGCTCCTCCACATTAGATGGGTAGACTAGGATATCGTCGATGAAGACAATAATGAATCGATCTAGGTACTCACGTAGAACTCGATTCATCAAATCCATGAAAATAGCTGGGGCATTCGTCAACCCAAATGGCATTACCACAAACTCGTAGTGTCCATAGCGAGTCCTGAAAGCAGTCTTCTGAATATCATCGTCTCTAACTCGCACCTGATGGTATCCCGATCTCAAATCTATCTTCGAGAATACCTTAGCTCCTCGCAATTGATCTAACAAGTCATCCACTCGAGGTAAAGGATATTTATTCTTCACTGTCACTTGGTTCAATTGACGATAGTCAATACATAATCTCAAAGATCCATCTTTCTTCCTCACGAACAATACTGGTGCACCCCACGGGGATGAACTGGGTCGGATAAAACCCTTCTCTATTAATTCTTCTAATTGGGCCTTCAACTCCTTTAGCTCATTAGGTGCCATCCGATATGGAGCCTTAGAGATAGGCTGCGTACCAGGCAATAATTCAATAGTAAACTCCGATCCTCTCCGAGGAGGTAATCCTGGTAGCTCATCTGGGAAAACTTCTTGGAAATCTCGTACTACTGGTACCTCAGTTAAATTCTTCTTGCTTCCTTCGTCAGTGGTTACAAAGGCTAGATAGGCCTCGCATCCATCACGCATTAGCTTTTCAACTTTCATCACCGAGATCATAGGAATCGTAGACATAGGCTTGACTCCTCTATAAATAAGAATTGGCTGTTGAGGTAGTTCAAAATCAATAATCTTTCGCCGACAATCGACTCTTGCATAATGTCGTGATAGCCAATCCATGCCAAGGATCAAATCAAAATCCTTAACATCGAGAATTACCAAATCTCCCAATAGCTTCTTATCATGGACCTCGATCTCACAATTCTCAAACATTTCTCTAGCTATCATAATCTTATCTCCTGGCGTAGACACAATCAAGTGGTACGGCAAAGAAATCCGGGAATGGGGAACATAACATACTGTGCGCAGTGCAATAAAAGAATGTGTAGAACCAGTATCAAATAATGCACGCACATCATGACCATATAGGGATAGAATACCTTGGATAGTCCCGTCGCCCTGCTCTGCCTCAGCTGTGGTAAGGGCATAAACTCTACCCTGCACCTGTCTATCTGCGGGCGGTGGATGCTGAGCTACTGGTAGCGCTGGTATTGGTGCCGCTCCTAGCCCTCTAGCTGCTGGTGGCCTCTGATTCGCCTGCTGACCTCTATTTTGGGGCGGTTGAGTACACCGGTTGGCTGTGTGTCCTTTTTGTCCGCACCTGAAACAAGTGACCTCTGGCGCGGGAAGTGCTGCTTGATTCCTCGGGCAATCTTTCTTTCTATGTCCCTCTTGTCCACACTTGAAACAAACGTTCTTCCCAGCTAGGCACGGTCCTCCGTGCTTCCTCCCACATTGACCACATTGTGGGTTATTCTCTACTTTATTTCCTTGTCCGGCTGTCCACTTCCTCTTCTTATTATTGTTGGACGAACCCTGAGATGTACCTGTGCCCTTCTTGGCTGCTTGTGTTGCTCTCCATTCATTGCGATCTCGCTCGATAGCATATCCACGCTTAGAGCTCCTCCAAAAGCATGTCGGATATCCGCACGCAATCCTCTCTGAAATTTGGCGGCCTTCTTTGCTTCACTGGACACCAACTCTGGAGCGTATCGTGACAATGCTGTAAACTCCGCCTCGTACTGAGCCACCGTATTAGTACCTTGTACCAACTCCACGAACTCATAAACTTTCTGCTCCTTGACCCACGCTGGGCAATAAGCGTCGTTGAACACTTGTTGAAACTCAACCCATGTGGGTTCTCGATCACCAAACCTCTGGCGGGCAGTCTCCCACCATCTCTCGGCATCACCTCTGAACATGAACGTGCTAAGTCGAACTCGTCGGTCGTCTGCACAACCAATAGATCGGAGATGCTTCTCTATTGATAGCATCCAATTCTCTGCTGTTGCTGCATCTGTACCTCCATGAAATGCTGGTGGTCGGAACGCCATGAAGTCCTTCAATAATTGACACCCAGTGTCTGCCGCTACAACTGGAGTTGTTGGGGCAACTAGCGGTTCACCTCCACTGCCTCCTGCTTCTTGGTGTACTTGCGGCTGCCTCACCTGATTCGTCACTAGGGTATCAACTACCCTCATCAAGCCTGCCAACATGCCTCGCATCTCGGCCATACCCTGTCGTAAGTCACTACCAGAATGCCCTGGTGAGCCTGGTGTGGGAACTGGAACCTCGCCTGGCGTAGAAGTAGCCTGGCTGCGAGTACGGGGTCGTCCTCTTTGATTACTCATCTTCCTGTATCACCACTTAGGGTTAGAATACTGTAAATTGGGTTAACGTATCTAACTGACGGACACAAGTCCTAATTCTACCCAACATCCTATGTGTGTACTGGAGACTCCTCAAAACACTGCTCTGATACCAATACTGTAACACCCCCTCTCCTAGAACTACCCGAGAAGAGGTGTTACTGGGGACAATAAAATAAACTGACTGATAACTGAATTCTGATACCAATACTGTATATATATCGATTAACTGTAATAAGACTTTGAGTTAACAAAAACTGAAATCATAATTGCATCTAAGGGAAATTCTCTAAACTGGAAATTAAAGTGAATCTAAACTGATCAAACACTAACTAACAACTAATAACTAATAACTAATAACTAATAACTCCCAGACATCTTTGGTCTTGAGCGGCTCCACGTACACACACTACTGGACACTGCTGCTAGGCCCCACGTCTGGTACTCCCCCACTAGGACCTGGAATGGTGAAGAGTACAAGGTGAGCTACAAAGCTCAGCAAGTAATAAACTAGAAAGAATAACTGAAGCTGAATCGAAGAATATCGATACTGATAAAAATACTTACTGAACTTGTACTGAGAGATATAATAATCACTGGATGGCATTTATAAGATGTAATGCACATAAGCTGTAAACTAAATGCAGGTATACAACTTTGGCCCATAGGCCCACATAACTGTAACACATACCTGACTGATCTGAGTCCTGCAAACATAAAAACTGTAAGCACATACTTTGGGCAATATGCCCCTAGCTCCCTGGTCGACATCAGGCGAGCAACTCATAACTGAGATATAATTGTACTGATACTAGTGGGATCCCCGCGGACAAGCCGCCTGGCGCGCATAATGCAATGCTCATATAAATGCTAGCACACGATATGTAGTGCTCCACATAAGTCATGCTCAATGCTCATACAATGTGTATGCACATAATCTCACAAAATAATGTTGACCATGTCATAATGAACTGCTAAACATGGTATATGATTTTTACTAGAAATGTTGAGATTCAAATATTCTGAAATTTCTAAGTATAGGCATGGCATATTGGATTTAGTCTTATCTTGGCATAAAAATTCAATATTTGAATAATTGAATATTTATATTAAATTTAATACTTGAATCAAGAATTTATTGGAAGCTATTTGGATGCCATTTGATACTATTTGGATGATTGAGAAAGTCTAAGGAGGAAATTTGAATGAAAAACAGCTCATTCGAATGAAAAAAATGGATTTCAGCAAGCTCATTCGAATGGTAGAAAAACTCATTCGAATGACAGAGACTCATTCGAATGACAGAAGGCTCATTCGAATGACTGATGATATTTCAAGGCTATTCGGATCTGATCTGGGACTCATTCGAATGACTCTCAAATTCATTCGAATGAATTTTGAAAATTTTCAACTTTTGAACTGGCAAAACTCGACTCATTCGAATGCAACAGTAACCTTATTCGAATCAATTTGAAAGTCATTCGAATGACAAGAAGGCTCATTCGAATGCTAAGCTATACAAAGCAACAACTTACTCACATCTTCAAGGGCTCATTCGAATGACAACAAGGCTCATTCGAATGACAGTCAAAAACCTCAAAAATACATACGAATGATATGATAATCACATGACTCATTCGAATGACCCAAAAACTCATTCGAATGACTGGAATATTATAGGGGAAAAGCCTACGATAACACTGAAACTTATTCGGATGCTTTGAAACTCATTCGAATGACTCAAGGCTTATTCGAATGACTGGATTCTTATCAGGTATACAGCTTACGATAACAGAGAGCAAATCTTTCACTCAAAACTTATCTTCACTACACCATTCCAAAAGAAGTCTTGGGAGAACAATCCCAATTGATATATAAACAACTTGAGGGATGATTTACTGATCATAGCTAATGAAAAACGTTGCAAGAAACATGCCTGAACTGATTGATACTCACTGTAAGCATGTAAATACATATATAAACATGCACTGATCTGATATAACTCACTGTAACGCACATATTTGAATATATACATGCACTGGAACTGATATAAATTCTGAAATATGATATCAACTCAATCAAGACCTGTAAGAAAGGATTACAGGGGAAGGATACTTGCCTTATGATCTTCTTGATCGACTTAATGATCTCACGAGAGCCTCCTATGCAAGACTTGAACTCACTGTTCGTGCCTATATATATATATACACTGACTGTAACATAAATCTGAAACTTAAACAAAGAGTTGCTGAAACTGATGATCGAATGCTAAATACGATCCTGTAAGAAAGGTTTACACGGAGAAGAACTTGCCTTTCAAACTCTCTGATCGATCCAATGATCTAACAGAAGCCTCCAACGCAAAGCCTTTAATTCGCTGTTGAAGCTTCTTCTTCCCTCTGTTGTTCTTCACACGGCGAAGACAACATGGCTAATGACTATTATATATATACATATGCTTAAGAGAAACCCTAATGCCATCTCTCTCTCCTAATATAACTAGGAGTCTTTCAATCCGAATCCTCCTCACGGCTGGGATTAATTAATCCCTTAATCAAAATAATTCTATTTACTAATTGAATATTAACATCCAATCCGTAATATGACCAACACGTCCTTGCATTTAATTTTCACAATAATTAAATATAATTAAATGCTATTTTCTCAATTAAATCTCTAAACTGCCATATTAAATAATTAAATGGCAAATCCTCTTAATTAATTACTTCAATAATTAATTAACTAATTCTAAATAATACTAGGCCCTCTAACGGGTCGTTACATTGACCCTCCATGCCTTAATTAATTACTCTTAAGCCACTCAAAATATTGATTTATTCGAAATTAATAACCGATTGCTACTCGGAAATACCGACCTTTATTCGACCCAAAAACATTTAAGGGTTGCCTTACGCAGAAAACCGAACCACCCCTAGGGTCCCCTCAACTTTCAGGAGGTCCCCTCCGATTATTCGGTAATGGCACCCACTCGGGGTTATACAAAATTTATTCCAAAAATTGTTCCCGATCAGACCGCTTCTAGCGTCATTAATCTCATCTCAAGACGCTCATCAATCTCCTGTCGTCTTCCCTGGACATCCAAGTCCCGAGGCACTCCTAGCCGCCAATTCAGAAATTTTATTAATTAATTTCTCGATATTGACCCTTGGGCTTCCCGGACCACCCGAGGTCCCGACCAAATAATCCAAATTTAATTATTTTAATACCATGTAATACCGGGTATTACATATCTCCCTAGACTCTCTAAAATTTTCCAATGCGTTACTCTCACGCCTTGTAAATTTCAAAAGTAGAAGTAGAAAGAAAACATAGAAGTAGAAGCCAAGCAATACAACCTCTCTCAATCTCTTCCAATTTTTACCTCCCGATTTCACTCCTACCCCCTCCTATTTGATATTTTACTCTTGGTAATAAAATGGTTTTGATAATGACTATATGAAAATCAATCTCTACTATATGGATTATATGAATGAGAAAATAAATTTTTAATATATGAGTCTTGAAGCAAGGTATGAAAACCTATAGAAGAAATATTGAGTGTGGTTTGTTTCAAAATATTTTTGATAATCTCAACTTGCTTTCAAAAGAATCAAAATGAGGATTTGTTAAGTTTTCAATGTTTTCAAAAGGATAGTCGACTATGTGGTTTAATGCTATTGACTATGCTTAAATATAGTTGACTATGTTATAAGGATAGTCGACTATGCTTGTTCAGTCTGTCGACTATATATGGTATCTGTCGACTATTTTTGCATCTGTTGACTATCATGTAAGGATAGTCGACTATGGCTTTTCTTCTGTCGACTATATTTGTTCATGAATTTCAAAATCCTCTTCATATTTTTACATCTGCCGACTATGTCTATGTGTCTGTCAACTATGAAAAATTTGTGTTAGAGATAGTTGACTATAATTTCTTGTCTGTCGACTATGCTTAATTTTATTTGATGAAAGAGTCGACTAACCTTTTATATCTATCAACTATGTGTTTCGCAAAATCTTATAACGGCTAGTTTTTAGCACATTTAATGCTCACCCAACCACCCACAACGGTCCAAAATTCAAACTTACCCACCATCAACTATAAATAGGTGGTTGTAGATGCATTGAAGGCTGTTGGAAAATATTGAATATCTTAAACTATCGTGCTTTCACTGTTACATCGAGCATTTAATTTTTCTCTCTGTATTCTCATTTAAGAGGCTTTGATATCTTACTGTTCTATTCATTTTAAGCCTTGATCATTCATTTAAAGAGAGAGCTTGTAACTAAGAGTTGTACTCTTAGAATCTCTATTTCACGATTTCTATATTTTTCCTAGCAGTAGCTAGAGGGCCCATTAAATTGGGAAGTTGTACATTACCTAGTCAAGGACTAGAGGACCTGCTCATATTGAGTAGGGGGTTTGATAGTGAAGTTGGTTTTAAAATCCTTAGTGGATAGCTAAGGTAGTGGACTAAGCTTGGAAAGTTGAACCACTATAAATCCGTGTCTTCTCTGCTTTCCATCTTTTCTTGCTTATGTTTGCATTTTTGCTCCTATTGACTTTGTTTATTCATTAGTAAGATTTCAATTTTATTCTTCACCATACGAGAGTGTCTCTACTTCTCAAAAGAATTTTTTTAATTATACCAATTCACCCCCCCTCTTGGTGTGTGCCATATCAGTTCAATTCTATCACTATTTTCTACCACTTGTAAGGCACTAAAATCGACTGAGGTAATAAAAATGGTTAACTGGGTTTCTTAGAGGCGATCGACCGATTTCCACCAAATGGAAAAATGATTAACCAGCTCACTTAGCATGTCGGATGTCAACATGCTATGTTGATGCAATTGAAATCCTTAGCTATTTTTGATGAAACCGCTATTCGATTCGCTAACTTTTAACAAATTGAGTCATTAACACTTAATGACATTATTATAAACCACTGTTAACTATCAATGATGTTCGAGACACAACAAGTGCACAGTATCGATACCAGATGCAACACTATATGGTGTGTGGCTTTCTAGGTTCATTATCTACTAGCAATTAGGTAATTCCAAAACCCTTTTGATGCCGGTCGAAACACCTCGACCCATTATGAGAATCTTTCCATGTTTTGGTGACGTTCTAAAAGGTTCTTGTAAGCACCTAGTAGTGGTCCAACACAATATTGTTGGCAATGAAGTCAAACTTCAAAAGAGCCTATTACAATTGATGATTACTATGTAATATAAATCTTCTGTCATCTAACATCCTGACTGAGCGAGAGTCATGATATGATAAACTTACAAACTCAGTCACTATGTGCTAGATCTTATCAGTATGACTAGATCACACCTTAGGAAACACTTTCATGGCTACTTCCTTGGCTAAGGACTTTCCCATCATATTAACAGTAGACCACATAGGATGTTCATCTCGCCAACGACAATGAGGGTGACAAATCCTATCCTTGAGCACCTGCCTCCAAGCATCAACAACGAAACCACATAGATGAATGTCCCCACCTCACAATTGGATGGTTCGACGCATTAGCAAATCCCACACACCAATACATAAGACAATCGTGTCAGTTCAAGTCTAAGGATCAATTTCACAATCGCAACTCGATACAAGATCATTATCCATAATTCCACGTGATCTATCATCGGTGTCATATTCAGTGAATTGTTCTCCAACAACTACCCATGAGATTACTAAAGACATCGCCATGTCATATAGTATATGACTCACCATCGTTAACCATTAGTATCTCATATTAATCAAGGTAGTAAACATCATGCCAGTCCATAATCGATTAATTAGAGTCCCATTCGATTAATGTAAGGACTATGAATATTTAAGAAATTCCATTATCGGATAATCTCATCACATATTCTTAACATTTTAAGAATAAGACTCTCAAATAGGAAATCCAAGGAGTCATTCATATAATAAATTGGAGAGTTTAATGAATGATGATAAACTTGCATTTTATTAATAATATGCAAAGATACATCAAATGTATTAATTACAAGTATGCCAGGTGTCATCTAAATCTAGCACTAAGGCACATCACTAACAATCTCTCACTTGCACTAATGCTAATTTATATCAAATATACATTCAGTGCAACACCGTCGATATGTATCGAATACCCATTTTCTTAAGTTGCTGATCAAGCTATGATTGAGTCATAGCCTTGGTAAGTGGGTTAGCTACATTATCTACTAAATCTATCTTCTACAATTACACGTGTGATAATCTCTCAAATGAGGTAAAATCGATGTTCAATGTGTTCAAACTTCTGATGAGACCATGGTTCCTTCGCCTATGCAATAGCTCCATTGTTTTCGCAATATAAAGATATTGGAAACTAAATGGATGGAACCACACCAATTTCAAAAACAAATTTATGAATCTAAACAGCTTCCTTAGTAGTATCACATGTCGTCATATATTCGGCTTCAGTGGTTGAATTTGCTGTGATTTATTGCTTGAAACTTTTCTAGCTCACAATACCACTATTTAAGAGAAAAACAAAACCAAATGTTGATTTATGATCATCAACATTTGACTGAAAATCTGAATTTGTGTACCCATCAATATGGACATCACCATCTCCATAAACCAGTAACATATCTTTAATTCGTCTCATGTATTTCAAGATATGTTTTATTGCGATCTAATGACTCACCGAGATCTTACTGATATTGGCTAATACCACTAACTACGAAGGAAATATCAGACTTTGTACATATGATCACATACATAAGGCTCCAAACTGTTGAAGCATAAGGTACCTTTCTAATACAATCCCTTTCTTAAGGAGTGTTTGGGGACATACCTTTAGAGAGATGAATTCTAGGTCTAATAGGTAGAAGACCTTTCTTAGAGTTTGTTGCTGCCAAAATACAACAATTGAGATTTGTTGTGGGAAATGCTGCAACCGTGGTGGAGCGAGGAGAACAACTGGAAGGTGTCTGCTTGTGGAAATGTGCATCGGGTGGCTCTAGTCTCCGATTTCCTAATAGGAGTCTCGAATAAGTCCTCGGGTGCATTTTCAATAAAGGATTAATCCATTCAAGAGTATATTCCTGTGTGTTTGGGGTATAATTTCCCTCACAAGAACAAGTCAGAAAGCACGCAAGGATTCCTCACCCCGTGTATGCCCTCTAATACTTAAGTCAATATGTGAAATAAAATAGTTACCCAAAGGAACTCGTAGAGGTTCCGCTAGGTGTGCAACAATTTAAGAATGGGATTAATGAATATAAAAGAGGTACCTTTCCTGATGAAAGATGGGCTATTCATAGTATTTTTACCATATGTCAGGGATGAACCAACACTCTGCGAGCATGAGGACTGTGGTCCTTGGTCTAATTTGAATGGGCTTAAGATGAATCTCCCTCTGAGGATTAAGTAGCTTAGTGAGTCCCCCGGGAGAATGTGGGTCTTACAGCGAGTTGCCAGAGCAAGTTCTTAGCTTCTAGTTGGCTATCTTGGGCAAAATTCTGGGTTGTCAAAGGATGCCTCCAAGTGCTATTTATTACTCTGAATTTAACATGTTTTTTTTAGGGGAATTACACCTAATTAAAGATTATAAGACCTTATATAATGTATGGAGCATCCACGTGCTGCTTAATTGAAAAAAGGATAGCTTGGGGGCAACCATGCGACTTAGCCAAGAGGGCCCATGTGGGATTGCATGCATGAGGGTTGTAATGTGCAAGTGGGGAGCTAATTAAGAGCTTTTGGTAATTTCTGAGGTCCAAGTGTAATTTTGAAAACTTAGAGTGGGAATAGTATAAGAATAATTGACGCACATATATAGGTGAGGATGCTTGCAGGTCAGGTGGTCACATGCATGCACGAGGAAGGCTTAGGCGAGACAGTTTTTTAGGGCACCACATAACACCCTATGAAGTGGCCACCCAGCACCCCCTGGAAGGAGAAGGAGACCCAAGAAGAAAAAAAGGGATCAGGAAGAAACGACCGCATGGCACCCCAAGAAGCGGCCACGTGGCACCTAAAAAAGAATGTTGTTGCTATTCTAGGAAGAAGGTGAGTCTAGAAAAAATATGTCTCCGGGGAAATGTGACTCTGGAAAGAAACTGTCTCAGAAGGGTTAGAAAATAATTTCTCGAGAAGAAGCTATCTTAAGAGAGTCCAAACAGAATTTCTCGGTAGGCTGCCTTGGGAAGGTTTGGAAAGAATCTCTTAGGAGGTTACGAGAAGGAGCAAGAGAGAGAAGCTGAGTCCGGAGAAAGGTTGCTTAGAGAGAAACCAAAAGAGGCTCTTGGGAAGGCTTTTACAGAAGGAGATTACGGGTGGTATCTCAAGGAGCTCTCTAGGGGAGGGGTCTCAAGGAGCTTTCTATGGAAGGAGATGGTGTCTCGGAGAGGTGGTTCCAGCTTTCAGGAATGATACACCTTCACCTTTTTTTCTTTCCTCTACTACCTAAAAAGTCCTTTGATATTCATTTTGCTACTCTATTTATTGGGGGCAGCCTTGCCCTTTTTCTCTTGGACTATTTTGCCTTTACACCAATTGTTAATCATTCCTTCACTATTTATTTGTAATTATTCTGAAAAAAAATATACCCACTTATATTTATTTGTTAAAACAGCTCCAGGTGGACGTTTTGAAAAATCTATGGCACGACAGAGTTTAACATGGCAAACCTATTTAACATTTTTTCTATGTACAAGATCTGAAAAAAATCTATCAATTTTCTAACTCTATCTCTATAAAGTTAAATCTCCAAAATATAGGTAACATTTCCCAAATCTTTCATGGAGAATACTCTTGATAACCAGACTTTAGTAGACGTCATCATGTCCATACTGTTACCCATAATCAAAATATCATTCACATATAAGACTAGGAACATTACATAACTCTCACTAGTCTTCTTATACACACATGGTTCATCTGGATTTCTGATGTAACCAAACTTTTTAATCTCATGATCAAAATAGATGTTATAGCTCCTCGAAGCTTGCTTCTAATCATAAATAGATCTCTTAAGCAAACATACTTGACAAGAATCAATGGATTCAAAACCAGTTGTTGTTCCATATAGATCTCTTTCCTAAGAAACAGATTAGGGAATGTAGTCTTGACATCCATTTTCCAAATCTTAGTCATAGTATCCAACAATAGCTAACATCATCCTGATGGATTTTTGCATCACAACTGGTGAGAAGGTCTCATCATAGTTAACTCCTTGATGCTGACGGTAGATGGTATCCTTTACCTACCAATTGTGTCTTATATGTTTGAACCTACCCAGGTTCCTAAAGAACTAGAGCAGGTGCCTTACTAAAATAGAGACAACCTAATCTGGAAAAACCCGTCATGCATGCCACTGATAAATACCAAGAGAAAACTGATAGAGAAAACTTACCATCTTGGCATGTATAACAAAACATCAACTTGTTATACAACAAGTGACCTATAGGCTTACATAGCCCAGGTATGCATAACATACAACACATACAACACTGGCCCACCAGCCACAAAATAAACACAATCCATATAGACTCAAATAAACTGAAGAAAAATACAGTCCATAAGTGGTAAAATACACAAAAAGAAACCCCTAGGCTGACAACTGTTAGGTCTGCATAGCCCTGTACACCGCCTAACCAAGAAGTTGGGAACTACTAGATTTGTCCCCAACTAGGTCCTTACCTACCTGGAATGAAGAGAAAACAAGATGAGTCCAAATGACTCAGCAAGCTCATAAATAAAGAAAAGACGAATAGAGTGGGTGCTAAGAGTAAACCTGCATCTCAAGTGCATAACAAACCAAAACTCATGCATGACATGCCATGCAATCTCATAAACTGACACATGTACCAACTACATAAGTAACAATGCACATATATAGGATCATGGGGCCTAAATAAGGAATGCACTAGCACCCAAGTCCTTATCACAAACCTGCTACTGCCCTAAAGGCAGACTGTACCTGTATTACTAGCTGAAGCTCGCTCGAGTGGGAGCTACCACACCTGCTGGCAAGTATAAACGTCTAAGATAAAAATTGGGCATGCCGAGACGTCCCTAAATAACTTGGTTCAAAAAACCCGACACTGTACAACTATATCTCAACACTGACACTATAACTCATGCAAATACAACAAATAAGGGGTGGCTTAGTAGACTGGACAGGATACAAAGCCCCCATAAGCCAAACATCCCACCAAGCCTCGCCTAACTAGTAAAACACATGCCAAATGCAATTGCTCATGCTTAACAACTAATAAATAAATATCATGGTTGTGGGACAAGCACTCAAGTCAAATGGAACCCCCAATGCATATCTTAAGCTCTGGCATGCATATGAACTGACCATATACTAGAAATAAACGGAACATATACAAATACTGTTGGCCACAACAACCTCTACGAGAACGTACCCACAAAAACCTAGCTTCATTCCATAACAAACAGAAGGGAGAACTGAACCCTTCAAATCTCACAAGAATAGACTACTCAAACATTGGCCAAATGGGTTGAATTTTATACCGAAATGAAGCCTATCGAGTCTAGTTTACAATTCTTTAAAAAGATCTTAATTTCATTATTAGGATAAAAAGTTATGGCTCAAAGTGTACAACATGCAAAAAATATGAAGCTCGCGGTCCTATCACGAAATGCATTCCGCGATAGGACCGTAGGAAGAAATGCTTGTTAGAGCTCACAGTTTGGTTATGACAAGCATGATGCGGTAAGACCGCGGTAGGAATAGCTCACTAGGGCTCACAAATCTACCTCGACAAGCATGTCGCGGTAGGACCATAGTTTAATGCGAACCTCACCACTCTTGCAAAATGCATCACATTTCTTGCCTAATCCAAACCCTAACCAATAAATACATCATTCCTTGAGGATTATAGGGTGAAACACACCCTATTTGAAGCTCTAATGGGATTTAACAAGATCAAACAAGGAAAAAAAAGTTATTTACAAACTATTCTACATAGATACAAGCAAACCCTTACTTTGCAAAACAAAGAGATTTTCTTATGGAGCATTCTCAAGATTCTTACATTCATGAGTTTAGAAGTGAAAGAAATGATTGGAACTTGCATTTAGAAGAAAAAAAGGGAGAGAACTTGGATCCAACACAAAAGGAAAGGAAGAAGAACAAGAAGGAACTTGCCTTTGCTTCAATGGCTATTTTAAGTGGAGAAGAAGAAGATCCACAAGCTAAGCTACCAATACCAAACAAAAGCCCTCTAATTTCATCCACCAAATCTCTTCTTGGAGCTTAAATTTAAAGAAGATGGAATTGGAACTTAAAGAAGGCAAGAAGAAGAGAAGAACAAGAGTGAAGAGAATTGGAAACAAATTTGCTTACATACCCTTCCTTTCTCCCCATTTTACCCTTGCTCTTGCACCATTTCACAACTTTTTCATTTCCTTTTTCTTTCCATTAGAATAAATGAAAAAAAAATTATATATATATTTTCACCAAACTGAAATAAATATCAATAATGGCATAGACCTGATAACGAGTCGTTACATTCAATCTGTTAACTAAGTGCCCAATCTATTAACTAAGTGTATCCAACCTATTGATTAAATGCCCAATCTATTGACTAAGTGTATCCAATCTATTGACTGAATGCCCAATATGTTGACTAAATCCTTAATCTATCAACTAAGTCCTTCCAATCTGTCAACTAACCCTTCTTTGTTTTGCTTTAAAACTTCTTAAATGCTTGTGATCTCTTCCCCAAATATCTTATAGTGTTCAAATGAGCCTTAAAATGCTTCTTGATGATATGTGGGTGTCTTAAATAGGGGAAATTTATCATGTGCAATAAGTTTTAGTGATGAATTTATGTAATCAATTTGTTTGATATTGAGAAATGGTATGGAAATGAAACACAATGAATGATGTTAAATCATGTGGATGAAAATATCATTGGCTCATGTGAGGATATAATCTTGAAATGTCTAAGTGCACATGATGAAGAAGCATGTATGATATATCTACTTGAAACCTTCATGAGTATTGCATAGTATTATTAGTTGTGCACTTATTATTTTGCACGACAGCTATGTTCTGTCGGGTGAGAAGAGGATATCCTAAAGGAGCACTTAACGTAGGTTAAGGTGGTCATAAGCTCGGTAGGTGATGCTTAAGCCAAATGAATGGCTAATTGATCTTTTTATATATATGTATACATGCATGTGAATGAAAGGTCTTGTGAGCCGATGTAATGCATGAGAATCTATGTATTCATGAGAAACAAAATGTTGCATAAAATGCATAATAATGATGGCATGGGGATGATAATAATGATGGGGAACTAATAAGTGATTCGGGTGTACTCTATTTTGGTATATCCATGCCTTAATTCTATTGCTCTATTTTTTGTATTATATGCTTGCTGAGCCTTGTGGCTCACCTTGTTTATTCATGTCATTCCAGGTAGGGGGAAGACAATTGCTGAGGGCGAGTCTAATAAGGCTAGAGCTCGGGTTTAGTTGTGTATAGAGATATCCCATCCCAAAAAGGTTCATAGGAGTGATTTGTTTTAAGGACATGTAAAGTAAGGTTCATTTTGTAATTGATGTTCGCCCTTATATTTTGATTTGTATGGCCTTTGAGCCTAAACAGTTATGTAAGTTAATCTGTGGTTGTGATGTATATTTTGGTTCCTGATGTTTAGTGAGCAAGTAAAAAAAAAAAAAGGGTGTTTAATATGAGTTATTGCTTCTGTATCTATTTTTGTGATGACCTCCTTTCAAATTTTCTATGCTAGTGGGATTATTTGGGAGAGGGCCGCTACAGAGCTTCTTTCTTCATATTCCTTGTTTAATTAATTTCATTATGGTTCCTATGCTACTTTGGATTTTAATTAATTTAGGCATGAACTAGTTTATTAAACTAAGGCCATGTTATGGCCGAAACTATGATAGTGTATTTTTTTTATGATTTTATGTGATTGAATAGTTTGGGTTATGTTGAATTGTGTGATATTGAGTTTAATGCTTGTGAATGATTGGCCATTATTTGCATGATTTGATGCCTAATTTTAAGATTGAGAGGAGACTGATTGGGGACTGCATCGTAGGAACCATACACCATAAAGTAAAACTAACTAGAGATAGAATTCAATTTCTTTGTGCGACTTTTAGCAATAAGCTAGGAATTTCACAAATCGTAATGCATTTTCATTTAATTAAACTTTCATAGAAATATAGGAAGTTATTAAACGAGAATATACTCGTTATACCCTAGAAATAGGGTAACGAATGCTTTAGGAAATTTTTCCTTAGCATACTCAATTTACGAATTCATTCAAATAAAATCTATAATTTGCATTACATATCTAGGTTCATAAATGAGTCTTAGTTATTAAAATCAATTGTTGGTCCCTTAGGGTATGGCCACTCAGGAGCGGGAGATGAATTGAGTGATTAAAATTTTTCTCAATTTTAATAAATATTATTGATTAATGATTTTATTGGAGAATATATATTTGATAAATATAATAAATTATGTTTGAGATTAATAATAAATGTAAGCCATAAGATATAAAAAAATAAATAAAATGAGGCACAAGACAATTTATAGTGGTTTGGTGTCTCCATACACACCTATTCCACTTTCCCAAGGTCTAACCACCCTCAGGGTTCCACTAAACCAATTTCACTAAGGTTTTCACACTAGCTCACCTTGAAAACTAGATACACATAGGGGGGGCAGGTAGTCAGCAGTATCGGGTGCCAAGGCATGCAGGCAAGCAGCACCCATGCAGGCCATGTGCATGTCGCGTGGCCACACATGGCACAAAAAGCATGTCAGCATGCCTAGGTGTGTCGGCAACCGTGGTGGTTGGCCCCCCCTCTGCCACCGTCGGATGTCGCCCCTAGCCCCCTGTCGCCTCCGTCTGCCCGCCAATCACTGGCCCTCGATGACCCCCCGGCCAAGTGCCAAGCGGTTGCTTTGAGTGTTGCCATGGGTTGCGTGTTGCTGGAGGTGGTGGGTGTCCCTCGGAACGATTGATGCCACGATGCCCAATGGTGGTGCGATGCCATGGGGGCAACAAGCTGACAGGTTTGGTCTCGGAGTGGCATGCTAGGCCAACGGTATCGTCACCACTGTTGGCCAATAACGTGTTTTGGCTCGGATGCTCTTCCAAATATTTTTGGGACTCAAATATCGATTTTAAAAAATATCAATTTTGAGTTTATATTTTTAAAACCCCAATTATGATTCAATTTTTTTTTAAAAAAAAAAGATACACACTTAGACTATAACGGGTTCTAAGCAACCACTACACTAAGGTTTCCATCCTAACTTACCTTAAAAACTAGATTCACCTAAATTTTAATAGTTCTAGGAAACCTATACAATTCTCAATAATAATTTAAATATTTACAAATAGTTTGTCCACATTTAGACAAAATAAGAAATTGAAAACTGTTATGGGTATTTTCTAGACCACTTCTTATGGGCTAGACTCGGCCCAATAGGCCAGCCCAATCTCCCGAAGCCCAAGGCCGAGGTCATCACAACAAGGTCGCATGTCGCCGAAATTCGAGCTCGAATCATGGGAACCAAATGAGCTCCCAGCATTGTTTTTAGCTTGTTGGTTGAACTGTTCAGCTCGCATAGCAAGAAGACCACAGAATAATCGGAGACGATATCCACTTACCTTATCTGAGGCAAATCAAATCCCAAAAATCATGGCGTTTGTTCCTGGTAATTCGAAGATGATAAAGAAACGCCATCCATGGAGTAGAATCCTTTTACATCTAGAACTCATTCAAATTGTAAACACCCTACTCTATAAATAGGGGTCGACAACCATTGAATAAAGATGAGCAATAATATATTGTTACTATGCCGAAATTATCAGAGAACAATCATGGACTAGGCATCATTTTGGTCGAAGCATGTAAAACTTTCTTGAGTACAGTTTGTTCTTTGTTCTATTTGTTTCTCCTCTTTGCATTTGTGTTTATTCTCTTAGTGCGGGTTAACAAATTAAGGTCAATCAATTCCGAACATCAACAAGAACATATTATACAAGATAAATGAAATATAAATAAAGTAAATAAATTTGTAACCTCAAATGGAGAAGTTTAGATTTATCGTAGAAGATTTGAAGAACTTTTCTCCTCTTGCCTTGTGGCTCTTTAGTGGATGTGCAAGAATGCTTCGAGAGCCTTAGATTGCTTGGATGTTTTGCTTGATAGCGTTTGAGAGCTTTTAGGTGTTTTGGATATGCAATGGAAGCATTTGGATATCTCAAAAATAAGTTTGGGAGGTATTTATAGGCATTTTGGACACTATTCCAATGGTAAAAAAACTGACCATTATAGCGAAAGTCAACTTTCTTAACGTTAAGAGTTGACTTTTGTTTAAATCAACAACGATTGAAAATATGACCATTTGAACCGAGAGTCAACTTTTTAGCTCACTAAGAGTTGACTTTCTAGCTCAACAGGAGTCGACTTTTAGGATACCAAGAGTCGACTTTCTAGTCCAGTTTTTGAAAAAAATATTTTTTATGCACATTAAATTTTCTAAAAAATAAGTTTAATAGAAAATAATATTTTTGGTAATACATATACTATGAAAAAAATATTTTATAAATTAATCAAAAATAATTCGGTATTACAAATATATTTAGGAAAATACTGTTTTGTTAATCACCAAAAATATTATAATTTCTATATTGAAAATTCTCTTTTTGTTAATCTTCAAAACTTTAATTAATATGAGCAAGTTTGATCAACATTCTCCCTCTTTTTGATGATGTCAAAAACATGATTTATACGATGATCAATTTGATAAAATATTTTTGAACTCCCCCTTAATTTTATACTATAAGCTCCCTCTTTCAAAAATACTAATAGCATAAAAGTGTTTTAGATATAGCTTCATAGATAAAATAATTTTCAAGAGTTTTAAGGATATACAATTTTTCAAAAATACTGATTGCCTTGAATGCCTAGCCTGATTGCCTATCTCTCAGATATACAATTTCCTCACATACAAGATCTCTCAATACATAAAATTTTTTCTCATACATATACATACTTCTTCCCCATACAAAAATAATAATGTAAAATTACAACTCATTCTCATACATACAATCTCTCATCTTATAAAATCTCATTTTCTCCCCCTTTTTGTCATAATCAAAAAGAAATTGTTAGTGAAGAGACTTTTAACGACTCGCTCTCACTTACGGGTGTCACCGGTGAATAATCGATCGGATTACTCACACGATAAAGCAACAATTGAAAGGTTGAACTAAGTTTCAACAGGAAACGCCCTAGGTAAGCACTAGGCTTCGTCCTTCCCTTCACTCCACTCAAGGAATCGGTCCCAAACAAATAAGGAAACACAGCGAAACAGGATCCGAAACCCGAGTGAGCTTCACCTTTCTTCAGCTCGCCACACAGTAAGCCAAAGGTGACCCAAGCACAAAACTAGCGCATCAAACATCCACTGAGTACTGGGGATTTATGGGAATATACCTTTTTTATCCTTCCCTGATACAAATCTTGGCTCCACCAACTAAAGCCATATACTTCACCCAATTCCACAATAACCTACCACACTACGTTGATTATAACAACTAGATACATCTAGCAATCAACAACATTTACATTCAATCACATGAATACATACATGAATATACCACATATAAATATAGGAGAATATACAACAACCACATCTCAGGCAACAATGCTAGTCGTCGCTACATCCTCCATACGCCATCCCTGCTTGCATCTGGACTTGCAACATCTACAACATGAGGTAAATCTCATGAGTCATAAAGACTCAGTAAGGGTGCAATGCATGTAAATATGAATATAAACATGACTATGTATGTTAAGTGCATGCAAATGAGGCTAGGTTCTTTCATCCTCACATCCCACCAAGCTTTGAGGCATTAACCTACCCCTTCCCATAACACTAGTCCTCCATATGGCCATAGGTACACTAGAATCCATATCATGCAAGTGTTAACCATTACATGCAATTGCTACATAAGAAGCTTATAAACCATATTTATCAATTTGTAAGGCCACTTCCACATGGGGCCATCCCTTACCTGGCTCGAAATCTCTTCTCTACCACTAGTGAGAACGCTAGTCCGAACTTTGAACTCTTATAGGATCACTGCATTCTTGGTCGACCCTAGATGTAATCACAAAACCCAACAACAAAAATTAAACCAGGGTCTATGTTTTTGTCATGTCTCGCAAAAACCCACCCATCAATAATTTCCAACCAACCTCAACCAATGGCATAATCCCACCATCACTTCACATTACATTATCTCATATAATGTAAATAACAAGAAAATAAATAACTTATTTACCTCAGCAAATCTAGAGGAGAAAATCGGCCAAATACTCACACCGACGTTGTCTCATGGGATGCCACCTTGTGCTCAAAATCCCATTTTCGAGCCTCTAGCACGATCTTTGAGCTCCAAAATAATTTCCATAATTTTTTCCCATTTTTCTAGATTTTTTTGGCATTTTTCTCATTTTGTTTCCTCTATTTTTCCTTATTTTCCAAATTTTCTTTATTTTTTATTTTCTTTTCCTTTTTCTTTTCTTCTTCTTCTTCTTCTTCTTCTTCTTCTTCATCTTCTTCTTCTTTACGCTCGGCCTTCAGCTCAGTTATCGACCACTGCAACCCACAACATCGCCACTTCCAGCTCTGCCCGCTGTTGCTTAACTATGGCCGCCACTTCTAGCACAGCCATGGCCGCTGGCTGCACCTCCGCTCAGCCTCCGACGCCGCTTCAGGCCACCATCGGCCAACCACCATCTCCCATCTCTTTCCCTCGCGATCTCTCTTCTGCCTCTCTATTTTTTATTTCAAATTTTGAAATCGTAGGCAGCAACTCATGCACCCGCATATATATATATATACACACACTTAAATTACACATTAATCCCTCTAATTTTCTATAATTTCACTTAAGGAGTTTTAATTGCACTGAGAATTTTGATAATTGCTCTTAGGCCTCCAAGGCTTAATTTAATTATCCTTATACCACACCAAATCTTGATTTATCAAGAAATTAATTGCCGACATTTACTCAGGAATATCGATTTCGTCCCTGCACGTACACGGGACCTTTATTCCACCCAAAACACTTCAAGGTTGCCTCACTCACAAAATCAGACCACCCTTAGGGTCCTCTCAGCTTCCCGGAGGTCCTTTACTATCATTCAATACCAGCATTCATTCGGGCTTATGCAGAATTTATTCCGACAATTATTCCCAGTCAGATTGCTTCCAGCATCATTAGCCTTGTCTTGAGACGCTCGCCAATCTCATGCCCTCTTCCTTGGACATCCAAGTCATCGATTCGACCACTTTTATTAATTAGTTTCTCGAAATCGACTTTTGGCATTCCCGACCACCCGAGATCCTTTGAAAATAACTGGAAATTATTCTTTTCCAACACCATGTAATACTAGGTGTTACAAGAATAAAGACGTTATAATGCCCCGTTAGTGTGTTATGGCTACTTAGAAGATATTATTCTAAGGAATTTCTTATCATGTGAAAAATAACTTGGGGAATTATTTTGGTATGTGCAAGGTGGCTTAAAAGACTAAGGAGTAAGCAATTTTGAGGCAGTAGGTCTCAGGAGAAGCTTTTCCAACAGCTAGGGCTCTTCTCCTCTTCATCTCTCTTCTTCTAGTGGCTGCTAGGGGTCTCAAATAAGGGAGTTCAAGGTAGGAAACTCATCTTTTGGCTCTCCTTAGCTTAAGATTTTGCTTTTCCTTTGTTTTGTGGCTAAAAAAAGATGAAAATCTCTATGTATGGTAGCTTATAAGTGGTGTTGAAGGTGAAGAAAAGCTAGGGATTGATAAAGAAGGACGCTAAGGCAAGTTATCATCCTTTCTAATGGTTGCAAGTCTGAAATTTCAGACTTTGAAATGGTTTTTACCAAACTCTTTGTTTTTAGAACAAGGTTGTTACATAGTTGTAATTTACTTTCTTTATTTTCTTTAATATCCTTGTAAATGCTTCCAAAGGGACTTGTTCTCCCTATTTTCTTGGGAATGATGCCTCTTTTGATATGGTGAAGATTTGGCAAGAGTTTGATCCATTTTTCCAAAGTTCAGGTGTGAGAAGCAGAGGATGTTGGAAACCTCAAACATGCAGCCTTTGATTCTGTATGTTTCCAATCTGCAAAGACCTAAGCGCAAACTCCTCCAAGTCAGTCCACACGATCAACCCTTTCCATGACATCCCAAGTCGTGCTAGCAACTTGGACAGCTTTTGAGAGAAACAAAATTTTTCATCTTATGAAGTAGCATATTTATAGAGAAAAAACCCTAATCATGCCATAATAATAAAACTCTAAATGTTTTAAGGCCAGGCCTTAATCAATTTGGGCCGGTTCTCTCTTTTAATTGTGAAACGGGCTCAATTTAAGTGTGTGACCTCTTAGGTCTACCATTTGACTAGATGTGGGACTCAACTCTATTGGGCGTCTTTAGGGCCCAACTTATTGGTTTAATTTAAACACATCTCATGGGTTTCTTAATTAAACTTTTTAATTAATAGTTTTAAAATTAATCATATTAATTCTAAAATCCCTACATGTCATAGTTAACGTCTAGCAACATGCCATAAATACCTACCCAATGATGAAATAAGTGTGGACCTTATCAATTGCAATTACCGTGCAGTAAAATCTTTTCTTCAGTCAATGTCCCATTTAAATTTGGGGTATGTTTTTATGTCGAACCCAAACTATTCAATAACTATGTATCCATCCTAACTTTATGACTTGATAGGTGAAATCAAAACACCTTTTGATTTCCACCTCACCTTAGCCAAGGATTTCCACAGTCTAAATTATAGGAATACATAGGATATCCTCTTATCTCAACAATAAGTGATGAATCCTTTATTGACATTCATAAGCCTTCATATGTGACAAGGCCATACCCAGTGACAGTCTGTTAATGATTCCTTTGGAATCCAAATAGCACCAAGGCATAACCAGTTAAATATAAGATTACCATGATATCTCAAGTCTAAAGACCAGTCTGCACAATTGCAAGACAAGAATTCCAATTCAACATTGAATAATAACCATTAGGAATTCTATAGTGGGTCAGTTTAGTGTACTCATTCTTCTAATAGCACCCACATATATGCACTAGTGTCCCCACACCAATGTCCATGAAACAAGACATTCTCCCCATTGAGCATACATCATATGTGTTAGTCTATCTGAGTTATTAGTGTCCACTCCTAATAACTCTATGACTAAGAACATTTAAGATCAAGGCTTTTAAGGAATATGTTTCATGATCGTCATCTCTATGCACGACCATATTCTGTGAGCCTATTTGATCTATGGATTTTGTCAAGTATAGATTGCAGTAAATAATGACGACAATCATTAATGACAAATAAAAACATAATGCCTTTATAATAACAATTGATTGAATAAAAAAGAATTATAATGAAAAGTATGATCCTTTACATAAAATATAATTGGCTTGTGGGGCATAACACTAACAATCTTCCACTTACCCAAAAGCCAATTTCCCATGTATTTTAAACCCATCTTCTCAAGATGACGTTCAAGCACTTACAGTGACAATGGCTTTATGAAGGGATCTGCTACATTCTCTGTTGATACAACCTTTGCCATTTGAATGTCACCTCGACTAATTATCTCACGGATTAAATGGTACCTCCGTAATATGTGTTTGGATCTTTGATGAGACCTTGGTTCCTTTGCTTGTGCACTTGCACCATTGTTATCACAGTACACAAGAATTGGATCAACAATAGTAGGAACCACTCCCAAGGCTAAGATAAAGTTTCTCATCCAAATTGCTTCCTTAACAGCATCTAATGTTGCAATATATTCAGTCTCAAT
The DNA here is from genome assembly GCF_014633365.1 of Diospyros lotus. NCBI lineage: Eukaryota > Viridiplantae > Streptophyta > Magnoliopsida > Ericales > Ebenaceae > Diospyros > Diospyros lotus. Next base: position 28,627,765 of record NC_068349.1, read on the forward strand.
GGTGAAATTTGTAGTTGTTTCTTGTTTGGAACTCTTTCAACAAACTACTCCACCATTAAGGGTGAATATATAACCAAACATAGATTTTGAGTCATCCACATTAGACTAAAAACAAGAATCCGTAAGCATTCCAATTTTAGTTCACCTCCTCCATAAACCATGAAAGCATCCTTCATTCTTCTCAAGTACTTAAGAATCCCTTTCGCAACTTTCCAATGCTCCTCGCTAGGATCAGACTGATATCTGCTCGTGACACTCAAAACATGTGCGACATCAGGTCTAGTACATAGCATAACATACATTATGCTACCTATGGCAGAAGCATAGGGTATAGATGTCATTCTTTTCGTCTTCTCTAGAGTCTTTGGAGACATTGACTTAGGGAGAGAAATCCCATGGCGCATTGGAAGAACTCCTCTTTTGGATACTTCCATGTTAAATCTCTTTAACATTTTATCTATCTTTATTGACTGGGACAAACCAAGCATTCTTTTGTATCTATCTCTATAAATCTTAATCCCCAAAAAGTAAGATGCTTCGCCTAAATCTTTCATGGAGAAGTTAGTAGATAGTCATGATTGTGTTGCTTGCAACATACCTACATCATTCCCAATGAATAGTATGTCATCAACATATAGCACACAAAAAAATGACTGCACTCCCACTGATCTTCTTATACACACAGGGTTCATCCATGTTTCTGATGAAAGCAAACAATTTGATTATCTCATCGAAATGTATGTTCCAACTCCGGGAAGCTTATTTTAGTCCATAAATAGACCTTTCGAGCTTACAGACTTTCTGCTCATTTCCATTGGATATGAATCCTTCTAGCTGTTCCATATAAATATCTTCCTTAATGTCACCATTAAGGAAAGCTATTTTCACATCCATTTGTCATATCTCATAGTCATATGTAGTTATGGTAAGTAAAATCCTAATGGACTTAAGCATCGCTACTGGTGAGAAAGTTTCCTTAAAGTCAATACCTTGGCTTTGAGTGTAACCCTTTGCCACCAAACGTGCTTTATAAGTATCTATCTTTCCATCAACTCCAAGCTTTCACTTGTAGATCCATTTAAAGCTAATAGGTACAATACCTTCAGGAGGATCCAGTAAAGTCCACACTTTGTTAGAGTACATGGACTCCATTTCGGAATTCATAGCTTCTAACCATTTTCCTGAGTCGATATCAAATATCGCCTCCTTGTAGGTTCTTGGATCTGCATCCAAGAGAAGGTTATCCTCATTACCCTCAACTAAGAAACCATACCTTTCAAGAGGTCTCGAGACCCTTGGGGATCTCCGTGGAGATTATGTACTTTGAGATTCAAAGATATCTTATGCTTCCACTTGCCATGAGTTTGTGATCCTTGAATTTCTTCAAGATCTATCATATTGAAATTATTCCCATCCAATAGGAACTTATTTTCTAGAAAAGTGGCATTCCTTGAAACAAACACCTTTTGCTCAAGGGGATGATAGAAGTAGTATCCAATTGATTCTTTTGGATATCCCACAAACTTACACTTAATAGATCTAGTATCCAATTTGTCTCCCACTGTTTTCTTGACATAGGTAGGACACCCCCATATTCTTAGATATTTGTAACTAAGTGTCTTACCATACCATATCTCATATGAAGTCTTGGGCACTGATTTAGAGGGAACTCTATTCAGTAAATGGGCAGCTGTTTCAAGAGCATAACCCCAAAAGGAAAAAGGAAGATCAATGAAACTCATCATGGATTTAACCATATCTGATAAGGTTCAATTCCTTCATTCAGAAACACCATTGAGTTGTGGTGTTCCTGGTGGAGTCCATTGGGAGAGAATCCCATTCTCTTTAAGATGATCAATGAATGTTGTACTCAAGTATTCTCCCCCCCCCCCCCCCGATCAGATCATAGAACCTTAATACTTTTTCCTGTTTGTTTTTCTACTTCATACCTAAACTCCTTGAACTTTTCAAAGGCTTCTGACTTGTGCTTCATAAGATATACATAGCCATACCATGAATAGTGAATAGTCATCGATGAAGGTAATGAAGTAAGAAAAACCACCTCTAGCACTAACATTTAGTGGTCCATAGACATCTGTATGGATAAAATCCAATAGATTAGATGCACGTTCCACTTATCCCACAAATGGAGATATTGTCATCTTTCCTTTAAGACATGATTCACAAGTTGGAAGTGATTGTAAGTCAAATAAGTTCAATAACCAATCTTTAACCAACTTGTTTATCATATCTTTGGATATATGACCTAACCTTAGATGCCACATAAAAGCATAATTTTGACCATCAACCTTTCTTTCGTTACTTTATTGTAAACATATCATGGAATCATTAGTTTGAACAATATACACATTATTTGTCAATGCACCAGTACCATATAAAATACCATTTTTAAAAATAGAACAAACTCCACTAAAAGTTGTAAAATTAAAACCTTCCTTGTCCAAAACAGGAACAAAAATAATGTTCTTGATAATGTCTGGCACATAAAAACAATCATTCAAAGCTAACTTTATTCTAGATTCTAATACTAAATAAACTGTCCCTATGGCTACCGTAACAACCCTTGCTCCATTCCCAAGCCATAGAGATGCTTCATATTTATTTAGTCTCCTGCTTCTTGTAATCAACTGCAAGTCATTGCAAATATAACTACCACATCCGATATCTAATACCCAAGAAGCATCATTAACTGAAAGGTTAATTTCAACAAAGTATATACACGAATCAAAACTGATATGCCCTGCAAACTTGGAGAGTCAAAAGAACTAAAAGAGTCATGAGACATGGACATGAAGCCCAAAGGCTCAACAGGTTGTAGGAGATCAAGGAAACCAACTGAAGGAGCAAGAGGTCGAGCCGAGACCAAGTGGGGAGGACCCACTCGGTTGTGCCAAGTGGGTACGACACTAATTTGGTTTTTCTTACATAACTTTCTCATACGAGCTTCGATTGAGGTGATTCAAAGTCCCATGGAAAGATAAGAGAATTATCTACAACTTTTATGGTTTTAGTTTTAAGAGATTCAAGCTAAATCAAGGCATAAATTGGCTATGAAATCGAGGTATGGGAACTACTCAAGACCAAACCAAGAAAAGGGCAAAAGAAGGCATGACCGAGTGGCCCCCCACTCTGTCATGACCGAGTGGGCTTGGGCCAATCTCTCCTCTTTTCCTTCTCGGATGGGTCGCAAAATCATTGAAACGGGCCCCGAGATTCTTGCCCCAATTGTCGCACGTCTCCCTCTCTCCTCCACTATAAATAGGAGGCCACGTCCTCGACACAAGGTACGCACTCTTGGGCCCCTCAACACAATTTTGCACTTTTGCTCTTGAGAACTAACTTAGGCATCGGAGGGTTTGTGTGGGAACCCCCACCTGCGCCCTAATGATGCTCTTGTTTTGCAGGCCACTCGGTTATCCAAGGTCACTTGGTTATCAAAGGCCACTCAGCCTCACCAAGGGCCACATGATCATCAAACCCTTAGCGCACCTCGGTGATGAGACCCTCAGGGCACCTCGGTGATGAGACCCTCAACGTACGTGCACGTTAGTGACAAGACTCCACTCTCATCACACCTTGGCGAAAAGATTCTCAGGACACTTGACTCTCAGAACCCTCAAGACTCACAAGTCTTTAGAAACTCCCGTGGTCAACTATGCACCTTATATTCTCCCACGTAAAAAAAAAAAAAAAATAGATTGTTGTATTTTAGAAACAACAATTGGCTCCCTCTATGGGAAACGCAAGAAAAAAAGTCAACTTAAGAATGTCAAATACCCGTGGACATCGACGAACTCTCTCTCAAGGCGTAGAAACACGTCTACCACCACGTAATTCTCAACAACATGGAGCGCCTCCCATTATTCCAGATTATCACCCACAAGGAGCACCTCCGCCCCCTCATAATGCTCAACCTGAAGAAGGTGATCGTTCTGTTTCCCTGAGCCAACAAGGGGGGAACCAATCAGTCCCACCTTCGCTTAACATCGGTTCAGGATGACTTCCTACTGATCAAGCGGGGACTTCAAGACAGCCACTGCATACGATCACTTGGGAAGAGTATGAAGCATTGAGACAACAACATGTTGAGGGTATGCAAGCACTTTGAGACATGGCTGGCATACTCCAAGGAATGATGCCTGGAAGGACGTTGCCTGGTACATTGAAAATGTGCATGCCATCGCCTGAGTCTCAGCCCGAGGTGGGAGCTGCATCTTACTAGGAGGCCACTCATGATTCTCATTCCCGATCTACTCCTTGTCGAGAGGATAGGCCCAGATCACCACCACCAAGGAAGAACCCTCATACCATGCCCCAAATAAATGAGAGCCCACAAAAGGAAAACAGGGCTAGAAGCCCCCAAAGACGGAGATACCATGAAACTGGGGCCAGCAGGCTAACAAAACATGAAAACCAAATAACAGGAAGTAGAATATGAGATGACATGAAAAGGGTTTTTGAAGAAGCACTTGAACGAAGAAATAGATCCCAGCCACGGAGGAGCAACAATGTAGAAAATGTCCATTTACTGCAGATATATTGGAGAAACCACTATCCAAAAAATTCAAAATGCCTCAAATCACCCCCTATTCTAGCAAAGATGATCCCTATGATCACATTCAAAACTATGAGTCGTTGATGATATTGCACGGATGGGACGATGACAGATTGAAGGCAATCTGTTGATAGATTGCTCTCTAGAGAGCAATGTGTCAACAATGCATTCATCGACTGTTTCCCCCTATTTTGGCCAAATAACTCTTACAAGCTTGGAAAAACGTATGATACTAGTTGATACTAGTTGCGCGTTGCGGATGAGATCTATTGGGATATATCCTTTATGATGTTAAGCCAGAAGCTTGGGTGATTTATAATGATGGACTCATGTCAAGCTCAGGCAGGCTTGAATGCTGGACTCTTGTGGGACGTAAATCCCTTGATATGTTTATGCTATAGTAGTGTTGTGGGAGCATGCACCTTTTTCTCTATACATGTTCATTTATGGCTTGATGCTAGCATAATGTGTGATTAGTGGTCAATTTTGTAAAAATTTTGTTATAATTTCACCCTTATTTTGATCTTAAAATTAGTTTAAATTGAATATTAATATGCATTTTGTGATTGCGTGTAGGTTTAAAAATATTAATATAAAAATATATATATAAAATATATAAAATAAAAAATTATAATAATAATAAAGAAATGAATATAATATATGGATTGCAAGCCCAACACAAGGAAGGCCCAAGCCCAAAACTAAAGGCCCAAGTTGTGGAAGCTTCTTAGATATTTTATTTATCTTTTTATTTTTAAATTAGATATTTTGTATTATTAAATTAGATAATTATGTGATTTCCATTGTATCTTGTGGGCTATAAATAGCTCACTTGATTGCACCTGTAAGTATTCAATTTTTCTATAATGAAAGCATAGTTATGTTCTTAGAATTTCTCTCTCAAATTTTCAACTTTAGTTTCTATATAGTTGTGTTATGTTATTTTTTTCTGTTATCTTTATTATCCACCGCCTATATGGTCGGTTAAATATTGTCTTTTAATCTCCTGCCACTTAATTTCTACAATTTTAATTCTCGTCTCTTTATTATCCATCACCTATATTGTCGGTTAAATTTTATCTTTTAAATACTATCTTTTAATTTCAGCAATTTTAATTCCCGCCTCTTTATTATCCACGGCCTATATGGCCAGTTAAATATTGTCTTTTAAATACTATTTTTTAATTTCTGCATTTTTAATTCTTGTCATTTAAATTCCTACCAATTTATTTTCAAATGAAGATGAGTAGCTAAATCCAATCTTTGGTTAAGGCAAAAACAGTGTCCAACGCTAATGATTCCCAAAGAAAATTGCGCTTCAAATGTGTAATATTAATTTAATTTAATTTGAGCAATGTGCGTATAGTGTATCTTTGAGTTTGGATTAGAGCATAAGCCTAACTTAGAATTTCCATGCCATGTATAGAGATTGCTAGACCTGGAAATGTTTTCATACCCAAGCCCAAATGATTAATCTATATCTATAAATTCTGTTTGTGGAATATAATTCAATTTATGGTAACTTCTTAACTTAGAATTTCCATGTCATGTATGGAGATTGCTTAAACAAGAATTATCATTATCTTGAACTAAAAATTATTGATAGATATGCAAAACTTAATTCAGATGAATATTAATGATCTTTTCTATTAAATTGAGAATTAATTGATTTTGACACTGAAATTGTCTTGACCCAAGCTGCTTAAATTCAGTGTTAGTTTAGTTTTAATTATTGCCTTTAGATCATCTTAATCACCTCTTAAAATCAAATATTCTGTGATTTTTGTTTTCATCCATAAATAATCTCCCTGTGAACCGACTCGGACTCACCGAAATATAAATTTAAAAGTGTACTACACGTATACTCGCACACTAGCGAGTATAATCGCCTTATACCTGCTTCAATAAGAGGATTAATGTTTGACGAATTTGGTTGTTGTTTTGATAAATAAATGTGCAGGGTAGCGTAGTAGTCAATGTACATGATCATAGTGCATATGGCTCAATTCCTTTCTACATTATGTGTATGAGTGGGGAAATTCATTATCATCCATGGTTCAAACCTTGACACTCTTATTACCCCTTTTATTCTATATTGCTTGCTAGGTTTTGTAGCTCACTTGTGCTTGAAACATTCCAGGTAAAGGCAAGTCTAAAGAAGATAAGGAGCCTAGCAATGTTGGACCTAGTGTTTAGACGTATAAAAAGTTGTTCCAACTAGAAGGTCTATGGGGAATTTGATTAGGAACACCATTATTAGGTGTACCAATGCTAGAGTTTAAGAGAATTTTCAAAACTTTTTTGAAAAACTAAAAAATGGTAGCAAAAACATAAACCAAAATCACCTTGCAAGACTCGTTTTCAATGTCCATATGCTAACCAAAACTAAACCATGCTATAGGGGGTTTAGTAGGTATACTTTTCAACACTTGAAGGCTAAAGTAGAGGTTAAAATGCTCTCAGTAGCAGCAACTCCTTACTCCAAAAATAGCTCTCGAAACTTCTTTGGTTAGACTGAATCGTCCCCCAAAAATACGAGGGGCCTATCGAGTACACTCTAGCAAGATGGTGAATCCCACTACTCTTTCTTTGTGCTAGATAGAGAGAGTAAGGGAGATTAAGGCTATGAAATGGAATGGGTTCAAATGAAAGAAGGCTTCTCAAACTTGATAGTCTCACTATCAAGAACAATGAGCGACAATAGCTATGAGGAAAGAAGAGAAGCAATAGGAGTTAGGGTTTCTAGATTGGGAGAAGAACAACAAGAATGACTGAGAGAAAAATGAGCCAACACTCACTCTAGCCATTATGTTCATTCTCAGCACAAACACAAACATATATACTCCTAAAAATGGAAACCCTAGGGCACACAAAAGGGGGAATATGACAAGGAGATCCGGCAGGGACAAGGGACAGAGAAGAAGGCGTGCTATGGATGCATGCCATCCTTCCCCGTCCTCCCATCCTCCATCGTCACCACGTGTCTGCCTTTTGGTTGCAGAAGACGACAAACGGTCGTGCAATCTACAAGTTAGATCGACAAAAGATGTCAATAGTTTCCAAACACTGTTGACAACTTTGACCCCTTATCCAAAACTTCCAAAAATTGCATCTAGGCCCCACTATAAACACTTAATGACACTCTCACCATCTCATGATGAAACTGAGGCCCCCATTAATTCTGAACAACATGCCTATCAACTCTTGACATTTGCTCCTCATTAATTTGATCATTGAACCCTATCCATTAACTCTTACCGATAAGCGTCATCAACTCTTAATGATAGTTTCAACCTTAATCACTTAGTCAACCATCGCACCCGGATATGTGTGTGACCTTCTAGGTTCACTACTAAGTAGCAATCAGGACACGTCAAACTCTTTCACATTGACTAAACATTTTAGTTTACAATAAGAATCTCTTCATCTTCTCGATGTACCCTAAAAGATCCTAAGTGACAACTAGCATTATGTCAAGGCGATCCAACCAGTAATGAAGTCTTACTTCAGATTAGAACCTATTTGGCTTTCAATTCTCGTATACTATAATCTTTCCATTAATTATCACTCTGATGGTATGAGTCATGGACTAATCAAACTCATTAACTCAATGACTATGCCAAAATTAGTGTGGTGAGATTGAGACAACACATTGGAACTCTTTCAAACACTAGAACACTTTCCAATCAAGTGTACCTTGGCCAGGGGTTTCTACTATCAAGACCACCACTGATCGCATAGGATGTTCACCTCACTCTGGAGGTCGATGGTCCCATTAGCAATCACCTTTTTCCATATGCCACTACACAAGGACCACACAGTGCATCTCCCACCCGATTTTTGAATTGTTCTTAGAAACAACAAATCCCTAGCATCGACACACAAGACAATTATGTTGCCTTCGATCAAAGGACCAATAACACAATCGAAGCCTGTGATAGATCATAGCTCAGTAATGTGATATATATCACGTGCGTCACATTCAGTAAATGTTCCCCTAACATCTACCCACATGTATACTATATTCATCTCATGGATTATGGCATGCGACACACCATCGTTTATCATTAGCATCTCATACTAATCAAAGGACTAATCATAGTCCATACTCGATTAATCATAGTCCCCTTTTGAGAAGTCTAAGGACTAGGAATTATCATTGAGATATCCTTAATACAAAGGTCCTTAGTCACATTTTCTTAACACTTAAGAGTAAGACCTTTAATAGGAAATCTAGGGACTTATTCATATATAATGATTGAAGAGCTATAAATGAAGATATGACCTTAAAATATGAAAACACATTTTGTTATTGTAACAACCCGTCAGAAGGGCCTAGAATTATTGAGAATTATTTAGCTAATTTTTGGCTTAAGAGAAATTGCCAATTAAATATTTAATATGGAAATTTAGAATTTTTAATTGAGAGTATAGAATTTAAATGGCATTTAATTATGTGAAAATTAAGTGTAAGGGCATGAAGGTAATTCTAGAGTTTTAAATAATAATTTTCTATTTTTAGGAATTATTTAATTAGAGATATTATGTAATTGAGGGAATCCATATGTGAAAAAGTTTAGGTTTGAAGTCTCCAAGTTAATTATGAATAAGGACTCCAAATTACAAAAAGAGAAGAAGATGGGCTTCTAGGGCTATTTCTTTATCTATATAAAGGCACATAAGCCATAGTGTTCTTCATGTCGCGTGAGGAGCAGAGAGCCAAGAAGTCTGTGAGTTACAGAAGTTTCTTTCCATAGGAGATCTCATTGAAAGCGTTTGATCCGATTGAGATCATAAGGCAAGTATCTTCCCTGTAATCCCTTCCATTACAGGTTTATATTAGTTTCATTTTCAGATTATTCCAATTCTTTGTTGTAATTTTCATATTTATATCAGTAAGCAGAGACGTATATATATATATATGCGTATAGCAGTGAAGTTATGAGTAAGTTCTATTACTCCTTCTCTATTTTGGATTGTGAGTTCTATTACTCTCCCATTTTGAATTGCAAGTTCTATTACTCCTTCTCCATTTTGCATTGTGAGTTCTATTACTCCTTCTCCCATTTGGAGTTTAAGTCCTATTATTTCTTCTTTCTTTCGAGTCGCAAGTTCTTTCTTCATTTTATTTCTTTTAGAGGTAAGTTCTCATATATTTATGACCTTTATAGTGATTCAATCAAATGTTATATTTGAATCATCCTTAAAGTTGTTTCATATCGATTGGGATTTGTTTTCCCAAGATTTTATTTAGAATGGTGTAGAATCATTAACTTTTGTTATAGATTTCAGTCTCTGTTAGCTTTCATGTTCGTCAAATTTAATTGCAGATATTCGAATGGATCTTCCCATATCCAGATGAGTTAATCTATATATGTGAGTGTCATCTAGATGGGGCAATGCCTATCCGAATAAGTGAAAAATATTTTATGTGAGAAACATTTGGATGGCCTTGTTTGTATCCGAATGTCCTTTGTTTGATATTCGGATGCTTTGATCCGCATTTAGATGAGTTCAGTGATTCCTTGAGAGTGTTATTCGGATACCTTGTGTTGTATCCAGATGTGTCCTTTTGTTTTTATGTGTGATATCCGGATGTCTTCTTTAGTATATTCGGATGGGTCAAGTTGATATCCGGTTATCTTGTTTCATATCCGGATACCCCTCTTAAGTTTTAAACTTCATATCCAAATAAGCTCCATCATATCCAAATAGCTTCTAATTTGAGCATCAGTGTATCCGGATGAGCCTTATTCACATCCGGATGTCCTTCATTATATCCGGATATCTTTTCTGATATCCAGATGGCTTATCCAGAAATCCAATTAAACTTCTATTATAGCTTAATTCAAGTTTTATTCAAATAAAAATATTCAATACCTCCAAATATTGAATTTATATGCCAGAATATAACAAGTTAATCATGCCCATACCATATTACATAATTTATAGAATCTTTGTATTCCAATATATTGAAGATCAGATTACATGTTTAGCATTTATTATGACATGATCAGCATTATTTTGTGAGATTATGTGCATACATCTTGGAATGGGGCATGGAGCATGACTTTATATGGAGCACTTCATATCGTGTGCTAGCATATATGTGAGCATTGCATTGCATTTTGTGCATTAGGCTGCTTAGTCTGCAGGGATCCCATAGTATCAGTTTCAGCTCAGTTATGAGTTGCTCGCCTAGTGATGACCAGGGGGCTAGGGGCTTATTGCCCATAATATATGCTTATAGTTTTTATGTATGCATGATTCATATCAATTAAGTATCTATTATAGATTGTGTGGGCCTATGTGCCAAAGTTGCATACTTGCATTTAGTTTACAGTTTATGTGCATTACATTTTGTGAATGCAATCAGATAGTGATTATACTCAATACAAGTTTAATAAGTAATTTATCAGTATCGATATTCTTTGATTCAGCTTCAATTATTCTTTCCAGCTTATTACTTGTTGAACTTTGTAGCTCACCTTATACTCTTCACCATTCCAAGTCCTAGCAGGGGAGTACCAGATGTGGGGCCTAGCAGCGTTGGTTAGTAGTGTGTGTACGTGGAGCCGCTCAAGATCAAAGATGTATGGCAGTTTTGTTAGGTTATGGTGTCTTGTCAGTTTAGGATTATTTTATATGTCAGTTGAGGGATTTTCCCTTAGATAGAGTTTATGGTTTTCAATTTATTTGACTCGGAGTTTTTTTTTTAGTTTGAATGAGATATTCAGTTATGGTATCAGGTATCAGATTTCAGATTATCAAAGAGTTTTATTTTATTTTATCTATTTTCCCATAGCACCTCTTCTCAAACAGTTCTAGGAGAGGAGGTGTTATAATTATATTTATTTGTACAAGAATTAAATCATTAGTCCCATAACAATAAATGTCAGATGCCATCTAAATCTAGCATTAGGGCACCAACACTAACAGGATTTTAACATGATGTTTGTCTGTAGATATTTAGCTCTTTTGAGGGCCTTATATTACTTTCCTTTGTGATGCTATAGGTGTGTGGCCCCGTTGTTTATGTTAGTACTTGATGTTAGTTTTATATATGTATAAGCCACCTTTTCGTTGGTTATATGATGTTTGTGGCGGTCTCCTTTATGCCTCTGACAAGTACCATTCCTGGTTGACACTTCTCCCTTGGTTCCCTCGACCCGGGTCATCAAGGGTGGGGTCGTCATAGATGCTAACAATATAATTTGTGAGAGAAATTGACCAAGCATAATCCATATAAGCATGATGGATGGTGAACAGAAAGTATTGGAAATATAAATGTAATGTTAAATACTAGAAATACTACATCATACACATCATGAAAAATATTATTGCATGAAATGAAATATGAAAGAATTTTGAAATTATGATGTAGTAAAAAGCCATTTGAAAATAGTATTTTTCGTCAAAAAAGAAATGGCATTTAGCACATATTTATCATTCATATATAGGAGAACACATTTAGACATTTTGGAATAGACAGATAACGCACCAATGGTAAAAATGTTCTCAACTATTCAAAATGGATTTATTATCCCTAATTCCCTTCGAATAAAATCAAATCTTTCTTATAGTAAGGGTTTTGTGAAAATATCTGCTAATTGTAATTCCGTTGGGACAAACTCAAGAGATATTTCTTGATTTTGGACATGTTCTCTAAGGAAATGATGTCTAACCTCTATATGCTTTGTTCTTGAATGCAACACTAGATTCTTAGAGATTTTAATTGGATTGGTATTATCACATCTAATGGGCGTTTGCTTAAAATTTATTCTGAAGTTGTTTAGTTCTTGGCGAATCCTAGTGGATAATGCTACTTAGTTTTACTTCTTGGAAAACCATGAAATCAACTTGTTTCTTAACAGCTAACGAGTTCCATAAGTGTTTTCTCAGCCTATCTTGCAACTGACAAAATCTGCATCAGAATTTCCAATCAGTTCGTAATTATCCCCATTTGGATACTATAATCCTACATCATGTGTTCCAATTAGATATTTGAAAATTCTTTTTATGGCCAATACATGCGATTCTTTTGGATTAGATTGAAATCTTGTACATAGGCATACACTAAACATGATATTAGGCCTACTTGCCATTAGGTAAAGTAATGACCCTATCATACTCCTATAGAGTTTTTGATCTACACTTATCCCTTGATCATGTTTATCCAATTTTGTGGATGTACTCATAGGTGTGCCTATTGCTTTAGCATTTTCCATTCCAAAATTCTTTAACATTTCTTTTATGTATTTTGCTTGAATTCAAAGATTCCTTCTTTTGATTGTTCTACTTGGAGGCCTAGAAAATATGTGAGTTCTCCCATGAGACTCATCTCAAATTCACTCTTCATTAAATTTGCAAAATCTTTACAAAGATTTGCACTTGTTCCTCCAAATACTATATCATCTACATATACTTGAATTATTAATATATTGGATTCCTCATGTCTTATGAATAGGGTTGTGTCAACTTTCCCTCTTGAAAAACATTTCTCAATAAGAAATTTACTCAATCTTTCATACCAAGCTCTAGGAGCTTGTTTGAGACCATATAAGGGTTTTCTTAATTTACACATGGTCCTTTAAATAAGGATTCTCAAAACTGGGAGGTTATCCCACATAAACCTCTTCATTTATGTAGCCATTTAAGAATACACTCTTCACATCCATTTGAACATAAAATTCATGTGAGAGACAAAAGCTAAAGCATCCTAATTACTTCTAACCTGGCTACATGAGCATATGATTCTTCAAAATCGATGCCTTCCTCTTGGCAGTATCTTTTGGCTACAAGCCTTGCCTTGTTTCCTATTATATTTCCATTTTCATCCAATTTATTCTTAAAAACCCACTTGGTTCCTATTACAGATTTATCTTTAGGTCTAGGAACTAATTCCCATACTTCTTTTCTTTTGAATTGATCTAATTCTTCTTGCATAGCCTTAATCTAAAATTCATCTTCTAATGCTTGATCTATGTAAGTTGGCTCAGCATTAGATATGACGGCTACATTGTTGCAATATTGATGCAAGGATTCCCTAGTCCTCACACCTTGACTTGGTTCTCCAATTATTTGATCTATTAAATGATTTTGCACAAATTTATAGTTCTTGGGTAGCTTGCCTAAATCATCATCGTCTAATGGTTTCTCTTGATTTTGTGATTGAGAACTTGATGGTTCATTTATAATTCTTCTTGAATATTTTGTTTCTCAATCTCCTTGGATGGATCTATTATTGTTGTCTCCTCTTCATCTTCGATTCTTATATTTGTCTTAGGAGACTCATTGAATTTTACATGCATGGATTCTTCCAAGGTATTTGTTCTAATATTATATATTCTATAAGCCTTACTAGTATTTGAGTATCCAAAGAATATACCTTAGTCACTTTTAGTCTCAAATTTTCCTACATTGTCCTATGTGTTTAAGATAAAACATTTACATCCAATGGTTATAAAATAGGATATTGTTCCTTCTTGCCCAAAAGAGGACGATCGGAGGTGGGACGCGGGCTCCGACGACGGGTCCTTCCGGGGCCCGGCTGGCACCTATAAGCACTCCGATGCTAGAGTGAGTAAGAGAGCAAGGAGAGACAGTGTATTAGTAGGTCAGAGATTAGAACATACCTTAGCTCTAAAGAGAGCTGGTTGATATAGAAAGGAGGAGATATCCTCCTGTATGCATGCGTTGTGCGTTTGCAAGTGATGGGACTGACTATTCGGTGCCGATGGAGGTTCCCAGGTGCTAGCATGCTAGCGACGGGACCCTCATTAATGTGGATGGGATCCGTCATTAATGAGGGCAAGATCTGAGGCGGCCGCGTGGATACCTAGTGGGGTTGCAATGATGATATGGCAGGCTGGTGCTAGGCCGAGGCTGGGTCCAAAGAGAGGACCTAAAATTGGGCCTAGGAAGAGGGCCAAGATTGGGTCTAAGGAGAGGGCCGAGATTGGGCCTAAACGGTCCAGATACGTTAGGCTTTTTGTCATAGTATAATTCAAATGGTGTTTTTTTGATACATTATCTTAAATTAAACCTATTTAGGATATAGCAAGTGATATTGACCGCTTTGGCCCAAAAATAAGTTGGCAAGTTATTCTCCAAAAGCATGGTCCTAGCCATCTCTTGAAGATCCATATTTCTTCTTTCAACGACATCATTTTGTTGTGGGGTTCTAAGTGTGGAGAATTGGTAAAGAATACCATTTACTTCACGAAACTCCATAAAGTGTATATTCTCAAATTCCCCACCATGATCACTTCTAATAGCGACAATTCTATCATCTTCCTCTCTTTCAACTCTTTTAACTAGTTTGACGAAGTTTTGAAATGCTTCATCTTTTGATGTTAAGAACATAACCCATATAAACCTAGAAATATCATATACTACAACATATGCATAAAATTTTTCACCTATGCTTATAGTTTGAGTGGGTCCAAATAAATCCATGTGGAAAAGTTGTAGAGGCTTACTGATTGATATTTCATTCTTAGATTTAAAGGGAGCTCTAGTTTGTTTTTCTTGGCAACAAACATCACAAGAAATTTCTTCATTAAATTTTATCTTAGGGAGCCCTATAACTAAATGTTTATTAGCTATTTTTCTAATTGGGTCTGAATTAACATGACTTGATCTTCTATGCAATAAGAGAATATCTTCATTTTTCACCATAAGGCATTTTGCATTAATTTCCTTAATATCAGCAATGTAGACATTGCCTTGCCTATTAACACAAATAATGATGGAGTTATAGCTATCAATAATGAGACAGTGCCTTTGTCTAAAAATAACTCCATAGCCATCATCACAAAATTGACTAATGCTAAGAAGATTATGTTTTAAACCATCTATTAAGAGAACATTTTTAATAGTAGTGGAATGTGGCTGGCCAACCGTACCTATACCAACCACTTTACCTTTGGCATTGTCCCCAAACGTAATAGATCCTCCATCTTTGGGAGTGAGATCTAAGAATAAATCTCTCTCACCGATCATGTGCTATGAGTAGCCACTATTCATATACCACTTGTTGCTTATTGTGGTCCTCACACACATCTGCACATTTAAAACATCATGTTTTAGGTTTGGGTACCCATCTATAGATAGGTCCCTTGAATATTTCTTAATTAGGACCAAATGATTTAACTATTCTTGATGTATATAGATGAAGAGAAACAGTTAAAATTTTGTGATCATTCATTGTTTGTACTACCCCTTTGGGCATCCATGTTTGCACTATATTATTTTTCTTAGTTTAGGGGTATCCATCAAGGTTGTTTCCATTCACTCTTAGGTGTTTGGTACCTTGGTTTGAATTTTAAATTTTTCTTTAAAATCAATGTGTCTAAACTTTTCTCTATGTCATTTTTTTATACTAATAATTTATTATTTTGAGTTTTTAATATTTTATTTTCTTCTTGAAGTTCAATTAATTTGTAAGCACCCCCGCCCGGATATCCCAACCACCCGGACTATCCGAACGGGAATGCCTACGGAAGGGAAAAGAATGAGACACACAAGACAAAAACTACCCTAGCATACATATACAAGATTTAAATCAACGGAAGCGAAACCATATATACATGCATGCACTACGGGTACCCCGCTAGCACAGCGGTCACAAGATAAATAAATGGATACAGACTCCTGTGCCGACATACACGAGACTCGAGGAATAACCTGGCATAGTAAGAATAATAGAGTAAATCCTACTCAACCATCAGAGTTGACAGGGATTGATGGGACTGCCTGTACACCATACTGACTCCGCCGCTAAAAGCTAACTCTCTTGCCATGGCCCACACTGCCACTACCTGGAATGATGGAAAGCAAAGTGAGTCGAGAGACTCAGCAAGCATACAGAAAGAAAGGCTGAAGGCTGTACATATTCAATAAACTTTGCCCCAGAACACCAACCCTCAAGCGCACACAAGCCATGAGACGCAACCACACAATAGTATAGCATAATGAAAACACATACCAGTCCTTGGGGCCCACACAAGACACACGACACCCAACTCCCATACCAACCTGCCGCTGTCCGGAAAGGTAACACAAATCTCCAACAAACCTGCGCGGGCTGTCCCAGGTCGGTGCTCTCGTCACTCGTGTGTCCGTGTCGGTACTCCCGACACCCGAGCTATAGGCTCTCTCGGAACGGTCCTCCCGTCCGAGAACTAATAACTACCAGTAACCATGCAATGCACATAAAAATGCAATGGCGTAGTGAGCATCAACGTGATACATTGGCGCCCATACATCCAGGCATCAGGCCATGCTCCGCCCACATAGTAAACCACACGCGATGCATATGCCCGTGCTGGATGCAACCTAACCAAGCTAGAATGTTCATGTCCAAGCATACTCAATAAATGAATATCCCAACATGCAAACCGTACCCATGTGCATATCAAATCATGAACAGTAATATAATGAATCTAATCGTGCAGTAAATCACATACTGGCAGAGCTAGTCAGCAGTGCCCGACACCGGTCAACGGCCAGTGACTAGGAGTGTCCACCCGACTGTCCATATTAGGGCTGTACAATAGTCTACCCCAACGTCACCAACAACCGACCATTGCCCCACTGCTCGATAGCTCTAACCGAAGCATAAATAAATTAGAGAAAAAATCGTAAATAAACCTGCACGTCTAGGAACCTAGTCCCAAGCTGGGTTCGCCATCATTTTGAAAGGAATGGGGGCGGTACAAACCCCCGTAGGCTTTCAACAAATAAATTCTAGAAGTTCTGAATTTAATTTAAATTAAAACAAATGAATAAAATTCAATGATTAATGCCAGGCACCGAATTAGAGTAAGGGAGAGGATAAAATACGGGAAATCACGGGGTCTTTCACGGGAATTAAAGATCATGAGGAGAGGGTTAGGAGCTTGCCTTTACACGGTCGTTTCTTGCGTTTCTTGCACTCCCGCTGCGAAGTAAAATGTTTAATAGCGATTAATAAAATCGTGGCTCGCATTAATTAAATCTAACCGTGTAATATAAATAATTTAGCCGTCTAAAATCCCACGTAGGCACACCACAAATAAAACCCCAACGAGTCTCATATTTAATTTAAATTAAATCACGCTAATAACATACTCCATTTATATAATTAATACGCGACACCGAAATGAATTAAGAAAAGACGTAAAATTCACAAAAATGGAAGGAGATCGCAAGGGTAGAGGGAGCTTGCCTCGTTTAAGCTGATTACAACATTTTTACATTTGAATGCCACCAAATTAATACACGCTGTAAAATAGATTAAACTTCCAAAATTAATAAAATTGGACCCAAAATAAAATTCCAACCGTACAGAATGATTATTACATATTTATTTACTTACCTGGCTAATTAAACTGCGATTAAACAGAGTTTAATCTTCAATTTTATCCCAAAATTGGCCCCCTGAGTGTTGTTCTTCTTCTCCATTTCCTTTCTGTTCTGTGCGCGAAAATCAGCCCGAAATGGGCCTTAAAACGGGCAAAAATGGGTGGCCAAAACGCGGCCACGTGGCAGCCTGTGGGCTGCGCTATGAGGCCACTGCCTCAGGGCCGAAAAGACGTCGTTTCAGCCCTCCCCTGGCCGATTAAAATTGGAAAAATCCCTCAGCCTCACGCGCGCCCACGCGGATTAGATCCCTCGTCCAGCCGCCCACCGTCCTCGCACGCGACCGCCCGCGCCCACGCTCGTCTTCAACACATAGGGGCCTTCTATTAAATTTAAGGTGATTTGCGGCCACTTCCGCAAATCATGTTTCAGCACCCCTAATTTCCTTTAATTGCGCACACACTCCAGACTCCAATTTTCCTTTATTGCACTTACACCCGAAAACTTTCAAAAATTCACTAAATTAATTTATTTTATTCTTTCATATATATCCCCAAATAATTTAATTAATTTCTCTCAATTTCCTATTTTCTCAAAACAATGTAAATGAACATTTTTTTTAAATCTCCAAATACCCAAATAATTTAATATTTCCTTTTTAATCCACAAATATTCAATAATCACCACAAATACAATAATTAATACGTATTAACTATTTTCAAATAATTTAATTAATTACCTTTAATTCCTTATTTTCCTCAAAATCACATAAATAAATACTTCCTCTTAAATTCCCAAATATTCAATAATATCCTCAAACATCGATTTAGATAATTATTATTTATTTTCAATTTTGGGATATTACATAATTGATCTTTTAATTTATTTTCATTTTCTTTCTTGAGCTCTTGAGATTTTTCTTCTAAGTTTTTTATTTCACTATTTAATTTTTCATTTTCTTCTTTATGATTTTTCTTGATGATTTTTATTTCTTTCTTAATAGATTGATATTTTATATATAGTTCTTCGTATGCCTTTTGTAATTCTTCTAACTGTTGGAAATGTATGCCCTAAAGACACGTTTTGTTTAATTTATGGTAATGATGTTTCTTTTAGTCAGTTTATGGCACATATATTATTTGCATTTAATTGTTGGAAAAGTGTCCATGCTATTAAGTAAGTGATTCATGTGATGGGTCGTTCTTCACAGTTAGGCATGAATCATGGGTACTTAATAAGCAAGAAAATATTACTCTTGATCTTTTGATAGAACTAGGCATTCTATCATGATAAGATCATTGTGCAATAGATCCTAATGGAGGATGGCTTGCCTTAGCCAGTAAACAGTCCGTTTACTCTAATTGTACAAGCGCATTTGGAATGCGTAGAGTGGACCTGTGATAGAAGCTAATGACAAAGTACTAATTATCATGGAGCTAGTCTATTACTGCTACTATGTGGACGAGTACTCTAATACTTGAGTATTAGTTGGTGGTCTAGTGAACCTAGAGCTATATTCTTAGATTCACTGTAGGTGAGATTTATCAAAGATCAATAACCTTTTGAGTTGGGAGTATGGTTTCTAATTAGCTAAGACAGACTAATACAAGATAGTTTCTGTGATTCACCCCCTTATGATTGTCCAAGAATAATCAAATAATCTAGGACCCTGGGAACGTGACTTAAGAGTGTGTGCTTCTGGGTAGCTGCCAGTGATAAGCAAGTACATTCGAGTAGTCACGGATTATTGGACTAGTGATCTAAGGATGGTAGAAATCATTTAGAGAGGTGTTAGTACATTATTCCTTTCTAAATGATGGGTGTTACGCAGAGGGGTATTTTCGTCATTACACTGGTAGGTCAAAGACATTGCATATGCAAAATTATTCATGGGGTCAGTGTTACCATATGGTGATAGTTGGAACACTTAGAATGACAAAATATAGTTACTAGGTAGCAAGGATATTTTGGTTATTTTAGTAGCCGTGAATAATTTGTCTTTTGGTCCCCGGGGTAGCTCGATATAACTCATGTATTATTTAATACATTGGGCTTGTTGGGTGAATTACATTGAGAGAGAATTATTTTATTCAGAATGGTCCATAATTAATTGGGCTAGAATAAAATAATAGTTCATTAGTTTTTTTTTAATTAATTAATTGGGCTAACCCAATTAGAAAATTAATTAAATGAACTTGGCCCACTAGGGTTTGGCCCACTAGGGTTTTAACCTTAGGGTTCTCCCTATATATATTCTCTCCTTGGTTGTTTTTCATCCAAGGGTTTTTTTTTTTTACTCTTCTTCACCAAAAGAGAGGCCACGAGTTTGAGTCATATCTTTGGAAGATCAAGAGAACGTTCAAGTTCTGATGCGAATGAGCCGAAGGATTGCAGGACAGCCGTCATCTCCACCACAAGAAGAAGCTCCCTCCCATCCTCCTCCTATCGCTTCATTCCGTCCGGTAATCCGAAGGAAAAGTAAGTTTCCTAGATTCTAATCAATACGAGGAAAGTTTTTATTTAAAAACGCTTCCGTTGCATGCTATGTATCCTCGTGATGATCCTTCACTAACTCCATATCTTCTTCTTCTTCTTCTTCTTCTTCTTCTTCTATAGCCATGAAGCACATAAGTGAGTTTTTACAGTCTTAACTCAAACCTTACAACAAGTGAGTTTTAGGCTCAATTCAAACATTTTCCACAATGGGTTTTAGGCTAAACTCAAACCTTTACAACATTAACAAGATAAATAAAACTTATCTTTACAGCCCATTGAAATTTATAGCAATGAAATGCCTTACCAATGGCTGCACAAACCTCTTGGTTTGAGGAAAGGAGAGCTAGAAAGATGATACTTCGGATTTCAGCTTGCTTTTCCTTTTTACACCACAATGCACATCAAGGATTGTATGTATGGATCTTCTTTGAAAGCTTGTCAAAAGGATGTAGATCACCACTTGTACTTGTGTATGTGTCTCTAGTGTGTGCTCTCTTGTTGTTACTTGTTTTTGTCTTAAAACACCTACTATTTATACCAAGAGATAGAAATCTGGTTGTTTCATAGCCATTAGAGACAAGACAGAAAAGTAGGTTTCGAAACATAGCATACAGATTTCGGAACATCACAAATTTACACTAAAGTTTTGAAATATACTCCTCATGTTTCGAAACATATAGCCTTTCCAGTTGGACATACACTTAGAGACAGAGACAAAAATATTCCCCACTTATGATTATACACATGATCTCCAATTCAAATTTAAATTTGAATCTCATAGCATGGAAAATGCATTAAACAAATGATTGAGAAGCATTTTAGATAGAGACAAAAATGCAGCACACATGTATCTCAGTTTTGAATGATCTGCTGACAAAATATCAGAGATTTCGAAACATACTTCAAAAACTTGTTTCAAAATAGATGCAACTCAGATTTTTAAAAGCTCTGTTGACATGAGGTCAGAGGTTTCAAAACATAGTCTAAAACCTAAACACATGCAGTACATAGATGTTTCGAAATGACATGTACAAAAACATTGAAAGCCTTTTCAAAAGGGGTTTCTAAACATGCACAGAAACATGATAGATTTTCAAAAACATTTGTTTGAAAACACAATCCATAGCATGTCCATTTACTTTAATACATAAATGTAAATAAGAAAGTACCCCCTATTTGGATTCAATAAAAATATCCAAAAAATTAAAATCCATAACAATAAGAAAATAGAATTTTGGTTTTAGTACAAACTTAGAATTTAGCAATATTACCACCTCCAAAATATATACTTTCTATTTAATGAAAAATCATTAAAAATCATTTTAATGCCAATGGATATTAGATATCAAAATACTGGGGGATAGTTTTCTAAAAAGAAAACATTTTCAAAAACATGTTCTAGTTGGTGTTTTTCCTTAGAACAATTTTAACTTTATGTTGACCAACGATTTCAAGGCTAATTTTGAAAATCACTTTAGGAAAACATGCTCTAGTTGGTCTT
The DNA here is from genome assembly GCF_014633365.1 of Diospyros lotus. NCBI lineage: Eukaryota > Viridiplantae > Streptophyta > Magnoliopsida > Ericales > Ebenaceae > Diospyros > Diospyros lotus. The sequence goes on from NC_068349.1 coordinate 28,649,682, forward strand.
TTGCCTTAGAACAATTTTAGATTTATGTTGACTAATGATTTCAAGGCTAATTTTGAAAATCACTTTAGGAGATTCTTTTAAATATAATACTTGTTTTTGCAAATCTCCATATGTATAAGAATGAAATTAATTTGGTTTTCATTAGAACAAAATAATACTTGATATTGAAATTGATATATGTTGAAAACCACAACCTTGACTCATGACTTAGGGATTTAACAAATAAATGTTTTTCATCATCAAAACTAATATATAAAAAGTACAACAACAATGAGGACATTTTGCATATCGCATCCATGCACGAAAATATGTTTTGTACCCTTACTTAGATGATTCATCATCTAACTTAGGCTTTGCCTCTGGAATATTCAAACGTTCCAAATGGAGATTGTAGTAGAAACGAGAATGAATGAGGCATGAAAGGACACTTAGCAAAGTACATGATGAATTGAATGTATGTTATGTAGCCCATATATTTAAGTTCTATTACTTTGAATTCTAAACATTTTGAGGAACGATGATGTATAACCTTATTATTGGTTAATATTAAAGTTAAGGTTCAATTATAGGTTCCTCATTTGATGTTTATGATGATTCTCTTTAGAGATAAATGCATGAAAATTTTGGGATGAATAAGAGTAATGATAAGGTTTAGCATTAGTTTTGAAAGAAAAATTTTATTATCCCAAAATTGTCCCAAGTTATAACACGGCCGAAGAAGTGGGGTGTTACATCATATGTTGACCATTTTCCCAAAAGGATTATGTCGGTCAACAGTTCCTTCCCATCTGTTGACCATTTAAGGACTAGTTCATGGCGTGTGGTATAGATTGCATTCTGTTAGTCAACATTTCCTTCTCATTTATTGATTGTTCGCTTGATAAGGTTTTGCCGGTCAACAAATGGGGGCTAATCTATCGACTGATCATGGTGTTGGCTTCTAGTGATCGACAGTTGCCTATCGTCTGTTGATCGGTCTGCCCCATTGGTCACTTGTTTCTTCTTTTGATGCCTCCAACTCACCCCCAAATTATTATGCAACTTCTAACATTGGTTGCTACTCTTGGGGGGTGGAAAAGCTATTATGTGGTCATGTGTGCACTTATTGGATTATATGTTATGAGTGTTTAATGGGTGTGGATGGTTATGATGTGGATGGTTAAATGAATAATTTCAAGTATGAGAATGGATGTTTAATATTTGAACCTGTTCAGTTCATGTGTGTGGTGGTATGGCATGTGCATGGCACATATATATATATATGGAAACTAGTGCACCTATTATTTTGCATGATGACTATGACTATGAATGTGGGGAAAGACATCCTAACAAGCCGACAGACACTTTCTTGACTGTGGGAGCTTCGGCTCATAATGCTCATCTAGCATAAAATCAGAGCGTGGATGGACAACGGTCCACAATATGATGTTATGGCAATATTTTTGCTTGGGCATTTGATGTGGTTAATGATGAGGCATGTTGTAACACCCCAAATTTCTTGAGCGTGTTATAACTTAGGATTTCAGGAATATAAATTTTTTTTTTCATATCACAATAGCTGTCATACATCACACAATATCCCAAAAATCCAAATTTAAACCTTCTCAGCTTAACAAACCCAATAATCAAATAGCTAAGACAGGCGTTAAAATCTCGAATGCGGAAGCCAGATCGAACCTGATATGGTTCACAACCATAATACTTTATTTATCATAAAATTGTTCAAGACGTTTACAAAATGAATTACATGAACATCATCTCTCGCAAGATATATCTGAACGTCTTAAACATATCCAAAATTACATAGATTCACGCATAAATAAAAATATGCTAAACATGCTACAAGCAGTAATTTAAGCTAATTCTTCAGCTACCTCCTTTCCCTTATAGCCGCTCGTCGAACCTGGAACGTTTGAATATTCCAGGGACATAGTCCAATTAGAAGATGAATCTTCTAGTGAGAAACTCCAAAAATAGTTTATATCGATGCATGATCAGGTATAAAATGTATGAGAAGACAACGAGAACTACTCTGAAGTGCCTCGTGAACACGTCAGCCTCCTCCAACGAGAGCTTTCTCAATGGCGCACGCATAGCGCCTCTCGGGAGGTCCCTAATCATGTCACTTCGGCCCAACTTCATAGAACTCATGCAAGCACCACATCTGTTGTGCCTTAGACTCACGGTCTTCCCCACGAGAGCTTTCTCGATGGCGCACGCACAGCGCCTCTCGGGGGATCTCCGACTTTTGCCCTCGGCCAACAATAAATAGGTACAACAGTATGGCCACACGAATTTTATAAATGCAACAGTTAAAAAGCCAATAGCATATAATTTTCAGAAAAATACATTTCGTATATGCATCATGATTTCACGTAAGAGAATAACAAGCGTTTATGTGTAAGAACTTCACGAAATACGTCTCATGCAATAGAAGTCTCCCATAAGAGAATAAAAAATAGGATTTGGAGTATAGGAGTCTCACGGAGTCTCACCTTGTTGAGTTATCTCTTCGACGATATAATTTTACAGCAAACGGCCTAGGTTTCTGCAGAAAATATGTGTTTTGGTAAATCTAACCTCAAATATTTTTATATAGAGTTGAAAATAATTAAAGTAGGGGCATAACTGGAAAATTTCATGTAAAAAGAACCCTTCACGCGCCCTCACGCGCCCCAAGAATAATGGACACGCGCCCCCACGCGCAGCCATTATCCGGCGCGTGTAACTCACGCGCAGGCACCAGATTCCGAACAGCAACGTGTCGGTTTGGTATTTCGGCCATATCTCCCTCGTTTTAACTCCGAATCAACCCCCGTTTGAACCTACGCAACCCTCTCTTCCCCCTCTACAAGATTATCAAAAAAATTGGACTTACCTCGCCTTTTTGCTGACTGATTTTGGCGAATTCTGGCGAAGACCCGCAACTCCGACGAGGCTCGTTCTCCGCCGCTTCTTCACCGCTTTCTTCCCGCCTTCTTGCCGAACCTCCCTCTCTCTCTCTAGAGTAAGCTCCTCCTCTTAGAGTGCTTCACTCCTCAAATTTGTTTGGAATGGTTTGAGAGCAACTCAAGGTGCCTATTTATAGAATCCTTCAACCAATGGTGTTATGCCACTTGTCACAATCTTAGCCATGGACTCCAAAGACTCAAAGCCATAATTGAGTGGCTTTTGAAATCCAAAACTAGAGTTAATCCATCTTTTGAAATCCAAGCTAAAACCCTAAACTTCTTTCAAATAACACTTTGGCCCATATTTCAAGTTTTCAACTTTAACATTTCACCACCTAAGCTCATAATTTCATCATTCTTTCATTTGGATAATTTCTCTAATTAGAATTATACCCTCAAACATCAAATTTATCGAGATGCTTAAAATCCCAAAATTATTAACTCAAAATTACTCAATATATACGATTTTTTCGGAAGCCCCTTACCATCATTCAGTATTTTTAGGTTATAACTTAGCTAACCGAAAACCATTTCTGATTTGATTTCCTTCAGCGTCATACATCTCGCCTCGAGACGCTCATCAAAAATATACCTTTAACCTTAGGTATCTAAGCTCTAGGGTACTCCCTACGACTGATTCGGTCACTCATTGCCAATTCAAACATATTTTCGATATTTTAAACTCACTTAAAATACGTGGCATCTTCACAAAAATATGGGGTATTATATTCTCCCCTCCTTAAAAGAATTTCGTCCTCGAAATTTGAAACATACTCAACATTATTGAAGGTTAAATAATTATTGCATACAATTTCTGGAAGAAAATATAAAAATTTCCTACTCTATTTCCATTTCCTCGAACAAATAAGGATATTTCTTCCTAATTGTTTCCTCAAGTTCCCACGTTGCCTCGTCATCTGAGTGCTTTCCCCACTGAATCTTCACTAACGGGATCTCTTTATTTCGCAACACTTGAGTCCGACGATCTAAAATTGCTCCAGGTGACTCCGGGTAGGTCAAGTCATCCCTTAGTTCAATTGTCTCCACTCGAACTCCGAGAGTTGGATCTGGCACATGCCTTCGAAGTTGGGAGACGTGGAACACATTATGAATCCCAGACAAGCTAGGTGGAAGCTCCAATCGATAGGCCAAAGGTCCGACTCTTTCCACAATCGGATATGGTCCTATATACCTTGGCTTCAGCTTTCCTTTACCGCTTCCACGCGTCACCAAATGCTGGGGTGATACCTTGAGATACACTAGATCTCCCACTTCGAACTCTAGATCCCTTCTTCTTTGATCTGCATAAGATTTTTGTCGGCTTTGCGCCGCTCGGATCCTCTCTTGGATTACTCGAATCTTATCGGTAGTCTGTTGCACAAGCTCGGGCCCCAACATCTGTCGTTCCCCTACTTCGGTCCAACAGATAGGCGACCGACACTTCCTTCCATACAAAGCCTCATAAGGAGCCATCCCAATGCTGCCGTGGTAACTATTGTTGTACGCGAATTCTACCAATGGCAGATGCTCCTCCCAATTCCCTCCAAAATCAAGGGCACAGGATCTCAACATATCTTCAAGCGTTTGAATTGTCCTCTCTGATTGCCCGTCAGTCTGGGGATGATAAGCCGTACTCAATTTTAGCTGAGTCCCCATGCATTCCTGCAAACTCTCCCAAAACCTCGAGGTGAACCTTGGGTCCCGATCTGAAACTATATTTACCGGTGCACCATGGAGTCGTACGATTTCCTTCACGTACTGCTCTGCAAATTTTCGTACCGGTTGATCCATCCTCGTAGGCAGGAAATGGGCTGACTTTGTCAACCTGTCTACCACCACCCAAATGGCATCATTGCCCCTTCGGCTCTTTGGAAATCCTGTTACGAAATCCATCGTGATATGTTCTCATTTCCACTCGGGAACTTCCAAAGGTCTCATCAACCCTGCGGGTTTCTAGTGCTCAATTTTTACCCTTTGGCATATATCGCATTGTGCCACTCTCCTTGCCACGCTGGCCTTCATCCCAGGCCACCAGTAGATTTCTCGAAGATCTCGATACATTTTCGTGGCTCCCGGGTGCACGGTATACTTAGCTCTGTGGGCTTCATCTAAAATTTTCTGCTTCAACTCTCGAAGGTTTGGCACGTACACTCTACCCCGAAATCTAAGAATGCCATTTCGCATCTCAAAATCCGGACTCTTGGGCTGGCCTTGCTCATCTACCCATAGACGTATACGTCGATCACTCCCACTAGCCTCCCGTATCTCGGTCTCCAGATCCAGTTGAACCGCCAGGCCGGCTACTAGGACAGAAGATTCCTTCGGCACTACACTCACCGTCATCAGGCTAAAAGCCTCAATCAACAGCCACTCCTGGGCCATCAACCCGGCCATAACAGTAGGCACAGTCCTACTCAAAGCATCAGCTACCACATTGGCACGCCCCGGGTGATACAAGATAGTGCAGTCGTAGTCCTTCAGGAACTCCATCCATCGTCGCTGCCTCATGTTCAACTCTTTCTGCGAGAACACATACCTTAGACTTTTGTGGTCTGTGAATACATCGAACGTCTCTCCGTATAGGTAGTGCCTCCATAGCTTCAGAGCATATACCACCGCTGCCAACTCCAAGTCATGCGTTGGGTAGTTCACTTCGTGCCTCTTCAACTGGCGTGATCCATATGCTATTACTCGACCATGCTGCATCAATACACAACCCAAACCAACCTTCGAGGCATCGGTGTATACAACATATCCACCGGGCCCACTAGGCATTGCCAGAACAGGTGCCGAGGTCAGTCTGTCTTTGAGCTCTTGAAAGCTTTCCTCACACTTTGCAGTCCATTCGAACTTGACCTCTTTCCGTATGAGCTTTGTCATAGGTGCAGCTATCTTTGAAAACCCTTCCACGAATCTTCGATAGTAGCCTGCCAATCCCAAAAAGCTTCGCACTTCGGTTACACACGTTGGCTGCTTCCATCTTTGAATAGCCTCAATCTTGGCTGGATCCACAGAGATTCCTTCGGCTGAGATCACATGTCTAAGAAACGCAACTTGGGATAGCCAGAACTCACACTTCGAGAACTTGGCATACAATTGGTGTTTCCTGAGGGTTCCTAGCACTATTCTCAAGTGCTCCTCGTGCTCACTCTCATTCGAAGAATATACCAATATATCATCTATGAAGACAATCACAAACCGATCCAGGTAGGGCTTGAACACCCTATTCATAAGATCCATAAACGCTGCTGGAGCGTTAGTTAATCCGAATGGCATTACAAAATACTCAAAATGGCCATACCTTGACCGGAATGCTGTCTTCGGAACATCATCTGGTTTAATTCTCAGCTGATAATATCCGGATCTCAAATCAATCTTCGAGAACACCTTCGCTCCCTGTAGTTGATCGAACAACTCGTCTATCCTTGGAAGCGGATATTTGTTCTTTACCGTGGCCTTATTTAGTTGACGGTAGTCAATGCACATCCTTAGACTCCCGTCCTTCTTTTTCACAAATAGCACTGGTGCACCCCATGGCGACGTGCTTGGCCTAATGAACCCCTTATCAGTCAACTCTTGTAGCTGACTCTTCAATTCTTTCATCTCTGCCGGAGCCATTCGATATGGCGGAATTGATATTGGCTGGGTTCCTGGCACTAACTCAATTGAGAACTCAATTTCCCGAGGTGGAGGTAGTCCCGGTAACTCTTCTGGAAACACGTCATCATATTCTCGTACCACTCGCACCTCATTGAGTTTCGGTACCTCTCTTTCTTCTAACTGAGCATAAGCTATGAATCCATGAGCTCCTCGGCTCAACAACTTTGCTGCCTTCATTGCCGAAATCATCTTTATGACCTCGGGGTCGCCTTGTCCCCGAAATTTAACCCACCCTCCCTCGGGTTTTCTTATGGTCATTATCTTCCTACGACAGTCTATATTGGCGTCGTACTTGGACAAGAAGTCCATCCCCAAGATTATGTCGAAGTCATATACTTCTAACAAAATCAGATCAGCCTGGAACCAAACATTACTCAGGCTAATTTCACATCCCCTCACCATTTCTGAGGACTTCATACTTTTTCCCATAGGTGTCGAAATCACCATAAGACACCCCATAGACTCGGTTCCTACTCTCAAACTCCCAGCCAAAGCATGCGATATAAAAGAATGAGTAGACCCTGGATCTATCAATGCATGCACAGGAGTATCCAAAATGAAGAGAGTACCTTGGATAACTGCAGGATTCGCCTCTACGTCCTCCTTGGTCAAGTTATAGACTCGGCCCTGTCTGGTCCCTTTTCCTTCTTCAATCTTTAGCGGCTGCTCTTTCTTCTTCGGGCAATTCCTCGAGATGTGCCCATGCTGGTTGCAATTGTAGCAGATCACGCTCACTGGTGTTGCTGCTATAGCTTTACCTTCTTGGACCATTCCCTTCGAGCAATTTCTGGAAGTATGCCCGGGTTGTCCACAGGTGTAACAGACAATACTTTGGCCATCGCACCTCTTGCCCGGGTGCCTCTTCTTGCATTTAAAGCACGCCTTGCCCTTTTTCACAATCTTCCCATCCCGAGGTCCCATAGTTGAGTGGGATTTCTCTGATTGTCCACCAGCTTGAATCGTCGTGGCCTTTAGTTCTGCTACCCGCGTCATATTCTCCTCGGCGGTCATAGCCTTGAAAACTATGTCTGCATAAGACTCCACATGGACCAGGCTCATCAGCTGTTGAAATTCAATTCGCAAGCCTTGTAGGAATTTTCGTCCCTTCTCCACATCGTCCATCCCGTACAGCGGCATATACTTGATTAACCGCAAAAATTCAGCCTCGTATTGAGCCACAGACATATTTGGCCCTTGGCGTAAGTTCATGAACTCTCGAGCTCTAGCCAACTTCCAGCAAGTGGGAAAGAATTTCCCATTGAATAACTCCTTAAATCGTTCCCATGACATCTGGGGTGCCTCCCCCAATTCTACATCTGTTGCCAACCCTTGAGATCCCGTCCGGTTAGGTATCGCTCGTTGCATAGACCTCCACCATTGGGCAGCTTCCTCTTCCAGCATATAGGTCGCACACTCGACCTTGTCCTCATTCAAGATTCTCAATCTTTGTAGGATCTTCTCGGTCTGGTCCAACCAGTATTCACTGATTGCCGGGTCATCTGCTGGTTTTCCTCGAAACACTGGCGGATTTTGTCGTAGATACCTCTCCAAGGAGTCTACTCTTCTTTGCTCGGGCTGCAACTCCAAAATTCGCCCAGCCATTCCTTCAAGGATTCTTTCAATCCTATCTATTCGGCCTTCCCCGAGGTCAGCTCGTGCATCTCTTTGACCTTCCACACCATCTCCTGGGTGCGGGTTGGTGTTGCTTTCTTCGCCATTGCCTCTCTCGCGCCTGTTCCTTCTTGTATTCACCATCTAGCAAGAAGACAGGGCGGTCTATTAAATCATCGCGACACGGTTCAATTCAAATTGAATAAGCAACAAGAGTATGCCACTAAAAAAATCCTAACCTAATTCCCAAAACTTACGGTGGCTTTACTCATCTAGCCACATGCGAACTTTTCCTTAGGTTCGCTCTGATACCAACTGTAACACCCCAAATTTCTTGAGCGTGTTATAACTTAGGATTTCAGGAATATAAATTTTTTTTTTCCATATCACAATAGCTGTCATACATCACACAATATCCCAAAAATCCAAATTTAAACCTTCTCAGCTTAACAAACCCAATAATCAAATAGCTAAGACAGGCGTTAAAATCTCGAATGCGGAAGCCAGATCGAACCTGATATGGTTCACAACCATAATACTTTATTTATCATAAAATTGTTCAAGACGTTTACAAAATGAATTACATGAACATCATCTCTCGCAAGATATATCTGAACGTCTTAAACATATCCAAAATTACATAGATTCACGCATAAATAAAAATATGCTAAACATGCTACAAGCAGTAATTTAAGCTAATTCTTCAGCTACCTCCTTTCCCTTATAGCCGCTCGTCGAACCTGGAACATTTGAATATTCCAGGGACATAGTCCAATTAGAAGATGAATCTTCTAGTGAGAAACTCCAAAAACAGTTTATAGCGATGCATGATCAGATATAAAATGTATGAGAAGATAACGAGAACTACTCTGAAGTGCCTCGTGAACACGTCAGCCTCCTCCAACGAGAGCTTTCTCAATGGCGCACGCATAGCGCCTCTCGGGAGGTCCCTAATCATGTCACTTCGGCTCAACTTCATAGAACTCATGCAAGCACCACATCTGTTGTGCCTTAGACTCACGGTCTTCCCCACGAGAGCTTTCTCGATGGCGCACGCACAGCGCCTCTCGGGGGATCTCCGACTTTTGCCCTTGGCCAACAATAAATAGGTACAACAGTATGGCCACACGAATTTTATAAATGCAACAGTTAAAAAGCCAATAGCATATAATTTTAAGAAAAATACATTTCGTATATGCATCATGATTTCACGTAAGAGAATAACAAGCGTTTATGTGTAAGAACTTCACGAAATACGTCTCATGCAATAGAAGTCTCCCATAAGAGAATAAAAAATAGGATTTGGAGTATAGGAGTCTCACGGAGTCTCACCTTGTTGAGTTATCTCTTCGACGATATAATTTTACAGCAAACGGCCTAGGTTTCTACAGAAAATATGTGTTTTTGTAAATCTAACCTCAAATATTTTTACATATAGTTTAAGGGAATTAAATTAGGGGCATAACTAGAAAATTTCATGTAAAAAGGACCCTTCACGCGCCCTCACGCGCCTCAAGAATGATGGCCACGCGCCCCCACGCGCAGCCATTATCCAGCGCGTGTAACTCACGCGCAGGCACCAGATTCCAAACAGCAACGTGTCGGTTTGGTATTTCGGCCATATCTCCCTCGTTTTAACTCCGATTCAACCCCCGTTTGAACCTACGCAACCCTCTCTTCCCCCTCTACAAGATTATCAAAAAAAATTGGATTTACCTCGCCTTTTTGCTGACTGATTTTGGCGAATTCCGGCAAAGACCCGCAACTCCGACGAGGCTCGTTCTCCGCCGCTTTCTTCCCGCCTTCTTGCCGAACCTCCCTCTCTCTCTCTAGAGTAAGCTCCTCCTCTTAGAGTGCTTCACTCCTCAAATTTGTTTGGAATGGTTTGAGAGCAACTCAAGGTGCCTATTTATAGAATCCTTCAACCAATGGTGTTATGCCACTTGTCACAATCTTAGCCATGGACTCCAAAGACTCAAAGCCATAATTGAGTGGCTTTTGAAATCCAAAACTAGAGTTAATCCATCTTTTGAAATCCAAGCTAAAACCCTAAACTTCTTTCAAATAACACTTTGGCCCATATTTCAAGTTTTCAACTTTAACATTTCACCACCTAAGCTCATAATTTCATCATTCTTTCATTTGGATAATTTCTCTAATTAGAATTATACCCTCAAACATCAAATTTATCGAGATGCTTAAAATCCCAAAATTATTAACTCAAAATTACTCAATATGGGGTATTATACATGTTGAGATGTGATGTAATTGTGAGAATTTATGGATTATTGTGTGAAGTTATATTCTTTCTTGTTATTATTATGCATGCCTCGATTCTTCATAGTTCTTGCTTGCTATATTATACACTTGTTGAACCTTGCGGCTCACCATTGCTTCTTTTCTTCATTCCAAATAAAGGTAAGGCCAAGGAAGGGATCGGGACAAGCTGAGCTTGAGTGTTGCAGGGTATAGATAATTGTACAGGGCTTTCCTAACCAAAAAGGTCATGGGATGTATTTTGAGGGCAAAGTCAGAGTAGCTAATGTTGTATTTTGAATTATGGGTGGTTCAGCCCTAAGGAGTTGTTCAAAGAGTAAAGTTAAATGTACTCCTGAAACATGTATATGATAGGTTTGAAATGCTATGGCACCAACCTAATAAGGGGTGAATTGGGTAATTTAAAAATCAGCTTGAAAACTTGAAATTTTTTTCAAAACAAATAAGAATATAATACAAGTGAGGATTATTGAAATGTTTGAAATAATAAATGAAACAAAAAATATAAGCAAGAGATGAACATAAGGATTTATAATGGTTCGGCTTAAACCAAGCTTAATCCACTACCTTAGCTCATCACTAAGGATTTTGTAAATCAATCCATTATAACCTCCTACTTGAACCCAAGTAGGCCTTCAAGTCCAAGACTAGGAATTACAACCTCCTACTTACACAAGTAAGCCCTCTATCTACACAAGATAGGAAATATAAGCAATGTTTCATAGAGAGAAAAATCTAAGAGATGAATCTTTTAGTTACAAAGATCTCTCAAATAAAAACAAAAGGCTTGAATGACAAAATACAAATTAAAATCAAAGCCTGTGAGAGAAAAGATTAAAGCATAAATACAATTGAGATGATGTAAATAATTTATAAGCTCACTTCACTTTATTTCCATCCATTTGCCTCTTCTAGATCATCATTGACTTGTAATTATAGGTCTCCCAAAAGCTTCAATAGAAATATAGTCATTTGTTCCATTGGAGTTGAAAACCTAGCCATTGGAGGTGTCAGACGAAGGAAATTGTCCACAAATGCAAGGATTTAGTCGACACATGTAATGCAAGGCTTCTGTTAATCGACAAATTGAAAGCATTTAGTTGAAAAATTGCTATATATATTTAGTTTGTGCACATATATACACAAGGAAACTTTTAGTGACATGGATCAAAACCAAGGAGCAGCAATGCTAATTTTATTTTTAAACTCTTTGAAAAATAACTTTTTAAAGCATTTTTATTCAAATAAAAATCATAATATTTTAAATACAAATTTATCACATGATGAAATTAATTTTCATTTAATAATAATTTTTTTAATCAAATAAAAACATAATATTCCAAATGCCAATAAGAAATTTATCACAAAATATTTTGACATTGGATTTAATTTTCATTCATCAATTTTGAACATAATATTTCAAATGTCATTAATAAATTTATAACAATATTTTTTACATTTAATTGTATAATTAATTTTTATTTTGATGCTTAATAAATCATATAAAAGAAACTTAGAGCACTAAGTTAATAAAAATTAATAAAATAATTCCATCATAAAATACAACTGAGTTTCTTCGATAAAAATCATGTCAAAGACAAAAATATCAATCCATAAAGAGCATGCATGGTCTTTTGCTTTTGAAAATGTTTTGTTTCATTTATCTAATGGTTCACAACTAATTTGTAAAAATCACTTAGGAGATTCTTTTAAATCTTAATACTTGAAATTGATTTTTGTTTGAAAATCATATATTTGGCTTAAGATATAAATAATTTATTTTTCATCATCAAAACTAAACACAAGAATAAAATATCAATATATATGTCCTTTTATGGTTGTGTTTCTTAATGGATTCAGTGAGGATAGTTCGAGTTAAGTTTTTATCTGTACCTATACTCTTAATGACCTCCTTCCAAACGTCCTATGCTAGCGAGATCTCCGGGAGTGGGTTGTTATAGTTTTTTGTGTCAGAGCAAGGTTGGGATGAGAGGAGCCCCTGTACATATGGGAATGTTGGGTAGAGTTAGGATTATGATTAGTAAATTGAAGTAAGATTAAACAAAGATTGTGTTCTACATTGATTTGATTGTGTAGGAAATGAATGCTCGCAGAGGTAGATCGCCGACTCAAGGATGGGGCTATGGTTGGGCCATTTTAGTTCCTACACCTAACACTCTAGAGGAATCCACCAAAGATTTACGCTAGGAGATGAACAAGACGTGGGGGACCCTGGCAGGTATTCTGTAGGTAGTAGACATATTCACTACTAACCAAGTGGAGTAAGGGAAGGCGCGATAAGAGATAGAGAATGACCCAAGATTAGATGGGAACAATGATGGGTAGATTGCCAATCCAGTGGCACTTGGAACTAGTAGTAGCACGGGGAGCCAACTCTTGAAGGACTTGGAGAGGCAAATATTTCAGTCGTTGAGAATTGGATGTGTAACACCCCCTCTCCTAGAACTGCTCGAGAAGAGGTGCTACGGGGAAAATAAAATAAACTAACTGATAATCTGAAATCTGATACCATGACTGAACATCTCAATCAATTGGAATAAAAACTCTTAGTCAATACAAACTGAAATGCATAAACCCTTACTGAGGGACAATCCCTCAACTGAAATATAAAATAAGATCTAATCTAAGAAAACTCTATAGAACTCAACAGACTCCCAGACATCTTTTATCTTGAGCGGCTCCACGTACACATACTACTGAACACTGCTGCTAGGCCCCACATCTGATACTCCCCTGCTAGAACCTGGAGGGGGAAGAGTACAAGGTGAGCTAAAAAAGCTCAGCAAGTAATAAGCTGGAAAGAATACTGAAGCTGAATCGAAGAATATCGATACTGATAAATAACTGACTAAACTTGTATTGTATAATCACTGTCTGATTGCATTCATAAAAATGTAATGCACATAAACTGTAAACTAAATGCAGGTATGCAACTTTGGCTCATAGGCCCACATAATCTGATAATACATACCTGTCTGATCTGAAACATGCATACATAAAAACTGTAAGCACATACTGTGGGCAAAGCCCCTAGCCCCCTGGTTGCCACCAGGCGAGCAACCCATAAACTGAGCTAAAACTGAAACTGATGGGATCCCCGCGGACAAGCCGCCTAGCGCGCATAATGCAATGCAATGCTCACATAAATGCTGGCACACGATATGTAGTGCTCCATATAAAGTCATGCTCAATGCTCATACCAAAATGTATGCACATAATCTCACAAAATAATGCTGATCATGTCAAAATAAAATAATGCTGAACATGATATGATCTTCATCTATATATTGGAATACAAAGATTCTATGAATTATGATTTATGGTATGAGTATGATTAACTTGTCATGTTCTGGCTTATGAATTCAATGTTGGAAGGTATTGAATACATTGATTGAATTAAACTTGAATTAGGACTCACTGGAAGCTAAATTAGATTTCTGGAAAAGTCATCCGGATATCAGAAAGGATATCAGGATAAGAAGAAAGACATCCAGATATGAAGAAGGCTCATCCGGATACACTGACATTCAAAGAAGAAGCTATTCGGATATGCTGGGAAGTATTCGGATATGAACTAGGACATCCGGATATGATTTTGGTCCTCCGGATATCTCACTGATGCATTCAGATATAACTGGGGACTATTCGAATGAAAAATTCAACTTTTGAGGGAGGCATCCGGATATTAGGCGAGACATCTGGATATTATCTTGACCTTTTCGGATGTATAAACAAACCATTCGGATATCATACTTAAAGAACTTTAGATACATCCGGATACGATACAAGGTATCCGGATATTAGAACTTAGAGTAATAGAACTTGCAATCCAAAATGGATAAGGATTAATAGAACTTGCAATCCAAAATGGATAAGGATTAATAGAACTTGCAATCCAAAATGGATAAGGATTACTGGAACTTGCAATCCAAAATGGATGAGGATTAATAGAACTTGCAATCCAAAATGGATAAGGATTACTGGAACTTGCAATCCAAAATGGATGAGGATTAATAGAACTTGCAATCCAAAAAGGATAAGGATTTATAGAACTTGCAATCCAAAATGGATAAGGATTATTGGAACTTGCAATCCAAAATGGATAAGGATTACTGGAACTTGCAATCCAAAATGGATGAGGATTAATAGAACTTGCAATCCAAAATGGATGAGGATTTATAGAACTTGCAATCCAAAATGGATAAGGATTATTGGAACTTGCAATTCAAAATGGATAAGGATTACTGGAACTTGCAATCCAAAATGGATGAGGATTAATAGAACTTGCAATCCACAAAAGGATAAGGATTAATGAAACTTGCTCATAACTTCACTGTTATACGCATATATATATATATACGTCTCTGCTTACTGATATGAAATCTAAGAACTCAATGAAGAACTGGAATAATCTGAAAAACTGATATAAACCTGTAATGGAAGGGATTACAGGAAGAATACTTGCCTGATAGAACTCTCTGATCGAACCCTGGAGCGATCCTGAAGACTTTAGCAAGCCTCTGCTATCTCTTGGCCTTTCTGTTCTTCACATAATGTGAAGAAAAGCTAAGCTATGGGCTCTATATATAGACATAAAGTCCTAGATCCCTTTCCTTTTATAACTAGGAATCCCTCTCCCAATTGAACTTTGAGACTCTCAAAACCTTCTCCTATTGGGACTAGGAGACTCTTAATCCAATTCCATCTCATACATGGATTCTCATTCTTCTTTAAATACATAGTCCCACTTAATTAATAATAATACAAAAATTATTATTAAAACTCTCAAATAATAATAAAACTCCAAAATTACCTTCATGCCCTTGCATTTAATTTCTACAAAATAAATGTCATTTAAATGCTATTTAAATACTATTCTCTCAATTAAGAATCTAAATTGCCACCTTGGCAAATTCCTTTAACTCCAACATTAAAAAGAAATAAATGCTATTCTTTTCCTTTAAAATCTCTAAATTGCCACATTAAATAATTAATTGGCAAAATCTTTTAATCAATGCTTCAATAATTAATTAAATAATTCCTAAATAAATACTGGGCCCTCTAATGGGTCGTTACAGGATGTTATCCATAGAAAAACATCTACAGACTATAAGTTGCACTGACACAGAAAGGGTATTGTTAGTCGTCTTCTTGTTAAGAGGAGACGCAGTGGGATGGTGAAAGGTGGCTAGGCTAAGGTTCATTGATAAAGAGCCATCTTAGGTGAAGTTCTAGGAGATGTTTAATGAGAATTATTTTCCCAACTAGATTAGGGAACAAAAGACGCACGTGTTCATCAAATTGGTATATGGTAATAAGTGTTGAGCCAACTTACTCATATTAATTAAGTTTTGATGATTAACAAAAAAAGTATTTTAATTATACAAATTATAGTGTTTTTGGTGATTAACAAAAAGAGTATTTTTCTTAAATATACTAATTGTAGTGCCAAATTATTTTTGATCAATTTATAAAATATTTTTTATAGCATATGTATTGCCAAAAATATTATTTTTTATTAAAAATATTTAATAAATAATTTTAAATTCATAAAAATTATACAAAATTTTTTTTTTTTCAAAAACTGGACCAAAAGTCGACTCTTACTGCAATGGTCAAAAATTTGACCATTGCAATAGTGTCCAAAATGCCTATAAATACCCCTAGATCATGCCTTTTGGGCTAAAAAATGAATAAGCTACATATCAGCGAATGGTGAATAAGGTGTTCAAGAGCCTACTGGGTAACATAATGGAGTCTTACGTTGATGATATGATCATAAAAAGTCTAGAGGAAGAATCCTATATTGAAAAACTGACTCGTGTGTTCGAAGTTTCCGACAATACAATATGCGATTAAACCTTATGAAGTGTGCATTCAGGGTTCAATTAGGGAAGTTCTTGGGGTATATGATTACACGAAGGGGAATTGAGGCCAAGCCCGAGAAAACACAAGCCATATTGGACATGGCACCCTCGTCAACTATCAAAGAAGTACAACGGCTAATATGAAGAAATGCATCCTTAAGTCGATTTTTATCTAAGTTGACTGAGAGAAGCCTTCCATTTTTCCAAACACTAAGAGATGGAAAGGGGTTTGAGTGGACAGATTGTAACGCCTCGTCTCTTTAGGGCGTTGTATTTATGCTAGGATTATTTTTTCATGTACTCAAATCACACTAAAATTCTCAACATTCCCATATAAGAATAGCATTCCCAAAATATAACTAAGGAATGATAAAATTAATCATAAATGGAAATAGAATCAGAATCTAATAATCTCGTACATTAATACATAAAAGATTCATACCACTTCGTCCAACATAATATTACAATTTCAGTTAAAAAACAAATACAAAACCAATTAAAATACTAGTCCTAGCCCTGGCATAGGATGCACAAAAACTTTCATCATGCTCATGCCTCGATCACTCCCTTGCCCTTCCAATCGCTCGTTTTGGCTGGAACATGGAATATTCCAGAGATAGATGTCCAACATTAGAAGATGAATCTTCTAAAAGAGGGTTAAAATAACATGAATGAATGATGCATGGACATATATAAACATATACCCTAGTGTAACTTCCTTGGCAAACTAGCCTGGCACGGAACCCTAAGCAATCATCCCGACATGCACACAAGGTAACGGGATACCCCTATACGTTGTTCCAGCAATACCCTTGGGGAATTATGGGTACACTGTCAGGGCGACATCCCATCCCATGCACAAGTATCAAGATGTTAAAAATATCACGTCATGTGAAGAATCACGTCTATTGATACAACAACGTATGTTCAGATATAACAAAGTGCTCACAAATTACATCATACTTAGCAACCCTCAAGAATGACATGAATAATATAGAAAAATCTCATTTTGTAAGTTGTTGGGGTGAAACCACTCACCTTTTGCACAAAATTCGATACACCTCGAAAAACATGCACAGGCTCAGTTTTTGTGTCGACCTAAAAATTTACACAATCACTCAATCTTGAGCTCCAAAACACCCTATCCATTATATTTATTCAAATAAACATCAACACCCATTTTTCCATAATTTCATCCCATTTTTCTCTATTTTCTTTATATTTTTATCTTGAAAAATCCAAAATAAATACCTACTCAAATATTTTTCTAATTATTTTTACACGAAAATTCATAAAATAATTTTCTTGAAATTCTAAAAAAATTCAAAAAATACCTATTGGTCACGCACCCTTTGCGTGACTAAGAGTGAAAGCTGGTGCGTGTGCTTCACGCACCAGTCGTCTTCTTTGGCTCTGGCACACCGACGATGCTGGTTTTTGCTTCTACCTTGCACTACACACTGAGTCAATCCCAATGGTATGTTTGGATGCTTGAAAAGATGATCAGAAGTGGCTCAACTGATGGTTTAAACACTCGGCTAAAGCTACCGCCTCAATTTTCCAGTGACCCTTCGAAAGCCACTCAAACCTACACCTTTACTCACCAAATATTATAGAAACACTCTACAACCTTCAAGGATCAAAATCCCCTTATCCCTTGCCTTCGATTCAATCGAAAATGAGAGCAATTTGAGTTCAAAACAAATGAAAACCCTTGGTCTCTTCGACCTCTATTTATAGCCAAATTCAAGCCTCCAAACGTCCAATCTTATCTAATCTAAGGTCTACTCCTAGCTCTAGATAGACCCACGACCCTCGTTAAAGCCCCAGAAATTGGCCTCCAAAAACCTTAATTTTTCTGCCAAGACATGGTCGAAAAATCCATCCAATCGGTCGTTGACGTGGCCAATTCTTAGCTAAGGACCAGCCACAGTGGTCTAGGAATAACTCTGAGGCCCCCCTAATCCACTCCCTCGAGCCTCCCATGGCCGAAATCGACGATCGGAGAGGTGTGGTTGGCTCTTTTAGAAATTTCACTTTTGCCCCTCTCAAGTTTCAAAATTCCATTTCAGCCTTTTCCACTTAGTCCCCAGGTTTTCTAAAATTTCCATTTAGACCCCCAAGTTCTAAATTCTTCATTTACACCCCCAAAGATTTAGGAAAAACGTCATTTCGAACTCCCTCAATCAATTTTAAGAAATTACACTTAGGCTTGTATGAATTGTTTGACCGTAAATCCTTTTGTTTTAACCCAAAACCACTTAAGGGTTGTTCCTCGTACAAAATTTGACTCCTTCAAGGGTTCCATTGACTTCCTGGAAGTCTCTTACTACAATTCAATTTTTTAGCCTGATCCAATGCTATACTAAAAACTGTCTCTGATCTGATTTCTTTCAATGCTAAAAATCATGTCTTGAGATATTCTTTAGAGACACGCCTGATTCCTTAGATATCTAAGCCCCTAGGCATTCCCTCCGGTTGATTCGGTCACTTTCTCGGGCTATTCTGATACCAATTTCCTTGAAATTTCACATTTCTTTTCAAATACTTATTTTGAAAGCAGCCCAAAACTTCTGGGTGTTACATTATCCCCCTTAAGAAATTTTATCCTCAAAATTTTTGTATTTGACCAACCAAATCATCGATGTTTGGAAAATAACTTGCAATTGAAATGACCTTAGCATCTCAACTATTCATTATCCCTAGCCTTTTTTAGGAAACATTCTAATTCATACCATTACACGGACGTTGCTTACCAGGTATGTCGTGTTTCTCATAGAATTTCCTGTTGTAGCTTGTTACCAACGGTCACACACATTAAGAATAGTCTATATCATCTCAAAAACAAATACACTATTCATAATCATCTCTTTATTTCAAATTTTTTTGTAACATTCCTTAGAAAACCATAAAAATTTGCTATTCTATTTCTATTTCTTCGAACAATTAGGGATATTTTTCCCTAATCGTATCCTCGAGCCCCTATGTAGTTCTTCCTCAATGTGATTTCTCCACTGAATCTTTACCAATGGAATGACTCTATTCCTTAAAGCTTGGTTGTGGCGATCCAAGATTCATTCGGGTGACTCTAAATTAGTCAAATTGTCTCTTAGCTCTATCATTTCCACTCGAATTTCCTAGGTTGGGTCCGATACATACCTTTAAAGTTGAGACACATGGAAAACATTGTGGATGTTGGACAAGCTAAGAGGAAGTTCTAAACGATAAGCTAATAGCCCAACTCGTCCTATAATCGGATAGGGTCCTATAAACCAAGGTCTCAACTTATCTTTCTTCTTCCCTCGAGTTGCCAAATGCTAAGGCTATACTTTTAGCTACACTTGATCTCCCACCTCAAATTCCAAATCTCATCTTCTCTTGTATGCATAAGACTTTTGTCGAATTTGCGTGGTTCGAATTCTCTTTTGAATATGTCGGATCTTTTTTGTAGTCTGTTGCACTAGCTTGGGCCTTGATATTTGTCTCTCTCCTACCTTAGTACAACAGATAAGGGATCGACATTTTTTATTATATAGAGCCTCATAAAGTGCCATTCCTATACTGATGTGGTAACTGTTGTTATAAGCGAATTCCACCAACAACAAGTGCTCTTCCCAATTACCCTCAAAGTCTAGGGCACAAGACCTTAACATATATTCCATCATTTGAATGGTCCTCTCAAACTATCCATTGGTCTAAGGGTGATAACCAGTGCTAAGATTCAATTACATTCCCATGCACTCCTGTAAGCTTCCTCAGAATCTCGAGATAAATCTTGGGTCCTGATTAGAGATTATGCCCACTAGTGTGCTATGAAATCTGATTATTTCTCCAATGTATTATTTCAAAAAATTTTGAACCAGCCTATCCATCTGCGTAGGAAAAAAAATGTGCTGACTTTGTTAGTTTATCTACAATGGCTCATATTGCATCGTTGCCTCTATAACTTCTAGGAAACCCCATCACAAAATCCATCGTGACGTGTTGCCATTTCCATTCTGGTATGTCTAAGGATTTCATTAACCCTGTTGGTTTCTGATGGTCGATATTTACTCTCTAGCATGTGTCGCACTAGGCTTACCTTTCTTACCACGCTTCTCTTCACCCCCGGCCACCAGTAGACTTCCCGAAGGTCTCTATACATCTTTGTGGCTCCCAGGGGCACTATATAACGAGCTCTGTGAGCTTTATTCAAAATTCTTTGCCTTAAATCCTTTAGGTTCGGCACGTATACTGTCCCCCGAAATCTGAGTATACTATCATGCATCTCAAAATCAAACTTCTTGGGCTGGCTAAGCTCATCTACCCAAAGGTGCATTCGCTTATCATCCATGTACGCCTCTCATATTTCGTTTGCCAAATCCAGCTGAACTACCATGCCATCAATAAGGATGAACGATTCCTTCGACACTACACTCACTGTTAGTTGGCTAAAAGCCTCCAACATATGCCACTCATGGGCCATCAACCTAGCCATAGAAATAGGCATGTTCCTACTCAAGGCGTCATCCACCACATTGGCACGCCTCAAGTAATATAGAATGATGCAATCATAGTCCTTGAGAAACTCCACCCACCACCGATGCCTAAGGTTCAGCTCCTTTTGCGAGAACACATACTTCAGGTTCTTGTAGTCTATGAACACCTCAAAGGTTTCACCATACAAGTAGTGCCTCCATAGCTTTAGAGCATATATCACAGTTACCAACTCCAGATCATGCATCTGGTAGTTTTACCTCGTGCCTTTTCAACAGTCGTGACCCATACATGATCACTCGACCATGTTGTATTAATACGTAAGCTAGGCCTATCTTCGAGGCATCCATATACACAATGAATCCTCCCAGCCCATTCGATGTAGCTAAGACTGGCGTCGAAGTCAGCCTAGCCTTAAGTTCTTGAAAACTTTCCTCGCATCCAACGGTCCATTCATAGCTAACTCCCTTTTGTAAAAGTTTCATCAGGGGTACGGCTAACTTTGAAAATCCCTCCATGAACCTCCAATAGTAGCCTACCAACCCTAGAAAACTTTGCAACTTAGTCATACACATTTGTTACTTCCATCCCAAAATAGCCGCAATCTTGGTCGAATCCACTAAGATTCCTTTTGTCAAGATCACATACCTGAGAAACTCAACTTGGGATAGCCAGAACTTGCACTTTGAGAACTTGGCAAATAATTGATGTTTCTTGAGAGTTTCTAGCACTATTCTCAAGTGCTCGTCATTGTCACTCTCATTCGAGGAATACACCAATATATCATCTATGAATACGATCACAAACCGATCTAAGTAGGGTCTGAACACCCTATTCATAAGGTCCATAAATGCTGCTGGAGCGTTCGTTAATCCAAATGACATTACAAAATACTCAAAATGGCCATACCTTAATCAAAATGTCGTCTTCAAAATATCATCTGGTTTGATTCTCAACTGATAGTATCCGGATCTCAAATCAACTTTTGAGAATACCTTGGCTCTCTACAATTGATCGAACAACTCATCTCTTCTCGAGAGTGGATACTTATTCTTTGTTGTGGCCTTGTTTAATGGACGGTAGTTAATGCACATCCTCAGACTATCATATTTCTTCTTTACAAACAATACTGGCGTGCCCCACGGCGATATGCTTGGCCTAATAAACCCCTTGTCAGTCAGTTCCTAAAGCTGATTCTTCAATTCCTTCATCTTCGCTGGAGCCATCTGATACGGTGGGATTGATATTGGTTGGGTCCCTGGTACTAGCTTAATCGAAAACTCGAACTCCAGAGGTAGAGGTAGTACTGGTAATTCTTCTAGAAACACGTTCTCATATTCTTGTACTACTCGCACCTCATTGAGCTTCAATACTTCTTTCTTTTCCAACTGAGCATAGGCCATATATCCATAAGCTCTTGGCTCATCAACTTTACTGCCTTCATGGTCGAAATCATTTTTCTAACCTTAGGGTCACCTTGCCCCTAAAATTTGACCCATCCTCCTTCGGGTTTCTTTATTGTCATTATTTTCCTTCAATAATCTATACTAGCTATACATGGACATGAAGTTCATCCCTAAGATTATGTCAAAGTCGTATACTTCCAGCAAAATTAGATCACTTAGACTGATTTCACTTCTTTCTATTATTTCTGAGGACTTTGTACTTTTAGCGATCAGAGTCAAAATTATCATCGGCAATCCCATAAGTTTGGTTTCTAATCTCAAACTCCCCCCCCCCCCCAATGCATGTGACATAAATGAATGCGTTGACCCAGGGTCTATCAATGCATGAGCAAGGATTACCGAAATAAAGAGCATACCTTGGACAACTGTTGGATACATCCCTACATCTTCCTTTGATAGGTTGTAGAAGTGTCCTTGATAAGTCCCCCAAACCTCTCACATCTTTTCAGATGGCCTATCTACTTGCCTGACCTTCAGCCTCTTTGGGCAGTTCCTCGCAAAGTGTCACGGCTGCTCGTACTGGAAGCATGCATCCTTCACCAGGCCCTTCACTGGAGGCGTTTCCTTTCCCTTGGGACAGTTTTTCTTTATGTGTCCCTCATCTCAACACAAATAACAGCTAAACATTCCAACCAAGCATTTTCTCCCCAGATAATTTTTCTTGCATTTGAGGCATCGCTTGCTGCACTGGGGATTTTTATTCCTGGACTTCTACTCTGTGTTTCCCCTAGTTTCTTCGGATCTTATCAATCTCACTCTCAGGAGATTCCTTTTTGTCGCCAGAGCCTTACTCAAGGCTTTCTCATAAGAGTCAATAGACCAAGTACTTAAGGCCCACTGCAATTCTACTCAAAGTCCTAACAAGAACTTCTGCCCCTTTTACCATTCATTTGAGTTGTACATTGGCACATACTTGATGAGCTACGTAAATTTGGTGTCGTATTGGGCCACCGACATTTCCCCAGTTTTCTTCAGGTTCATAAATTCCCAACTCTTTTCATGCCTCCAGCCCAGAGGGAAATACTTGGCTTTAAAGGCTTCCTTAAGTGCCTCCTAGGTCATTGCCGAAGCCCCATTGGATTCCAACCCTTGCCTCGAGCAAGATCGCTCCAGAGCTCGCTCCGTCGTCTGCCACCATCTCCTGGCTTCTCCTTTTAACATGAAGGTGGCACAGTTCACTTTATCTTGATCATCATATTGTAAGTGTCAAAACAACTTCTCCGTTTTTCCAACCAGTATTCGGCCATGCTAGGGTCATCGCTGGATTTTCCCTTAAATGTTGGCAATCGTTGTCGCCGATACTGCTCCAACTCATTATTTGTGTGTCTAGTTGGTTGTCCCTTAGTTAGTTCTCCCCACTCCTGATGCTATTACTGTCGATACGATTGTAGTGGTGACTCTCACCTTCTTCAACATCCTCAATTCTTTGGTTAGTGACGGGAGACCTATTCCTTTGTCAATAGTAGCCACCATCTGAAAGGAAATAAAGGACAATATCTAATTCCATGAAAAATTCTTTCCAAAAAGAGGATTTTGTTTCATTACCAAGTCGAAGTACAACATATGACATTGCTTATGGAAAAACAACAAAATAACACAATTGACACCCTAATAAGCGAAAAAGAAAAGTCATATGAGACTTCTTCTAGGGACTATTCGACTTCCAAACCCAAGCATCATTGCTCGTCGTGTCGTCTTCAGACTCGACCTCTAAACGACTTCTTCATCAGCATCCCAATCCCCATCTGAGTCTTCTTCTATTAAGACCCCCTCGTACATATTAGCTGCATGATCACGGAATTGCTAACATAAGAAATACAAGGACGCGTAGTTGCCTTGATGGTGAATCCCTTCATCTAGGGCTCTCCAATCTCCCTCCAAGTGATTGATCAGGAAATCTACTTGAGCATGCGTCAAGCTTGGTCTCACATAGCTACTTGGTGATACATCTCTTAGGATACCCTCGAGAACATCTAGGCGACCGAAGATGTCTTCCACCACCAGATGACTATCCACCCATTAACTGGTCCAGTGAGTCACCTAGAATTGCTCGAGGTAATCTCTTTCCATTCTAACATTTAAACAACCGATCAAATTTCTTAACCTAAGTTCTTCTAAATCTCGGGTTCATAGATTCCTAATGATTTTTCCTAAGTCTCCAAATAAAGTTTGCTCTGATACTAGCTGTAATGCCCCGTCTCTTCAGGGCATTGTATTTGTGCTAGGATTTTTTTTTTCATATACTCAAATCACACTAAAATCCTCAACATTCCCATATAAGAATAGCATTCCCAAAATATAACTAAGGAATGGTAAACTTAATCATAAACTGAAGTAGAATCAAAACCTAATAATCTTTTAAATCAATACATAAAAGATTCATACCACTTTGTCCAACATAATATTACAACATCAGTTAAAAACCAAATACAAAACAAACTGAAATACTAGTCCTAGCCTTAGCATAGGACACACAAAAACTTGCATTATGCTTATGCCTCGATCACTCCCTTGCCCTTCCGACTGCTCATCTTGCCTAGAATGTGGAATATTCTAGAGACAGATGTCCAATATTAGAAAATGAATCTTCTAAGAGAGAGTTAAAATAACATGAATGAATGATGCATGGACATGTATAAATAGATATCCTAGTGTAACATCCTTAGCAAACTAGACTGACACAAAACCCTAGGCAGTTATCCCGATATGCACACAAGGCAATAGGATACCCCAATACGTTGTTCCAGCAATACCCTCAAGGAATTACGACTACACTATCAAGATGGCATCCCAACCCATCCCATGCACAAGTATCAAGATGTCAAAAATATCATGTCATGTGAAGAATCACTTCTATCGATGCAACCGTGTATGTTCAGATATGACAAAATGCTCACAAATTACATAATACGTAGCAACCCTTGGGAATAACATGCATAATATAGAAAAATCTTGTTTTGTAAGCTATTAGGGTGAAACCACTCACCTTTTGCACATAATTCAATACACCTCAAAAAACGTGCAAGCCTCGATTTTGGTGTCGACACAATCACTCAATCTTGAGCCCTAAAGCACCCTATCCATCATATTTATTCAAATAAACATCAACACCCATTTTTTCATATTTTTTTCCATTTTTCTCTATTTTCTTCCTATTTTTATCTGGAAAAATCCAAAATAAATACCTACTCAAATATTTTTCCAATTATTTTTACACCAAAATTCATAAAATAATTTTCTTGAAATTCTAAAAAAATCAGAAAATACCTATTGGTCACACACCCTACGCGTGGACTGAGAGCGAAAGCTGACCTGTGTGCTTCACGCGCCAGTCATTTTCTCTAGCTCTGGCACACCGACAATGTTGGTTTTTACTTCTACCTTGCACTACATACTGAGTCGATCCCAATCGTATGTTTGGATACTTGAAAAGATGACCAAAAATGGCCCAACTGACAATTTAAACACTCGGTCAAAACTACCGCCTCAATTTTTTGCCTACACTTCTAAACCCACTCAAACCTACACCTCTGTTCACCAAACATTCCAGAAACATTCTAGAACCTTCAAGGATCAAAATCCCCTTATCCTTTGCCTTCGATTCAACCCAAAATGAAAGCAATTTGAGTTTAAAATTAATGAAAACCCTCGACCTCTTTGACCTCTATTTATAGCCAAATCTGAGCCTCTAAACGTCCAATCTTGTCTAATCTAAGGTCTATAATGCTTCTTCTAGTTCTAGATCGACCCACGACCCTGATTAAAGCCCAAAAAATTACCCTCCAAAACCCCTAATTTTTTAGCCAAGACACGATCGAAAAATCCATCCAATCGACCGTCGATGAAGCAAATTCTCAACCAAGGACCAGCCCGATGGCCTAGGCCTAACTCTGAGCCAACCCCCCCCCCCCAATCCACTCCCTCGATAGCTCTAGCGGCTGGCAATGTCACACTGCTAGTCTTCCAAAAATTCCACTTTTGCCCTTCTCAAGTTTCAAAATTCCATTTTAGCCCTTTCCACATAATCCCTGGGTTTTCCAAAATTTCCATTGAGACCCCTAAGTTCTAAATTCTTTGTTTACACCCCAAAGATTTAGGAAAAAATCCATTTCAACCTCCCTCGGTTAATTTTAAGAAATTACACTTAGGCCCGAATGAATGGTTTGAGCATAAATCCTTTTGTTTCAACCTGAAACCACTTAAGGGTCGTTCTCATGCAAAATTTGACTCCTTCGGAGGTTCTGTTGACTTTCTGGAAGTCCCTTACGACAATTCAATTTTTCAGCCAGATCTAACGTTGTACCAAAAATTGCCTCTGATCCGATTTCTTTCAATGCTAAAAATCACTTCTTGAGATGTTCGTTAGAGACATGCTTGATTCCTTAGATATCTAAGCCCCCGAGCATTCCCTCTAGTTGATTCAGTCACTTTCTTGGGTTATTCTAATACCGATTTCCATGAAATTTTGCATTTCTTTCCAAATACTTATTTCAAAAGCAACCTAAAACTTCTGGGTGTTACAAAGATCAATGTTGAAAGTCTTTCGAAAACCTAAAGGAGTATTTAAAAGAAGATCCCTTCCTCACACAGCCTAGAACGGGAGAATCCTTGTACATGTATTTGGGGGTAAGCAATAAAGATGTAAGCATAGTATTGATAAGGAAGGAAAGCCAAGTTGATCGCCAAGTTTATCATGTCAGCAAAGTCTTGCAAGGGGTAAAGACACAATACCCCTTCACATAAAAGGTAGCCTTAGCCTTGGTAAATGCCTCCACAAAATTGCGTTCGTATTTTCAAGCTCATTCCATCATTGTTCTAAGTAACCAACCGCTAAGAAGTATCCTACAGAAATCGAAATGTTCAGGCTAACTTACTAAATGGTCCATAGAACTAAGCGAGTACGACATACAATTTCAGCTAAGGCATGTTATAAAAGGACAAGTATTGGCAGATTTTATTATTAAATGTACTCTAACCAAGGCAGTCAAAGAAGAGAATGGGACAGAGTGGTTGCTATTTGTTGACGGGGCCGCTAGTTCCCAAGGGAATGGGGCTTGAATAGTGCTTATCCCACCTTAAAGGGAACCTCTTGAGTACTCATTGAGATTCTCTTTCCCTAGCTCATATAATGCGGCTAAGTACAAGGCACTAATTGCTAGTCTGAGGTTGGATTGAAAACTTGAGGTGACACAATTGACAGCCCACAGTGATTCCCAGTTAATTTCTATCAATACCACGAGCAGTACGAAACTAGGACCCTTACACAATTGTTTAAAAATTTCAAATTGGTTCAAATCAACAAGTCTCTTAATAGTCATGCAGACGCATTATCCAAATTGGCATCCACTAAAGAAACCACTAGAAGAACAATGTCCGTGGAAGTCCTTTAGTGACTAAGTATAGAAGAAGTTGAGATGGCATTTATTGAGAATAGCAATGACTAAAAAACACCCTTTTACAAATACATGACTATGGGAGAGCTGTGGACTGATCCAATGGAGGCCAGGAAAATGAAAGTCAAATGGGCCTATTTCACAATGATTGATAGGACACTATACAAGCGAGCTTTCACTATGCCACTTCTTAGATGCTTGGGTCCTCAAAAGGCCAAACACGCCTTGGTTGAAGCTCATAATGGGGTTTATGGAGAACATCTAGGGGGAAGGGCCCTTGAGGCCAAAATTCCAGGGGTCAATTTCTTTTAGCCCATGTTACAACAAAATTCTAAGCAACTTGACTAGGAGTATGGGGTCGTCCACCTCTATTACTTATCTTCTTGCATCACCACTTAGGGTTAGAATACTATAAATTAGGCCAACTTATCTAACTGACGGATACAAGTCCTAACTCTACCCAACATCCTAAGTGTGTAAGGGAGACACCTCAAAAAATTGCTCTGATACCAATGTTGTAATACCCCATCTCCTAGAACTGCCCGAGAAGAGGTGCTACGGGGAAAAATGGATAAAATAAATAAAACTCACTGATAAACTGAAATCTGATACCATGACTGAACATTTCAATCAACTGAAATAAAAACTTTGAGTCAATATAAACTGGAAACCATAAACTCTATCTAAGGGACAATCCCTCAACTCAGACATAAAATAATCCTAAACTAGCAAGACACTATAAAACTCCCAAACATCTTTGGTTCTTGAGCGGCTCCACGTACACACTCTGCTGACCACTGCTGCTAGGCCCTACATCTGGTACTCCCCCGCTAGGACCTGAAATAGTGAAGAGTACAAGGTGAGCTACAAATCTCAGCAAGTAATAAGTTCGAAAGAATAACTTAAGTTGAATCAAAGAATATTGATACTCATAAAATATTTACTGAACTCGTACTGAGTATAATCATTATCTATTTGCATTCACAAAACGTAATGCACATAAATTGTAAACTAAATACAGGTATGCAACTTTGGCACATAGGCCCACATAATTGTAATACATACATGTCTAATCTAAATCATGTATACATAAAAATTGCAAGAACATATTGTGGGCAATAAGCCTCTAACCCCCTGGTCATCACCAAGCAAGAACACATAAACTAAAACTGAAACTAGTGGGATTCCCACGGACTAGCCGCCTGGCGTGCATAATGCAATGCTCACATACATGCTAGCACATGATATGTAATGCTCCATAAAAAGTCATGCTCAATGCTCATACCAAGATGTATGCACATAATCTCACAAAATAATGTTGACCGTGTCATAATAAATGCTAAACACGTAATCTGATCTTCAATATATTGGAATACAAATTCTATGAATTATATATTATGGTATGGGCATGATTAACTTGTTATATTCTGGCATATAAATTCAATATTTGGAGGTATTGAATATTTTTGTTTAAATAAAACTTGAATTAAGTTATACTAGAAGTTTAATTGGATTTCTGGAAAAGTCGTCCGGATATCAAGAGGGATATTCGGATATGATGGAAGACATCTGGATATGAAGAAGACTCATCCAGATACACGGTGCTCAAATCAAAAGCTATTCGGATATGCTGGGATGTATTCGGATATGAACTAGGACATTCGGATATCTCACAAGGCATTCGGATGCTACAGGAGACTTGTTCGGATATGATTCTTCAATTATATAACGAAGGCATCCGGATAAGAAAGAATACATCCAGATATGCTAGACTCATCCGAATAAAGGCAAAGGGCATCCAGATATACTGGACTTATTCGGATACACTGAAGAAGGCATCCAGATATCATACGCAAAACACTTAAGACTCATCAAGATATGAAGCAAGATATCTGGATATCACTCGCAGAGAATAACAAATGCTACGACTCAAGGCATCCAGATACTATTGACAATAAGCATTGGACTCATCCAGATATGATACAAACTATCCGGATATAATACTAAAGCCATCCAGATATGCCTAAAGGCCATCCAGATGTCACTTACAGAAAACTTTTCACTCATCCAGATAGCCTCAAGCCCATCCGGATACTACTCACATACTTGAAAAAATCCATCTGAATATCTGCAATTAAACTTGACGAACATGAACGCTAATAGAGACTGAAATTTGAAATGAAGCTTACTGATTCTACATCATTCTGAATAAAATCTTGGGAAAACAATCCCAATCAACATGAAACAATGCCAAGGATGACTCAAGGATTAATCTGATTGAATCGATGTAAGAAATAGCTTATAACTTTCTCATGCAATCACTGTATATGTATATATATACACACAAAATAACTGTTAAAATCTGAGAACCAAACGAAGGGTTCTTAATCTAAAATGAAGCTTAATATAAACCTGTAATGGAAGGGATTACAGGAAAGATACTTGCTTGATAAAACTCTCTAATCGAACCCTTGAACGAACTTGAAAACTCGTGATCGACTCAAACGCTTCAACAAAAGCTCCTATGCAACACTGCTACCTCTCTTGGCTCTCTATTCTTCACAGAAAACTTCTCCAACGGCGTGAAAAGCTTATGGCTTAATATGGTCCTATATATATAGACATAAGAAGCCCTAGATCACACTCCCTTTATAACTTGGAATCCTTCTCCTACTACAACTAGGAGATTCTCAATCCAAATCCATCTCACGTATGGATTCCCACTCTCCCTTAAATACATAATCTCACTTAATTAATAATAATAAGAAATTATTATTAAAACTCTTAACTAATAGTTAAACTCTAGAATTACCTTCATGCACTTGCATTTAATTCTTAAATAATTAAATTTCATTAAATGCTATTCCTCAATTAAAAATCTAAATTATCATATTAAATAATTAATTGAAAAATTCTCAAAACTTACATAAATACTTAAATAATTCTAAATAAATTATGGGCCCTCTAACAGGTCGCTACATATATCCTCCAAATGCTCCAAGGTGAGACAATGGGCAAGACTTGGAGCACAAATCATTTGAAATTGTACTCTCCCATTGACTTGGTGAAGCAACCCACATAGCGAATTTTCCTTTCTGGTAGTCCGTCGAGAAGCAGTAGTCCCTCACTACCTCTTCCCGCGCTTTGAAAAGCTCCTCATTTAGTTGATCCTTGAGCAACTTATATTGATTCTTCTAACATGCAAGGTTGTCCACCTTCAAGGATTGTTCCTGCAATAGGTTCTCATGTGTTTCCCAAACTTAAGTGACTCTTTAGTTTTTTGGAGCTGTTTTGTTTTCTCCTTCATATTTGAGGACTCAGCTTGAGCATCCATCATCTTGGAGTGCATGTCCTCCATCTCACAACCCATCTTTCTAAGGTCTACTGGTAGGTACGCTCGTGATCCTTCCACCTTATTTGGTTTTCCCTCCATTCCACCTTTTCTTGCTCTGGCCTATGATGATATGCCCTTCCAATGGAATTGGATACAACCAACCCTTGGACTCCTAATGTAAACATTATATTAGAAGACTAAGAACAAAGTCAAGAAGAAAATATGATATGCAGGCACAATTAGTTTAACTTACCTCAATAATTTTTTGTTCAAGGGCATTGGCGACATTGGGCCAGATGCTAAAGAACTCATTCTCATCTTGAAGTAGCACGATGGCATATATCATCAAGTTCAAACCCCAGGGTCCTTTATCGAGCCCATGTTAATCAACCTAAGGTAGAGTTGGGAGTGGTATCCCATCACCCGAGTGCTATTGGGGATGGGCACGAGATTCTATCTGGGATCGATAATGGGAAGAAGAATTAGGCAAATATCCAAGAGCTCAACCTTCAGCTTTCGTCGGTCCTTGCAATAAGGGACAAATTGTAACGACCCGATCCCACTTACGGGCATTACTAGCGAATAATCTACTACTTATTCACTCGATAAGGTAATAATGAAGATATGGGCTATGTTTCAATAAGAAATGTCCTATGTGGGAACTGGGCTTCGCCCCTCTCTTCGCTACACTTAAGGATTCGGGAAAAATATCAAAAAGACCTCGCAGAACAAAACCCAAAACCTTGGTGAAGCATCACCATTCTCTAGCTCTTAATGAAGAGCCATGGATGACCTTTCCTAAGATTCGACAAAAATAAGCAAACCACACTCGCTTTATTTAACTATATGGCATAAGGCCTTAATTATTATAAAATAAATTTGGCCCAAGTATTAACCCATTTCTCATTTCCAAATTCCTTAAAAAAAATATTTGGGTTAATCTCCCTTTGAAAAATTTAAACAATTTTTCTTTATCCAAACTTCCATTTATTTACCAAAATACACCAAATTTCCAACCTTTAGGAAATAATTTTTTTTTTTTTTTTTTGCAACTCAAAACATCAATTTAATTCCCATCCATTTCCCCAAAATTTAAGGAAAATACTCATTTATTTTATTTCCCAAAGATAGGAATTTTTTCGAAAATGCCTCAAAATTTATATTAAATTAATAAATATTTTGAGGCTCAAATCCACCATTATTTATTTTTTTATAAACATACTTTAATTCCATAAATTTCAGAATTAAGATAAATAAATAAAATAAATAAGAAAAAAAATGAAACAGTAGCAAGTAGGGCGGCAGCAGCACCAGCTGCGTGCCCCAGTGTGCTTGTCACACGCCTGTCGCGCTCACAGCCCCGACAGCCACCCAAAAAAAAATTGTTTTTTTTTCTTCAAGCCATATTTTCCAAAAATTAAATATACCCCAATTACCTTCAAAAACATCAAAGTTTTTCCTCATTCACCCACATTAAACATACATGCACATTAACCAAAATATACATTAACTTACACTACACAAGCAAAATACATACAACTTCACATACACTTTCCTTGCTCCATATCCTTCAACCCTCCAAAATACTATTTCTTTTAGAAGATTCCCCACCTACAAAGAGGTTAAAGGACCTTATGAGCCATTTCTCAGTAAGGGTGTCATGCGTAAGTAAATGTAACATGGGAAAAGCATGTAATGCAAAATGCAATGCAACAAATGGGTAGTCTTCCATGCCCTCATAACCTTCATAACTTAAGGCACCAACCAACCATTCCCACAACACTAGTCCTTCATATGGCCGTAGGTACACTTGAACACAAACCATGCAAATGTGACCACTACATGCAACTCATACATAAACACTTACAAATGCAAGCAAATCCCACCACTTGGGGTCATCCCTTACCTTAGACTTCTTGAAAGCTTTTAACCCTTGCTTCAAGAGACTTTCTTACTTCCAACCCTATGAGAAAAGCATAACGATATTAAGATCTAGCAAATACAAGACTTAAAATAAGAAGACCCTCTTACTTTCTTTCCAAAATACAAACACTTACCTTGGCTTCTCACTTTTCCTCTTTCACCTTCTTTCAACCTCTTCACATGTGGGAAAGCTTTGAACTAAATTCTTATCTCCCTATTTATAACAATTCCTACTCAATCCATGACAAAATTCAAGACTTCATCTTGGCCCTTGATTTTCTTTGATTTGAGAGACTTAATCTCAACCCTCAAATACAAGCACAATCCTTATGCTTTGGGATAAATTAAATCCTAGCCTTTGATTTAAAAAAAAAAAAAAAACTAATCTCCACTCTCTAGAAAAACACAATCCAAGAGACTTAGGATCTTTAAATCCCATCCCTTGATTTCCTTTGGAGGCTAAATCCTCACCCTCCATTATCTTATTTCTTGAAATTATCTTACCTATTTAGAAATTCATGTCATTGGTAGGCTTAAATCCCAACCATTGGATTCCTTCAAATTTCAAGATTCAATCTCCACCATTGGATCAAGGCTTCAATTCCCATGATTACCTAATTTTCAAAATTAAGAAATATTGTCTAATTTCAAGATTGACTATTTTCCAACATTTCTCATTTAATTTAAATCCTCTAGATTTTCAAGCATTTAATGGTGACTAATTACCATTTCTTTTTTATTTATTTAATTCCCCTTAATCATTACTCCTAATAAATGTAAGAATGAACCATTTATTTTCCTTTTTGCATTTATTTAAATCTCTTTTATCTTGGACCACACATTGCCATGTGTCACTTTAAGACACCATACTTGGTTTCCAATATTTAATCTAAACTATCCATGGGCATCACCACATTAATTCATCAATTTAGGAAAAAATCAATTATTTCCTCACATAATTGAATATTCACTATTTTTCCTATTTTCCATAATTTAATTCCTTTATGAAATTCCCCTCCAAATTACTAAAAATTCCCTTTGTGAATTATTAATCCCATTTATCTCCACATAAATAAAAAAATGAGAAATTAATTCTCTTCTATACTTAATTCCACCTAGGAATTATTTTTAATTTACCAAATTACCATTTATTGGACTTCACTATCCAAATTACCAAAATGCCCATTTCTTAGGGCACCATTATTTTCAACGATCTTTCACCTTTTTAAGGGCATTTTTGGAAGTTTTTCACTTCCTTTCTCATTCTCTTAACACCAGCAACATGAGGTGTTACACAAATGGCTGACAACACTCTTCCCTTATTCGCTCAAGTTCATCGCTAAAAGAGGGATAAAAGCTAGGAACTTTCTTTCTTTGGGAGCCAGAGACATTGGAAGGACCTTCGATAGCACCTTCAAGAGTAGGGGGTCTAACATATGCACATCCAATCTTGGGGCTAAGGATTTAGGGCAGGGAAGGTTTGATGAAGTACTTGTTTCAGACGTCTTCACTTTAAGGCGCCTTTGTGACGAGTCAGGAGTTGGTGGTAAGAGGAGGTTAGGATCTTGTGCACCAGATAGAGGCCTTCATGACGAGTCAAGGGTTGGTGGCGAGTAAGGTTGAGGGTTTTGCCCACTAAGCGGGTGTGACCTCCCATCACATCGCTAGAGCATTTACTCCCTGAATAAATTCATGCTTGCAAAACAAAGGATTAAAGTAAAAGTCAGCCATTAACGCTTGTAAATAAAAAGCAATCTCTACAATACTGAGGTTCTACCCTCTAAGGAATAATGTTCAAGAAATACTATAGCCCTTAAAAAATTCCCCCATTCTTCTTTCTCTTTCTCAGG
The DNA here is from genome assembly GCF_014633365.1 of Diospyros lotus. NCBI lineage: Eukaryota > Viridiplantae > Streptophyta > Magnoliopsida > Ericales > Ebenaceae > Diospyros > Diospyros lotus. Next base: position 28,684,511 of record NC_068349.1, read on the forward strand.
GCCCTCATCCTCTTCCTCACTGCCATCTTCCTTTTAAACTTGAAAGGTGTCCTCGGGCATAGCCAATGGCAACACAAAAGGCAAGATTGGAGGACCCGAGCATGTCCTTGAGCCGAATGCCCCATCCTGCAGCTATAATATTTTCTAGGGTAAGTAGGTTGGGCAGAGTACAAGTGCTAAGAGTACACAATCTTTCTATTACTCAGTGATAGACAGCCCGAGTAATCTTAACATCATCAAGCTTCTTCAACCAAGCGTCCCGCTCGTTATCCCAACACTAACGAAACAGTGTTTTCGAACTGGGGAAGGCTTGATCACAATTCATTAGGATTCGAAGTCTACCTTATTTTGAAGTTTTTGAAAAAGAAAGGTAAACTTATAATTCTTTCAAGTGTAAAAAATACTCCCATTCGTTCGACCTTTCTCAACCTATAAACAACAATTGAACAACTCGACAAAAGAAGGTACATGAATCCTATGGTAGAGGATGGTAATGTTAGTGTTGGTGCCCTAATGCTAGATTTAGATGGCATCTAGCATTTATATTTCTGAGACTAATGATATAATTCTTGCAATATGTAATGAAATATGTTTTCATATTTAAGGTCATATCTTCATTCATAGTTAATATGAATGAGTCATTCGATTTCTTGTTGAAGGTCTTATTCTTAAGTGTTAAGAATATGTGACAATTGACCTTTGTAATAAGGATATCTTAATGGTTATTCCCAGTCCTTAGACTTCTCAGATGAGGACTATGATTAGTCTAGGACGAACTAGCACATAGAATACTACCTTTGATTAGTATGAGATGCTAATGATAAAGGATGGTGAGTCGCATGCCATAATCTATGAGATGGATATAGTATACATGTCGGTAGGTGTTAGTGGAACATTTACTGAATGTGACGCATGTGATAGATCACATGGCTCAGAGGATCTATGGTCTATCACAGACTTCGATTGTTTTACTAGTCTTTTGATCGAAGGCAACACAATTATCTTATGTGTAGGTGCCAGAGATTTATCATTGCTAAGAACCATCCATTTATTGGGTGGGAGATTTATTGTGTGGTCCCTGTGCAGTGGCACATGGAGGCAGGTGATTGCTAATGGGATCCATCGACCTCCGATGTGAGGTGAATATCCTATACAATTAGTAGTGGTCTTGATTGTAGAAACCCCTAGCCCGAGTACACTTGATTGAAAAGTGTTCCAATGTCAGAAAGAGTTTCGATGTGTCGTCTCAATCTCACCACACTGATTTTGGCATAGTCATCAAGTTAGTGAGTTTGATCAGTCCATGACTCTCACTTGATCGGGATGATAACGGATAGATGGATTATAGTACACGAGAACCGAAAGCCTAAATGGGTTCTATTCTGAAGTAAGACTTCATTACTGGTAGGATCACCCTGACATTATGCTAGTTGTCACTCTAGGTCTTTCGGGGTACTTCGAGGAGATGGAGAGATCCTCGTTGTAGATCACAAAGGTGTTTAGTCAACGTCAAAGAGTTGACTTGTCCTGATTACTACTTAGAAGTGAACCGAGAAGGTCACACGCATATCTGGGTGTGATAGTTGACTAAGCAATTAAGGTTAAAATCATCATTAAGAGTTATGACATTATCATTAAGAGTTAACGGATCAGGTTAAATGATTAATTTATAAGGAGCAATTGTCAAGAGTTGACGGGCATGCCATTAAGAGTTAACGAGGGGGCCTTAGTGTCATTATGAGATAATGAAAGTGCTATTAAGAGTTAATAACAGGCCTAGATGCAATTTTTTGAAAGTTTTAAAGAAGGGGAAAAAATGGTCTACAGCTTGGGAATCGGTCAACTAGTAACTGTCGACAACTCCTTTCGAGCGATCGATCGGTCCTGTTGTAAAGGTCACGAATGCACAATTAGTTTGTCGTCTTTTGCAACAGAAATTGGGACACGTGGCATGGGAGGACGATGGAAGGACAAGAGGCTCAAAGGCATGCATCCTTCTTGTCATCCTTTGGTTCCCTCTCTCTCTCCTAGTTGGTTTTGTCCGATTAGGTGGGTTTTGGTCTTCTAGGGTTTATGTATTTGATATATAAGCCAAGAGAAGAGAAATCCAATTGTGATTTTGAACCTTCTATCATTGGCTCATTTTCTCCTCCCCATATCAGAGCTTAAACACTCTGTGATTTCCCTTCTTCCATAGCTCCTTAATCCCTTCATTGCTATAGTATCAACCCAAGCAAAATAGTTGGAATGTTTTATGCTTAGATTCATTCCTTTGAACCCAATATCAGCCAATCTCCCTCACTCTCTCTATCTAGCACATAGTGTGAGTTGAGGGATTCGACTATTTGCTGAAGCATGGACTAACTAGGCCTCTTGTGCTTTCGAGAGTCGGTTTGGTCTAACCGAAAAAATGAGTTAGGGAGCTATCTTTTGGAGCAAGTGTTGTTGCCTCGGGTAAAGATCAACCTCTACATCAGCCTTTAACAGTTGAAAGGTATAACATCTAAACCCCCTATGGCATGGTTTAGTTTTTTATAGCATATGGACAATGAAACGACTCTTGCAAGGGAATTTTTGGTTTATGTTTCCACTGCCATTTTATTGGTTTTTCGAAAAAGTTTTGAAAATTCGGTTAACCCCTTGCATTGATGCTCTAATAGTTGGTGTTTCTTATCAAGTAAAACCAATCAACAAATGAAGATCAAGTGTTTGTTTCATTCTCAATTGGGAACTATATAGATGAAGTTTTATGTGATGTGGTGCCAATGCATACCGGCCATATTTTTTTGGGGCGACCATGGCAGTTTGATAGGTGTGCAATTCACAAAGGTTATACCAATAGATTCTCCTTTGTACTTAATGAAAAATCAATTACTCTTGTACCCCTATCCCCAAGACAAGTGTAAGAAGATCAAGTGAGGTTAAAAAAAGAGAGTGATAAGAAAAAGGAGAGTGAGAGTTCAAGAGTAAGAGAAACTGAGATGATGAAAAAGGAGAGTGAGAGTTCAAAAGTAAGAGAAATTGAGACCAAACAGAAAGCAAAGGAGAGCAAAAAAGAAAAAGGAGTTTCGGTTAGTGAGGAAAGAAAAGAGAGAAAACAAGTGAACTATTATGTAAGATAGAGTGAATTCAAAAAGGCTTTGTTTCTAAATCAGCCTATGATTGTACTTTCATACAAACAGGTTTGTTTTAGTACTACTGACTTTAACCCCTCTTTGCCTAGTGTTGTTCTTTCTTTTTTGTAGAAATTTGATGATGTGTTCCCTGAAAAGATACCTAATGGTTTCAAGAAAGTTGTATTTGATCTTGGTGATTGGGTTTGGTGGCACATAAGGAAGGAACGATTTCCCGTTCAAAACAACTTTCAAGGGGAGACGACCCATTTCAAGTGCTTGAAAGGATCTACAAGTTCGACCTTCCGGGTGAGTATACTACAAGTGCAACCTTTAATGTTGCTGATTTCTCTCCTTTTCATGTAGGTGACGATTTGAGGACAAATATTTCTCAAGAGAGGGGGAATGATGTGAATCAGGTTGCAAAAGCCTCACAAGATCTGTTGAGCATTAATGGAGGCCCAATATCTGTTGAGCATTCATGGAGGCCCAATTTGAGCGTTAATGGAGGCCCAATATCTGTTGAGCATTTATGGAGGCCCAATAACAAGATCTGGGGTTGATAGATTGAATGATTGAGAAGATTTACAAGATTGCAAGATTTGGGGTTGATTGATTGACAAGATTGCAAGATTTGGAGTTGATTGGTTGATTGATTGACAAGATTGTAAGATTCGGGGGATGATTGATTGATAAGATCCAGGCACATAAAAAGGAATGGTTGAATATTTGACCAGTTCCCTTATTTCCTACTTTGTTTTTAAATCTTTTCTATTTTAGATAATTCTTGTTTCTTTATTATCAGATTATGTTATTTCCTTCTTGTAATCAATTCCTACTATACCTAGGATTTGATTTATTTCCTTCTAGTTTAGGATTGGTGATCGGCTATATAAGCCAATGTAACTCGAGAGGAATTTAGTTTTTGAACAATATTAATAGTGAGAGTTTTCTCTTTGGTTCTTCAACGAATTATTTTGAACTTATCAAGATTTCATCTTGTGGCGTACATCCTTGACTTATCACTCACAACTCTTCTCTTCTATCTTGAGTGTGGCGTCAACCCTATCCTTCTTATACCTTTGGTTCTTATCTCTTTATAGATAACGGGTCAAGGTCCTTTGTCTTGTTTATTACGAATCTGTTTTAGAACGATCCTTGGCAAAGGAACCATTATTGAGCATCGAGTCTCACCTTCCTTCGTGGGGTTCACATCAGGAGCTAAGGAAGAGAAAAGCAAGGCATGAGTGTTTTTCTCTGTGATATAGAAAAAAAATGAGCTAAAAATGAGAGGGTTCAATACAACAGTTGCAATCCCTTCAATCTCTCTCTTTTAGGCTTATTTGTCAAACATCTAAAAACCCTAATCGCCCAAATCATCCTCACTAGAGACAAGAGACATGGAAATCGGGCTGGGGATAAGGAGGAGACCGGAAGGACGCACGCCATCCTCCCTTCATCCACCTTTACCACACACCCTACCTTTTCATTACAGAAGATGACAAACCTACCAATGCAAAACTATCGACAGTTTCTAACAACTGTCGACAATTCTAGGACCTTTATCCCAAACTTCCAGAAATTGCATCTAAGCCCTTTAACAATTCTTACTAGCACTTTCATTATCTCATAATGACACTAAGACCCCCATTAACTCTTAACGGCATGCATGTTAACTCTTAATGATTACTCCTTATTAATTTGATCAATGAACTCGATCTGTTAACTCTTAATGGTAACGTTATTAACTCTTAATGATGGTTTCAGCTTTAATCGCTTAGTTAACCATCACACCCGAATATGCGTGTGACCTTCTAGGTTCACTATTAAGTAGCAATCATGATACGTCAACTCTTTAAAGTTGATCAAACATTTTGGTCTACAATGAGAATCTATTCATCTCCTCAATGTACCTTGTGACGCCCCGCTCCCACTTATGGGTGTCACTAGTGAACAATCATCCAAATTGCTCACATCCCCCACCATTTGTGAAAAGCAAACTATGTTTCAACATGAAACGTCTTAAGTGGGAACTAGGTTTCGTCCATCCCTTCCCTCAATCCCAAGATCGACTAGCAAATTTGGGCTTTAACCATACCACACTTGGTTAATTAATTTTCATTAAGTTTGCCCAATCATCATGATTATTATTTTAATTCTTCTTCTTTCCAAGAATTCCACTAGGCTCCATATATTTCAAAACTCCAAACCACTCATTGATTTTACCAATTTTGAGGAAAAATTCATAAATTTTAATTTTTCAAAAAATTCTGCATTTATCTCCAAAAATGCCTGAAAAATCTCTTTATTTAAAAAATTTCTCCAGGGCCCAAAATCAATCAAGAAATGCCCCAAAACTCCCCAATTTTTTCAAATTTTTTTAAAAAATTAGCCAGTGGGGCCTGCTGGCACCCCCGAGGCCCTACGGTGCGCTGGTCACGCGGGCTGGCCGAGGGCCGCACACGCTTGCCGCATGCCCGCACTCCCGCACCGGCGCACTTGTTGCCCACTGTGGCCCCAGCTACTGCCACTGTGATCCTTTTTCTCTTTTTTTTTTTTTCTCCTGGGCTTTCTAGCCCAAAATTTCGATAAATTAAATACCAAAAATATGCATACACAATTGCATTTTTCACTCCACTTTAACTCTTTGGCCTTCAAGCCTTCAAACCAAATTTTTATTCAAATTTTCCTTAGAGCTCCACAATAAACCATGAAAGACTTACCAAAATACACTTGGTATCAACCATATACTTATACAACATACATAAAAATTACAATACATGCTTAGGCTTCAACAAGCCATAAACTAACAACACAAAAATACATCCCAAAGCTTCTAACCTCAAGCTTGCAACTTTCCCAACCTCTTTCCATAAGAATAACCTACAAGGTGAGGATGAAAACCTCATGAGTTACAAAGCTCAGTAAGGGTGCAACGTATGTAAATATGAATATAACCATGTTTATGTATGTCAAATGCATGCAAATGGTCCATTCGTCCTCACAACCCACCCAGGTTTGAGGCATCAACATACCCCTTCCACAACACTAGTCCTCCATATGGCCATAGGTACACTAAAACTCACATTATGCAAGTGTTAACCATTATATGCAAATGCTACATAAAAATTTATAAAATATATTTACCAACTTGCAAGGCTACCTCCACATGGGGCCATCCCTTACCTTTTCCATTCTTTCCTTTCCTTTCCTTTTCTTTTCTTTCTTTCTTTCTTCATATTAGAAAGCTTCTCCCAATCTCTTCCTTTTTTCCCTTCATCTTCCATTCTTTCTCAAATTGGAAGACAACTTACCCTTATATATCTAGTAACTTCAAAACCCATTCCTAGCCATTGGATCATCTTATGAGAATAAATCCTCACCTTCCAAATAAACACCATCCATGGCATTAGGTCTTGCTTAATATCCACCTTTGGATCACATTCACTTTCCAAGATAAGATCTTAACCATACAAGAAAGCACAATCCATGTGCTTTTGAGAGCTTTAATCTCAACCATTCATTTCTTTAAATTACATTCCTCTCTCTTGGAAGAAGCACAATCCATGCCCACTTCTAAGACTTAATGGTGGCCCTTGGATCAATTCTTTTTCCAAGAACAAATCTCATCCATTAGATTTGTAAATTTCTCACCATTTAATAAATGAGACAATTTTCATACATCAAGAATGAAAGACATAATTTTAAATAAATCCTTCATTTTCAAAGTATTAATGGGTGACAATTTTCCATTTTCATTTGGAATTTCTTTATTCCAACACCATCATTACATGAATGACTAATTTTCATTAACATTTGGATTTATTTAATCCCACCATTTTACTTGAACAAGACTTTGCCAAGTGTCATCTCTTGACACTAATCTTGTCTTCCAAACATTAAATCCTAGCCATCCAATTTGCCACCACCTTTATTCACCAATTTAGGGGAAAATAATTTATTTCCACTCACTAGTTTATTTTTTCTTTTTCCAAAGATTAATTCCCTCATGGAATTATACTCCAAATTACCAAAATGCCCCTAGGAATTAACAATTCCATCAATTCCACTCAATTGCACAATGAGATAATTCCCAACAAATTCTCATTCCAACTAGGGACTAATTTCCAAATTTTTCGATTAGCCTTAATGGGGTCTCGCTACCCAATTTATTAAAATGCCCCTCCCCAAGGGCACTATTATTTCCATAGATCCACTTATCACAAGGGCACTTTTCGAAAGTTTCAAACAACTTTCCTTATTTTCTAACACCAATAACACCAGGTGTTACATATCCCGAAAGACCCTGAGTGACAACTAGCATTATGTCAGGGCAATTCTACTAGAAATGAAGTCTTACTTCAGAATAGAACCTATTTGGGCTTTTGATTTTCATGTACTATAATCCCTCCACCAGTTATCATCCTGATCAAGTGCGAGTCATGGACTGATCAAACTCACTAACTCGATGACTATGCCAAAATCAGTGTGGTGAGATTGAGACGACATGTCGGAACTCTTTTCGACATTGGAACACTTTCCAATCAAATGTACCCTAACTAGGGGTTTCTACAATCAATACCACCATTGATTGCATAGGATGTTCACCTCACACTGAAGGTCGATGGATCCCATTAGCAATCACCTACCTCCATATGCCACTACACAGGGACCACATAATACATCTCTCACTCGGAAACCAAATGGTTCTTAGCAACGACAAATCCTTGGCACTAACACATAAGACAACCGTGTTGCCTCTGGTCAAAGGATCACTAACACAATCGAAGCCTGTGATAAACCATAGATCCTCTAAGACATGTGATCTATCACGTGTGTCACATTCAGTAAGTGTTCCACTAATACCTACCCACATGTATACTATATCTATCTCATGGATTATGGCATGTGACTCACCATCCTTTATCATTAGCATCTCATACTAATCAAAGATAGTATCCCATATGTCAGTCCGTACTTGACTAATCATAGTCCCCTTTTGAGATGTCTAAGGACTGGGAATTTATTAATAAGATATCCTTATTGCAAAGGTCAATTATCACATATTCTTAACACTTAAGAATAAGACCTAATATGCCTTTCAAATGAGGAAAGGTTCATAGAATAACGAGTGGGAAGGCACCTCGCAGCCCCAAGAGTCCAAAATGTGATGAGAGTCCAAAAGGTGATGAAAGTCTAAAATGTGACAAGAGTCTAAAATGTGACGAGAGTCCAAAAGGTGACGAGAGTCTAAAATGTGATGAGAGTCCAAAAGGAGCAGGCTGAGAAAAAGAGACTCTCTTAGTCCAAAAATAGCAGGCCAAGAAAGGGAGACTCTCTCAGTCATATGACCAAGAGACCTTCTTAGCCATACTAGGGAGACTCTCTCTATCATTTGACCAAGAGAGTGTTCTCCCCTCACTTACTTGGCCACCTCATGCCTAAAACACTCTCTCACCACCAAGAATATCCCTCGGATGGGCCGCGAGACTCTTTGGACTGGCCGTGAGACTCTCGAGACAATCACCATGTGTCTCTCTCTCCCTCTTCTATAAATAGGAGACCATGCCTCTGACCTCAAGTATGCTCTCTCTAGCACTTGGAACACATTCTTGCTCTCAAGAATTAACTTAAGCATTAGAGGGTTTGAGCGGGGATATTCACCCGCTCCCTTAACCGTGTGTTCATCTTACAGGTCACTCAATTATCAAGGCTCACTTGGTTATTAAGACTCTCTCATTCATCAAGTCACCCGTTCAAAAGATCACGAGAGTCTCCCGTCACTCTGTGTACCCAAAAGCCACAAAACTCTCAAGACACTTGGTGACTAGACTCTTGGAACACTTTGGTAACGAGACTCTCGGGACACTTTGTTAGCGAGACTCTCAAGACTCTCAAGATCCCTAATACTCATAAGATCTTTCACTCTCGAGACTCCCATGATCGACCGCACATGTTGTATTCTCCCACAATTAAAACTAGATTGTTGTATTTTGGCAATAACAATTGGTGTCGTCTGTGGGAAAATGGACAAAGAGTCAACTTAAAATATGGCAAACACCCATGGACATCGACGAACTTTCTCTTAGGGCGTAGAAACACGCCCATCGCGTAGAAACATGCCCACCTCCATGGGACTCTCAGCAATAGGGAGCGTACCCATCTCCACAGGACTCTTACCCATAAGGAGCACCCCACCTCTTCCAGACTCTCAGCCATAGGGAGGTGCTCGCTCTACTTTCCTAAATCCACAAGTGGGGTACAAGCTAACCCCACCTCCACTTAACATCAGCTCACAAGCATACCCTACTGATCAAGTTGGGACTTCGCGACAGCCACCACGCATAGTCCCGTGGGATGGATATGAAGCATTAAGACAATGACATGTTGAAGGTATACAAGCACTTCGGGACATGGTTAGGATACTCCAAAGCATGATGCATGGAGGGGCACTACCCGATACCTTGAAAAGGTTTATGCCAGAACCTATGTAGCCACAGAAGTCTTAGCCTAATTTGGGAGCCGATTCCTATCGGGAAGCTGCTCCTGACTCTCATTCTCAGTTTTCTCCTCATCTGGAGAATAGTCCAAGATCACCACTACTAAGGAATAATTCCCACGTTGGACCCAAAAGAAATGATAATCCACGAATGGATGGCAGGGCGAGGAGCCCACAAAGGAAGAGGTACCATGAAACCATGGCCAGTACGCCAAAAAGAGGAAGACAAGAAAACCAAACAGTAGCAAGTATACGAGATGATATGAAAAAGGGTAGTTTAAAAGGTACTTGAATGGAAAAAACTAATCCCGGCTGTAGAGGAGCAACAATGCAAAAAACTTCCCTTTACTGCAAATTTATTAGAGAAGCCATTACCCAGGAAATTCAAGATACCCCAGATCGCCCCTATTCCAACAAGGATGATCCTTATGATCACATCCAAAACTATGAGTCATTGATGATATTGCATGTATGGGATGATGACATAATGTGCCGGACATTTCCCTAACTCTATCAGGGTACGCCCAAACATGGTTCAACAGTTTACCCGAGACCTTTATCTTTTCATTTGGGCAACATGGAACAGAATTCATTAAGGCCTTTGTAATTAACAATCGAAGGAAGAAGAATGCCACATACCTACTTAGTATTCGACAAGGGAATAAGGAAACTCTACGTCAGTATGTGGACAGATTAAGGAATGCCACCCTTGAAGTTCACGATTTGCTAGTTGAAATGGCAGTGTCTGTTATGTTACATGGAACATGGCTAACTTCCTTACAAGAATCATTGTCTTTGGACCCACCAACATCCCTGGTAGACTTGTTTGCTAAGGCAAATAAATACGTGATCTGTACAGAAGTTATGAGAGTTGTAGGAGGAAATGAGGATAGAGAGCAGAAAAGGAAGGAACGCGATACTAAAGAAGACTCTAGTCGAGTTAGGGGATCGGATGTACCTCGACCCCAGTTCCACCATTACACAAAACTTCTGCAACCTCGGTTGACCATTCTTGCAGCCATCGAGGGGTTAGGTTTCATTAAACTCTCGAAAAAGGTTGACTATCCCATGGGAAAGAATAGAGAAGAATATTACAGATATCACAAGACTCGTGGTCATTCCACTGACCAGTGTAGGGAGTTGAGAGATCAGATTGAGATTCTAGTTCGTGATGGACATTTTCAAAGGTATGTATAGTGTAGAGATAGAGAGCCTCGAAGAGGAGAAGAGAGACGAGAAGAGCGGGAGAGATCAAATCAGAGACAACAAGAGAGAGGAAAGGAATCCATCTCTGGACAATGAACTAGTTCATCAACCCATACATGTTATCTCAGGCAACGAAACTATGGCAGGGGACTCATTCTTTTCCCAAAAAGCTTACGCCCGACAAGCATGCCAAATTAACTCAATAATGGAAGTTAAGGAGAATGAAAAGCCTATTACATTCACACCAGCTGATAGAGGAGACATAATCATTTTGCACGATGACCCATTAGTAATTTCAGCTATTATTGTAAGGCATCCCATCAGCAGAATACTGGTTGATAGTGGTAGTTAAGCCAATCTTATTTACGAGAACTGTTTTGAACAAATGAATATCTCCTGTGATCAATTGAAAAAGGTTTCTTCCCCCCTATGCAGCTTCACCGGAAAAGCTATTCTCGTTATAAGAGTTATTCAACTGCTAGTCACACTTGGCTCTGAACCTCAAACCGTAACACAACAAGACACTTTCATGGTAGTTAAGACCTCTTCACTGGCGTACAATATAAATTTGGGTCATCCTTTGCTCAACGATATGGGAGCGGTGGTTTCTTCTTGTTATTTGTTAATGAAATTTCCTACATCTGAGGGAGTGGGACAAGTTTGAGGGGATTAGCGAAAGGCATGCACCTATTATGTGGCATCCACAAAAGGAAAAAAAGAGCGAAGTTACTTTATACATTGCCAAGATAAGCCATGAAAGGTCAGGCCCTTAGGAGAGAGCGGTTAGTGACTGTTACGCTACCCTGCACATTTATTGTTCAAAACTATAACCAAATTCACCAAACGTCAATTCTCTTATTAAAGCAGGTGTAGGGCGATTATACTGGGCAGTGTGTGTGTAGTACAATTTTAAGTTTATATTTCAGTGAGTCCAAGTCGGTTCACAAGGAGATTATTTATGGATGAAAATAAAAATCACAAAAGATTTGATTTTCGAAGGTGATTAAAAAGATCTAAAGGGACGAATTAAAACTAAACAAACACTGAATTTAAGCAGCTTGGGTCAAGACAATTTCAGTGTCAAAACTAATTAATTCCCGATTTAATAGAAAAGATCAGTAATATTTATCTGAATTAAGTTTTGTAGATCTGTCAGTAATTTTAGTTCGAGATAATGATAATTCTTGTTTAACTAGTCTCCATACATGGCATGAAAATTCTAAATTAAGCAATTATCATAAATTGAATTATATTCCACAGACAAAATTTATAGATACAGATTAATCATTTGGGATTGGGTATGAAAACATTTTCAGGTCTAGCAATCTCCATATATGGCATGAAAATGCTAAGTTAGGCTTATACTCCAATCCAAACTCAAAGATACACTATACGTATACTGCTCAAATTAAACCAGATTAATATTACACATTTAAAGCACAGCTTTTTTTGGAATCATTGGCGTTGGACACTATCCTTGTCTTAACCCAAGATTAGATTTAGCTACTTTTCTTCATTTGAAAATAAATTGGTAAAAATTTAAATGACGAGAATTAAAAGACAGTATTTAAAAGACAATATTTAACCGACCATATAGGCGGTATATAATTAAAAGACAATATTTAACCGACCATATAGGCGGTGTATAATTAAAAGACAATATTTAACCAACCATATAGGTGGTGTATAATTAAGAGACAATAATTGAAAGATAATATTTAACCGACTATATAGGCAGTATATAATTAAAAGACAATAAGAATAACATAACACAACTATATGGAAACTAAAGTTTGAAGATTTGAGAGAGAAATTCTAAGAACACAACTATACAAAAACTAAAGTTGAAAATTTGAGAGAAAAATTCTAAGAACACAACTATGCTTTCATTATATGAAAACTTGGATGGTTACAAATGCAACCAAGTGAGCTATTTAATGCCCACAAGATGCAATGGAGACCACACAAAATATATAATTTAATAATACAAAATATCTAATTTAATAATATAAAGAAAAACAAAATACCTATTTAAAAATACAAAGATAAATAAAATATCTAATTACTCAAAAAGTTTGGGCCAAAGTGTAGTTCTTGGAACTTTATGACTTGATGTAAGCGATGACAGCATTCCAACCCATGATGTAAGCGATGATGCAAGCGATGATGTAAGCGATGATGCAAACAATGATGTAAGCAATGATGTAAGCAACTTGTGGGACTTGGGCTTTTCCTTGTTTTGGACTTGCAATCCATATATTATATTTATTTTTTTTTATATTATATATATTTATATTAATATTTTAAACCTGCACGCAATTATAAAATGCATAATAATACTCAATTTAAACCATTTTAAGATCAAAATAAGGGTAAAATTAGAACAAAACTTTTACAAAATTAATTACTAATCAGTTAGTTGTCATTAACTCCTTCAGAGAAAAAACTAGGAGAAAACTCCAGACACGTTCAAGATAGATTATGAGAAAGATCAAAAAGATGAACTATTCGAAATTGTGCATGACTTATGTATCTCGTGATTAATGGTAGCGATAAGACCCCAAAACGAAGCAGTGGATGTACTCGTTTATTTACTAAACCATGCAAAAAATGTTAGTGTTTTCATTACTCTGACATTGCTTTATGAAATTTGTTTGTTATGTTTTGTTTGCAGGAAGTAAAAACAAATTTAAGCCCGTTGTCTCGCTTATAGTCTAGTAACGAGGGAAAAACAAATTCAAGCCCATTGCCCTACTTACAGCCCAGCAATGAGGGAAAAACAAATTCAAGCCCGTTGTCCCATTAGTAGCCCGACAACAAGGGAAAAACAAATTCAAGCTTGTTGCCCCCACATATAGTCCGGTAAGGAGGGAAAAACAAATTCAAATATGTTGCCTTACTCACAGCCTGACAACGAGGGAAAAACAAATTCAAACTCATTGCCCCATTCACAGCCCAGTAACGAGGGAAAAACAGATTCAAGCCCGTTGCCTCGCATACAGCCCAGTAATGAGGGGAAAACAAATTCAAACCCGTTGCCCTGCTTACAGCACGATAGAAAGGGAAAAACCAATTCAAGCTCGTTGTCCTGCTCATGGCCCAACAACAAAGGAAAAACAAATTCAAGCCTATTGCCCTGCATACAACTCGACAATGAGGGAAAAACAAATTCAAGCTTGTTGTCCTGCTCATGGCCCAGCAACGAGGAAAAAATATATTCAAGCTCGTTGCCCTACACACGGCCTGATAATGAGGAAAAAACAAATTCAAGCCCGTTATCTTACTTACAACCCGGTAACAAGGGAAAAACGAACTCAAACCCGTTGCCTCACTTACAAACCCTACAACGAGGGAAAAACCCAATGCAATCCTGTTGTCCCGCTTATCGCCCGACAATAGGGGAAAACGAACTCAAGCCCATTGTCCTGCTCAAAACTCGACAACAAGGAAAAAACAAATGCAAGCCTATCATCCTGTGCATAAAGCAAATAACTGGGAGTAAAATCAATCTAGCCCATTATACAGTGTATAGCCTGTCAATAAGCAAAATCAAACGCATTGTCTAATACAAAGCTGGGCACATATGGAAAGAAAACTTTTCGTGTACCTCCATAAGGGAATTTGAAAGCATGAAAGCCTAGAAATTAAAATGCATGATGCACGAATAGATTCGAAAGAACGTGTAAAAGATGAAACAACTCAAGAGAAGAAATATCCAAAAGTTTGCAAGACAAGGTACTCTTCTGCTCGAGACTCTCAGCCAAAAAAGTAAGAAGTAATTGATATGCCTTGCAAACAAGGAAAGGTTCACAGAATACCGAGTAGGTAGGCACCTCGCTGCCCTGAGACTCCAAAATGTGACGAGAGTCCAAAATGTGATGAGAGTCTAAAAGGTGATAAGAGTCTAAAATGTGACGAGAGTCCAAAAGGTGACGAGAGTCCAAAATGTGACGAGAGTCTAAAATGTGATGAGAGTTTAAAATGTGACAAGAGTCCAAAAGGAGCAACCTAAGCAAGCCAAGAAAGGGAGACTTTGTAATACCCGGTATTAAATAATAAGAGAATTTTTGAAGATATGGGTCAAAAATAATATTTAGCAAAGTTTCAGGCCTAAGTGCGATATTTGAAACTTAAACAAAAGAGGAATGACTAAGTTAAGATGAGCTAATTGACGAGAAATGGCACAATTAGATGATATTTGATAAAAATCAGGGATTTTCAAAGGTTTGAAGTCAAAAGCACGCAATTAGGGGAGTTCGGGCAAAAGTACAGATTTTGCAAAATATCAGAGGGAGGTCGAATCGACGAATTTTTCAGAAATTCCAAAAGGAAATGGAAAATATAGAACTTGAGGGCCGTTGTGGAAGTGTTAGAAAGTCCAAGGGTATCTAAGAAAGGGAGGAAATTCAATTAAAAGAAGGTTGGGGGCTAAAATGCAATTTTTGCAAAGTTCTTGGTGTGAAACCGACTGGCCGCCTATGGCCATCAGCGGTCGCTTCTAGGGCATCGGGCAGGTCGCCCGGAGGCTCTAGGCTAGCCTCCAGACGATGATGGTCTCGTTGGGAGCTTCCATTGGCCGGAAAATGGTGTGATTTGATCGGAAATCATGGCCAAAAGATTTCTGATTTGGCCGGATCTTTCGGGGGCTTAGGCTCGCGATTTGGTGCTTATTAATTGGTTTAGAAGCTAGATCTAGGGTTAAGGGGATAAGGGCAACCGATCTATGGTGGAAAATCGGGTCGAGAGAGGGTATAAATAGACGTCGAGAGACCGAGGGTTTTCTTAAAAATTGAGAGAAATTCAGGGCATTCGGGCTTGAATCGAGGCACAAGGATAAGGGGCTTTTGTTCTTAGTGTTCTAAGGATCGATTCTGGAAATTTTGGGGGCGTTTGGTGTAGAAATAGAGGGGTTTTAGAAGCTTGGCCGGAAAAACGAATCGTCGCCGCCGCGACCTACAACTCGCTTTTAATCCTACCTCCGGCCACTTTTTCCGACGAACAAGGGCACCATTGAGGTCGCCTTGAAGAGATCTACAAGCCCCTATAAGAATTTAGGGCATTGGACGTCGCCGGAATCGGTGAAGACGACCGGAGAAGAAGACTGTGCGGCGGCGCGTGGCAGCCACTCGCGGGACCTCTGGGTGGCGCATGAGGGCGCGTGAGGTATGATTTTTATGTGTTTTTAATTTCATAATTTAGGTAAAATTATTCTAGGAATTATCATGGAAAAATATTTTGTGAAAATTGATGTTAGGTATTTTTAATGAATTTCTGAAGGTAAAAATGTTTGAAAATTAAATAAAAATAGAGAAAATTGTGAAAAAAATAGAAATGTTGATTCCAAAGGTCTTAAATGGTGAAATAGGAATCAATTGGGTCATTGGAAGAAGAATTACACAATTTTTGAAGTGTGGCACGTTTTTCGAGGCAAAATCCGAACTTTTCCAAATTGAGGTGAGTGGTTTGATTTTAGCCTTATCTTGACTTGAAAGTGTTTTTAAGTGCTTTTGGTGAGTTCTTGTGAGTAATTATACCCTCCTAGACTTAGCTTATTTTACAAGGCTTTTACTTACATTCGTTGTGTCGATATTCACTACATTGCATTAACTGTTTATTTTTAAAATATTGGTGCATGGCGTGTAAATTTTCATATCATGTGAGGTCAAGTCTAATTGCATCGTTGGGTCCGTATGGGGTGATATGGGGTCTACTTGAGATTGGGACAATATTAATCCAGGTGAACGGGTGTCACGACGGTGCACCCGAGGGATTAACATTAGACCAGGTGAACGTGTGCCACAGTGGGACATTCGAGGGATTAAGCATGTCAGGGTGATATCTCGAGTTAGACGTGTCCTACATGTTGTCGTATAGTATGCCATGCTCGTATGTCTTTCATGCATTATATAACTATTTCATACCTTCACTTAGATGGTTTATCATCTAACATGGGTTATGCCCCTGGAACATTCAACGTTTCAGTCAGGGACAGCAGCGAGGTCGAGGACACGACCGATGAGCCAGTGGTGTTTGTTTGATAGTTGTTGTGTTGTATTATTTTGGAAGCATTGATGTTATATATCGCTTGACGATGTTGTAATAATTTTTATGTTATATTCGTATGACGGTATGGGAACATTTTGGTGTGTAACACATGATAGGCCACGTCAATTTGATTAATTAAGTATTTCCGCTGTGTTTATATTGTTAACTAAACGAGTAAAACTGGAACTCTCGGGGTATATATCTGCATGTGGAGATTGTTCTTAAGATCACCGCGGGTGCCAGCTGTAGTTTTACAACGAGTGTTTCATTTGCATGTGAAGATTGTGCTCACAGGCGCCGCGAGTAACAGGCTTGAAAAAAAAAAAAGAAACCCCGGGAATTTCCTTATAGTGACACGCCTGTATAGGGCGGGGTGTTACAGACTTTCTCGGTTATATGATTGAGAGACCCTCTCGGCCACACAAGGGCGACTCTCTCAATCATTTGATCGGGAGAGTGTTTTCCCCTTACTTACCCCGATACCTCATGCCTAAAACACTCTCTTGCCACCAAGAATATCCCTTGAATAGGCCGCGAGACTCTCAGGAAGGCAACTACGTGTCTCTCTTTCCTCTATAAATAGGAGGCCATGCCTCCGACCTTAGGTACGCTTTTTCTAGCACTTGAAACACATTCTTGCGCTCTTGCTCTCAAGAACTGACTTAAGTATTTGAGGGTTTGCACGGGGACACTCAGCCACGCCTCTAACCGTGCATTCATCTTATAGGTCACTCAGTCATCAAGACTCACTCGGTCATCAAGACTCTCTCATTCATCAGGTCACCTATTTAAAAGATCATAAGAGTCTCTCATCAGTAGACTTACCCAGAACCCACAAAACTCTCAAGAGACTTGGTGACTAGACTCTTGGAACACTTTAGTGATGAGACTCTTGAAACACTTTGGTGATGAGACTCTCATGACACTTTGGTCATGAAACTCGCAAGCCACTTTGGTGACGAGACTCTGAAGACCCTCAAGGCTCTCAGGACTCTCAAGACTCTCAGGATCCCCGATGCTCACAAGACCCTTCACTCTTGAAACTCCCATGATCACCCGCACATGTATTCTCCCACAATTAAAAATAGATTATTGTATTTTGGCAACAACAAGACCTTTAATAGGAAATCTAAGGACTCATTCATATATAATGATTGGAGAGTTATGAATAAAAATATAACCTCAAAATATGAAAACACATTTTGTTATATATATATTCTAAGAATTACATCATTAGTCCTATAATTATAAATGTCAGATGTCATCTAATTCTAGCATTAAAGCATCAACACTAACATATCCGAGGGTGGAACCGCCAATGACACTTATGGATATGGGTTACTCAAGGGTGAAGTTATCCGAAAACCCCTATGGATGAGGGTCTCTCGGGGGTGTCACAAGCCCATGGATGAGGAAGTATACAATGCAAAAATCATGAATCCAAGGGAACTTTGAGAGAATTCTTGCAGGAGAGTTGTTAGAGAAAAGATTAAATAGAAGGCCAAGAAAAGATAACTACGAGAGACGTGAAGATAGAGGAGAAAGATAGAGAAAAAAAATTTATTAAGGAAAAAAATGGCCTATTGAAAATAAAGTAGAGGAGTAAGCGAAATACTCTTCCTCCTGGGATGCCAAAAAAAAAAGAATAGTGAGCAATTGTTATGCTTAAAAAAATACTGGAAATGAAAAAAGAAATTGAAAAGATAAGGAAACGTCACATGGCAGCCTAAAGAAGCCCCACGTGGTGATTGGGAGTAACCTCAGATAGGGGTTAGCCAAGGTGGTAGGCATCTTCGAGTGGGGGTTACTCGAAAGTGACAGAAGGCCATACCCCCAAGGGACATGTACTTGGGGGTGGCGTAACCAGGCATAGGCCCCAGCAATTGGCCATGCCATGCTGCCATAAGACAAGGGACTATCCCCCCACAGTGCCATGATGGCTCATCCCTAAATGGGGTCACTTGGGGGTGTTACACCCATGCACAACTGCATGCCTAACAGCGTACCTGTGTCCATATCTGTCTGAGTCTGTGTCCAGGCCCATGTTTGCACATGCTAATACCATCAACACCCTTGAGTGAGGGTCATCTAGGGGTGCCACGAATGCGTCTGTGTGCCCACATGTTCGTACCCTTGTTAATGCCTTTGAGAGACTTAATCAAAACTACTCTCGCGAGACTCGGTTAAAATCTTATCTGAGGTTTTTGTTGAGAAGATTGGGTTACTCGACACTTGGTAGCCTCTTCTATTGCTATAAATAGAGGGGTCATCCCCTCCATTGGGTACACTTTCACATTCACACTTACTTCTTACATTTAAGTATTCCACTTTTATGATAGGTTGATTTAAGTATTAGAGAGTTTGCACAAGGATTCTCACTCGTGCCCCTAACCTATCTTTTTTTCAAGAAGGCAATCCATTGCTCAGAGGAGTTATCCATTTCTCGGAGAAGTTATCCATCCTTCAGAGAAGTAATCCATCGCTATCGTTCTATCACGAGAGAATCACATATCGTTTGGATAAGCTATACCTGAGTCATCCTAAGGCAATTTCCCATCTATAAAATCATTGTTATAGTTGAGTAACAACAATGTATTAATATCTCGGCATGAATTTTGAGCCCAAACTTATCTTGCGATAAGGTTTTGAAATCCTATGGGCTCAATAAATGAGAGATAAAAAAAGTTAGGGAAAAGAATGAGAAAATAAAAAATGATATTGTTGTGCCATGAAAAATAGGTTGAGAAAAAATGAGAATTTTTAAAGAAAAAATAAAAAGACTTGCGGTAGTGTGCCACAAGCCCACTTGCGGCAAAGGGTTTGCCACAAGGGCCTTGCGACAGTGTACCACGAGCCTTCTTTGTGGTAAAAACTTGTGGCAAGAGCTAGTGGCAAAGGCTTGTGGCAAAAACCTTGTGGCGAGAGCTAGTGGCAAAGCCTTGTGGCGAAAGAGCTAGTGGCGAAGCCTTGTGACAAAACCTGGTGGCGAGAGCTGGTAGCAAAGCCTTGTGGCGGAAGAGCTAGTGGCGAAGCCTTGTGGTGAAAGAGCTAGTGGCGAAGCCTTGTGGCGAAAGAGATAGTGGTAAAGCCTTGTGGCAAAACCTTGTGGCGAGAGGTAGTGGCGAAGCCTTGTGGCCATTGTTGTTAAAATCTCGATTTTACGCGTACGATTTTACGATTCGAAGACCCCCAAACGATTCAAATCCCATGTAAAATCCAATTTGGGATAAAATCCTATAAAATCTCAATTTTACATGTACGATTTTATGATTTTACGCTTCAGAGATCCCCAAACGATTTTACGATTCAAAGACCTCTATTGATTTAAGTTGTAATTTAGAGGATGCTTCCAACGTCTCAATGTCACATAGCATCTGACATTGGAACTTATGCAATGAATTATTATATTTTGCCTCTAAATTGGAACTTGATTTAACATTGATTACATAAATTCCAATGTCACATAGCATCTAACATTAATTGCATAAGTTCCAATTTACTTGATTTAAATTATAATTTTTACTTGATTTAACATTGATTGTATAAGTAAATCAAGACAAACAAGTAATTAATTAATGGACCACCCAACCCCAAATTGGGATATTACTTGATTTAATCAATGTTAAATCAAGAAAAAATTGCAATATAAATCTAATGGAAGACATTGGAAGCATCCTCTAAAGAATTTTAAGCTATATTTTACCTCTAAATTACCTATATTTTGCCTCTAAATTGCCTATACCAACCTGCTAGTTTTTGAGCTATATTTGGGAAGTATCATTTTTTGAATTATAATAAGGAATAATCAAGTTATTAAATAATATTAATTCATTTTCTACAAAATTATATTATTGTAAACATATATTTACAAAAATTAAAGGGTATTTTTAATTATCTCTAAAATCTTACGATTTTACGATTCGATTTTACGATCCGATTTTATGGACCCTTTGTCGATCCCACTTAAAATCCCGATTTTAACAACCTTGCTTGTGGCAAAGCCTTATGGAGAAAGAGCTAGTGGCGAAGTCTTGTGGTGAACAAGCGAAGGCGAAACCTTGTGGAAAAATCTTGCAGCGAGACCTTGTGGCGAAAGCAAATCTTTGCGGCTAGACCTAGTGGCAAAGTTAAAGCCTTGCGACGAAACCTTACGACAAAGACTTGATTGCAGCCACACACCTTAAACATGGTTCATTCAACAAGCAACACGTGTCAATACCAAGCATCCTTGAGAATTATGCCCTATAAATACCCAACTACAGGACATTGGAAGGGACTTCTAATTTTGATAAAATCTATACACTTTGAATGCACATTTACTGCTTTTGTGAATAGTCATTGAGATTCGAAATTGACTTTGGCATCAGAAGGTCTTCATGGGGAAAGATTCTCGCGAGCCTTCTAACCCATTTTCTTCGCATCAACAGGGTTAAATCCTTACGGCCAAGCTAGCGGCGAAGTCAAATCCTTACAGTGAAGCTAGCGGCGAAAGCAAAGACTTGTGGCAAGAGTTAGTGGCGAAAGAGCTAGTGGTGAAGCCTTGTGGCAAGAGTTAGTGGCAAAGCCTTGTGGCAAAACCTTGTGGCGAGAGCTAGTGGCGAAACCTTATGGCAGAACCTTATGGCAAGAGCTAGTGGCGAAGCCTTGTGGCAAAAACCTTGTGACGAGAGCTAGTGGTGAAATCCTTGCGGCGAGCATCCTAACAGCAAACTCCCTTAAGGTGACCTTTCTTACGGCAACCTAACTTCACCCTGACACCGAACTCGAGTAGACCCCACATCACAAATTTTAATTATTGTATTTTGGCAACAACAATTTGGCGTCGTCTGTGGGAAACGCAACAAAAAGCCAATCTTAACACAAGATGATGAGAGGGACAAGATCAACTAGTTGGGCGAACCCGCCTAACCCTGCCCGACGGAGCGCTCGTACCAGGACAAGAGCCATGAAATGCCCCTATCAGGTGCACTCTTCCATACCAAAATTTTCAATAGATCACTCTAACAACGATGTGCATTTTGGGAACTTTCATGTACTCGAATGCAACCATACCACCGGACTGGGAGGTATGGAATGTTCAGAGTAAGGAGAAGTACACGTAGCTGGATTGAGGAGATATGTGACAGGGCGAGAGAAGCAAGTCCCATGTGCAGCGCTCGCTAGTTAGGAACAACATTCCTCTGGGCAATCTTCAATTCCAAATGGAAACATCGTGGGGACTTCAAGAATAGCTCCACCCACAGTCTTACTCTCAGATTATGAACTACTGCGGAAGAATTTTGAGGAGCTGAAACAACAGAATGATGAACTCAGAATGACCAATGAGGAGAATATGAAAAGACTATAGGAAGTTACTACTTTGTTACATGAACTAATGTTGGACATTCACATTCCCCACATGGGACAAATCGATACGAGGGTAGAATATCAAAGATCCCAAGACAACCCTTCAAGGGCTCCTCGACAGGGGATAAGAATCAGAACTCCAGGGCTAAATAGTCAAGTCTTGGAAGTAACGGACTCGAGAAGGAAAAATAGCAGGAGGGAAAGAAAAGCTCACACGTATAGAGAGACAATAGAAAACACCTACTTAGGAGTTCCTTATGACCCATCTCTTCGCCAAAATGAAGTGAAACATGAAACACTCAGCGTGTCTAAAATTAAACACCTCATAGAAGAGGTGCTAGAACAGAAACAGGTAATAATGGTACTAAAGGTAACTCCCTTGAAAGGGTTCCCTCTATTTGAGGAACTCCAAAGGCGACCAGTGCAACCAGGGTTTGAACTGCTGCACCTTTCGGTATACTCGGGAAGGGAGGACCCCGAGAAGCACTTACAACATTTTATCGTAATGGCCATGCTAGATGTATGGAATGAGGTCACGACATGCAGGGCTTTCCCACTCCCCCTGGCAAGACAAGCTCAACAGTGTTTCACTGAATTACTAGCATGACATATATGATCATTCGAACAGTTGAAGAAAGAATTTCTAGATGCATTCTCCGTCTATCTCCCAAAGAAGAAGAGTGCAATATATCTAATGAGTTTACAGTAGAAGTTAGATGAATCCCTAAAACAATACATTGAGCGGTTTAGAGCCGCGGCGCAAGAAGTAAGGGATCTCCCAGTCGGATTAGCAGTGTTAGCCCTGCTAAATAGAACTACATATGCTTCTCTTAGAAGATTCTTAGCTTTCTTTGACCCAAATTCTGTGATTGAGTTGTTCGACCGAGCAGAATAGTTTATCATCCAAATGGAAATTTTTGACGCATGGGAATGTAATAGAAGAGAAATGGAGACCCAGCCCGAAATGCGAAGGACCTTACAAAATTCAGAAAATGATAGGCCCCAACATGTGCACACTACCAACACTATAAAGCTAGGTGATAGGAAAAGCTTGGAACACCATGCACCTCGAGAGGTACTTCCAAGCTTTAGCCCTAGGGGAAGGGACGAAGCACGAGACGTAGAGTGAAGCTTGTCATCAGAAGCATTACTTGATCTGGTTGGAGGCCAGAATTGTCTCTAATTTTCCATTGTAATAACATTTCTCGATATATAAAAGAATATACCCCCTGCATTCCCGTGGAGTAGGCAAAACTATAAGCTGAACCATGTAAAATCTCCATGGGTCCAGATTATTTGTATGTGTCACGCAGGTATGGCGGCTCAAGGACAGCTCGCTTCCAAAGGTCAAGTCGCCTAGTGGCAATCTAATGCCGATGACCACGGGTTGGCCCGGGATTACAAGAACATCTGATGCCTATGCCCACAGACTCACCTGGATCTCTCGTTCGAGTTAGGTGCCATGCTTTTTTGGCTAAACCCAACTCCTTGGTTGATCTAGCGCCTAGGTCTCTTAACAAACTTGGATGTCTGGTAGGAATTTCGCGCGTGGACCATTGGCCAAATCCAGATTCCCTGAAGTAAACTGACCCTAGGAATGAAGAAAAAAAGTAAAGTGATCACATGATAGCTCTAGCATAAGCCCGCTCCCAAAGGTCAAGTCGCCTAGTGGCAATCTAGTGCCGATGGCCATGAGCTGGCCTGGGGTCACCAGAGGATCCGATGCCTATATCCGCAGACTCACCCGGATCCCTCATTTGAGTTCAGTGCTATACCTTTTTGGCTAAACCTAACTCCTTGGTTGATCTGGCGCCTAGGTCTCCTGGCAAACTCAGATGCCTGGTAGGAATCTCATGCCGAACCACTGGCTAAACCCAGATCCCTTAAGGTAGACTGGCCCAACGAAGGCATGAAGAAACACACAACCCTATAACAAGTTCTGCCATGATCTCGCTTATCAGAGTTGAGTCTCCCAGTTGCAATCTAGTGCCGATGACCATGAGTTGGCCCTGGATCACCAAAACATCTGATGCCTATGCCCTCAGACTCACCCAGATCTCTCGTTTGAGTTGGGTGCTATGCTTTTTGGGCTAGACCTAACTCCTTGATTAATCTGACACCTAGGTCTGCTGGCAAACTCAGATGTCTGGTAGGAATCCCGTGCCTGACCACTGGCAGAACCCAGATTCCTGAGGTAAACTAACCCCGAAAGACAGACATGGAGAACACAATAGCCAGTGCGCCATGATTCATCCTAGGATCATCGGACGCTTCGAAGACTGTGCTCGCAGGCTAGCTAGGACTCCTTGACTGAGTTCGGTGCTATGCTCCAAACTAGACCTGACTCCTTGGCTAATCCAGCGCCTAGCCCTCCCAGCAAGCTCAGACACCCGGTAAGAATCCCACAGCGGAATCTATCTCTCGAGGGCCTGGTTGCCCAGAGATAATCTAATACCTAAGCCCCCGGTCGACGTAAGATCTTTGGGTATCCTGGAACCCTTGATTGAGTTCAGGTGCTAGACCCGGTTCTTTGGCTAATATTTTACTCTTCAATTTTGTCTAAAGACAAAACAGAAGAGTGGGGGGAATTGTTGTGCCGTGAAAAATAGGTTGAGAAAAAATGAGAATTTAAAAAAAAAAAAAAAAGGCTTGTGGTAGTGTGCCACAAGTTCACTTGCGGCAAAGGGCTTGTAGCATAGGCTTTGCGATAGTGTGCCATGAGCCTCCTTTGTGGCAGAACCTTATGGCAAGAGCTAGTGGCGAAGCCTTGTGGCAAAAACCTTGTGGCGAGAGCTAATGACAAAGCCTTGTGGGGAAGAGCTAATGGCAAAGCCTTGTGGTAAAACCTGGTGGCGAGAGCTAGTGGCAAAGCCTTATGGCGGAAGAGCTAGTGGCGAAACCTTGTGGTGAAAGAACTAGTGGCAAAGACTTGTGGCAAAAGAACTTGTGGCGAAGCCTTATGGTGAAAAAGCTAGTGGCGAAGTCTTGTGGCAAAACCTTGCGGCAAGAGCTAGTGGCGAAGCCTTATGGCGAAATAGCTTGTGGCGAAGCCTTATGGCGAAAGAGTTAGTAGCGAAGCCTTGTGGCGAAAAGAGCAAAGGCGAAACATTGGGACGAGACCTTGTGGCGAAGGCAAATCTTTGCAGCTAGACCTAGTAGCAAAGCTAAAGCCTTGCGGCAAAGACTTGATTGCAGCCACACACCTTGAACATGGTTCATTCAATAAGCGACACGTGTTAGTACCAAGCATCCTTGAGAATTGTGCCCTATAAATACCCAGCTACAAGACATTGAAAATGACTTTTAATTTTGGTAAAATCTAGATACTTTGAATGCACATTTACTGTTTTCGTGAATAGTCATTGAGATTCGAAACTGACTTTTGCATCGGAGGGTCTTCGTGGGGGAAGATTCCCGCGAGCTTTCTAACCCATTTTCTTAGCATTAACAGGGTTAAATCCTTGCGGCGAAACTAGTGACGAAGTCAAATCTTTGCAACGAAGCTAGCGGCGAAGCCGAATCCTAGTGGTGAAGCTAGCGGCAAAACCAAATCCTTGCGGCAAAGCTAGCAGTTAAAGCAAAGTCTTGTGGCAAGAGTTAGTGGCGAAACCTTGTGGTAGAATCTTGTGGCAAGACTTAGTGGCGAAGTCTTGTGGCAAAATCTTGTGGCGAGAGCTAGTGGCGAAGCCTTGTAGTGAAAGAGCTAGTGACGAAGCTTTGTAGTAAAAGAGCTAGTGGGGAAATCTTGTGGCAGAACCTTGTGGCAAGAGTTAGTGGCAAAATCTTGCCTTGTGACAAAAGCCTTGTGGCGAGAGTTAGTGGCGAAATCCTTGCGGCAAACTCTCTTGAGGAGACCTCTCTTATGGCAACCTAACTTCATTCGACACCGAACTCGAGTAAACCCCACATCATAAATTTTAATTGTTGTATTTTGATAATAACAAATATATAAAGATATAAAGAAATGAAATGACTAGTTAGGACAAGTTCTATCATTTTTACTGCCGTAACTATGAGAAAGATGGGAAAGACGAGAGACAGACATAAGAGAAGGGGTTTTGAGAATTTAAGAAAATGTGGCAGTCATAAATTAGGGATAGGGGGGTATTCACAACATGTTCTGTAAAATAAGGTTACTTACTGTAATTTCTCTAACATAAAGGGTAATCTATGTGTTTTACGAAGCCTCGCGTATGGGTGTATTTTACCCATTAATTTAGGGCCATTTTTCTGGACTTTGAAACCTTTCTGGGCTTCATCGAATGCCTCACGGACGCGACTGCAACTAGATACCAGAGACGGATAGGTATAAGCAAAAGCGCATCACTATCCTGTAATTTGGCCCTAGTTCTTGAATCGCTTTTGGACTTGCAAAGCTCGATTCTTTCCCGCTTTCTATTGATATCAGAGGTACGTGGATTGGTATACGAACATATGTGCATTTCTCAGAACCAATTTTGCTCAATAGGGTTTAAGGATTGGATGCCGTTCTCTCCTCTCTCGGTTGCTGCTGTAGATTAATTTTGGATTGTGTATTTCTGCATTGCTGGTGATTTAGCATTCACTCGTGTTTCATGATGGTTCACGCTCATGGCTGGTATTTGATTTAGCGTTCCCTTGTATTATTCTTAAATCTGCTAACCTCTATGGATTTCGACATCTTAGATGCAATTGAATTGGGTATTTACTACTTGTCTTCATCTGCCATCGTCGTGTGTAGATAACATAGAATCAGCTTTTCATTGGCAGTAGTAGAGATTCTCTTTCTGCTTGTCTATTCTCAATTTCATTTGTGTTTCAACCTTTGCTTTCTGGTAATAGAAACATTGCAAATTTGAAATTTTAATTGGTTTCACGTTGGTGTAGGATTCTTATGTTGAGAATTCCAGTTTCACTGCGGTGGTCAATGTGCTGTTTCCAGTAAACAATTTAAACCTTTCTTTCTTCCCCCCCTTTTTTTACTGCTAAATCTTTGGGAAACACTTCTTGCCAGCATGTGTTTCTGACCCTTTTTCGTTTTTCCCGAGAACAGACAACAATCTTCCGGGATTGATGCCAAATTGCTCTTTTTTTACTCCCTTTTTTATGTTTTTTGTTCAATCAAATTATTAACGACCATGGGGTACAGTATAGAGTTCGTTAGCTTTTGCTTTTCGGACATACTTCATTACAAAACCCAGATGATTTTCTCATGTAATGGAAAGTTAGCATGCTTTTCTGGTCTTACATTTCTTTTCCGAACATTCTTTGCCTTTACTTCTCTTTTACCTATCCATACTGGTATCCCTTTATCATGAATAAAATATGCTTCTTATGTCCTTCTTTGTAGTTGCAGATTAAGTGTAATCATTGGATGATATTACTTGGGACGTGAAGCAGTCATGGCTGAGGGGACAGAGATTGAGGACAGGGTGGATTTTGATGATGACAATTACATTGAAGAGATGGATGATCTTGAAGAACAAATAGATGATGAAGGGGCTGGGGAAGGTGGCAGTGAAAATAATTTAGACAGACCTGAGGATGTGAGAAGTGAGGATAGTGGGAAGGACCAGTTGCAAGAAGTAGATGGAAGCGAACCAGATCAAGCCGTCATTTCCAGGGAGCCTGTGGAAGATGAAGAAAAGCCTGCTGCCTCCATTGATGAAGATGAGAAAGCGAAGCATGCTGAACTCCTTGCTCTTCCTCCGCATGGATCTGAAATTTTCATTGGGGGGCTTCCTCGTAATGTTGCAGAAGAAGATTTGAGGGATCTCTGTGAATCACTAGGTGAAATCTTTGAGGTCAGTTCCAATGCACAGGAAAGATAAAAAGCTAGCATAGACTTCATTTTCTGTTGTTTCTGGAATTTAGGTGTTGGTTTTATCACCTTCCTATATTGTTTTAATTTCTAAACCATTTGACAGATAAGGTTGATGAAAAATAAGGATACCGGTGAAAGTAAGGGTTTTGCTTTTGTAGCATTCAAAAGCACAGAGGTTGCACAGCAGGCCATTGAAGAGTTACACAACAAGGAATTCAAGGTACAGCTGGAGGTTATAACAATACTACCCCCCCCCCCCCCCCCCCCCAACCCCCACAAAAAAAAAAAAAAAAAAACCAACTTAAAAAATGAACATTTTATGAATGTTAAATGGTTTGTGCCTTAATCTTACTTACTTTGATGCATTTTCTTTATGTATTTTGTTTGACCTTTTGTATGCATAATCACTGCAGGGGAGAACATTAAGGTGTTCGCTATCTGAAGCTAAATACAGATTATTTATTGGAAATGTTCCAAAGAGCTGGACAGATGATGAGTTTAGAAAAGTCATCGAGGAAACTGGTCCTGGAGCAGAAAACATTGAGCTTATAAAGGTATGGTTTGATGTATGTGAACAAAATATACATGAATCTCTAAGCTTCTTTTTTATCAAATTCTTGATACTAATAAGAGTGCTGGTATCATTGTGTTTTTGTAATAACAGGATCCTCAAAATCCAATCCGCAATCGTGGTTTTGCTTTCGTAGAGTATTACAACAATGCTTGTGCTGATTATTCTAGACAGAAAATGTCAAGTGCAAATTTTAAATTGGATGGCAACACCCCAACTGTTAGCTGGGCTGATCCAAAGAGTACACCTGATAATTCTGCTGCTGCTTCTCAGGTAATTTTCCATGGGATGGAAACAGCGAAGTCTTACATCAAAATTACATGTTAGCTACTCCCTGAGGCCTTTAGTATTTGGTAAATTGCTATAGTTTTCTGTAAAGGTGTACACCTGTAGATGATTTTCTGTTGCAACTGATGTTACACCTATAATATCCTTCAATTTAGTCTCTTACTTTGGTATTGGCCATGATATCTTGTTAGAATTTGCATTAGTTAAGTTGTCAAGTCTCGGTAGAGGGCTTTGTATGTAGTGGGAATAATTTTTTGTATGTTTATATTTTATGTGTTTAAGATATAACGGAAATAACTTGCTGTAAGTTATTTCCGGTAGTCCTTTTATACTTTCCGATTTGCATCTAAGTCCTTGTTTGTAACCGCCTCTATCCCTTTTATAAATAGAGGCAGATAGGTTCTCGGGGGTTTTTTTACATTCAGCATTCATTCTTCTTGTTTCATCTTGCACTGATCTCTAGAGAGAATTAAGAGAGAGCATTGCTTGGTCCTTGTATTCTCGAGAGAGGAGGCTATTGTTCATAGCCAAGTGTGTGTGAGAAGGAGTGTTATATCCTATTGCTTTCTAGTGGATTCTGTCTCGGTCACCGACAGTCTGGATGTTAAGTTCTTGCCTCTTTTACTTTTTGTTATTGCTCTTTGATTTACTCTATTAATTTGTTAGTTTATTTCTATTACTATCAGGTGAGAGTTGGCTGTGAGGGAGTGAGAGTTCTTGTGTAATTGATCCTAGACTCAACAATTTGGTATTAGAGCTTAGGATTACACACAATCACTTTCAAGATTCATCCAAGAACCCTTATAACAGTCTTAGAAACCCAAGAAAATGGCTCTGTCTGGATCTGCATCTAGTTATGATGTAGAACAATTTAATGGCTCCAATGATTTTTCTTTATGGAAAATAAAGATGCAGGCCCTCCTCGGTAATCTTGGATTAAAGGAGGCGCTAAAAGAGGAATCAAGGGATAAGGAAAAAGTTGGGTTGGGGCTAAGACACTCTCGGTAGAACAAAAAGTAGATATAGAGAAGAAAGCTTTCAATACCTTGATTCTCAGTTTAGGAGATAAGGTATTGAGGGAGGTGTCTAAGATGACTACAACTTTAGAAATCTGAAAAAAATTGGATAGTCTCTATCTAACAAAAACCTTGTCAAGTAGGTTATATCTAAAGACAAAATTCTTTACATTTAAGATGAAAGAAAATCAAAAGTTACAGGATCATATAAACGAGTTCAATAAATTTTGCCTAGACTTAGAAGACATCAATGTCAAGTATGATGATGAAGATAGGGCATTAGTCTTATTGCACTCTTTACCTCAATCATATGAGCATTTTGTTGATATTCTGCAACATGACAAAGATAAACTATCTTTAGAAGATGTAATAGGAGCCTGAAATTCAAAAGATTTGAGAGATAACCAGGAAGAAAAATCCTCCAGTGGTGATGATCTGACTGCTAGATCTAAGAGTTTTAAAAATGATTCAAAAGGGAAAAACAAATCTAGATCTAAGTCAAGAAATGGGAGGAATCCCTTTAAATGTTACCATTGCCAAGAAGAAGGGCATTTTAAAAGAAACTGTCCAAAAAGAAAGAAAGATTTCAAAGAAAAGAATGTCCTAGATGGTGGAGCATCAATTTGTGAGTTTGGGTATGATAGTTCTGATGCACTAATAATGTGTGAGAACTCAGTAAATGAAATGTGGATTATAGATTCTGGTTGTTCCTTTCACATGACACCCAATAGACACTGGTTTGTGAATTACCAGGCAACTGATGGGGGCAAGGTTCTTCTAGGAAATGATCATGAGTGTAAGGTCCTAGGAATAGGAGATGTAAGGCTTAAAATGCATGACAATATCTATAGGACCCTTCAAGCTGTAAGATACATCTTGGAATTAAAAAGAAACTTAATCTCTCTTGGTGAATTAACTAAGAATGGCTATAGTTTTAAGGGAGAGGGATATACACTTAAGGTATCCAAAGGATCCTTAGTGTGTATGAAGGCCAGCCAACAGAATGGGATATATGTTCTGCAAGCTGCTGGGTTAAATGGGGAAGTAGCAGTGGCTGGTGATAAGGTAGCCACAACTACAAGATTGTGGCACTTTAGGATGGCTCACATTAGTGAGCTTGGCCTTAAAGAATTAGCCAAGCAAGGGATGTTAAAGGGGGATCAAGTGGCAGGACTAGAGAAGTGTGAATCTTGCATATATGGAAAGGCCACTAAGGTAAAATTTAATAAAACAGCTATACACTCATCTAAGGGACCCCTAAATTATATCCATAGTGATTTATGGGGACCTGCCCAAATTGTCACTTATGATGGAGCTAGGTATTTTTTGTCCATAATTGATGATTTCTCAAGGATGGTATGGATTTATTTTTTGAAAACAAAAGAACATACTTTTGAGGCATTCAAAACATGGAAAACCATGATATAGAACCAAAGGGGGAGGAAGATAAAGACCATTAGGACTGACAATGGCCTTGAATTCTGCAATAAAAAGTTCACAGACCTATGAAAAGACAGTGGGATAGTTAGGCATTTGACTACCCCAGGAAACCCTAGACAAAATGGCCTTGCTGAAAGGATGAATAGGACACTCTTAGAGAGAGTTAGGTGTATGCTATTTCATGCAAATATATTAAAGGCATTTTGGGGAGAGGCTGTAAACATTGCAGCCTATGTCATAAATAGGTCTCCTTCAGCAACTATCAAATTTAAGGCCCCTTATAAAAAATTGACAGGTCATAAACCTAGCCTAAAACACCTAAGGATATTTGGGTGTATTGCATGTGCCCATGTAAAATAAGAAAAGCTGGAACCTAGGGCACATAAATGTATTTTCATAGGATATCTAGCCGGGGTAAAAGGGTATAAGCTATGGAGTCTAGAACCTGAAAACCAAAGGATTATAGTTACAAGGGATGTTATCTTTGATGAGAAATCAGTAGCTAAGGGACTGCATGATAAGGGTAGTGAGGAGCCAACATCTACAATAGAAAATGTAGATATAGAATGGCAGGAAAATATACCTAGTGTAGAAGCATCTGGCTTTCAAAGCCAGGATTTGAGACATCAAGAAGATCTAGAGGAGCCCATAGCTGACCAAGGCTTTGACCCTCATGAAGAAAGAAAGGAGGGATCGGATGCAGAAGATGTACCTGACTAGCATAGGTATAATGTTGCTCGGGATAGGCAGAAAGGTAGTCCAAACCCCCTAAGAGATATGGTTTTTCAGACTTGGTTTCCTATGCACTTACAAGTGCATCAGAGGTTGTGGGGGAGGAACCTCAAATGTATGATGAAGCTATAGCCTCTAAGGATTCAAGGAAGTGGATTGAGGCTATGAAATCAGAAATCAACTCATTAAATAAGAATGAGACATGGACCTTAGTTGAAAGGCCTAAGGGACAAAGAGTAATGGGCTATAAATGGCTCTATAAAATAAAGGAAGGAGCTGGGAAGGATTTTAAGCCTAGATATAAAGCTAGGCTAGTTGCTAGAGGATTCACACATGTTGCAGGAGTAGATTATAATGAGGTATTTTCTCCTGTGGTTATGCACACCTCAATTAGAATACTCCTTACAATGATAGCCCACATGGATCTAGTGCTGGAACAAATGGATGTCACAATTGCATTTTTACATAGAGAATTAGATGAAAAGATTCTCATGGAGCAGCCTAAGGGGTTCGAGTCTAAAGGAAAAATAGAGCAAGTATGGTGTCATGACCCAAGTAGTAATTAAAGGGCAATATAGTAATAGTATTATAATAATAGTTAGGAGATATTTTAGAAGCACATGGGGTGCATGTGCTAGGCCACTATTGAGCTTGTAATGCCTATATAAGGCTACTGCTATTGGTTTGTTGGGGTATGCTGAAAAATTATGGAATTGAAATTCTAATTTCTTCTCTCTACCATTCTTCCTCTCTCGTTCTTCTCTCTCTTTTTCTCTTCTGTTCTTCTATTTCTCCCTCTCTTTCTTCTCATTTTCTTCTCCAAATCTGTCAATTCTTGGTTCTAAATCAATCGGATTCTTTTGATTACCCGTTTAAACCTAGATTAAATCTTGGGTTCATGACAAATTGGTATCAGAGCCGTACCATCCTCGGCTGTGATTCTGTTGCAGCTCCAATTTGAAGGTGAATCCGATTGGGGCTCAGCAGTGTGCTGCTCATTTGGATTGGAAGGTGATTCCGACCAGACCATTCGTTCCTCGACTGTGAGTTCAGTAGTCGTTCGATCCGATTTTGAAATAAACAAGCTGATTTGAAGTAGAACATACAATCCTCGGCTGAAGGTGAGGAAGAACTCCAAAAATGATTTCATAGGCGCTATAATTCAAGCAATTATCAAGACGCTGTTTAGAATCGATTACGAAAGTCAGTAGTACTCAGGCGAGTTCGAGCAGTGACCAGTAACTCTCGGAACCTATCTAGGTCGTTGCACGTGGGCGAGATGAGCGCGGGCAAGCAAGCTCTACGATCAGCGACAGTGATTGGTGAGACTAGTAGAAGATCCACGAACGAACAGACAATCGAAGATCCACCGGACTTGAGCCCATCATCGATCAGTATAGAGGAGAGTTCGCGATTGGAGTGGGTCGATAGGCAAGTATACATGAAGCGTCGCGAAGATCCACCGGACTTGAGCCCATCATCGATCAGTACAGAGGAGAGTTCGCGATTAGAGTGGGTTGATAGGTGAGCATACTTGAAGTGTCGCGAAGATCCACCAGACTTGAGCCCATCATCGATCAGTAAAGAGGAGAGTTTGCGATTGGAGTGGGTCGATAGGCGAGCATACTTGAAGTGTCGCGAAGATCCACTGGACTTAAGCCCATCATCGATCAGTACAGAAGAGAATTCGCGATTGGTGTGGGAGTCCGCCGAAGGAGGTGACGTGGACATCCAAGTGGGTCGCGACTGGAGTGAGCGATTGGTGTAGGAGTTCCAAGCGATCGCGGTTTGGTCGGGCAAGGAAGTTAGTGTTACAGCTGAGTTAATTGCAGTAGGTCTGGCGATTGTGCAGCGGGTTCCTCACGGTGGTGCAGTGGGTGTCGCGGCCATTTTCAATGGTTGGTGATTGGGCAGAACCAAAGGAAGGACCCGAGGTGAGTCTAGCAGTCTGGGCGAACAGATTGAACACCTTTGATCGGAAATATCGCCTAATCGGGATTGGAAGGAGTTCCACTGACGAAGGCTGCTGAACGCGAAGGATCACAAGAAGCAATCTTGGACAAAACAAGGAATGGATTGAATAGCTAAGTTGATCTATTCGGGAGGCTGTGCTGGAGGCGACTTGGCCAAGTGGTTCTGATAGTGCATTTGGTGGCTCTCGGTTTGAAATTCAGTAAGTGTTGGTCGAAGCTTGCGAACGAACAGACAAGATGTCTCCGAAAGAAGGTTCGATGATTCATCGAAGTGGAAGGGCAGGTTGATATACTATTGATTTTGTTGAGGCTGTTGCAGGTGCTGTTAGTAAGGCGAAGCAAATTATTCTGGTGAGTTTGATTGCTGATCATAACCAAAGGGGAGAAGTAACTGTCGGCTCGGAAGTTGCAGTTAGTTTTAACGGAAATTTCAGACAACAACAGAACGGAAGTGTGGGGAATTATGATGGAAAGAGCTGCGGTTTCTTGGCCTATTGCTTTTTCAGCTAGTGAGATTTCGGCCCGGAGGAATAGTGCACAAAGGATAGTAGTAGAACCTCAATTGCAGCAGAAGAATACTTCATTTTCAGCTGGAATGGAGCCTCAATGGCAGCCAAAGGAGGCTGCATTTTCAGTTGGCAGCAATAGGGACAAAGGAACAAGTAATGGGACTCATGAAGAGTGCGAGGAATTTGGCCGTAAGTTCCGTGAGAAGTTACAGGAGTTTGCAATGATACTTATTAAGAAGTATCATTACAACTTTCTGGTAGAATATTTTGATGATTATCATGAAAGTTTTAATAAGGAGGAATTCCTTGGAGTGGAGCAGCCTAAAGAGGAGGAGAAGTTGAAAGAAAGAGCAAACAAGAAAGCAAGGAGCATTGATCATTTTATGGAAGAGTGGGAGCATGAATCAGAAATGAAGGAAAGGCAAAACAAGGAGCATGGTGAACACTGCAGTGAAAATTCTGCCCCATCCAATCAAAATGATGAGCTGCCAGATGATTTTAAACCAGATGGGAAGCTTGGATCAGTTGATAATGGAGATCTACAAGCTACCAAGCTTAATGTTGGAAATTTGTCTCCTCAGGTGGATGAAAATTCAGTTATTAAACAAGCGATAAATAATGTTGGGACTAAAGAACCATTGGCTGGAACTGAAGAAAACTTGTCAAGGGTAACTAATGATTCTGAAGAATTAAAGAGAGGTTATAAAGACATCAGTTTAGGCCAAATTTTGCAAGAGAAAGAAGCAAAAAATTGTGTTGAGAATCAGTCTACAAATCAGATTGATGATGAGAATTGCTATGAAGATGGCCTACTTGTAGCTGAAATATCTTCCAATGTTGTGAAGGTGTGTAGAACTGATCCTAAAATGTGCCACAATGTTGCTGTAAATTTTGAGGTTGAGGAGCAACATCAATTGAAGGCTGAAGGACTGCAAGTTTCAGCTGTTGCTTGTGACTAGAAGCAATTAAATTCAATGAAGGCACTAAATGAGGATATATTGACTGGATTTGGCATCATATTGGATCCTCAATCTATGGGTACAAGCTATCTTAATTTGGTAGCTATCA
This sequence comes from Diospyros lotus, assembly GCF_014633365.1. Lineage (NCBI taxonomy): Eukaryota > Viridiplantae > Streptophyta > Magnoliopsida > Ericales > Ebenaceae > Diospyros > Diospyros lotus. Next base: position 28,720,120 of record NC_068349.1, read on the forward strand.
CCAACCCACGGGAAATGGTATGCCACTCCTTGGAGGAAGATGTAGCTTTGATTGCACTGATTATCATTTTTGTTTCAGTTGAGGAGTATCCAAGAACAAAGAAGAAGCGGCCTAGAAAGGGAATGATAAAAGGAAGAACAACCAAGCTAGATAGAGTTGATATTGGTTGAGGAGCAATGGCTAAATTGTTGTAAGTTCTTGGGAACAAGAACTCTCTCAAGGAGGGGGGAATTGTTAAAGGGCAATATAGTAATAGTATTATAATAATAGTTAGGAGATATTTTAGAAGCACATGGGGTGCATGTGCTAGGCCACTATTGAGCTTGTAATGCCTATATAAGGCTACTGCTATTGGTTTGTTGGGGTATGCTAAAAAATTATGGAATTGAAATTCTAATTTCTTCTTTCTACCATTCTTCCTCTCTCGTTCTTCTCTCTCTCTCTTCTGTTCTTCTATTTCTCCCTCTCTTTCTTCTTATTTTCTTCCCCAAATCTGTCAATTCTTGGTTCTAAATCAATCGAATTCTTCCGATTACACGTTTAAACCCAGATTAAACCTTGGGTTCATGACATATGGCTTCTTAGGAAATCCCTATATGGACTAAAACAATCACCACGTCAATGGTATAAAAGATTTGACACTTTTATGATTGAACGTAGGTTTGTTAGGAGTTCATATGATTGTTGTGTATACTTTAAACAAGTATCAAACAACATATCCTTGTACCTCCTATTGTATGTTGACGATATGTTGATTACAAGTCAATCAAGGGAGGGAATCCAGCAGTTGAAGCTGGACTTAAAGTCAACATTTGAGATGAAAGACTTAGGAGAAGCAAGGAAGATATTGGGAATTGAAATTAAGAGGGATAAACAGATTAGAGCCCTAGGACTGTCACAAGAAAATTATCTAAGAAAATTAATTCAAAGATTTAGAATGGCTAAGGCAAAAGCTGTTAGCACACCATTTGCCCAGCACTTTAAACTTTCAGCAAGTTAATCTCCTATAAATGAGGAAGATAAGGCAGAAATGAGAGATGTTCCATACTCTAGTGTTGTAGGAAGCTTGATATACAGCATGGTCTGTACTTGGCCAGATCTTGCACATGCCATGAGTGTGGTTAGTTGATTTATGGCAAACCCAAGGAAAGCTCATTGGAGTGCAGTTAGGTGGATATTCAAGTACCTAAGAGGATTATTAGGCACTGGTTTGGTTTATGGTGGAGCAAAAAGGGGAATATAAGCCAAAATCCTAGGATACTCTAATGTAGACTATGCAGTAGATCAAGATAGGAGAAGATCAACCACAGGCTATGTCTTTAAGATTTGGGATGCTACAGTGAGTTGGAAGGCAAGTTTACAACATGTTGTAGCTTTATCAACTACTGAGGCAGAATATATTGCCATAACAGAGACAATAAAGGAGGCTATGTGGTTAAAGGGGCTCCTAGGAGAATTGCTAGGAAGGGAGGTAGATACAACCCTGATATGTGACAGCCAAAGCACAATTCATCTATCAAGGAATCAGGCTCACCATGAACGCACAAAACATATTGATGTGCGTTTGCATTTTATCAGGGAGATACTTGACAAAAAGGAGCTGAAGCTAGAAAAAGTGGCAGGAGAAGAAAATGCAGCGGACATGTTCACCAAGGCTGTTCCAGTAGCCAAGATGAAGCACTCCATGAAGCTACTCAACATAGCTTGAGGAAGTCTAAGCAATCAAGCTTAGAAGGAAACCGGAAGATGGAAGAAAGGAAGTAGAAGCAGAACCTGGAAGACTGAAAATTGAAGGTTCAACTATGCAAATTGGTGGAGAAATTGTTAGAATTTGCATTAGTTAAGTTGTCAAGTCTCAGTAGAGGGCTTTGTATGTAGTGGGAATAATTTTTTTGTATGTTTATATTTTATGTGTTTAAGATATAACGAAAATAACTTGCTGTAAGTTATTTCCGGTAGTCCTTTTATTCTTTCTGATTTGCATCTAAGTCCTTGTTTGTAACTGCCTCTATCTCTTTTATAAATAGAGGCGAATAGGTTCTAGGGTGGTTTTTTACATTTAGCATTCATTCTTCTTGTTTCATCTTGCACGGTCTCTAGAGAATTAAGAGAGAGCATTGGTCGGTCCTTGTATTCTCGGGAGGGGAGGCTATTGTTTATAGCCAAGAGTGTGTGAGAGGGAGTGCTATATCCTATTGCTTTCTAGTGGATTTTGTCTTGGTCACGGGCAGTCTAGATGTAGAGTATTTCATGCCTGAACCAGGATAAGTTCTTGCCTCTTTTACTCTCTGTTATTGCTGATTTACTCTATTAATCTGTTAGTCTATTTCTGTTACCATCGGGTGAGAGTTGGCTGTGAGGGAGTGAGATTTCTTGTGTGTAATCGATCCTAGACTCAATATATCCTATGTGTCTTGCCTAAGAGTTTCAGATTAGTTTTCTTTTGGATCTTCTTTACCTACTTTTTTGTAAACTTCTTCATTTTGCCCACTCTCCTCTTATGTGTCTATTGGTCATTGTCTAATATGTCCAAACTATGTTAAACTTGTTTCATGTATCTTATCCTTTATAGGCGTCACTCTAAATTTATCACGAATAAGTCTATTCTAATTTTGTATATTCTTCTATGAACATAAATTTACTTTAATTTTGCACATTCTAGTGTTAAATTATCCAGGCATCTCTTACCATATAATAGAATTGGTCTTACAACTATTTGATATTTCTTTCTAGCTTTAAAGAGATTTTACTTTCACAGAAATGTTAGAGGCTCTTCTACCTTTTAATTATCATGTCTTGATTCTGTGAGAAATATTCTCAATAATTATTTTGCCTTTCTAGACAATTAATTCCAGATATCTAAACTATTTTTTAGTTTTTGGAATAACTTGTTTTTCAAGTCTCTTCTCAACATTTACTAAACTGGAATTTCATTTAGTCAATTGTTAACTTGCTCAAGTTGAAATATTTGGATTCCAATATGTCCCTTCATAACTCAATTTATTATTCACATTTTTTTGGGTCTCATTTAACAAGATAATGTCAGCTATGAGTGACATGCACTAAGACACCTTATTTGATGTACTAGTGAGTTCATTCATCACTAAAACAAAGAGATAAGAATTGATTCTTGATGTAATTCAATTGTAATTGAAAAATCTCTCTCTCCACAAGGAGTAGCACATGTTTCTATTCTTTGATACATGTCTTCTTTATTGTTTGTATAAGCAACTCAAACTAATTTCTTTTTCCTCTAAAATCTTCTATTTGACGCTTCAACAAGTAGATAGCTTTCATTGTTGACTTGCTAGGCACAAAATCAATCCAGATACCTTAGTTTCTCTTCTTAACTTTTTGGTTTGATCACCTTCTCCCAAGATTCTATAATATGTTTCATTAGCTTGATTCTTCATTAAGGCTTTATATGTTGTTGTCTATATGCATATTCAAGTTCTCTTTCTGCTATAGGTGTATTGTTTGGTTCAATTGCTTTCTCATTTACATCTTTTTTTGTGGCTTGTTTTACATCTTTTGGGAAAATACATCTAGAAACCACATACTTCCTATTTTTGGAATTAATAAAATGTTTTAGCTTATTATTTATTTGTTCATATTCATTGAATGGCATGACGAGGTTCTTCGTAATAAGGTTGGAGTGATTTGTATTGAAGATAAAATGTGTGGGATGCGGTTAAGATGGTTTGGTTACCACTTGTAACGCCCCTCCTTTGACCAAATGCTATTGTGCAACCCTACCACGCGAAGTTGCAAATGACTTTTCCTACTAGATGGATGGCTCTCTGATATCTAAACGTGTGATTAGGCATTCAATTTCCCTTTTGGTCATAGGTCTAGTCTTTACTATCAGGGGTTTCACTTTAATCATTTCTCTTATCATCTATATGCCGAACATTAAACTAAGACAACATTAAGCACAAGTTTATTTCATATATCACATGTGTAGCTTTAATACATCAACATACTATTATACATGCTATGACATGCTTTAAAGATACGTGGATGATTTTATACAACTCTTCATCTTGTATCTAACCCCCAAGCTGGTCTTCCTTCCCCTCCCTTGCATGGTCTGGAATGTTAAAATACAATGCATGAGAATACAATCTTAGTATGCCATGGCAATCATTCACACATTTTATGAAGGCAACCTCAGTTTTCCCTTATTTCTCCTCCTATGGGTGCACCTTAGGTTCATGCCCATCATACCACACATCTGATGACATCATTCACATGGTCTAAGGGCCCTGAAATCTTACCCTTGGCCTTTCGGCCCATCAAGAGGGGTCATGTATGCACTTATATGGCAATGAACCTTCAAAGTCATGCATGCTTGACTCACATTATGAGCATGCTCACAATGCCCGAACATATCATGAGCATAATCATGCTTTAAATGCATAACAAGCTGCCATAAAATCGTTTTATACATAATGCCAACATGAATGAACCATAACCATGCACTTACCTTAATCAAGATGATTCTTCAAGTTGAGAAGAATTTCTTCACTCTACCAGCTTCCTTTCATTCTTTACCACTATTTTTATAGCTCTTTCTCTCAGTAAGACAGTTCTGCCTCTAGAGCCTCTCACTGTAGAAAATTGATTGTGCTGTAGAAATGATGGAGAGAGCTCACTAGCTGCTTCAGTAGTTGGACACTCAACCCTTCTCCAAGCTTGCCACCTAGCCATAAAAACCACTTCTCACTCACATCCAACACCTCATGTGTTTGCTTCAGTTTTGTGCTACCTCATGCTGTTTCTATAAGCTTTTCTAAGCTTCCTCAAGACTCCACATAACTGGCCCTTAGCTAATTTTTGCTTAATTAACCTTAATCACCTTAATTAATCCCTTAATCCAACTCTCGCAAATCTCAACCAAAATAAAAAAATTTTATCACTAGTTTTTTTAATGCCTAATAACATATTGACTGTGCAGCTAATAATCTATTCATTTAGCATCCTAAAATTGAGTTCAAAATCAGCTGCTTACTAGAACTTTTTCCCCCCCTTGAGCAAATATGGCTACTGCCTTGCAGATTTTTGCTTTAGCTGAATCTGCTTTCACCTTTCCTCCTATTTGTTGCCACATGTTACTCTTTTCTTGTGGTGGCAATTTCCTTTTGTGACAGCCCATTGCCTTCTAGATGGCTCTATATAATGCTTCTACTTCCTATTTATTCTTGTCATATATATATATATTTTATCTATATTCATTTTTTCACAGGGCAACTCACTTGCCAAGTATGGCAATGTTTAGCCATTTGCTTGAAGTTGAGCCCTTCTTATGAAGTCCCATATTAGAATTTTAGTTTTGAGGCCTTTTGTGATATGGATTGGTTTGTTCTCACTTCTATCCATCATACTATAGCCACTGACCTACTATCTCCACCTCAAATTCTGTTGCAAAATTCAATCGTTTGGTTCTCTTTGTATTTCATACCTATAGGGTCTGACACACAAATCAAGATGGCTCTCCAAGTGTCCCCTAGACCTCCAATTTGAACCAAGGGATCCCAACACCCTCTACAACCTTATACCACAGATCTTCTTGAGTTTTGTCTTAAAATTATTTTGTTTGGATAGTTGTTTTGATACTTTGACCCTTTATTGTTGTATTTGTGGTCAACTAGCGAATGAATTGTGTTTTGAGGTCATTACACACTCAAATAATGCATTTTGAGATATTCTAATGGTTTTCTTGCATGTTAGATTTCTTGGAGAGAAAATTGAAGGTTTTCAAGAGGTTACAAAAAATGTAGATTTTGGACATATAGTCTAGATATTGCCCAAAAAATAGAAAGTTTGAAAATTGGTTAAGAAAGCCAACAAAGCTATAAATTGAGGTTTGAGAACTTTCTAAGGGCTGAGGGTCAAAAGAAAACCCAACTTTTTAAAAAGTCTATAGTTTGACCTAGGGGTAAAATGGCCATTTTGATTCCCAAAAGGGTATACCTGTCCAAACAGAGGAATTTCAAAGCAAAACTCTAAGGGAAGTATGGCCTAGTATTTAGAGAGCACTAAGGTCCTTTGGTTCAATTTTGAGCCCTAGAGGACACCGAAGAGCTATCTTGATTTGTGTGCCAGCCCTTATAGGGCACAAAATATGAGGAAGAAAAATGATGGAATTTTGTAATGAGATTCATGGTGGAGGTAGTAGATGTGATATAATGAATGTTAGAAACGAGAATCAACCAATTTAAAAATGGAAGGTCTTGAAAATTAAAACCCTAAATTGGGGCTCTACAAGAAGAGTTTGACTTCAGATTGAAAAATAATCAGTCAAATGATATCTGAATGTGGCCATACCTGACACAAGTTCCCCAGGTGAAACCAAGTCTAATGGTGATTTGTTCAAGAAATTGGAAGAATACACCTTTAGGCACCAGTTGCGAGGCATACTGCCCTAGACTGATAGTAAAACCCAATAGATTATTTATTTTTACTCGGTGCATCTCTCATGAGGGCAATTGTATGTGTATAATGCTATTTTATATGGTGTATTATCTTAAATAGCATAAATGGAGAATGTGCCTAGAAAGTACAAAAAGCATTTTCCCTAGTTTAAGCTAAGAGATTACTTTTTGAGTTTGGTCAGAATGAAAACCTAGAAGGCTACTAGAGGGCTTGCCATGCCTAGGGTTAGGGGATAAGCATAAATAAGGAAAGTTTCACCAAAATGGAAAAGCCTTATGATTATTGAATTATGGGTAAAACAAATGTAAGATGCCTAAGGGCTCATTTGGGATTGAATTAGAAAAATGAGTTGAGGTGAGGTGGGTTGGGTTGGGTTACATAAAATTATTTGGTAAATTTATTAAGTTGAGTGGAGTTTTGGTTATGACTATTTGGTAAAAGACTACAGTTTAGAATGTTAAAGTGACTAGAAAGGACAGAACTAATTATGTGCATTACTTAGTTTTTCTAATTTATGATGATTCATAATTTTATATGAAACCAAATATAATAAAATAAATTATTCTCATGTTATTCTATTGTTTTGTTATCCAAAAAAAAAAAAAATTCCAACTAATAGTTAAGACCAAATAATTTGTATGATGTTTGAGATATTAAAGGAATTACTTAATATATATACATATTGGTTTACAACTCACAAACCCTATAGTTCCTTCCCTTAGGCATGTAATTTGGCTTTTGTTGATTTACCACATTGTCATTAAAGTTAATAAAATAAATCTCCGTAAAATATCATGACACTATTTACTAGTTAGAAAATCAAATAAGCTAACATGGTCCAAGTCAAAGTAAATCAACGATAAAATATTGATGCTGCTATAGATTCATGCAATACTTCCATCTCTAGTCCACCATCAGCTCCACCAATCTCATCAGTAGTGTCATCCATGTCATCTCCACTACCGTCATTCTGCATATATGCATTTGGACAATTGTCTGCAATATAAAACTCATTGAAGGAATGATCTCATTTTTCTTTAATGAAGCATAATGATTCGACCAAGGAGGATTCTTTGTTGGAAATTTCATGTTTTTGTATTAACTCTTAGATATTATGATTTTTGTAAGCAATGTCATGTACATACTTGAGGGTTAAGGTTAATTCTTGTAATGAATCCTTGAGATGGCCAAATGGTTTAGGAGGATTAGGAGGAGCTTATGTGATGTTTTGATATAATGGAGAATTAATTTTGAGTTCTTGCTCATCATTTGACGCAAGTTATGATGGATATGCAATATAGTCAAAGCTCATGTTTGCATTATGACTTTTCATGTTGAGAGATCAAATGAGTTACAAGAGCCTTATAGATATTAGAAGCATAAATAGAAATGACCAATGAGCTAGAATTCATGTACCCGGCCCTAAAAAGAGGGATAAAGGCTTGATATGATGTTGTTTTTATGCTTAGAGATTGAATAAATAACCTAGGCACACCCTAGAGGTTTCAACCAAAATGGGGAATGGACTGAAATGAACATTTTAAATATTTGAAACAAATGAGCCAAATGAGTTGAAATGGGCATTAATTAATCTTGGAGATTGGTTTAAGTGTAGGAGTTAAAACAGGCAAAAGGGAATGAGATTAGAATGAATTTGGTTATGGATTTTTGAAGCAATGCTCACTGATTTGTAATCCTCCTACAACAGAAAATTGGGTATGAAAAATGAGGTCATTTGATGTTAGAAGATATCTCAAAGACTCACTCAAAGCGAGGAGATCATTAGATGAAGGTAGAAACACAAAAATTGAAGTTAAAAGGAAATTGTGCAAGATAATCAAATGTCAGAAATTAGTGCTAAAGTGGACTGCGTTAGGAGTTAGGAACCCTTAATCCGTCCATTAAGGGATGGGTTAGTTTTATGTTGAAGTGGATTTAAGGTTTGGCCCATAATGTAAGGAAATGGGGTAAGTTGGACCCTAAGGTGAGCTAAATTGGGCTCAAAGATATAAAAATCATTGGGTAGTGGTGTTAGGCTTTGGATGTAATTTTAACTCTTATTTAGTGCCTAAGACAAGTGGTTTTGGGTAGGAAAAAATTGGGTTCAAGTTGGAACTAAATTAGGTTAGAAATGAGCTTGAAAGTGGGCTTAAAGGGAGCCTAAAGTAATAAAAGGCAATGGACTAGTTGGAGCCCAAATTTAAATAATAGGTTGGCCCTTTAAATTAGGCACAAGTTGGTTTTAAAGTAAGCCTAAAGGCTAATTTAATTTTAGGTCCAAGTGGAGTTAAAGACAGGCTTAGAACATTTTTAGAGATGTAGGCCTATTCTTTTAGTTTAAGGTCTAAAGCTAAGTTTGTTTTATGAGGCCCAAAGTAAACTAACTAGAGTTGGCCCACGATGAAAAAAAAACCCAATTGGATAACCCAAGTGTTGACCCATGGGTGGGAAAGAATAACCAAAGCTAGGGGCTTAAGTGGTCGCATTGACAATACAAATTCATATAAAAGATCAATATGGCAAAATTTTATGTCAGATGCCCTTCTAATACAACCCTCTAACAAGGGAAATGATGAGATAAAGTTCCCATAATCTTGCTATGAAAAAGTGTCAAGAGATGACAGTGAAAGAAGATAATTAATATGGTTATATTCTATCATATAGTTGATATCGTAAAACCAACTTGAAGAAAATAATTTTTTATTTATTTTAATTAAATAAATAAATTAAATTATTAATTAAAAATATAATTTTCACCAAAATTAATTTAATAGGAGCATATCTGAAGGGACAGGTTTTCATGGTTAAAACAACTATTTTATCCCTGGGTCAAACTGTTTGCTTTTTTACCACAACTTGGATTCTCTCAATAGTGGACCCTTAGTAAGTTCTCAAACTTCAAATTAGAGCCTTGTTGGCTTTCTTGGCCATATTTGAATCTTTCCATTTTTGACGTCTCTGCATCTACTTGTTTGGCAAGTCTCAAGTTTTCACTATAGGATAAGCTAACATGTACAAAACACCATTAGAATGTTTCCAAATACATTATTTGAGCCTTTGAATGACCTCAATTCACAATTCATTTATTAGAAGTACATTACTAAACAGTTGGGGTATCACAGAATGTATAGAGTTTCACTCAATAGTGTACCAATTTCCAGCAATTTCATGCTTTGACAAATCATGACAGACCTTTTTTCAGAAAATATTCCATTGAACAAATTACTTGCATTTGAATAAAACACTTGAAGTTCCTCTTGATAATGTCACAGAATCTCCCCAACAAAAATTCACCAACACTTGTAATTACTCAAAGTTAAACTCAAAAAAATGATATCCAATACCTAACCGTAGAGGACATCTCAATGAGATAACATATCATTGAATCTCTCTTGTCTTGTGTCCTCCCTCTGCTGCCATTTGCTTCCAACCTTGGGATTCCTTGTTTGGACCATATTGATGAATGGAATGAGGCTTTCGGTTTAGGTTATGAAGAAGAAAGTATGTTGAAGGAGAGGTGGTCTCAGTCAAAATAGAGAGGGTTCGGGCAAGTGAGGTTGTGATAGAGAGAACTTGTGGTCAAAAGGGAAATAGAGAGAATGAGGAAAAATGTTTGTTTGGATGAGTAAGTGAAGGGTTTTAGAGGGTTTTGTATGCATTTATGTGTGGAGATGGATACACTGAAAATCTTTTGAAGCTTTCGATAGGTCTAACAAACTTTGTTGAATAAACTTTTGGAAGATTGAATAGAATTGTTGAGAGTTTGCAGAGTTCATTTATTGTGTTGGAGTATAGTAAACTGTCAAAAACTATGAATTGATTTATGAAAGTCTTCTCCGTTTCACTCAAAATCGGCTTTAAAAACATTGTTTATAGATGTGAATCATGAATATAGATGATAATCATTTATAATGCACAAGTTATTCATAATCATTAAAGCATATGATGCACAAACCATTCTTTCACACGTAATTACACGTGGAGTTTTGAGTTTAAGATGTATACCATTCTGAGCTCACTTCTAAAATGTTCACACCTACTCTTGTCCAAATGGCTTGGTGAATATATTTGCAATCTGGTTGTGAGTATACTATCAATGGCATCTCCTTTTTGTGCATGATCTCCAATGAAATTGTCTTATCTCAATGTGTTTGGTCTTAGTATGGTGCAAGGGATTTTTTGTTAAGGCAACAAGGCTAGTATTATCACACTTGATGGAAATATGATCTAATTTAACTCTAAAATCTTCTAGTTGGTGTTTTAATGTACAATAACCATTGAGAACAATATATTTTGCTTTGGTGGATGATAATGCAATGGTGTTTTTCTTTTATTGCAATGGTGTCATATCCTAGAAATTTACATGAGCCACTAGTGCTTTTCTTATTAATTTTACACCCAACATATTCCACATTTGTATAAACCATAATCTTAAAGTTGTTAACTTTTTGATAAAACAATCCTAGATTATGTGTAGCTTTTAAATATCTAGAAGTCTTGTTTTGGCTATAAAATGTGATTCCTTTGAATTAGATTAAAACCTAGTGCACATGTGTACACTAGAAATGATGTAGAACTTATATGTGGTCAAATATAGCGACGACCTTATCATGCTCTTAATAGAGTTTTAAGTCAAAAGGCTTACCATTCTTATCTTTGTTAGGCATAGAAGATGTTCCCATGGCATGGAGTTGTGCTTGCAATCTTGCAAACCCAAACCTTTTAGTAGATCTTTGACATGCTTTGATTGATGAAGATTCTTTCCTCCATTTGTTTGATTTGAAGACCACGGAAGAAGTTGAGCTTACCCATCATGCTTTTATCTAATTTTCCTCTCATTCATAGTAAATTCTTCACAAAGGGACTGATTAGAAGCATAAAAAATTATCATCCACATAAGTTCTAATTACAACTAGTAGAGCTATTTGCTTTTATGAAAAGTGGTGTGAACCGTTTCCCTTGCAAAGCCTTCTTCAATTAAGAATTTATCGAACCTTCCATACCAAGGTCTAGGAGCCTACTTCAAACCGCATAAATCCCTTAGTAAGTTTATAAGCATGATTTGTAAAGTTATAATGTGCAAAACCAAGGGTTTGTTCAACATACGCTTATTTATAAGTCCATTTAAGAAAGCACTTTTTAACATCCATTTAAAAGTTTGAAATCTTTATAGTATGCAAGGCCAATTATGTGTTGTAGCCTCTAATCTAGATATGCAGGCACGGGTTTCATCATAATCAATACCTTCCTCTTGACTTCACCCTTGAGCAACTAACCTAGCTTTGTTTATGGTCACCATCCCCTTTTCATCCATTTTATTTCAAAATCCCCATTTAGTGCCTATTGTAGGATGATCTTTGGATCTTGATACAAGATACCAAACTTTATTTGTTTTAAATTTGTTTAGCTCCTCTTGCATGGCCAAGAACCAATTCTCATTGTTGAAGGCATCATTGACATTTTAGGTTCAACTTGGAATAGAAGAGTAAGATACTCAATGTTGGAAACGTGGAGCCAGATTTGATTTATGACTCCTATGTAGAGCTGGTACGGGGATCTTGCTACTCGATCTTCAAGTGGGGGGTCAAGGGGGCAATGCCCTTTGCGAGGGCTTTCCCTCGAAACCTAAATAGATTAGGAATCTTGTTCGAATTAGGAGTTCTATTTTCCCTAGTTTTGGTCTATAAATATGTGGGCATAATTCTTATAATTGTAACCTTCTTGAATAGTGAAAAACACCTAGTATGGCCATAGATTGGCATCCTTTGCCTAACCATGTAAATTGTTAAATAAGATAAGTAAAGGGGTATTAGTGTATTATTTTTAAGTACATGTATGTATATATATATGCTTGTACTGTACACTTGTGGTTTAATACATACAGTTTATTTTATACATATAACATGGTATCAGAGCTGAAACCCTAACCTAACCCTAACCCTAGCCACTGCCGCCGTCAACCGATGCCATCATCGCTGGTCTCTTCATCGGCTGTTGGTTTCGTTGGTCACGCGGCCATCGCGGCTCTCCTTCTCCAGATCCGGCCATCTTCTTCCAGCTGTGACCAGATCTCGCCCTCACTGTCGCCGCCTTTGTCCAGATCTGGCCATCCTCAAGCGACTCTAGCTGTGGCTTTTAGTCTTCTCCGGTGACTTAGCTTCAGCTTTTGTGCGCCCAGATTTGCCGTTGCTCTAGATCTATTGCTCCTTCTCTTTAGACGTGTAATCCAACTTGCTCTAGATTTGATCTGCTCCAGATCTGCAGTTCTTTCCTCATCATGGCTTCATCTCCAACTCACTCTTCATCCACAAGCCGCTCCACCATATCCACACCTGTGACCATTCCCTATTTTTCGGGCACACCAATTATTACCACAGAGAAGTTGAGTGGACAAAATTATTCCACTTGGTCATCTACAGTTGAAATTTGGTTTCTTGGCCATGGCCTTGAGGATCATTTATCAAAGACTATTTCAATTGTTCCTAGGGGCGATCAACCTCTTTGGCAGAAAGTGGATGCTCAGTTATTGAGTTTATTGTGGCAGACCATTTAGCCAACCTTGATGCCTATAATTCAACCTTTTCGGGAGTGTAGTGCCCTATGGATTCGGGCTCGTGAGCTGTATACTAATGACATCACTCGTATTTATGATGTGATTGATGCTTTGTTCAATTTACGACAGGCTGATTTGGATATGACCACATATTTGGGTAAGCTTCAAGCTTCTGTTACCGACTTTAACGAGTTGATGCCCTTTGATACCGATATCAAAAAACAACAGCAACAACGTGATCAAATGTTTACTATCCTCCGTCTTCATGGAATTCGACTGGAGCTTGACTCAGTTAAGACACAAATTCTTGGCAATGCTTCTCTCCCTCCTTTGACAGAGGTATTTGCCAGGTTACTTCTATTACTGCTGTTTATCGTGGCATGTCCGTACCTGGAGATCACTCCGCCCTTATTACGACCTCGACTGATCGTGGTCGTCTGGGTGGTGGTCATCCTCGGCCCCAGTGTTCCTATTGTAATTGTCTTGGTCACACTAGAGAGACTTGTTATCGCTTACATAGTCGTCCACCTCACGCAGCCAGTATTGCTAACATGGTTGTCGGTGCTTCAAAGGGTCAGACATCTATCACACCTAGTGATTCCTCATCAGTGACTATCTCCGAGGGGGAGTATGCTCAGTTTCTTTAGTTTCGAGCGGCACAACAGGCTACTTCACCTGTCACATCCTTTGCTGACACTGGTAACCCTACTGCCTGCTTTACTAAGTTTTCATCTTCTCTTGGCCCATGGATCTTCGACTCTGGTGTAACCAATCACATGTCTGGTAATCTTTCTCTCCTATCTCATGTTCAAACTTCAGTCTCTACCTTCTGTTACATTGGCTAATGGCTCTCAAGCCTCAGTCACGGATATTGGTACTGCATTACCTCTTCCTACTTTATCATTATCATCTGTTTTACATTTATCACAATGTACCTTTAATTTGCTCTCTGTTAGTCAACTCACTCGCAGTCTTAATTGCTCTATAACTTTTTTGTCTGATTCTGTTCTAGTGTAGGATCGGAGGACTGGACGGATGATTGGCACGGGGCTTAAGTCTCACGGTCTCTACTATCTGTCTCTACCTGCTTCTTTAGTGGCGTGCACGACTATAACTTCTCCACTACAAGTCCATTGTTAGCTGGGGCACCCTTCTCTTCCCAATCTCAAGAAGATGGTTCTCAGTCTCTCTAGTAATTCTTCCTTAGAGTGAGTCTTGTCAACTTGGGAAACATAGTCATAGTTCTTTCCCAAGTAGAGTCAATAAACGTGCTAGTTCTTCTTTTTCAATAGTCCATTCAGATGTATGGGGTCCCAGTCATGTTAGTTCACAAGATGGTTTTCGTTATTTTGTAACATTTATTGATGATTTCTCTCGGACTACATGGTTATATTTAATGAAAATGTGTTCAGAGTTATTTTCAGTCTTCACTACATTTTGTGCTGAAATTAGAACACAGTTTAATTTGCCTATCCGTGTTCTTCGTAGTGATAATGCTCTTGAATATTTGTCTCTCCCATTTACATCTTATATGCCATCCAATGGGTTTCTTCACCAGACTTTGTGTCCTGGAACCCCACAACAAAATGGGGTAGCTGAACGCAAGAATCGTCATTTAATTGAGACAACCATCACACTTCTTCTTCATATGCATGTTCTGCTTCAATACTGGAGTGATGTTGTCTTAACTGCATGTTACTTAATTAACCACATGCCATCTTCTGTCCTTAATGACCAGATTCCTCATTCCATTCTTTTTCCTCATGTTGACTTATATTCTCTTCCTCATCGTATCTTTGGGAGTATGTGCTTTGTTCACCATCTTGCCCCAGGTCGTGATAAATTATCTGCTTGTTCCGTCAAATGTGTTTTTCTGGGTTATTCTCGCCTTTAGAAGGGGTATCGTTGCTATTCTCCTCAATTAACTCGATATTTTGTTTCAGCGGATGTTACCTTCTTTGAGTCATCTCCTTATTTCCCTTCTTCGTCTGCGATCTCTGATTCTGTGTCTGCTGGGTTACCTTTCCCTGTCCCTTTTCTTGACCTTACATCATCTCCATCTCCAATGTCTTCACCGTCTCCACCATCCTTTGCCTCTCGCCTTGATCGCCCCGATCTTCAGGTCTATCAACGGCGTCCACAACTCGTGACCCAACTAGCACCGACTGTCGTCGCTAGTCCGCGGGAGCCGTCTCCTAACTCATCCCTGGTCCGTCGCCTTTGACTTTTGATCTTGACTTACCTATTGCTCTTCGTAAAGGTACTCGCCATTCTATTTCCCATTTTGTTAGCTATGATTCTTTGTCCCCTAGATATTCTGTTTTTGTTTCTTCTTTATCTTCTATTTCTCCTCCTAAATTTGTTCCCGAAGCTCTTTCCCATCCAGGGTGGCGGGCTGCTATGGTTGAAACCGGGACTTGGGACTTAGGACTTAGTATCTCTTCCCCAGGGTAAGTATACTATTGGTTGTTGCTGGGTTTACACTATTAAAGTTGGCCTTGATGGTAGGATCGATCGTCTTAAGGCTTGTCTTGTTGCCAAAGAATACACTCAGGTTTTTGGTCTTGATTATGGCGATACATTTTCTTCTGTTGCTAAGATCTCCTTTGTTCACCTTTTCTTGCCCCTTGCTGCTATGTTTCACTAGCCTCTTCATCAACTGGACATAAAAAATGCCTTTCTCCATGGCGATTTACAGGAGGAGGTGTATATAGAATAACCTTCTGGCTTTGTTGCTCAGGGGGAGTCTGGGCTGGTGTGTCGTCTTCGAAAATCTTTATACGGTTTAAAACAGTCTCTTCGAGCTTGATTTGGTCGATTTAGTTCAGCTGTTCTTGAGTTTGGGTTAACTTGGAGTGAAGCTGATCATTCTGTTTTTTATCATTCCCAGTCTGGCCGCCACATTCTTCTAGTAGTGGTGTATGTTGATGATATAGTACTTACAGGGGATGATGATGTTGGTATCACTGAATTGAAGGCACATCTTCACCAACAATTTCAGACTAAGGATCTAGTTCCTTTGAGATATTTTTTGGGTATTGAGGTAGCTCGGTCAAAGCAAGGCATCTATATTTCTCAGAGGAAGTATGCCTTGGATATGCTAGAGGAGACATGATTGCTTGGATGTAAGCCTACTGATACCCCTATGGATCCAAATATTAGGCTGTTGCCGAGACGGGGGAGCCTCTTTCTGATCCTGGGCGCTATCGTCTACTAGTTGGGAAACTTAATTACCTTACAATCACTCGTCCTGATATTTCATTTGTTGTGGGTGTGGTAAGTCAGTTCTTGGATTCACCTTGTGACAATCACTGGGATGCAGTGATCTGCATTCTTCGATATATTAAGGCTACCCCTGGTCGGGGTGTATTGTATCAAAATCATGGGCACAGATATACGAACGCTGATTGGTGTCATGACCCTAGGGTTTAGCTAAGGTCTAAGAAGGAATTTGGATAAGAGTTTGAGGAAGATAGAGTAAGAAGAGGACAAGAAAGAACAAAACAGAATTAAGGGAGAGAGAGAAGAGCCGTGGGAGAGTATTGAGAAAGGGAATTGAGCTTTAAATCATTCATTAAGCTCTCTTTCTCTAACTACTCAAGCCTATTTATAGGCTTACAATTGAAGATGTTAACAACAACATGAAATGCAACTAATGCAACTAATAAGGAAAACACATGACATGTATTACTAATATATCCTTGGGGTTCCTTGGGGTCATGACAATTGGGCAGGATCACCTAGTGACAAGAGATCCACATCTGGATACTGTGTATTTGTGGGTGGAAACCTAGTCTCTTGGAAAAATAAAAAGCAAACTGTTGTCGCTAGATCCAGTGTAGAGGCTGAATACAAGGCAATGGCCGTAACAACATGTGAACTAGTGTGGCTGAAACAATAAATTAAGGAGTTAGGAGTTATGTAGGTTAAGTATATGCAATTGTGGTTTGTGACAACCAGACTGCAATGCATATTGCTTCTAATCATGTGTTCCATGAGAGAACCAAGTATATTGAAATTGATTGCTATTTTGTTAGAGAAAAGATGCTCTCTGGGGATATAGTTACAACATATGTGGGTTCCAACGATCAACTAGCTGATTTACTCACCAAGTCGCTTAGAGGGTCTCATGTGAATTATATTTGTACCAAGCTGGGCATGCTCAATATATATGCTCCACTTTGAGGGGGAGTGTTAAATATGATAAGTAAGGGAGTATTAATGTATTTATTTTTAAGTACACGTATGTATATATATATATATGCTTGTACTGTACACTTGTGCTTTAATACATATAGTTTATTTTATACATATAACATAAATGTTGTCTTTTGTTTGTGCGATTTTGTTCCAAGTTCTTTTTATCACTTGATTTGTTCCCTAACACTTTATTCATTTCTTGAGGATTATCTTATTCTTTGCCTAGCAAGGCATCATGCCTACCCAATTATTCAGAAATATTCATAATCCGTAAACAACCTTTCACGAGCATGGTTACCGTGTAATTCAATCCTCTCATCAATGTATCTTATGTGATTTCAAGTCTGGTGATGTGTTGTTTGATTGCGATCACATGAGGTTTTTTTGGTTCTCTGGATATCTTCACTCAATAGAAAGTGAATCAGTAATTCCTTATTGATCTCTTTCACTATGATCATGGATTTAAAGTGGATATCTATCGAATGTGCTTTAGATACATCATTTTCTTTCAAGAGATAGACGAGTCCTATCTTGGTTATGAACCCATCTCCATAAGCGTCACGATTTGCCCAACGATCGCCCATGTGCAGCCTTTGTCTAGACCCATTGTAACGATGTCAAAGCATATTGATCTTCTTATGAGATGACTGTGATAACCTTAGGTCCAAGGATTAATTACACTTATCTCATATGAGAATTCCATCAACATATAATTAAAATGGATTCTCATGGCGAATCATGTCTAGTGACACGTTCTCCAACATTGGTCATCCATGTACTTGTTTAGACATCTTCATGTTTATGGGTGTGAGACCCCTAATGCTATTACATAACAAAAATATAGCACATACAAGTCTTACCCAATGTGAATATCATTTTGATGAAGACATTCCCTTTCTCTTGGATGTGAATGCTCCCTTTCTTTTTGAATTGTCTCCATTTGATCCATCTTAGAAGATCCTTCATCTTCTTGTTATTTTTTTCTTGCTTGAGGATAATTTTCCAATTGTTGCTCTATTTTGTCCACATCACAATCACCAGTATTCTTTCTACAAGATGGGTTAGATTCATCAAGTACATGTATTTTTCTCACTACAGGAGTTCTTTAGTTGAAAATAAACTCTGTTTTGGGTTGAATATCCTAAAAAAATTCCTCAAATCAATTTTGGCACCAAATTTTCCTAGGGATTCTTTTCTATTGTTTGACCAAAAAAGGGGTGATGATGGTTTGATAGACTTCAAGGGCTTCCTTTGATGGTTTCTGTGGATTGATATACATCAAGTGCTCCCGTTGGGTGCTGTCGATGAAGGAATGTTGCTGTGCAGTTGTTGCTGCTGTGAAAACTGATGGTGTTGATGATGAAGATGAAATGATGAATGGGATTGCTGTCGATGTATTGTGATTATGGTTGTTGTAATGTGAAAAATTGCTATTCTTGTATGGTGGGATGATGATGACCAAATTGATGGAAGCCATGAACCAAGGTTTGCTCATAGCAATTTGATGGGCGACAGCAGAAATGAAGAAGTATTGAAGAAGAGATAAGAAATTAGGGGAAGAAGAAAATAAGTGGGGAGGGGAGGAAAATCAGTAAATTGGTATATTCAATATCATCAAAAGCATGAATTTCTGAAGTTACAACGTAAGCCTATTTATTGGTTGAAATCCTAACTAAAAGTTAATTGATTTAACTATAATTAGCTCAACACCATAAAAAAAGATAAAATCTAAAATCTAAATGGCTAAATTTCCTAATATGAAATTAAAATTTAAGTATCCGAATTCCTCATTGTGCATGGCTTATAAAATCTAAGCACTTGATAAGTGCTTTAAAAACATTTCAATTTCAAAATAATCAATTGCAGAATCCAATTTCTTTTGCTTCAAAAATTGGTATAATATCAAATGGGTAAATTACTAAAAAATACTAAACGTTAACCATGTTTTTAGATCAAACTTCTGATATTTTTAATAGCCACATCCAACTTATTGTTTGGTTTCAATAATGTACTGTTGCTCATGTGAATAATTCTCGTTAAACAATCATATGTCTCAAGCTCTAATAGGCTATTTGAAGAATGAGGTGGCAAGCTCACTTCCCTTCCTGTGTCGACCCTTTCTATTTTTTGGTTTGGTTTTGCACGAACTTGCAAAACTCCAACATTTGGGAAATTTTTCAAAATGTTATCAGACGTCTGAGGTGGCAAGTCATTCTTCAAGCAGGCTATTTAAGCTTACTATATCATCATTTAATGGGAATTATTGACAGGATAAATAACAGTCTATTATTGAAATCAAATAATAAGTTGTATACAGCTATTGAAAAAATTATAAGTTTGGTCTAAAACAATACACAGTTAAAGTTCAGTATTTTTTTGGTAATTAACCCTTATCAAATCTCTTCAAATAAGGGAGTGCTTATCCGAAAAATGTCCAACTATTTAGCTGCTCTTTCTATAAAATCATAGAATTAGTTTTGAATCATGTAAGGGATTTGGAGTCCTTATTTTTCCCTAGCTGTTTCATTGGTTTGCACTGTAAAATTCTTCTAATTTTGATATAACGCATGTTGCCTGTTTGGTTTCCTAGGTTAAGGCTCTCTATGTGAAGAACATCCCTGAGAACACCCCAACTGAACAAGTGAAACAACTATTTCAACGCCATGGGGAGGTTACTAAAGTTGTTATGCCTCCTGCTAAATCGGGTGGCAAAAGAGATTTTGGTTTTGTACATTATGCAGAACGGTCCAGCGCATTGAAGGCTGTCAAAGATACAGAGAAATATGAAATTGATGGTAATATTCTCATCAATGCTTTATTTCATTATTATTTAGGAGTCAGACAATTGGCAATGAAATGCTGGCTAAACAATATTTATATGCATGCTAATTTCTTTTCAGTGGAATGACACCATTGTAATATTTGGATTTTTTTTTTCTGAAAATAAATTCATTTAAAAGAAATGATATTATAGCAGCAATGACAGCACTCCAAGCCTTAGTCCCACTAATCATTTTGAAACCTTAATCACACAAGCCTTGAAAGCAAACTTTTTGAAAATTTGATTAACAATTATTCAAGAAGCTTCATCAAGATAACTGCCTATAGGAATCAGGTTGAGTTCCACTCAAGTATTTTAGCTCTGAAAACGTGTTTACTACTGAACTAATTTGTCATAATTCTAGAACTAGAGAGAGAACAGTTTCCTCTTTGTATCTGGTTTACCTCTTATGTTAAATGTATTTTGTAAATTTTGAAAATGGAACGCTTTAATAAACCTATTGCTTCTCTTTCTCAAATCCTTTTTTTATTTTTATGGAGAATAATATGTCCAACGGTATAAACTACAGGTCAGGTGTTGGAAGTTTGTCTTGCTAAACCTCAGAATGATAAGAAGTTTGATGCGGTTAATCCTCACACTTCCGGGCCTCATCCAAATTACATTCCCCATCCTGGTTATGGTGGCTTTCCTGGAAATCAGTATGGCCCTGTAGGAGCTGGATATGGTGTTGGCACTGGCTTTCAGCAGGTATTTGCCTGGACTAGCATGATCTCAATGTCCCTTTTAGACTTTCTTAGGTGAGTTTTCACCTCATGTGCTTTTTGTGCTTGAACAGCCCATGATATATGGTAGGGGACCGATGCCGGCAGGGATGCAGATGGTGCCGATGGTTCTGCCAGATGGTCAAATTGGCTACGTTCTGTAAGTTGTCAGCCCTGTACAAAAACTGCCTTTGTATCAGATTAATAGTGAAGCTATAGTTTGGTTTATGCTGACTTGGGATCTTGCAGTCAGCAGCCTGGAGCGCAGATGTCGCTTCCGAGGCCTAGGAGGAACGATCGTGGCAATGGCTCAGGTGGCCCACAAGCACGGGGAGGGGGCAGTGGTGGTAGCGATGATGCCAACCGTGGCAGACGGTATAGACCTTACTAGGCTTAGACGATGAATAACATGTCGAATAGTAGTAGTTGTGCCTGAAATTCTCCTCCTGTTCCAACTGTGCGCTCGCACATCCCCTTTTCTCCTGAAAAGAAAAAAAAAAAAAAGAAGAGAGAAAATGGGGGAGCGGATTAACCAAAGAACCACAATGGTGGAGGCATTTATGATCTTGTAGTGATCTCAACTCTGTTCAGAGAGTTTTAAAATTTTCTGATGGTGGAGGTATGTCATAATTTTCTTGTAGCAGTCTCAGTTAGATACTTTTGTGTGTGTGTGTGTGTGTTTTTTTTTTCTTCTTTCCCTTTTAATAACCTAGGCAGGGAAGTTTTGCTGCCAGAAGTGACGCATGCTAGTGCCCACTTTTTTAGTACAACTTTGACAAACTTAAATACACACACACACACACATTATGTCATTCGTTAACTTCAGGGAATTGATAAGGTAGTGTTTGTATGATGTGCCATTCAGGGGAGTAGTTTTTGTGTGTTAAGACAGGGCAAAATATAATTGATACATAGGGGTTTTAGGCAATCGCGGGGGCACAATCTGCATATAACGCACCCAGGGTTGTTGGGCAGCGTGTCATGGCCAGATAGCCCCTCGATTGGTGGTTGGTGTGTCGTGGGCGCTGCTGAATCATGGGCTTGACTGTTAGATTTTTCTCATACGCGTGATGGACTAATGGGCTTATAACTGTGTAGTGGACTTTGTTGACTACCACTACCTACGTTGTTCTTTCGTTCATGTAAAACGTTCTTTGAATTTGTGTCCTGGTGATGCAAATATTTGGCATTGTTATTAAAGGGTATATATTGCTTATCTAATTCCTCACTCCTCGTAATATATGGAGTGAAAAATGTGGATGGAGTAATTATAGCGGTCGAGTTAGGGGTGTTCAATCCGTCTGAACTGGTCCAAGATTGGAATTGGTAGAAATTTTGGGACGAAAATTAGATTGTGTAAGGGCAAGAATAGATTGGTTTTGTCCAATCCAATTAAATTTGTATGTATAGATATATATATAACATGCAGTATTTACAGCAATCTAGTAGTATGTATTGCTTTTGCATATATATTAATATATATTGCTGTATTTGCAGCAATACAATTTGTAAATATAGCAGTATTTAAAGTTTAGGGTTTAGCAGTATTTACAACAATACAGATTGTTGTCAACAAGTTGTATTGTTGTATAAATAAGCAATATTTATATAGAAATAATACGACAGTACAGTTTATTGTTGTATATTGCTATGTTGCTTAGTGAAGTTACAGATATATATATATATATCTATATAATATAGCAGAACAGTTTTTGAATTGTCTCAAATGTATATACATTTTGATGAATGAGATCAATTTTTGAAACATTGATGGTTGAGATTAAAATTTTTTTCGCCCAGCAATCTCTCATTTTTACACTTCTCTGCTATCCATTTAATTTCTCAGAAGCCGTCAAATCTCACGTAGTCAAGCTCTCACCTCTTATTCTCTGCATCACTCAAGCTCTCACCTTTCACCCACTCTCTCTCACCTCTTACTCTCTGCATCACTCGCTCTCACCTCTCACTTTCTTTCTCTCTCTCTCTCTCACTCACGTATCATTCAAGCTCTCACCTCTCACTCACTCTATCTCTCCCCCACTCTTTCTCTCAAACCCACATCTGCGGGTTGCAGTGTCCATTGAAGTAGCAAAGGCGCGGGAGGTTGCCGGCGGCAGCGAACGACTGATGGTGGCAGCCTCTCTCTCTCACTGACCCACTCACTCACTCCCTTACTCACGACCTCTCTTTCTCCCTCTTTCTTTCTCTCTCCCACAGACCCACCCCCTCCCTTCGCCATTTGTTGCTGTGGCCAGATCTTAGTTGCTGTGTATATGTATGTGTGTTTGTGATGTTTGTTGTGTATATGTATGTGTGTGTTGTGTGTGTCTGATGTTTGTTGTGTAAATCATAATATAGCTTTAGCTTTGAATGTCAAAGATGTTTGTTGTGTATATTTTGATGGTGGCTAAGGGGCTGCAGACGGTGGCAGGAAAGGCCGCGGCAATGGTCGGCGAGGGCCCAGGTTAGTGGTCAGAGGCAGCTGGTGCGGATGGTTCAGCCGTGCGTGAAGGAGAAGCTGGAGGAAGAAGAAGATGAGAAGGAGAAAAGAAAATAAATAAAGAAAAGAAAAAACTGTTAAATCTGTATGTTATTTCTTCAAAATCCATCTCGAATTCTTAGTTTTTCATTGTTTGTTGGTTTGTATCAGTGTGATAGCACAACCACTGCTGGGTTATCTAAGAAGACTAGGGCTCAGTCATCTTCAACCCAACCACCTTATCTCTCTCTCTCCTTATTGTGTGTGTATGTATATTCGTCGCCGTTGAGGCTCCATCGCGATTGTGTGTGTATGTATGTATCTCTCATTCTCTCTCTCTCTCACTATGTGTGTATGTATCTATTGTATGTATATAGTCACTGTGTCTATATAGTCGTCGTGTGTATATAGTCATTGTATCTATTGCATTGTGTGTATATAGTTTCAATGCATTTAGTTCCTTTAGTTGATATATTTGTGCATATTGCTCGGTTTATTTTTTAATTTTTTAAAATTTATTTTTTAAAGCATTTAAATATCAACTGCGTGTGTGTTTATATACTAATTGTGTGTATGTGTCTATATATAGATGGATGAAATAAAAAAACAGTATAAGTTTTTAAATTTTTTATTTTTTTAAAATTTAATTTTTAAAACATTTAAGTATTAACCGTGTAAGTTTTTAAAATTTTTTAAAAAATCATGTAAGTTTTAAATAAAAAAATACTAACAGTATAAGTTTTAATTTATAAGAATTTGACATGTATGAATCAATTTCAAAATAAATAAAAATCTCTTTTTTAAGTATATAAAAACACACACACACACATGTGAAATTGGTTAATTTATCTTATTGAATTACTTAAAAATGTAAATATTTAAAAGGAATTTTATTTTTTGTTTTATTAATTTTATTTTTTATTTTAAGCATAATAAAATCTTTTTTAAATTAAAATAATATAAAAATAAATAACTCCTGACCACGCATGGTCAGGGAACCCAAGGCTCCGACCCTAAATCGGGGTTTTTTTCCCTCTTGTTGATGATTGTGGCCATGGCAGTTGGCGGTAGCTGGTATGTATTGTTTGATATTTAATTTTCAATTTAATTTGTTCAGATTGTAGAGCATTTAGTGATGTGCTTTATTATATAGATTTAATAATTTTTTTTATTATAAAACATTAACAAGTATATAATAAGTTTAATTTTTATTTTTTGTTCAGTGTTTATAATTTTTTTTATAATATTAGTGAACATTATTAGATTTTAATCTTAATATTATTTACACCGTGCCTTTAAGTACGGGTATCCACTATTATATATATATATATATAGTAATTTATTCGATTTTCAGTCTAAAATTGGGACCGAATGAGAGATCGATGTTTTAAAATTTTTTGATTGGAGACTATATTGAACTTATTCAGTCTTGGATTAAACTGAATTTTTCGATCTGATTGGATCTAAAATTTGAAAACTCCTAGATTTATTGAAAAGAAGTATCAAAGGATTGAGCCCACCCACCATAAACTCATGGCTAAGCATTGTACCAAGAACTTCCCGATTAAAGGTGGTGGGGAATAAGGACAAGTGCACTGATGAGGACTTAAATCATGCGTCAATAATAGGCAGACACGTGAATAAAGGGCACCTTTGTTCACTGTACTTCGTCTTATTTGGGTAAGGCTGTTCCAGTTACCTAAAGTTTGGACCATTGACAGCCATTCGCGAATTGACCCACAATCTAAATCATTCTTCCATAAGCTCTCCTATAACTGTCGGTCTTAATCTTCTCACATAATTACTTGATTGTGTGGCAATTTTGTTCCCAAGTTAGGATCCTGTGACTATATTTCATATATCTAGATAGATTTCTACTTAGTTTGGTGTCTTATATATAAAGTTCCTGTAAATATGACCACACACATGCTCAACCATATGTTGTTGATATGTGAATTCAACCAGAACATACTTCTTCCGCGTGGGATGATTCTTACCAAACTTCACACATTTAAGTGTCCTTTTGAATAACGATGAAAAGAGGAAACTTAGGAAAGTTTAAGAAAATAAGGTATGTGAAAGTAAGAGTAAAATGGCACGTGGTTTGTTGTAATCGTAGTGACCATCTCTCATATTTTGAAAATAACAATAATGTTGCATGATTAAAAAAAAGAAGATAAAATTACTATTTTACCCTTATTTTTTCCCTCCTTCCCCCTCCCCCATTGGATTCCTACAAATTAAGGATCTTGTCTAAAGGAGAGATACAACCAGAACTGTGATTAAGGAAAATATGATTGATTAGACAATTAACCAAGTCTCCATTGTTTAAGCTGTCTCCATTGTTTCTGTTACATTTTTGTGTCCCTGTTGTGATGATGACAAAACACAAGTGTAGAATGGAGTAGTTTAGTATTTACTAGTTTTATAGTGTTTTTGAACACTTTGGATGTGTGGTACATGAATTAATGGCACGGCGGGCTCTTTGTTCTTTTGTGCCTCGCTTTGAATTGTGGATAGTTTTGCACAAAGCTTGTTGATTGGTAACTATAATTGTATGGAAATAAATGTTAAATGAAAGATAAATCATATGTAGATGTCACCATTTTACTTCTTCAAATGATATCTAAATCTTTTTGTCAAAATCATTTACAAAATTCGTGTTCTTTCATGAGATTTCAGAATTATCTTTTTTGAAAAATGCTACTTGTACAAACAATAAGGTTATCAAAAGGATGACCAAAGATAACAAATGACAAAAATGCCCTCACCTAATTTGCCGTTGTTGCCTCTGGATGAAGCTCGATTGGGCTTCATCCGGGCTTGATCGAGTTTCATGGAACCCGAGCTTGTCCCGTTCGCAGTGCCTTGATGATCAATGATGAAGGCCAACTTATGAAGTTCGATTAGACTTCATCATTAGATGAAGTCCGATTCGATCATCGGGCCTGTCATCCCGTCGGTACATATAGCACGATCCATCTTCTTTATACTCTTGGGATGAACTTTTTAAATTGTTACACAACCATGAAATTTCATATATTTGTTTTGAGAACCCAAAAATTTTCTTTCAAAAAAAAAAAAAAAAAAAAACAAAAAAAGGCATGCTTCGCAAATGAAAATTTCCAAAACCCGAGCATGACCCTAGGAGGAGCAATCTCAACTTTTTTAGAGCCTTTTGACATCATAACAAAAGGGAAGATTCTCAGCCAAGTTCTAATGATGATAAGACAAATCTAAGGACTGAAAATTCTACTTGAGTGAATAAGCAGTTTAAAAGTGTAATTGAAGTGATGTTTGCACAAAAACTAAAGTGAAAAAAGTTCAAGTACACGAACCTAAACGACACATCAAGAGAAAGGTCTATAAGGTCTTGACAATCAAAAATATTGAGCTCAAATTGACATATCATTTAAACTTCTCATCTAAAGATCATTTTTTGAAAATACATCATTTCCCAAGCTTAACAAAGACACACTCTTTGTAAGAAAAGTTAAATACTCCTCAAATTCATATATACAAAAATAAACTTTTCTCAAAATTAACTATGTTGAATTTATCGACTTGATTTATTGATAACAAAGAGTATTTGTGTTTAGTTTGATAGAAAAGTTCAAACCAATCTAAATCATTGTATAGGGTGCGATTTTTTATTTAATAAAAGAAAGTATTCAAAAAACGATTCTAGCGTTGTTTCTCATATTTCTTTTTTTCTCTCACGGGCAATAGAGATCATTAATTATTGATCTGGTTTAGACTTTTATGGTTGGTTTAGATCTAGTATTAGATCTGGTTATTTTTCAAAAAGTCTAGTAGGATTATTTTTAAAATTTAAATCAAAATTAATTTAGGTTTTGTACTCTGAGACCCAACTCTGTGGTCTCCACTCGTGTTTTCTAACCATGTAGCATCTAGCCAAAGCAAGCTTTCTTCTATGGGCTATGGCAAAAGCTTTGGTTTAAGGGGTGAAGACCTCTCTTTGAACAAGTTTGTTTTTCTCCTTAATAGACTTATGCCCTACTTGATTTATTGTGTTGATTTGCTTTTGAAAGAGTTGCAAGTTGCTACCTTGCATAAAGAAAATAAAGTATTTAATATAAAGGAAAGGAAAATAATATTCCAATTTAGTCAGATTGTTTAGTTATTGAATACTATTATATTCATAATTATTTCCATAGTGGATGGGGTAGATTTGAGACAAAAATTGAATGTTAACTCAGCCTGAGATTGGTTTTAATTGTTGGAGATTTTGGAGGATATGCCAAGGAGACTCCACGTGGTTAGGCAATGGAAATTAGGTGAAAAATATTCTTTATAAGGTAATTTCTATTGAATTTATTTTACATAAATTAATTAATGAACTCAAAGAATGTGCAATAAGATTGGGTGTTGAATTATTAATGCAATCAATTATCAAGTTTGGAAGACTTGCCTTGTTGTTTCTTGAATACAATAATTAAAATTTGTTTATTCTGGAGAAATCTTAGCAAAAAGTCAGCAAGGCCAAGCGGGAAAACAAGGTTTGTTTGGGAGAAGTCAGCACTAGGAGAAGAGCATCTTGTCAAGTATCGAGTTTAGAGGACTTGCCTTGTTATTGCCTGAATACATCAATTAAAATTTGTTTGTTTTGGGGAAGTCTTAGCAAAAGTCGACAAGGCCAAGTGAGAGAATAAGGTTTGTCTAGGAGAAGTCAACATCAGGAGAAAAGTAGTTTGATTTGTTATCCAAGAGAGCTGGGAGGTGTCCAGAAGAAAATAGCCTGGAGTGTCTCCATTATTCGAGAGAAGTGATGTGTTCTTGAAGAGAAGGTCTGCAAGACAAAAAATAGCCAGAAGGCATAAAAGGATTTCTCCCATGCAGGCCCTCCGATGCTTAAGTTAAATGGTAACATGGTGTAGTCTAGATGCAATCACTATATGCAAGAGTATGATGTATGGTGCAGTGAGTGGTCTACGAGAAAATGATTTCTTTTGGGAGAAATAAGGTTGTGTGGGTGCTCGAATGTGAAAGGTCGAAAAAAAGAAGGAAAAGTCCCTGAATATAAAGGATTGAGGGTTATTTATAGTCATTTAACATGACTTGGACACATGACACGTGTGTGTAGGGGCATGGTGTTCTTTTAGCTGCAAACCGTGGTGTTGTTTAGAGATTAAGCTTGGAAAAAGGCCTTCATAAGAAACCCCTTGAAGGAAGGAGAGCCTGTTCTAATTGCACCACGTTGTGCAAGACAACGTGGGACAAAGTTTTTGGGGAGAAGAGTTTCCCTTGTTCTTCCTCGGGAGGATGGCTTGACTAGGTGGATAACTGTGCATGCAAGATGTTTTTTTCGAGAGAATTGGTCTTGGAGAACTATTCGTTAGGTCCTTTAGGAGAACTTCCCTTGGAGGGTGTAATACCCCAGATTTTCAAACTCAAATATGACGTAATATATGGGATTATTAGGTTCTAATACTTGAGGAAATAGGTCATTCGAAGGAATTATAGAACTCTTGAGACAAAGGTTCAATTTCTAAACCAGTGGTAAAATCATAAATACTGAAGTTCGAGTAAAAGTGTAATTTATCTAAAATCTTGGGGTGCTAAGTATAATTTATCCATTTTCCATGGACCAAAAAGTGTAATTTATCTAAAATCTTGGGGTCCTCTAGGAGAACTCCCCTTGGAGGGTATGCTATAAGAATGACTCCCCACTCTTGTCTTCGATTGAAAGTGGGAGGAAGAGTACACTAAGTGGGGGAGTTATCTTGGAGAAGCCAGAACTTGCTCAATTTTCACGCTTTAGTTATCCAATAGAAGAGTAGGTGCGAGAGGAAGACATTGAATTCCGAAAAGCTTTCTATATGCCCATTTTTCCAAGGTTGCCTCTTATGCGAGCATAAATGACATTAGAAGATGGGTGCCTACTTTACGGTGATAATTTCCAAACTAACCACAAGATGTTGGATTTTGATACAGTGACCGAGCCTGAGATTAGGGCAAGACTTACTTAACGTAATGAGCACTCGCATGGCACTACTCAAAACTAAGTTTGCGATGCAGGTAGATGAAAAGGAGGATTGGATATGGGAACATGACATATTCTATCCCATATTCATGACCTTGAAAGGGTCTAAAAGAAAGTCTGTGATCTTGAAATGAAAAATGAAATGCTAAGGATAACAAACTTTCTTTAGAAGAAGAATGCCAAAGCATGGATGAGGAATGATAGAGGACATTTGGTGAACTTCAAGTGTCTTATACTACCCTTACCTAAGACCACAACCAAAATGTGGAGGCATTGGAGCAAGCTAATGGGGACAACTCACATCTACAAAATTTCCTTCAAGAGGCATATCGCGAGTCGAAAAGGATAGATGTGAAGTTCATCCACTCATAGGCCATGTAATACCTAAGAATTTTCAAAGGAGTCAAGAGTAATTTATCTTGGGGCAAAAATACAATTTATAGATAAATTGAGGTCTATGTTGCACGAAAACACCTCATAGAAGCCGTTTTTCCATTTTCAAAACGTTTCCTATTCCCGTTTTGGATCCTATTTATGCCTATTTTTTTAGAAGAATGTCCGTTTCCACGTTTCTATTTCCAATCAGAAACGTTTCCTATTTTTGTTCTCGTGCAACATAGATTGAGGTTATAGGGTAATTTCAGGTACAGTTATGAGCGACCGAATCGACTACAGGGAGTACCCTGAAGCTGAAATGTCTAAGGAAAATGATATGGTATTGACGAGTGTATCAAGGCATGATTTATGGCATCGAAAGAAATCGGGTTAGAAACAATTTTTGGCACAACTGTGATTTGGGCTGAAAAACCAAATTATCGTAGGAGACTTCAAGAAAGTTAACGAAACCCCAGGGAGGTTCATATTTGGTATATAGAACAACCCTTCAGTGATTTCAGGGTGAAATGAAAGGATTTACAGTCAAAATGTACATTCAGGCCTAAGTGTAATTTCTTAATTTTGCCAGAGGGAAGTCGAAAGGACGTTATTTCTGAATCTTTAGGGATGAAATGAAAGATTTGAAGCTTGAGGGTCGTAATTGAACTATTGGGAAGCTCAAAGGCTTCAAATAAAGGACCAAAGTGAAATTAACAATTTGTAAAGGGGCTGAAGTGTAATTTTTGCAAACATGAGGATGAGAAGATTGCCATGGCCAACTAGCCTCGTTGTTGGTCATTGATCGCCACTTTCGGCCATGAGGGAATTGAGGAAAGGGGTCGGGGAGGCCCTAGGGCTAGGCCTAGGCCGACGTCAGCCGTGAGGGTGGTCGTTTTTTCGTGTTTTTTGGCTGTTTCTTGGCCAGAATTTGGTACATATTTTGAGGGTCAAATGATGAGGTTTTAGCTCGATTTGAGGAAGGCAGGAGCCTTAGAGGCGTTGGGTTGAGCAGCCACAAGCATTTGAGAGTTCGGGATTGCCTATAAATAGAGGATTTAAGAGTTGGCCGAATACTGCAAAAAAATTAAATTCGAAGATCCAAGCGTTTGAAGAAAAATTGAGGGAAATGGATAAAG
This sequence comes from Diospyros lotus, assembly GCF_014633365.1. Taxonomy (NCBI): domain Eukaryota; kingdom Viridiplantae; phylum Streptophyta; class Magnoliopsida; order Ericales; family Ebenaceae; genus Diospyros; species Diospyros lotus. The sequence goes on from NC_068349.1 coordinate 28,750,845, forward strand.
AGCTTTTGTTCCCCATGTCTAGAGGATCATTTTTGGAAAATTTCAGCAATTTTCATTAAGGTTTGAGGAAGATACGAAGCTTTGTCGGAAAAACAGGCTTTGCTGGAATTTGAGAAAAACTAGTAGAAAAATAGCTCCGATTGAGGCGTTTGAAGCTATAATCCTGTAGAAGATGAAGAGATGAAGGCTTAGGTTCAAACGAGAGTCGAAATGGAACTCGGATGAAGGAGAAAAGCTAAAAATACAGAAGCTGATCGTGGAAGAAGGCCAGCGGGTGCAGTGCACGCGCCAGCCATCGCCTACGAGTAGGGGCGCGTGGAAGAAAAAAAGAGAGCGTGTGAGGGAAAGTCCTTGCTGAAAAAATCTGAAAAATGCCCAAAAAATCAAGAAAAATAAAATAAGGGGGGTTTATGTTCAAAATTTGGTGTTTACCTTTCGGGTTTCATGGTTTTTGCTCAAGATAACATCAATAAGCATGCATTCGAAGAATAAGGTAAGTGGTTCAACCCAAAACCGATTGTATGCAAATGATTCTATTATATCGGCATGCTATGTTATGTTATGCGTCATGTAGAGTACATTTACATGTATTGATGATGAGTTATGTATATGTTCACGATAATATTATTGATCATGCATCGCATAATGGTTTGGGATTAGAGACTGGCACCGCTACTCTGCCAAGGGTACACCCATACACCTCGACCTGGTAAGGAGGCTGTTAAAATAGAGAATAATAGTTGGGTGTGGTCGACTCAAACTAAAGGAATGATGTTATGTTGCATTTTGCAGTCTTACACAAAAATATGAATTTTGAATCCTTACTTAGATAATTCATCATCTAACTTGGCCTATGCCTCTGGAACATTCAAACATTCCAGTTGAGACTTGTAGTTTAGGTAAGGAAGTGGTCAAGATATGACAGCATGCGATGACGTGGCCGATTGATTTAGCATGTAGATCTGATGTTCTGCTTATTCATGAAGATTTAGTCATGTCGAACTTATGTTCCATTGATGATTAAGTTTTGTAGAATCAAGTATGTTATGTATTATGAATGATCATGAAATATTGTTCAATGAGGTATTGAAGCGTCATTTGATTATGTCTGAGGTATTTAGTTGTTACTTTCGAGAGATGGTTCTCCATGTATTCTATTTGAAGATACCCTATATTATGATTTTCAGGTTATGAATAAAGAGAATTAGGTTAAGTAACATGTCAGGTTTCGATTATTGCTTCCGCATTTGTAGATGATATGCTGGGGTTTTGTTTGAAATACGGTACTCGAGCTGTATAGAAATGTATCGTGTTAAGAGAATGTATGTATTTATGTTAGGCCCTTGACATAGTGCCGCCCTCTGGAAGGACGGGTTGTTACAGGCCATGAAGGAGTATCGACCTTCCAAGGATTGCTACAAAATAAAGGAAGCGTACTCCTCAAGCTTTATAAAGTATAGGTTCTCCATAGCCCATAGCCTTTTGGAGTCATAACGTCCTGGGGAGTTATTACCCATGTTGGTTTACACTGATGAGGTTTCAACAATGGAGGTACTAGACTGGAGGAGATATGACCAGGATCCTTGTGCTCCCAATGAGTATTTGGATTCTTCTTTAGTGGATGACTTGGCTAACTTAGCCACGGAGTTCAAATATACGAGAACTAGATATGACTCAAAGATGATCAAGACTTTACAAGACCTCGATCTGTGACCTCTGAAGGAAGGCTAAATTAGGGATTAGCTTGGGGTTCCTGCCATGACCCTCGAGCAATCCAACATGCTTCCTTCAGTGCCCGTAGAATAGTTTTCTTTGATGCATTTTTTATTTTTGTGATGTATCTTTTGATCTCTTGTTTCATGCTTATTGTAAACATGATTCATGAATGGAATGAGACTTTTTGGCTCTAGACCTCATGTCCATTGTGTATGTTCATGCATATGCTTAAGCATTCATTATATGTATGTAAATAGCATGATAGAAAGATAAATAGTAAGGGTACCAGGTACATGGTTCTTTAGTGATGCTTTCTTGAAATTTGCCAACCACATGGGTTAGGGTAAAGAATGGAAAAATAGTGTTAAGCAACACCTTACCTTGAGCTCCCACAGCAATCATTGCATGAGTGACGCGATCGCCCTAAAAGTAAAGCAAGATTGCTACGGGGTAAACAGCGTAGTTCAAAATTTTGAACTTACCCCGATCCCGGCGATTGGATCAACGTCGAAATTAAATCATTCACAAACAAATAAATAAATCTAACCTTTAGATTATCGAGTCGTTCGCGGATTCGAGCCGTCCAAGCGTCCGGCCTCTAACTCGTGATACGCGGCATGCATCCGTTGGCAAGGAGAGCGGAATAGGAGTGCTAGCTCCTTCTCCTTTGCGCGGCTTGTGTATAGACGGTAAAAGAACGTCCACGTTTCAAATTGATGCCAAAAAGAAACGGGAAGAGTGAATGGCAATACGTTTTTCAATTCTTGAAAAACGACACCAAAAATCCCCTTAATTTTGGGCAACCCATAAAGGGATATTTATAAGGAAATATCCTAGAGTTTCTAAAATCCTAATAGATTGGGCTAGCCCATTAATTCTAATTTAATTAGAATCTTAAGTGGGCTTATTCTAGTCCAACTAGAAATATAATTAAATGGCCCAATCCTTTTATAGGTTAAATAAAATATTATGGCCCAAATATAATTCAAGCCCAAATATACTTTATTTAACATTTGGCCCAAATCTAATTTGGTCCAAATATAATATTTAATATTTGTCCCAAATCTAATTTAGTCCAAATATAATATTTATTTTAATATTTGGCCCAAATCCAATTTAGTCCAAATATAATATTTAATTTAATATTTGGCCCAAATCTAATTTAGTCCAAATATTAACTTAAGCCCAAATATATTTTATTTCCTATTTGCCACTCCAACAAATAGAAAATTATTAAATTAGAAATTCCTTCATAATTTAATCAATTGCCATTTTTAGGAAACTCTTTCCATTATGACGACTTCTCGTCATATCGACGTCATTACGTCTATTTGTTCTTTTTCCATGAGAACCTGCGACGGCAAAACTTCTTGCCGAAGTGTCCCACTTAACCATACGTCCACTCTCCTAGTTTAAGCCAGGGACCGTGCCTATTGCGTATGACTCATTAGGCTTCCGAATATGTTGGCAATGTGTCGGTACAAACACATAAGATAAGATTGACCTCTAGCAAGGTATCATGCCTACCTAATTATTCAGAAGGATTCATAATCCGCAAATAACCTTTCACGAGCATGGTTACCGTGTAATTCGATCCTCTCGTCAATGTATCTTATGTGATCTCAAGTATGGCGATGTGTTGCTTGATAATGATCACATGAGTTTTCTTCGGTCTTCTGGATATCTTCACTTAATAGAAAGTAAATCAATAACTCCTTATTGATCTCTTTTACCATGGCCATGGATTTAAAGTGAATATCCACCGAAGGCGCCTTAGATACATCATCCTCTATCAAGGGATAGACGAGTCCCATCTTGGTTATACACCCATCTCCATAAGCCTCACGATATGCCCAACGATCGCCCACGTGCAGCCTTTATCTAGGCCCATCGAAACGATGTCAAAGCATATCGGTCTTCTTATGAGATGACCGTGACAGCCTCAGGTCCAAGGATTAGTTACACCCATCTCGTATGAGAATACCATCAACATATAACCAAAATGGATTCTCAAGGCGAGTCATGTCCAGTGACACGTTCTCCAACATTGGTCACCTATGTACTTGTCTAGGCATCCCCATGCCTATGGGTGTGAGACCCCCATTACTATCACATAGCAAAAACATAGCACATACAAGTCTTACCGCAATTGTCAATGTCCATTCTTGACATTGCTACGACTTGGGACGTTTAATGATGTCTAGAAACTGTGATGCATCATCTCACATCTTTATAGATTAATCACAGTATACATCATATGGACTTCTATCTAGTTTCATTCAGTTATTACAATAATAACAAGAAACTAATAGAATGACTTCTTGTGAATTTGAACAACTCCTTATTCGAATAATAACATGATTACAATTGTCAGTGTACAACATGCCCAATCTGATTAGGTCTAGAGCACCTACACTAACAATCTCCCACTTGCACTAGAGCCAATCATTCATGTATCTTATACCTGATGATCAAACATGACTTTCATGTTTCTCTTGGGAAAGAGCTTTAGTCAAGGGAATTACGACATTGTCATCCGTCGACACTTTCTCTATATATGTCACCTCAGCTGATAATCTCCATTATCATATGGTGATGCCGCAATACAAGTTTGGTCCGTTGATGAGACCGTGGTTCCTTCGCTTACGCGATGGCTCCATTGTTGTCCCAATAACTGTTATTGGATCAACAATGCTGGACACCACTTTAAGTTCATCAATGAACTTACGGATCCATATAACCTTCTTAGCTGCTTCAAAGGTTGTTATGTATTCGACTTCAGTTGTTGAATCTGCCACTATCTCTTGTTGGAACTCTTCCAACTCATGGCCCAGCCATATAAGCAGAATATGAATTTCGACTGTACATGATTTAAAATCATCATGGTCGAATTGGAAACTAGCATCCATGAACCCCTTCATGGTATGCTCTCATTCTCCATATGGCAAAAAACATCTCTTTAGTGCTTCACAAGTACTTAAGAATGTTTTTCACAGCAATCCAGTGTTTCTAACCTGGATCAGCTTGATATCTACTACATATGCTCAAAGTATATGCGATATCAGGCCTCGTACATAACATGGCATACATGATCGAGCCAATAGCCAAGGCATATTATGCTCGACTCATCCTATCTCTCTCATCTTGTGTCTTCAAACACATAGCCTTGAAGAGATGTATTCCATGTGACATGGGAAGACTTATCCTCCTAGAATCTTCCATGCTAAACCTTTATAGCACCCTGTCAATGTATGCACTATGGGAGAGTGCTAGCAACCTCCTGGATCTATCTCTATAGATCCGTATTCCCAGAATATAGGCTGCTTCTCCCAAATTCTTCATGGAGAAAATATTTTGAAAGCCATATTTTAACTAATTGCATCATGGGAACACCATTCCCTATGAGCAATATATTGTCCACATATAGGACTAAAAGGACCACCACGCTCCCACTAACCTTCTTGTAAACACAAGGATCAACTTCCCTTTTGTGAAAAATCAAACTTTTTGATCTTTTCATCAAAACATTGATTCTAACTCCGGGATGCTTGCCTTAGTCCATAAATGGACCTTTGCAAGTTGCAAATCTTATTTGCATATTTATGAGTAACAAAACTGTCAGGCTGTGTCATATACACATCCTCGATCAGGTTTCCTTTAAGGAAAGCTGTTTTGTCATCCATCTGCCATAACCCAGAGTCAATGTCAGACATTGCCTTATCATAGGTAGTAGGCTCATCGTTCTCAGCTAGAAGCACATCTCCATGTGCCGAGATGAGAAATCCATATCTCTCTTGCTCGCGACGAACCCTCATCGACCTATGAGGTTCTTGTGTAGAAGGTTGGGGAGTTGACACAACTTCTTGTGTCTGACCTTTCTCGGGTTCTTGGAGGGGAGTATTTGTTTGTGGTTCGCCTCGAATCTTATTCGAGCTTAACATTCCTCCCACTAGCCACAGCATCTAAGAATTCCTTCTCAAGGAATACCACATGCTTAGCAACAAAACACTTTTTGTTCACATGGGTGGTAAAAGTAATATCCACTTGGATATCCCACAAACAAATATCTGTCGATTTGGGTTGTAGCTTATTATTGTCAACACGTTTAACATAAATTTGACAACCCTAAATCTTAAGGAAAGACAAATTTGGCTTCTTGCCTTTCCATATCTTATATGGAGTCTGAGTAACTGATTTACTTGGAACCCTGTTCAAAACAAAGATCGCGATGAGGAATGCGTATCCCCAAAATGAAATAGGGAGTTCAGCGCGACTCATCATGGACCAGACCATGTCCAACAAGGTCCTATTCCTCTTTTAGACACATCATTCATCTCTGATGTTCCAGGTGGAGTCCATTGTGAGAGAATCACATTCTGCTTCAGATGATCTAGGAACTCACTGTTCAAGTATTCACCACCTCGATCTGATCGAAGTACTTTGATACTTTTCCCAGTTTGTTTCTTACTTCAAATTTGAATTCTTTGAGCTTTTCAAAAGTCTCAGATTTGTGTCCCATAAGATACACATAACCAAAACATGATCTATCATCAGTAAAGGTTATGAAGTAGACATACCCACCTCGAGCCTGGGCGGATATGGGCCCACACACATCAATGTGCACAAACCCTAGCACTTATATAGCCTCTCTTTACTTTAAAAAGAGACTTAGTCATCTTGCCAAGTAAACAAGATTCGCAAGCACCATATGATTCATAATCAAATGTGCCAAGATATCCAGCTTTATACAAGTTGGATGTGCGAGTCTCATTTATATGGCTTAAGACGACAATGCCATAAATAAGTGCTATTTAAATCACCTGATTTAAGTCGCTTAATATTTATGTTATTGATAGGAATATCAACATCAAGGACATACAAACCATTACGTACTGTTGTTTTACCATAAAACAACTCATTTTTATAAAATGAACAACTATTGTCCTTGAATGAAAATGAATATCCATCCTTGTCAAACAAGAATTAGAAATTATATTCCTAGTCAAACTAGGATTGTAGTAACAGTTATGTAACTCCAATACAAGCCCTATGGGCAATCTTAATGAATAGGTCCCTACAATTAATGAAACAACTTTTGATCCATTTACCACGTGTAGGTACACTTCTCCTATTATTAATCTCCTCATACTCCTAAGCTCATACACAAAAGTGTAAATATGAGCACTAGATCCAGTATCTAATACCCATGTGGACTGATCAGAAGTAGATAGATTAATTCTAATAACATAAATACCTGAAGTGTCTTGAGTAAAACTCTTCTTACTCTACACTTCTCGGTTTATTACAGTGGAGATAGATTGCATCCTCTTTGCCTTTTGGGTTTTAGTCTTCTGGACACTTCCAGATTGCGCTATGGAAGAACTTTTCTTCCTTTTGGCTTTCTTACTCTTGGGCTTGCCCCTGTGCGTCTTGGGCCCTTCAACTAAGAGAACACTTCCCTTGGCCTATAATCAATTTTAGGCTTGGTCTCCCTAAGTATGGATAACCACTCTCCAAGAGTCTTTTCCATAGCCGTTAAGGAGGGACTGTAGCACCAAATCTAGGTAAGTTTCTGCATCCATACCCAAGTTTAGCTTTAGCAACTTATTGATAAAACGTATCATCTCCATGACATGCTTCTCAATAGATGATCCTTGAGCCTAGCCATGATCTCATAGGCATCATAACTCTTATGATACGACCTATGTTTTGGGGTCATGACAGTAAAGACGATATATCAAGCGATGATCATATCACCCATGTGCATCGTCAGGCCTAATGTGCTATTATTTTTTTAACTGGTGGATTCGTAAGAAGATAGCTCTTTATCGCATAAAGAATCTTATCAAACGTGAGGACTATCCTCAAGATGATCTCCCAGTCATAGAAATTAGTCCATTGAAGGTATTATTGCCCTCGAGTATCGATCTTATCGACATGTTTCCAGACATTCTGGATCAACAAGTGAATAGAGATATTATTATAATCATATTGAATACGAAATCATAAATTGCAAGAAGTAACATTTTATGATTGCTCCCACTATTTTCTACGAGTTTGTCACCCTCTAGACATAACTCGGGAAATCCCGTTGGAAGATTTCCTAGCAGGCTAGGATCCCATCTCCCCTCGCACAACCTTGAGTGACTCAACAAATTGTGTTAGGATCGATTAGGTAGGTACTTGCTACCAATTGCATCTCCATGCAACTCCTAGATTCATTGGGTTGACAACTCCTTGTCAAGCACATCATATGTGACTCCCAATCTTTGCCTCTATACTCAGTAAAGCCTTGAGTGACTCAACAAACCCCACCTTTCTAGTTAAGTCGGACCCATCATTCAGGGACATCTCATGGCCCATGAAGCATAGGAATCATAGGTGACACATGACCTTGAGTGACTCAACAAATCAAGTGTCAGCTAGAAACCTAATGCTTCATAATGACGGAAGGCAAGTTGGCTTAATATTAATGAGGGATTTATTATTTATTTACTTAGGTCTCATCACATGCAATTAATCAAATTAATAATGCATAATAAACGACTCAAACCGGTGTATGGTATGGATAACTACCGCTAGCCCCCTCGAGCCATAGAAGGAAAGCTAGCGGGTCAAACCTAGGTGAAGAATCACATCTTGCTTCATAAGCACATTCTTCAAGCCTTCATTGGTCTTCGAATCTTGTCTTCAATTTGGCTCCATCTCTTGCTCTTCATACAAACTACAACTATCGCTACTCTATTCTATTCTACATACATTACATAGAATCAGAAACCCCGAGTTACATTCGGAGGGAGTGAGATGAGAAGAGAATGTACATCAGAGTATAAGAGAGGCAGGACACGCAGACCCTATTTCAAAAACCAAATTTACAAGCATTCATTCCCAACATAAAATAAATGGTCGACTCGATCTATACCATACACCCATGCAATCAATCACATTGATTCATTTAAATTATGTTAATTAATTGTCGCATCTATTTCAATCTTAATGAAACGCTTTCAATAAATTGAAAATTTGTATAATTTTGGAAAAACAAAATTATTTTAATTGTGTTGGGCTTGGGCTCCATCCATTAGTTTAACTAACAAGGCTCAACAGGCCTTGGATCAACCAATGCATGTCAAACATACATTAGCAGCCCAATAATTAATAAATAACCCAATTAATGGCCCTTGCCTATTTTTAATCATGGCCCATAAGTGTCATACACTCATAGATCGGATAAAAATAATAAAAATAGCCAAACAATTTGGTCGGGCCCCACCAAAGAGAACGGAACGCACTAGGCCATCGAAGGGTCGGCCCGGGTGCTTCACGGGGACCCCCGGGAAGGGTCAAACCGAAGCTCGAGGGAGCGGGAGGGGCCGGGAGGCGGCTGGGCAGCATGTCGAACATATTGCCGGGCCGCAAGGCCAATGGGGAGCGCTGGGCGCGTCTGGCGCGCGCTGGCCGCACTTGGGCTGCGCCTGGCCGCGCGACAGGGGCCGCTGGGGGGGCGAGTGCGGCCCACGGGGGCCGCGCAGGTCGTCCGCGGGCGCGCGGGTCGCGCCCACGCCCGGCCACCCCACGCGCGCGGGCGGCCGCGCCAGGCGACGTCCCAGCGCCCGCGGCCGCGCTAGGCCGGGCCATGCGCGCGCCCAGGCCGCCCCAGGCCGTGCCCAACGCGCGCGGGCCCCGCTCGGCCGCGTCTTTCGATGCCCCGGTGCATCCGTATGCACCCCGAACCCTGTTTCGCCCTTTTTCGTGTCATACACGATCTTTTTCCCTTCACCCAAAAACGTTTTGCAATCCAAAAAAATACAAATGCAACAATCATTTAATTATTTCATAAATAACAACATAACTGAATCCGCACGTAAGGAATTGAAATATTTCTCCTTTGCGCGGCTTGTGTATAGACGGTAAAAGAACGCCCACGTTTCAAATTGATGCTAAAAAGAAACGGGAAGAGTGAATGGCAATACGTTTTTCAACTCTTGAAAAACGACACTAAAAATCCCCTTAATTTTGGGCAACCCAAAAAGGGATATTTATAAGGAAATATCCTAGGGTTTCTAAAACCCTAATGGATTGGGTTAGCCCATTAATTCTAATTTAATTAGAATCTTAAGTGGGCTTATTCTAGTCCAACTAGAAATATAATTAAATGGCACAATCCTTTTATAGGTTAAATAAAATATTATGGCCCAAATATAATTCAAGCCCAAATATATTTTATTTAACATTTGGCCCAAATCTAATTTGGTCCAAATATAATATTTAATATTTGTCCCAAATCTAATTTAGTCCAAATATAATATTTATTTTAATATTTGGCCCAAATCAATTTAGTCCAAATATAATATTTAATTTAATATTTGGCCCAAATCTAATTTAGTCCAAATATTAACTTAAGCCCAAATATATTTTATTTCCTATTTGCCACTCCAACAAATAGAAAATTATTAAATTAGAAACTCCTTCCTAATTTAATCAATTGCCATTTTTAGGAAACTCTTTCCATTATGACGACTCCTTGTCATATCGACGTCATTACGTCTATTTGTTCTTTTTCCATGAGAACCTGCGACGGCAAAACTTCTTGCCGAAGTGTCCCACTTTACCATACGTCCACTCTCCTAGTTTAAGCCAGGGACCGTGCCTATTTCGTATGACTCATTAGGCTTCCGAATATGTTGGCAATGTGTCGGTACAAACACATAAGACAAGATTGACTTCTAGCAAGGTATCATGCCTACCCAATTATTCAGAAGGATTCATAATCCGCAAATAACCTTTCACGAGCATGGTTACCATGTAATTCGATCCTCTCGTCAATGTATCTTATGTGATCTCAAGTATGGCGATGTGTTGCTTGATAATGATCACATGAGTTTTCTTCGGTCTTCTGGATATCTTCACTTAATAGAAAGTAAATCAATAACTCCTTATTGATCTCTTTCACCATGGCCATGGATTTAAAGTGAATATCCACCGAAGGCGCCTTAGATACATCATCCTCTATCAAGGGATAGACGAGTCCCATCTTGGTTATACACCCATCTCCATAAGCCTCACGATATGCCCAACGATCGCCCACGTGCAACCTTTATCTAGGCCCATCGAAATGATGTCAAAGCATATCGGTCTTCTTATGAGATGACAGTGACAACCCCAGGTCCAAGGATTAGTTACACCCATCTCGTATGAGAATACCATCAACATATAACCAAAATGGATTCTCAAGGCGAGTCATGTCCAGTGACACGTTCTCCAACATTGGTCACCTATGTACTTGTCTAGGCATCCCCATGCCTATGGGTGTGAGACCCCCATTACTATCACATAGCAAAAACATAGCACATACAAGTCTTACCGCAATTGTCAATGTCCATTCTTGACATTGCTATGACTTAGGACGTTTAATGATGTCTAGAAACTGTGATGCGTCATCTCACATCTTTATAGATTAATCACAGTATACATCATATGGACTTCTATCTAGTTTCATTCGGTTATTACAATAATAACAAGAAACTAATAGAATGACTTCTTGTGAATTTGAACAACTACTTATTCAAATAATAACATGATTACAATTGTCAGTGTACAACATGCCCAATCTGATTGGGTCTAGAGCACCTACACTAACACGCCCTATATAGCGCGCTTATGATTTCCTGTCACTATACAAAAAAGATCCTGGCCCGCCAAATTAGGAATGGGGGAATCTGGTTTTTCTCAAACACGAAAGTATGAGATATGCACGTATATAAAGAATAAGTGCTTGTAAAGATTCGTGATTGTAAATAACTTTTTGAAGGCATACCTTTAAGCTAAGGTAGATGAACCTTTGAAGTTGTTCATGATGCCTCAAACCATTGATTGGTAAGGATGTAGTAGTACCTTGAATCATGGATTGGTGAGGAGTTTTTGGAAGTTGAACAGTTTAGTATGACTGGGGCGGGGGATTATAGCCTGTGCTTAAGCTATTTGCCAACTATTAGACTTAAACCTAGTCACCTTGTGGGATCCGAGGAAACCCCCTTCGGCCTAGGCTTACTTGTTTAGAGGCGTGCATCGAGGGAAGTTTGTATGTAGGCAGAGCGATATCCAGTGGAGATCCATTAGACGCTAGCGAGAAGGCACACGTGGGATCACCTTGAGGTGGAACTAGGTGTGTAACATCTCGAAATTTTGGAGATAATTAATAAATATTAATTTTGGTATTTGAGGTCGTTATTGAATATTTGAGGATTTAAGGGGAAAATGATAATTTATGAGGAAATGGGAAATTAAGACAATTAATTATTTTATTTGAGAATATTTATGGAATTATTAATTTGGGTGTTAGTAGGATTCCCAAAAGTTTTGGGGTGTTAGCGTAATTATTAAAGAGGATGTAAGTCTGGAAGTTTTGGGGGTCACCTTAAATATAAGTTGTGCATAAAATTAATTGAGGGATGTGGTAGACTAGATGGCTTGAGCATGCAAAGGGGGAGGAAGAGGTTGCGGGATGATCCCGTAGCCAAGCAAAGAAAAGGTTGGGTTTTTTTAAACCCCGCCGGCGCCAAAAAGCCGTCGTTTCAAGGCGCCGCTTGGAGCCTATGAGTGCGGGCGCGAACGCGCACTCGGCCACGTGGGCCTCATACCCATGGCCCACATGTGCACGGTCGAGGCCACCCACCTGCCTCGTGTCCAAACCCTTTTTTTCCACCAGATCTTAGTACCCACTCGCCCCCACATTGCTTCTACACCATTCCTTCTCCTTAACCTATAAATAGGATGTGAGTGTTTGAGTGAAATGTGAGAATTTTGGGAAAGAAATTGGGAAAAACTCTGGTGGTGTGGGCTAGCTTAATTTTGTTAAGAAGGGGTTCACTAGAAGAGATAAAGGAAAATATCTAAAGGCAAGTTCTTGTATCTTAACTTTCTAATTTGCAAGTTCTCTTCCTATTTTTGTAAGGGCATGCTTCTATTTTAGCAAGTCCTTTCTCATTTTGTAAGTTATTTCCCTTTTTCTAGTGAATTATTTCATGGTTCTCATTTAAACCTACTGAGTCTCAAATAGGGTTTTGCATCACCATATCTTCCTTTGAGAATGATGCTTTATTGAGGACATGCAAGGGTTTGATGTTGTCTTACATGGGTTTTGTTCTCTCATGTATGTTGCCTCAGTGTCAGTTATATATAATAAGTCATTATAATATGCATAGTTGTGATGATGCATAAAGCAGCATGTACATGAAAAAGGTTTTTAAAATGTGTAAAGGCTTCATAATACACACAATAAATGAGTTTGCAGGATATTTTTGTAGAGAAAGCTTCGACTCAGAGATAGACTTCGGTCCCAGTTTATGATATGGACTTCAGTCCCATGGCTATGGTTTTAAAAGATTGCATAAAAGCACGAATGGATGTTTCATCATGTTATCATGTAGAATGGTGAGATGGGGTGTGGCGTGACTACCCTAAATGTTATTCATGATCCTTATTGATTCTTGATCCCCATGATTCTCATGCTCACCTTTCTTTCAGTTATACTTGCTAGACCTTGTGGTTCATATTTGCTTGTATCATTCCAAGTTAAGGAAGAAAAAGTTTAGGGCGAGTTCAGTGGTGTCAAATTGTAACACCCTGTGTTACCGGTGTTAGAAAATAAGAGAAAATTTCCAAGAATGCTCTTTGAGAGAGAAGCCCGAAATGAAATGATGGTGCCTTGGGGGAGGGGCATTTTGGTAATTTGGTTAGTAAGCAGTTCGACGGGCCTCGAGGACAGTTTTGAGAAATGAATTAGCAAATTGCCGATTCAACGGTAGGGAATGTCTTGGGATTTGGATGCCCGAGAAAGAGGGCATGAGATTGACAAGTGTCTCAAGGTGAGGCTAATGACGTTGAAAGAAATCAGATCAGGAATAGTTTCCGTTTCAACTGTTGTATAAGCTTAAATTATTTGCTGAACCAAATGTTCGTGAGGGCCAACAGGTAAATCATCGGTAAGTCAGAGGGGCCCGAAGGGTGGCCCGATTTTATGAATAAATCAAGCTGAAGCAATTTCAGGCTGAGATAAGGTCCTGTGGGGGCGCAGGGACAAAATCGATATTTTTTAGTAAATGTCGATTATTAATTTTGGGAGAAAACGATACTTTAAGTGTCTTGAGGGTAATTATTTAAGACCTTAGAGGGTCTAAATGCGATTATTAAAATTCCTTAAGTGGGATTATGGAGTATTACTGGGGTTGATGCGTAATTATTAAATAATTATGTGTCTTGTGGTGTAATTAAATATGTATAATTAAATGTAATATATATATATATATACACACACACACACACACATTGGATGCGTTGGGCAAGCTTCCAGCATTGCGCATTCTCTCAAAGCCAATGGAATCTGAGGCAGAGAGTGAATCAAATAGCGAGGGCCGAGAGAAAGATGAGATCGAGAGGGAGCTCGATCGAGAGATTGCGAGAGAGAGATCGAGAGAGAAAGGTGATGGATCAATGGTGGCCGACTAATGGCCAGATACGGTTGTGGGCGGCAATACAGGCGGAGCAATAGCGGCAAGGTCGATCGGCTATGTCAATAATGGCAACAGCTTGGAGCAGCCACGATGGAGGCTGGTGGTGGAGCTGGTTTGCGGTGGCAGCCAGGGCTTCAACAGCGGCAATGGGTCATGACAATTGTAGCTCGAGGATAGCTAGGCTGTGGTGGCAACCTGCGCCAATGGTGGTGGCTAGTGGCGGCGTTAGATCTTTCGAAAAAATCAGCGAAGCTAGAGGCAAGCATTAGCGGCAAACAATGACGTGTGGCCAGCCACTAGTGCGCACAACGGACGCGCGAAGAAGAAGATGAATAGTGGAGAAGGCGAGAAAAAAAAATAAAATAAAAGAAAAGAAAATGAAAATAAAAGAAATTTTGAAAAATGAGGAAAATAAGGAAAAATGGAGTAAACTCCAAAAAAAATCTGGAAATTATTTCGAGGCTAGAGGAGCATGCCAGAAGCCCAAAAATGGGGTTTTGAGTGTAACATCCCATGAGGCAACGCTGGTGTGAGTGTTTGACCAGTTTTCTCCTCCAGATTTGATAAGGTAAAATAATTAAATTTCTTTTGAGTATTGCATTATGTGAGATGTTGTGGAATAATATAATGTGGAAGCATTGGTTGAATTAAACCCTCGGTTGGGGTTAATTGGAAGTTATTGTCAGGAGGTTTTTGTGGTGTATGACAAAAACATAAACCCTAGTTTAATTTATGTTGTTAGGTTTGTGATTGCATCTAGGGTCGACCGAGGAGGCAGTGATCCTAGAAGAGTTCGAAGGTCGGGCTAGCGTTCTCGCCTGTGGCAGAGATAAAGCTTCAAGCCAGGTAAGGGACGGCCTCAATGGTGGCGGCCATGCAAATGTTTTGTAATATGGTTAAATATATGTTGTTTACAGTGGTGTGTTGTGCATGTTCTATAGGTAGTCTAGTGGAGTCCTATGGCCATGGGTGAGACTAGATGCATGTTAGAGATAATATGGGAGGTAAGTGCCTCGAATAAGTAGGTTCGGAGAGCAGTGATGCCTCGTCATTCATGCATATTTATTTGTCATTGCATTTACATTCATTTGCACCCTTATTGAGTCATTGTGACTCATGAGGCTTTACCTCATGTTGTAGATGTTGCGAGTCCAGATGCAAGCAAGGATTATATCAGGTGGTTGAAGTGGCGACTAGCATTGTAGCCATATTGTAAATTGTATTATCTCTTGTATGTATTCATGTGGTGGTATGTATATATATATATCCTTATGGGTGAATGTGTATGTTGTTGGGCGTTAGATGGTATCCAATTTGTTGTAATTGGTATAATGTAGTATATGATTGTGTAGACTTCTGGTTGTTAGTGGCTTGTTTGGTGGAGCCAAGTTTTAGGATCAGGTAAGAATCAAAGAGGTACTTCCCATAAATCCCCAATACTCAGTAGATATTTGTTATGCTAGTTTTGTGATTAGGTCACCTTTGGCTTGTGGTGAGACGAGTTAAAGAAAGGTAAAGCTCACTCGAGTTTCGGGTCCCATTCGTTGTGTTTCTTTTTATGTTTTGGGACCCACTCCTTGAGTGGAGCGAAGGGAAGGACGAAGCCTAGCCCCACCTAGGACGTTTCCTTATGAAACATAGTCCATCTCTTCATTAGTTTGGTGTTGTGTCTGAGTAATTTGGCTAGTTATTCATCGATAGCGCCCGTAAGTGGGAGCGGGTCGTTACAGTTGGTATCAGAGCATGGCTAGCAATATGAATGGGAAAAGCTAGTGTGTTAATGGTGTTATGTATAGTCAGTTAAGTAATTGATGTGAGCAAAATTGTTAGAGTTATAAGTCGAGAATTGTTTGGCAAAATTTGGATGTAAGTCAGAATGTCCTAGCTGCTGAGTTTGGGTCGGGAACAATTGGTTTGTGACTTTGAGGTTACGATGTGTGATTGATTAGATGACCTTGAAAGTTGGACATGTGCTCCAAGGACCCTAGTGATTGGGTTGAGGCGTTGAGGCCTACGATGGTTTGAATGTATGTTTGGATATTCCAGTTCTAGGAATAAGAAAATACCAAGGGTTGAAATGATATACCCGTAAGAGGTATACAGGTCGAGGCAATGAAGAACCAAAAATCCAAGTGTGGTGTTGGTGTCGAGAAACTTGAATGTGGGAATTTGGGTGATATTAAGTGTTCTTGGGATAAGGATTCCTTGAGATTGAGGTGTTGAGGCTCGTGTAAAGACACGAAGCTAAGTCATGATAAGAGTCATGAAGGGGCAAGGAGAGCCTGAAGCATAACTAATTTGGGAGGGGATTAGTGGAGCGTCCCTATGTTGGGGACTGGCCAAGCATGTATGAGGGAATATAATTTTTCCCTTGGAAGTGGTGTAGTAAGGCTTGTGCGCTTGAGATGGAATGAGCTAAGGTAGGATTTAGCTCGAAGCTTAAGGAGATGAGTTGTTAACGAGCCATGTGATGAGCTCTAGAAAGGGAGTAAGGTTACTTGTAGTAAGGACTCTGAGGGGAGTCATGTATGATGTATGCCTGCTGTATGTATACGGTATAATGTGAGAGTATCGTTATGATGATCCCAGAGGGGATGTGCCTAGGGTATGAGTGGACCTTAGCTGTTTTCAAGGTGAAACGAGGTCTATCCTAGGAAAGGATATGTGTGTGGAAAATGAATCCTAGTGGGCCTAGAATGAGATGAAAAACCCCTAACGAGTCGAGTTGAGACTCAGAGGGATTTAGATTAGGAATATGAGTTAGGCATGTGTTGACGTGCGTGTGGAAGCCATGGGATTAGTAGTCCTTGTTGTGAAGAACCAAGAGACCGTTCATGTGAATAATGACGAGGGGCTAAATAAACTCTCATTATAACGCTTGGGGCCAGGAAGGACATCTAAGGTCGAGAGGTGAGAGGTGAATAGACCCTCATCGTGATGTTTAGGGTCAGGGATGACACCTAAATTCACGAAATCCTTGTTTGGGAGATGAGGAGGTCACCGAATGAGGGGTATGAACGGGTATGTGGGACAGGGGCTATGAGTTTGTGGCAACAGGACATCCATGGGCTATACTCACACAGGAAGTGCCAACTTCGGATGCAGAGTATGCAGGGGCATAGCAAGTGATGTGGAGGCTGGATTGTAATTCTAAAATCATGGGAGCCCGAGTAAGGCGCGTTGGAAGGCCGAGCTGCGTGTAGTGACTGTATGCATACGTGGGTATGCAAAGGGAGACGTGAGGTCTCGATTCACCTTGAGGGTGACAGTAGATGCTCCGGACGATGGGTGTCGGAACCTGAGGTAGACTTATCATGATGGGTATGGATTGAGGGATCGATGCTAGTTGAGTCATTAAGAGATGGATAGGCATAAGCTTTAGCTTATTCTTTCTTATGAAGCCCGATAGATCTATCGGTGAGCGACCCATTGAAGGAAAGATGATCAAGCTTTGGAATGAGCTTGGTGGCAAAGTGAATCATGATGGACGTGGACTTATTGTTATGGAAAGATAGATCTTTCAGATTGTGGTTGAACGCTGTGAGGTATGATCTCGTGGGGTAAGATCATGAGGCCCAAGAGTTAGATTGATTTGAGATGCTCATAGGTTGTAAGAGATGTAAAATCTTGAGGAACGAGGCTCATGGAGTGAGCTTGAGGTTATCAAGAGAAGGATAACCTAATGAGGTTGCTTTCGCGAGACGATGGTGGAACCATCGTAGTTAGTGGAGGCTTTAATGTAGTGTTAATGCTACGGGTGTAAGGCTTACAGTGACGGATCTGATGATATGGACCATGTGGCAGAAGACTAGCGAGTTGGTTCGCGGTAAGGGCAAGTGGCCCCATTGGCCGGAACAACATAGTGAACTGCAGGCGACAATCAGATGCCGAAGATCTGGAGTGGCACCATAGGAATTATGTTAAGTAAGAGTCTTGGTTCTGTATGACCGTTAGCCTTCCATGAAGGTTAAGGTGATCGAGGGACCAGGGTTGTGGTCAATGATAATGACTTGCGTATCGTGATGATTAAACCCTTGATGTCGAAAAGTAATCTCGGTTGAGTAGCTGAGAGATCACAAGTTGTGAAATGACTCGGATATGAATATGTAGTTGTTTGTGTGAGAATAGATTGTCGAGAAGCTGATTCGATGAATGCCGAGACCAGGTGGTGTCTCAAGATGTCCATAGAGAGTGGAACCCAAGGAACAAGGATGGCTCTAGCATGGAATAATGCTATAGGTGATGCCTACTAGTGATGGGTCTAATGCTAAGGACCACTGAATGCAGGTGGCATATGGCCATTGGGTTAGCTCATGTTGAGGGACCGCAACCCTCTATGTGGGTAACCAGTCTGCTGTGGAGACGATTAGACGCTGAAGACCTAGAGCAAATTATGGGTTATGTCTGGGCTAAGCTTGATTTCCATGGGAATTTTAGTGTCGTGGTAGTACCGCTAGCGTGGCGCAGCAGTTTGGAAGTTTGTATAGCCTGACTGAGAATGTAAATTTCTAAGCTTCAAATGAGGTGACAATTAAGATTCGGTATCTTTTACCTCGATTTGATGAATTATTAAACAATTGCAAGAGGTTGAGATAATTTTCATATGATTGATATGCGATCGAGGGTAAGACAAGGGAATGAAACGTTAAAGTACCCAGATCATAACATTCATTCCATAAGTTTAATATAGTTACAAGAGATCAAGCCATACAGTAAAAAAAAAAAAAAAGAAGTCAAACCATAAAACTGATAATGATTGTCGATACTCAGTGGTGACGATGGTTGCCAAACACAACGGGTCCTAGCTCATTGATCTCGTCTAGGAGTAGCATCTGGCTATTGCTAGTTTCGCTAGTGTGAGGTAAAAGAGTAGCCCCTGGAAAACTAGATTGAGGGATGTCTGTTAGTGTAGGTGCTCTAGACCCAATCAGATTGGGCATGTTGTACACTGACAATTGTAATCATGTTTATTATTTGAATAAGGAGTTGTTCAAATTCACAAGAAGTCATTCTATTAGTTTCTTGTTATTATTGTAATAACTGAATGAAACTAGATAGAAGTCCATATGATGTATACTATGATTAATCTATAAAGATGTGAGGTGATGCATCACAATTTCTAGACATCATTAAACGTCCCAAGTTGTAGCAATGTCAATAATGGACATTGACAATTATGGTAAGACTTGTATGTGCTATGTTTTTGCTATGTGATAGCAATGGGGGTCTCACACCCATAGGCATGGGAATGTCTAGACAAGTACATAGCTGACTAATTTTGGAGAACGTATCACTGGACATGACTCGCCATGAGAATCCATTTTGGTTATATGTTGATGGAATTCTCATACGAGATGGGTGTAACTAATCCTTGGACCTGAGGTTATCACGGTCATCTCATAAGAAGACTGATATGCTTTGACATCGTTTCGATAGGTCTAGACAAAGGCTGCACGTGGGCGATCGTTGGGGTATATCGTGAGGCTTATGGAGATGGGTGCATAGCCAAGATGGGACTCGTCTATCCCTTGATAGAGGATGATGTATCTAAGGCGCATTCGGTGGATATTTACTTTAAATCCATGGCCATGGTGAAAGAGATCAATAAGGAGTTATTGATTCATTTTCTATTAAGTGAAGATATCTGGATGACCGAAGAAAAACTTATGTGATCATAATCAAGAAACACATTGCTAACTTGAGATCACATAGGATACATTGATGAGAGGATCGTATTACACGGTAACCATGCTCGTGAAAGGTTATTTGTGGATTATGAATCCTTCTGAATAATTGGGTAGGCATGATGCCTTGCTAGAGGCCAATCTTGTCTTATGTGTTTGTATCGACACATTGCTAACATATTCGGAAGCCTAATGAGTCATACGCAATAGGCACGGTCCCTGGCTTAAACCAGGAGATGACGTATGGTTAAGTGGGACACTTTGGCAAGAAGTTGTGCCATCGTAGGTTCTCACAGAAAAAGAACAAATAAACGTAATGACGTCGATATGACGATGAGTCATCATAATGGAAAGAGTTTCCTAAAATGGCAATTGATTAAATTAGGAAGGAGTTTCTAATTTAATAATTTTCTATTTGTTGAAGTGGCAAATAGAAAATAAAGTATATTTGGGCTTAAGTTAATATTTGGACCAAATTATATTTGGGCCAAATATTAAATATTATATTTGGACCAAATTAGATTTGGGCTAAATATTAAATATTATATTTCTAGTTGGACTAGAATAAGCCCACTTAAAATTCTAATTAAATTAGAATTAGTATGCTAGCCCAATCCATTAGGGTTTTAGAAACCCTAGGATATTTCTCTATAAATATCCCTTTATGAGTTGCCCAAAAGGGTAGTGAGTTTTGGTGTCATTTTTCAAGAGTTGGAAAACGTATTGCTGTTCACTCTTCCCTGTTTCTTTTTGGCATCAATTTGAAACGTGGGGGTTCTTTTTCGTCCATACACAAGCCGCGAAAAGGAGAAGGAGCTAGCACTCCTATTTTGCTCTCCTTGCCAACGGACACGTGCCGCATATCACGAGTTAGAGGCCGAACGCTTGGACGACTCGAATTCACGAATGACTCGATAATCTAAAGGTTAGATTTATTTATTTGTTTGTGAATGGTTTGATTTCGCCGTTGATCCAATCGCTGGGATCAGGGTAAGGTTCAAAATTTTTGAACTACGTTGCTTGCCCGTAGCGATCTTGCTTTACTTTCAACGTCCTCTGGAATGATAGGAAGATCGGAACTCTAGTTTGGGTTTGGATTAGGTTGAGGAATAGGTTGGGGATGTGAGGAATAGTGTGCGAAAAGTGAATCCTGCAATAGAGCTCGATAAGCTTGCAGATCACTAACTTGTTGTTATAAGGTAAGAATGTGGGATACACAACCATAGACTGGATCTTAAAGCCGAGCTAGAGCTTCAATGGTAAGTGCAATGGCTGCCTCAGACCGGTCCCTTGCCAGAAGCTACGCCAGAAGGAGGGAAGCATTGCTGACACCAAAAACTCTATGGATGGTAGAAAAGTTAAGAGCCCCTTCCTCATGGCTAAAGTAGGGGGCAAAGAAGCACCGTGGGGGACATTGGGCATGCAAGGTCATGCAAGCACCACATCAAGATCAGGGTCTTGGCTCAATGGATCTTGGCATGAAGGATCTGTCTGAATCGGGTATGGATCGGGTATATGTCAAATCTAAGCTAGTCGGATGTAGGCAGGTCAAATCTAACTGGACCATATCTAATCGAGTCGGATCTAACCGAATCGGATCTAATTAGGCCTGGCTAGATCTAAATGGGTTGACTCTAAATGAGGTGGATCAAATTTGGTTACAGGTCTAGGCTGTTAGGGCAACATCTGGCAAAGGCTGGGTGGCCGGGTCCGAGGTCCGGCAGAGCAGCAAATGATGACGTGGTGGTTGTGAAGCAGCAAGGAGCGACCGGTGATGGCAGTCCGAGCAATCAGCGACGGAAGGAATATCATATCCTGGCAGCAGCAGGCCTGATCTAGCGTCAACGACCGATTAGAGGTCAGATCCGGGCCGTAGTAGGCCCGATCTGGTGTCGGCGACCAATGAAAGGTCGAGTCCGGGCAACAGTCGAGCCGATGTGGCGAGAACGACCAGTGGTGATACCGATCTAGCTTGCGGCAACAGCTTGGGTTGAGTGCAACGTTGTCATCTGGAGAACGATAGCCGGTTAGTGCAGATCTGGCGACGACCAACGGCGATCGAAGACGATGGAGCAGTAACTCGTAGACTGCTATGTGCAGAGATGGAGAGTTGGTGGTTGAGGTGGAGGCAGCTGCTGGCGATGTTGGCACGACCGTTGGTGGCAAAGCCGATAACAAGGATGGCTGGCAGGAACTAGGTCAGTGGCTGCAGGCGCAGGCAACTACATGGCCAGATCTGGCCGACAGGAGGCCGTTTGGGCCAACGATGATAGTGGTTGGTGGCTAGGGGCATGATGAAGCCACGCGGTGGCTCGCGATAAATGGCGCAATAGGCGTTAGAGGCGGTTGCAGAGCAGGTGGTGGCGGCTGTCGGAGGTGGTGGTGACACTGGAAGGCAGCGCCGGCCGGTGCTGTTTGCTCAGTTTGTGTGTTGCAGAGGAATAAGGAAGGAAGAAAGAAGAAGAAAAGAGGAAAGGAAGGAAGAAATGGAAAAATATATATATACATATATATAAAAGAAATCTAAAAAATGCAAGAAATTCGAGGAATTATGGAGTTCTAAAATGCTCTAATGAGATTGAGGCTAGGTTGGTAATCTTAGCTAAAAAGTTTACATGGATGTTGGTATAACCATGAAAGCTTGAGGTGGTAGTTGTGGGACCAAAAGCCAGAAGTCGTGTTGCGGGTGTGATGTAAGCAGTGACGAACTCGAGCCATGTTGTTGGGAACTAGTGTTGGGACCTAGTGTGTCCTTGTTGGAGCAACCCAACTGTGAAATTGGGTGACGACCCACCAGGTGCACAAGGGTAACACAATGATTGTGCAGGTAGGCAGGGACCGAAGACCTGTAGTAAGCTCGATTGGCGTGATGAGGGTTGTGGTTAAAGGTTCCACAACCAGATGGCGAAATGGTAGGACCACTCACTCATTATAGGGTTTGACAACCAAGAGAAAGCCTAACAAGGTAGAAATTGAGGACCGGGTGCAACCTATTTAAGAGGGGTTGCCCAATAAGAATTTTTAGGCAGGGGTAAGTGACCCCAGTTGGCAAGTGGCATCAGCCAATAGGAAAAGCCTCAATATCTTTGTCAAGCATGGAAAGAATTCCAAGTTAGGAGAGTGGTATGGTGCGCATTTCGTTAAGCTCGAGGTGTGGACTCGAGTAGTACACGTTATTAGTTAAACCATGAAATTACCCATTAGGATGAAGTATGGGTATGTGGGTTATGCTTGAGTCGTAGAGATAAGTGGAGCTCGGCTGGTCAAGGTAGCAAACCATGTGTAAAATGGTTGAGTATGGCTAAAGGAGCCAGATGGTTGCTTCCTATATAGTACTAGCATAGTGATAGTCAAACGACAATGAGATGTTGTCATGAGGATCGACTTAAGCTATAATGCATATGATTGATGACGAAATACCATGGGTGAATGGGTGTTAGTGTCTAATGGGTACTATAAGTGACACTGCTACGATTGATCAGTGCTAAGACGTTGCCGTGTGTATGATTGGGGTAAAAATTGTGGCCGTGCAATTTTGGCATGGGAAACGTTACCGTGTGCAATTGGTGTAAAATCGTTGCTGACTGATCAGTGATGCAGTGTTGACGAGATTGAATGGCATTATCGTGCTATGGTCTTGGTTTGATGTGGGAAAATGGGAAGCTAACTGCATGGTGATAGGTATTAGTGCAGTAGTCGCATGTTGTGATTAACGGCTAGTTGTGGGTTTCGGTGGGAGGCCAAAGTGGTATCAGTAGATGAATATCCTCGGGAATTAAAGGATCGGTAACTTAAGCAGGAGCTTGAGTGGTGGTAACTTGAGCTAATGATGAAGTTGTGAGATTCCTAAGTGCATGAATGAGGAAGCGGCTTGAGAATGAGATTATCTCAGGCAGAGGAATCGTGAAAGTGAATTTTGAGGACAAAATTCTTTTTAAGGGGGGTGGAATGTAACACCTTGTGTTACCAGTGTTAGAAAATAAGAAAAAATTTCCAAGAATGCTCTTTGAGAGAGAAGTGTGAAATGAAATGATGGTGCCCTGGGGAGGGGCATTTTGGTAATTTGGTTAGTGAGCGGTTCGGCAGGCCCTGAGGACAGTTTTGAGAAATGAATTAGCAAATTATCGAATCAACGGTAGGGAATGTCTCGGGATTTGGATGCCCGAGAAAGAGGTCATGAGATTGACAAGTGTCTCAAGGTGAGGCTAATGACGCTGAAAGAAATCGGATCGGGAATAGTTTCCGTTTCAACTGCTGTATAAGCTTAAATTATTAGCTGAACCAAATGTTCGTGAGGGCCAATAGGTAAATCATTGGTAAGTTAGAGGGGCCCGAAGGGTGGCCCAATTTTATGAATAAATCAAGCTGAAGCAATTTTAGGCTGAGATAAGGTCATGTGGGGGTGCAGGGACAAAATCGATATTCATTTATTAATTTTGGTAGAAAATGATATTTTAAGTGTCTTGAGGGTAATTATTTAAGACCTTAGAGGGTCTAAATGCGATTATTAAAATTCCTTAAGTGGGATTATAGAGTATTAGTGGGGTTGATTTGTAATTATTAAATAATTATGTGTCTTGTGGTGTAATTAAATATGTATAATTAAATGTAATATATATATATATATACACACATTAGATGCGTTGGGCAAGCTTCTAGCATTGCCCATTCTCTTAAAACCAATGGAATCTGAGGCAGAGAGTGAATCAAATAGCGAGGGCTGAGACAGAGATGAGATCGAGAGGGAGCTTGGTCGAGAGATTGCGAGAGATCAAGAG
Organism: Diospyros lotus; assembly: GCF_014633365.1. NCBI lineage: Eukaryota > Viridiplantae > Streptophyta > Magnoliopsida > Ericales > Ebenaceae > Diospyros > Diospyros lotus. The sequence continues at coordinate 28,775,535 of NC_068349.1, forward strand.
AGAAAGGAGATGGATCGATGGTGGCCGACTAACGATCATAGACGGTTGCGGGCGGCAATATAGGCGGAGCAACAGCGGTAAGGTCGATCGGCCATGGAAGCAATGGCGGTAGCTTGGAGCAGCCGCGATGGAGGCTAGTGGCGAAGCTGGTTCGTGGTGGCAGCCAGGGCTTCGGTAGTGGCAATGGGTCATTACAGTTGTAGCTCGAGGATAGCTGGGCCACGGTGGCAACCTGTGCCGATGGCAGTGGCTGGTGGCGGCGTCGGATCTTTCGGGACGACCAACGAAGCTAGAGGCAAGCATCAGCTGTAACGGCCGAGGTCCATATAACAACGTATTGTCCGATTTAGGTTGCAACCAATCCCCGATTTTATCATTCTGGGATTTAATCCCAAAACGGGCATCACTATGTAGAACACCCTCTGCACTTATATGCACAGTTCCCCCCTTTGTATGGCCGATGTGGGATTCGCCTAAGGTGCTTACATCAGTGGCGTGTGGCCAGCCGCTGGTGCGCGTAGCGGACGCATGAAGAAGGAGATGAACAGTGGAGAAAGGGAGAAAAAAATAAAATAAAATAAAATAAAATGAAAATAAAAGAAATTCTGAAAAATGAGGAAAATAGGGAAAAATAGGAGTAAATTCCAAAAAAATTTGGAAATTATTTCGAGGCTCGAGGAGCATGCTAGAAGCTTAAAAACGGGGTTTTGAGTGCAAGGTGGCATCCCATGAGGTGACACTGGTGTGAGTGTTTGATAGGTTTGCTCCTCCAGATTTGATGAGGTAAAATAATTAAATTTCTTTCAAGTATTGCATTATGTGAGATGTTGTGGAATAATATAATGTAGAAGCATTGGTTGAATTAAACCCTCAGTTGGGGTTAATTGGAAGTTATTGTCGGGAGGTTTTTGTGGTGTATGGAAAAAAAAAATAAACCCTGGTTTAATTTATGTTGTTGGGTTTGTGATTGCATCTAGGGTCGACCGAGGAGGCAGTGATCCTGGAAGAGTTCAAAGGTTGGGCTAGCATTCTCGCCCATGGTAGAGATAAAGCTTCGAGTCAGGTAAGGGACGGCCCCAATAGTGGCGGCCATGCGAATGTTTTGTAATATGGTTAAATATATGTTGTTTGCAGTGGTGTGTTATGCATGTTCTATAGGTAGTCTAGTGGAGTCCTATGGCCATGGGAGAGACTAGATGCATGTTAGGGATAATATGGGAGGTAAGTGCCTCGAACAAGTAAGTTCGGAGAATAGTGATGCCTCATCATTCATGCATATTTATTTGTCATTGCATTTCATATATTGTCTTGTTTACATTCGCACCCTTACTGAGTCATTGTGACTCATGAGGCTTTACCTCGTGTTGTAGATGTTACGAGTCCAGATGCAAGCAAGGATTATATCGGGAGGTTGAAGTGGCGACTAGCGTTGTAGCCGCATTGTAAATTGTATTATCTCTTGTATGTATTCATGTGGTGGTATGTATATATATATCCTTATGGGTGAATGTGTATCTTGTTGGGCGCTGGATGGTATCTAGTTTATTGTAATCGGTATAATGTAGTATATGATTGTGTAGACTTCTGGTTGTTAGTGGCTTGTTTGGTGGAGCCAAGTTTTAGGATCAGGTAAGAATCAAAGAGGTACTTCCCATAAATCCCCAATACTCAGTAGATATTTGTTATGCTAGTTTTGTGCCTGGGTCACCTTTGGCTTGTGGTGAGACGAGCTGAAGAAAGGTAAAGTTCACTCAAGTTTCGAGTCCCATCTGTTGTGTTTCTTTTTATGTTTGAGTCCCACTCCTCGAGTGGAGCGAAGGGAAGGACGAAGCCTAGCCCCACCTAGGACGTTTCCCGATGAAACATAGTCCATCTCCTCATTAGTTTGGTGTTGTGTGTGAGTAATTTGGCCGGTTATTCACCGGTAGCGCTCGTAAGTGGGAGTGGGTCGTTACACAAATCCTTGCCGACAACTATTTGTACAAGGCTCTCCCAACCTAAAAGGTCTCTGGAGGTAAGTGATGACAGGGGCTAAATTAGAGTGTTTTGTTAGATTTGTTTAGTTAATGCTATGATGTGTATGTAAAAGCCCTGCATCATGTAATTATAATCAATTTGCTTCTGCTGTTGTAAAGAAGAATTGAGGTGAAAATTTGGGTTGTTACAAGGTGAGGTTTGAGTTGAGTTAAGGAGCGCTACGCATGTGGTCTCCCTAGTGTAGTATGAATGCACATTGTCGTTATGCTGACGCTTATGCTTAAAGATGGATCATTGTGTGTAGCACAACCATTTCACATTATGTGAGCGTATTTTCCTTGAGCCAGAGGAAAGCCAAGAGTTGGAATGGTTGTCAATGGTGCCTCGAACTAAGGAGTAAAGAGGTCTTTTTGAAGTTTAAGCATTTCCACTAGGGGTTATAGCCTATGCTTTGACTCTTTGCCGGTTGTTTGCCCAAACCTAGCCACCTCTCGAGATTAGGGATAGCCTCCTTGGACTTGGATTGCCTATTTGGAGGTGTGCACTAGGGAAAGCTCATACAGGGGCCTTTGTTTTAATGACAACTATTATTATATCCAGACAATCCTAAAAGGCAATGAAGTCATATTTCATGTGATCCTATTTTGGCTAACGATTACTCTGTAATACAATCATTCCATTAAATAACATCTAAATCGAGTGAGATCCATGAACTATTAAGCTCATTAGACTCGATAATTATGCCAAGATCTAATTTGGTGTGATCGAGATGACATATCGAAAACTCATTTTCGATCATTCATACCCTAGCTAGGGGTTTTTACCAATCAACCACCAATAAAAGATTTGCATAAGATGTTCACCCATCATCGAAGGTTAATGGATCCTATCCACATGATCCGTTATTAATGTCACTTTCAGTGCGAGTTCTCTAACACTCACCCCGATGTTTACTATTTTCATTGCCTACGATATGGAATGTGACTTATCATCATTTATCATCAATATCTCACACCAATCAAAATAGTAAACTATGAGCTAGTCCATAATTGATTAATTGAAGTCCCCATTCAAAGGAGTCTAAGTATAAGGAACTATTTAAGATTATTATACTATAGAATCCCACTCACATATTCTTAAAAGTAGTAATGGGACATTCTACTTGTTTAGTTCAAGCCCTGTGGAAGGAAGTAAAGGTACTTGATGAGTTACATCCCTTGAAAAGTCTCTAAGTAGCATTTAGAGGAGGTTTAATGGAGTCCTTGAAAGAGTGTCTTAAAGGGTCCCCAAGAGAGCTTTCCACTTATTGAGGGTGTGTTCTAAGTTCCCAAGGAACTGGAAATGGGGTCTCTATGAGAGCTTTAAAGTTGTTAGGTGAGTGCTTTAGAAGGTCACTAAAGAAAACATTTGAGAAGTGAGAACGATGTGAATAGGGGAGCCCTTTTATAGAAGGGACAATAGAAGAAGAAGAATCTAGCCATTAAAGAATTTAAACCATACGATCTTGGGTAACAAATTAACCAGGAGTATAGTACATTACGAGAAAGTCCACAGAAGGAAGTTATGACCCAAGAAATAATTAAATGAGTATTTAAGGCCAGAAATAGTGTGAGCTCTCCTAGAAAGTGTAAAGATACCAACATACAATTTCCTCTAAGAGACTTGGAGCAACAAGAAATTAAAGTGGGCCCAAGCCCAAGATAAGCATAAAGGGGAATCCCAAGAGACCTCTCCTAACGAGATAGACCTCGAGATACCTTTCGAAATCCTTTTCCTAACATTCCTGAGAGACCCTCCAAAAGCCTCTCCCAAGTATCACAAGAGACCTTTAAGAACTTTTTCTAGGTCCAGAGATATGACCTCCAAGGGAGCCTTCATGGTATGACACGATGCGAATACATTAAATTACCTCTGAAATCGTTGGTTGGAGATCCATAACAAGACAATTTCGAAAGACTCAAATGCCCCTCCACTTGATAGTCTCAATCTCTATGAATAGAGGATAATCCCTCTAATTGAGGTGTGACCAAAACTTTATTAAGACTATACTTCTACTGTTCTTTCTACTTAGATTACGTACTCTTTTGGTTGGACTAACATAAGTATTAGAGAGCCCACGTGGGTGACACCCTACACCTTTGACTATCTTTTACTTTACAGGTTTCTCGGAGACTAAAAGCTGAAAACGAACACTCTACCACTTTTATAAATTTATTGTTGCATCTTGGTAACAACAAAAACTATCCCATCAATAATAAATTTCAGTGCTCAAAACCAATGATATTGATGATATATATTCCACCATCAATATATTTATAGTTGGGATCTAATGCAACAGTTGTCATGAATATCACTTGAGAAGCTACTACCAAAACTTCCCATGATAAGGAACTGGTGGGGTTTATTTTTGGGCTTGCCAAGAAGGTCATTCTAGTAGGTAAGTCATAGGTGTTTGAGAATGATTCTATTGAGAGTGAAGTTATTGTTCCTTTGACCAAGGAACAACTTTGTAAGACTTGCAGCAAGAATTACAAGGTATGAATCAACTGAGGTTGTGGGCAATCAACCATTGCTAATTTTTGGGAGCACACTCCACTATGATCTCCAATCACCCCAAATCCAGTACTATTTTGATATTGAACGCGCATTCTGGGGTTGAGAGCGACTAACTATTATTGCAAACTTTTGAGATTGAGTTACCCGAAGGATAAAGGTGGCTTGTAAGTTCTGAGACTAAGTATGGTTCATCCCATAAAGCTTTATCATAGAAATTTCAAGCTAGACTAACCCCAAATGTTGAATTGTACTCATATGATGCGATGCACACTTGTCATGATTGTGTGACCCTTGAGCACTTCAAATTTACTGTTGGTGTATCATGAGAAAAAACACCAAAAAATAAATTAACAAACGGATCAACCTAGCTTAATCTGGATGACCCAGCGAGAAAAGGCCATAGAAGATTTGCAAAAAATGGCCGACATGGCTCATAGGCTGGCAAAGGAGATCGCGAAAGTGATGAGAAATGCTAACTATTGGAGTATCAATGTAAGAGTTTAATCAAATTTTCTAAACTTTTTTGAAAAACCAATGAAATGGCAGCAGAAATATAGACCAAAAATGCCCTTACAAGACCCATTTTGATGTCGATGTGCTATTCAAATCTAAACCATGCCATAAGGGGTTTAGTAGGTATACCTTTCAACACTTGAAGGCCGATGTAAAGGTTGAAATCCTTCCGGTGGCAACAACTCCTTGCTCCAAACAGCTCTTGAACAATATTTCGATTAGACCAAACCGACTCCCAAAAGCATAGGAGGCCTAGTCAGTCCACGCTCCAGCAAGATGGTGAATCCCAACACTATTTCTTTGTGCTAAATAGAGAGAGTAAGGAAGATTAGGGTTGGAAATGAAATGGGTTTGACTCAAAGGGGCTTCTCAAGCTTGATAGTCTGACTTATCAAGAACAATAGCTACCATAGCTATGAGGAAGCAAGAGAAGCAATGAAAGGAGACTAATCAAAGAGGGTTTAGGCTCTCTAGGATGAGAAGGATTTAGGCTAGGGTTTTTTGGGAGAGAAATCAGAATGCAACCTTCTATTTCTTCTCTTATATTGCTTATAAATGAAACAAGCAAACCCCCTAGCTACCCAAATCACTCACACAATAGACAAGGGACCTCAAAATCGGGATGGGAACATGGAGGAGACCAGGAAGACGCACTTCGTGCTTTCCTCGTCTACTTTGGCCATGGGCCCAACATTTCCGCCTCACGAATAGACAAACGATTGTGAAACTTGTCAACGCAGACGACAGAAACTATTGACAGTTTGTAAGGAGCTGTCGACAATTTTGTCCCTTTTTCCAGAAATAACATCTAGGCCCGCTATTAACTTTTAATAGCACTTTCATTATCTCATAATGACACTAAAGTCCCTGTCAACTCTTGACGATTGCTCCTTATTAATTAATCATTTAACCTGATCCGTTAACTCTTAACAGTGATGTCATTAACTCTTAATGACGATTTTAGCCTTAATCGCTTAGTTAACCATCACACTTGGATATTGGTATGACCTTCTAGATTCACTACTAAGTAGCAATCAGGAAACGTCAACCACCTTGACGTTGACCAAACACTTTTGGTCTACAATGAGAATCTCTCCATCTCCTCGAAGTACCCCGAAAGACCCCGAGTGACAACTAACATTATGTTAGGGCGATTCTACTAGTAATAAAGTCTTACTTCAGAATAGAACCTATTTGGGCTTTCGATTCCTATGTACATTAATCCCTCAATTAGTTATCATTCCGATCGAGTGAGAGTCATGGATTAATCAAACTCACTAACTCGATGACTATGTCAAAATCAGTGTGGTGAGATTGAGATGATACATTGGAACACTTTCCAATCAAGTGTACCCTGCCCAGAGGTTTCTAGAATCAAGACCACCATTGATTGCATAGGATCTTCATCTCACACCGAAGGTCGATGGATCCCATTAGCAATCACCTGCTTCCATATGCCACTACACAAGGACCACATAGTGCATCTCCCACCCAGTAACTGGATGGTTCTTAGCAACGACAAATCCCTAGTATCGACATACAAGACAATTGTGTTGTCTCTGGTCAAAGGCCCAGTAATACAATCGAAGCCTATGATAGATTATATATCCTCTCAGCCATGTGATCTATCACGTGCATCACATTCAGTATGTGTTCCACTAATATCTACCCACATGTGTACTATATACATCTCATGAATTATGATATGTGACTCACCATCCTTTATAATTAGCATCTCATACTAATCAAAGATAGTATCCCATGTGCCAGTCCATACTTGGCTAATCATAATCCCTATCTAAGAAGTCTAAGGATTGGGAATTATCATTAAGATATCCTTATTGCAAAGGTCAATTTTCACATATTCTTAACACTTTAAGAATAAAACCTTTAACAAGAAATCTAAGGACTCATTCATATTAATGATTGGAGAGCTATGAATGAAGATGTGACCTAAATATGAAAAAATATTTTATTATATATATATATTGAAAAAATTACATCACGAGTCCCACAAATATAAATGCCAGATACCATCTAAATCTAGTATTAGGGCACCAACACTAATAGAAGGGTCTCCGTGAAAAATACCCTTGTAGCCTAAGCACAATAGCTAGGAGGGGGGAAACCCCTACGGCTCGACCAGGTAGTCATGAAGAGGTAGCCCCTGCGGCCTAGCCAGGCAACTATATGGGGGGTTGACTGCGTGCAATCCAACTACTTGGGCGACCGTGGGGGCAAGCCCGTAGCCCTATCGTGCAGGCCCGAAGCCAGGCTCCACAAGGGGCTTCCTCGCCCAACCGGTGGCAACATCGCCATCAAAGCATTTCCCTGAATACAGAAGGTTCCCAAATAACACATAAACTAGAGAACTTCGACATTCAAAAATCCTTTTAGAAAAAGGATAGACAATCATCCATAAGAAATTCTATCTTAAAAGGGTAAGATAAACGACATCTATAAGAATTCTAATTCTAGTCAGGTTAGGAAAAGTTAAGATAGATGTTATCTATAAGAGTTTTAATCTTAAATTATTCTGAATTACTCCACACTCCTCTATAAATATGCAGACATTCATTCCAAAAAAGGTACGTTCTATTATTGGTTTCAATACGACCTTCATCATCTTCAATGTTAGAGTTGAACATCAAAGTATTTGAGCGAGGATCTCTCTGTATCCTCTGACTATTTTCTTTCTTTCAGACTCAGGTAATTTGATGACGGCGTTCCCAATTAAATAAATTCATTATTGTATCTTGACAACAGTAATTGTCAAGTGTTAGCAATGATGAATCTACAAAATGTTCTTATGACTACGAAAAATAATGACATAAATACACTTACAATTTTGCCCTATCGTTATTATTTAGCAATAAATTATTAATTCAAAACACTAAAATTTACCCTTTTGTCTTTAATGGTCAACTATTTAAAAAGTAGAAAACAACTTCACCGTTTGTCTTTAATGGTCAAACTTGCCAACTAATTAATTTGTTCTTCATAGGCCAGAAAATGACTGATAACTAAGCAAGCAGATAAATAAGAGTGTTTTATTTATAAGGTATAATCAGTCCTTTTCTGGGTTGATGATTCCTTTGATTGGGATATTCAGAATTGGTTTAGAAGGAAGGACAGATTTTGATGCCTGTTACCACACGTACGAATCATTGGGGAAAAGGAAAAAAAAAATCTTAATCTTTGAATAGATATATAGTTTATTTCACTTGTTTATTTGACCATGTTACATGACTGAAGCAAGCAAGAACTTAGGATATGGCATGGCTTGAGGTTGCGCGTGACAGAGACAAATTTGGCTTGATTTAGCCCATTCAAAACACTACAAAATTAATTCGGTAATCAGTGGAAAGAGAATATTTGCAAAGAATAATAATATTTCTTTATATTTTTTTTTTATAACTCAAGTTCTGAGTTTCACCTAACTAATCTTGAGGATGGGTGACCTTCTCCCTTGTTTCTCTACCGAATAAATCCGGTTGCGGTCATAGTCTAAACACACATAGAGCAGGACATTTAGTTCACACTTTCATATGAGACAAATACTATCATAAAAATTTAATTTCTGATACTAAATACCCCATGTTTTACCACTGAGCCATAGGCATGCGTTAGTTGTTTTATGGGATAGGACCAACATTTCCCTTATTTAAATGATGGTTTTATAATGGAAGGAGAGGGATAGAGATAGTGCATGGATGATATTTTCATGTCCATTTTCGTGATCTTATTTTGTTTACATTAATTCTAATTTAGGGTGTAAAGAGGGAAAATAAAATATATTTATAAATATTAATATTATTTTTAATTTTAAAAGTAAAGAGATATAATTGTAACTTTATATTTTTCTTTTACTATTTTAACTCATTCCGTTTCCTATCCAAATAAAATAAAATTATATTATACACATCTTTTATTCTTTCCCAATAATGGAGTAACAAACATTACATTACTTGGTTTATCTTTATTTTATACTGTATTCCACATCTCTCCCAAAGATACGCTAAGAAAATGTAGAATGACAACCACACGCAATGTTTTGTCACTTTGTGAAAGAATCAAGGAATCACACAAACGCTTATCCTTACAGTTTCTCCTTCTCCCTTTGTCCTTTTATAGTGGTGGGGGTGGGGACAAACTCTTCTTTCTTGTTCGAAGTATAGCTAGCTAGCATGTTTGAAGTTTAATAAAATTATATTTAGTTTTCTTATATTTTTTAAAACATGGGCCTCTTTATTGTCAATAAATTTGTTCACGATTTTTACATTCTTCCTTCCTTTTATCCTCTTCTTTTCTCTCTCTAACATAACTCTGTTTCTCTCATTCTCTATCATCTCTCTTATATAAAATATAGTTTAACTAAATACATTTTAATTACAAAAAATATGTTAATAAACTAGAGTATATATTTTCTAAATTATAAATGTGTTGATGTTTGAATACAATAATTAAAATTTATATTACAAGAGGAGATTCGGAAGTTAGCAGAACTTGGCGAGAGATCAAGGCTTGTCTGGGAAAGGTCAACACAATTGTGAAGGGACTTGATCCACTATCCGGGAGAGCTAGAGTCTAACTGGGAAAGAACTATCTAGGGGGAAGTCTTCATTGTCCGGTGTTTGCGTATTTTTCTCGCAAGTGAACGGAATCGTAACAAGTAATATAATGATGAATAAAGTATCGTTCCCACGAGGATTAGCTTTTGATCCATATTTTAACCACTATTAACTTTAATAAACCACACACAATTAAAATAATACTCACTGGAAGTTTCATATTAACTAAAACTAACTCACTAAATGGAAAACACAAAATAATTCTTTAGGTTTTTTAATGCAAAAATCTAATGCACTATGTTCATGAATCCACCGAAGTTTTTCAATTGGTTCAATCTTCCAGTGATCAGGTTTTATAATTCTTGCTTTGACCTGAAAATCGATGATCCTAAGTTAATCAAAAGCCTCTCTCAATGGTCAATCGAATCTATGTTTGCATATGAGATTAATTATCTCTAATTAATCTACAAATATACCAACATGCATTTATCCACAATGATCATTTAAACAAGATTTCACAAGGCATAACGGTATCTCTACCTATTATCGAATCTTATGTCATTTTTTACCAAGTGCTAATGTATATTAAATCTCTCGAAAGCAATATAAATCACAAACACGTTTTAATGGCGGCCGAACATCAAAACAGAATTAGTGAATAGCAAATGATCAACCCGAAAGACAAGAATATAATAAAACCCAAATATTTTTAATTAAACCATCATTGAACTAGGTTTCATCAATTACCCTAGGCACAAAGTACTTAGCCTAACATAGTTTCAACTAATGAAAGAATAATAAAAATGGAGTTCATGATGTTGGAGAGAAGAAAGAATATAAAAATACAACCAAAACTGAAGATCTTCAAGAAAATCTTATTCTTCTTCCTTTACTTGTCGTCTTCTCTCTCCAAAAAAGCTCTTAAATCTATCAAGAATCCTTCTTTATATAGTGATTTTTAGGTCTTCAAAGTCGTGCCCCTTGAAAGAGCCCATCTCCACTTGATTTGAAAGGAAACGGGCTCAAAATAGCCTCTTCACGAAGCTTAGAGCCTTACCACGGCCTTACCATGAAATGCTTTCCATGGTATGGTAAGGTCGTGAGCCATAGAATGTAAATCTTGTCACAGGCTTACCACAAAATGCTTTTCGTGGTAAGGTCATGAGCCACAGAATACTTCTTCAACCATGGCTTTATCATGGAATGCTTTTCGCGGTAAGGCCGTGAGCCACATAAAGTACGTCTTACCACGACCCTACCATGCAATGCTTCGCGTGACAACACCGTGAGCCGTTTCTCCTTGATTTCTAACATTTCACTAATGACGTCATTCTTTCGATGCTTTATGACCTCATCAACCTCGACCTCGAGTGGACCTTTGATCTTGCCTTTAATGCCATTTTTGCTCCAAAAATGCAACAACATCATCACTTTTTGCTCCAATTGTCTTCAACACATGCTCCACATCTACATAACCACATATAGAACCAAATCAAGTAGAAATCATGCTCATTGAATGTATAAATGCTAAGTTTATAGACCAAACTAAGTGTATAAAATGCACTTATCATCCGTGAGAGTTGATGTTGTAACACCCCGCTTTTCTCTTACTGAGTGTGTCACTATGCTGGGGCTCAAAATATATATAATTTATTTTTTTCTTTCTTTTCCGGTACATAACTTAAACTTGAAGTACCAAGTCCCGAACAAAACCCCCCAGCAAATCATTAAAAATGCGGAAGCGATAATCGAAACCTGATATGGTACATAATCAAATCACTTTATTTATAACATAAAGAATTCGTACTATATATTACATCATAACTTTAACAGCCTTAATACATGAAGAATCTATAATATTCTAACAAAGCTAATCATCAATAGAGCATCAACTAAAACCTCTTCGAGACAGCTTGCTGAATCATCGGCCACGCCATCACGTGTCGTCATATCTCAACCTGCTCGCTGCCCTAACTGCAAGTCTAAAACTGGAACGTGGAATGTTCCAGGGGCATAACCCATTAGAAGATGAAACTTCTAGTGAGGGTCCAAAACATATATATATACGAATGCATGATGCAATAACATGAACAACATTTTCCTTTAATGTAACTTCCCAGGCCCATCAGCCCGGCACGAAATCCTAGGCAAATCTCAAACCTCTGCAGGATAAGCCTAACGTTATTCCATCATTGCCCTAGGGGAATTACGGCTACACTCTGGGGGCGACATCCCATTCCCATGCACAGATATCAATATGGCAATAATATTGTGCCATGCAATTATCACGACTTTCCATGCAATATGACAAAATTAATATTACATTCATAAATAACATGCATATAAACAATCATCACATGAATATCATATAGGGTAGGATAACTCACAAAACCATGTTTAGGATAAAATTACTCACCAAATCATACTTAGGATAGAACAACTCACCTTTTGAGATAAACTTGCATTTTCTCGAAAAGTGTGCAACACCTCGATATACCCGGCCTCGATTTTAGTGCCAACTCTAAAAAATTGCACCAATCACACCATCTCCATCACCTCAATCATAAAATAATATTTTAATACTAAATATCCTCAATATTCCATATATTTCCTTTTATTTCCTATTTTCTTTCATTTTCCTTCTAAAAATTCCAATAATTACATCGAGATTATTTTCTCAAATCTATCTTCACAACAATTCATAATATGCTATAAAATTCAAAGGAAAAATACTGAACTTACCCGGATGTTGCGTTTTCACACAAAACGAGGTTCTTTGATGCTAAAATCAAGACATCGGGAACCCGAACTTCAAAACTTTTTGCACGGACCTCCATAAAATAATTTTTTGGATTTTTCCAAGATTTTCCAAAATTTTCTCAAGCCCCACGTGCCCGCATGCGCCTGCACGTGCTAGGGCGACTAGGCGCGCATGAAGCATCGCGCGTGAATGGCACTCGCTGGTCGTCTTCTCCGGCAACGGCCATGCCGGTAATCGGAGAAAACCATGCCATTTTCAAGCCCTCTTCCAGTTGATCCTCTTGGACAAGTTTGAGCTTCAAAGGAGCACCGGAAGACCTCATATCGGGCGTTTGAAGTCTCAGATCGGCCACCCGCCTCCTAACTCTGGCGAAGCTTGAAACCCCTCTAAACCTCAACCAAAATACTTCAAACTTACCAGAAATGATATACATCTCATGGGCTTCAAAATCCCCTTATTTTGGAACGCTAATTCGTTTAATAAGGTGGCCGATTTGAAGCTTTTATTTTTGCAACATTCGGCCACTTCGAGCTCTATTTATAGGCGATTATCGAGCTTCAAAATGGCTTTGGCCGCCTTGCCCATCACCTTAGGAGGTTGAACCTCCCCTAGATCGATGAGGCTCCCTTATCCGACCAAAATCTCGATTTGCAGGTATCGGCCATTCGGCCAAATTCTTTGGACATTTTTTTTGCTTTTTCAGGCCACTATGATGACTATTGTCGACCCATCCCTTTACCAAAAATGTTCCTCGACCATCCCTCATGAAAAACCAGTGCTTTAGATGGCCAAAATCGGCCATGGCCGACCAGCCATGTGCTGGCCATGCCCAACTTTCGAAAAATTACAGTTTAACCCCTTAACTTTTGGTCTCTCAGATTTTGACCCTTTCCTTTTAGCTCCTTGACTTTCCATAATTGTATTTAAGACCCTCAAGTCCTAAAACGTCAATTTGACCCCTGAGGATTCCTAAAAAATATCGTTTCGGCCTCTCTCTAACAATTTTAAAAAATTACACTTAGGCCCGAATCTTCGTTTTGGCCCCAAACCTCTTCATTTCTTCCTGAAACCACTGAAGGGTTGTTTCTTATGAAAAAAAAAAGCCTCCTCAAGCTTCCATTGACTTCCGAGAAGTCGTCTATAACAATTCGGTAATGCAGCTTAATTGGTAGCTGCATTTTAGCTGTACCAAAAACTATTCCCGATCTTATTTCTTTCAATGCTATAAATCATATTTTGGGGTGCTTGATAATGCCACATCATTTTCCTTTGGTATCTCGGCTTCAGGGCACTCCCTATAGTCGATTTGATCAATTTTTTGGGCTATTCAGATACCAATTTTCTCTAAAATCCCATTTTTCTAATAAATTGCTTCTTTTTAATTAACCCAAATTTCTCAAGTATTACAGATGTGTTCCCAGAAGAGCTTTTGAAGACAAAAAGCAGTTAGAAGGCACGCAAGGATTTCTTCTGAGCAGGACCTCTGATGCTTAAGTCAATAGGTGTCATGGTGAGGCAAAGATGTAGGTGAAATGTGAAATGCAAGTTAAGTATATGGTGAAAGTTATCCTGGAGAAAGTTTTCTCTTAGAGAAGTATAGTTGTGTAGGTGCTGGAAGATAAAGGTTGTGAAAAAGATCCAAAATACGAAAGGTTAAGGGGTATTTGTACCCTTCGGTCCATGACAAGGACGCACGGCACACATGTATGGGGGACGTGATGTTATCCCAATTGTAAGATGCGATGTTGTCCGAATTGCACATGGTGTTGTCTTAGGTTAAGCTCGAAAAGTGCCTGTGTGTGAAACCCACTTAGATGAATGGTCCCTTAGAGGGAGGAAAGCCTATTTCATCTGGGCTATGTGTCCAGGACAATGTAGGACAAAGTTATTTAAGAGAGGGTTTTCTTGTGCTCTTCCCCAAGAGAATAACACGGTCGGGTGGATTATAGGGTAAAGAGTGTTTTTTTAGGAAAACTTCTTTGAGTTTTCCGGGAGAACTTCTTTTCCAGAGAGGACATTTCTCCTCTAGGAGAACTGGCTTTCCCGAAGAAGAGCCCTCTCTAAGAGAACTCCTCTCGCCTGATGGACTTCAACAATAGCTCCCCACTTGTCTTTAATTGAAACTCAAAGGGAAGAGTATCCTAAGAGTAAAGGAGTTGTCTCGAAGAAGTTGTCACTTGCTCCAATTGTATGTTTTGATTGTCTAGAAGAAGTGTATGAGACAATTGTTTAAGAGAAGTACGAGTTTTTGGTCTAGGAAAGCCACGTGTTGATTATATAGGAAAGGTGTGAGTGTAATTATTACGCGTCAGTTCACCTCATAGGTGGTGGTCTATAAATTACGGAGGTCCCCTTGCAGGTCCCCACTTTCTACTTCCACCTTTGCCAAAATTCTTGCTTGTCTGACTCATGCCAAAGAACTCCACCAACTAGTCTTCTTGAAGAGTCTTCTACAATTTATCCCGAAGGAATCATACACTTGTGGTCCAACAGAACTTTACCCCGAAGACTCATCTTGGAGAAACTCATTCCTGAGGAACTATTTTGTCCAAACAACTTCAAGTTTCAATTTAAGGTAATTTGACAATGGCAAGGATCAAAATTGTCCATAGGTCTAGGGACAAAGGAACATCAGCTTCCAAGGGCTAGCCCTTCATCCTCCATTTAAGGAATGTTGAAAGGCTTAAGGCAGACTTGAACATACCTTATTCATGGCTACCGAGGAAGCCTGACAAGAGAGAAAGCAAATCCCAAGTTGAATGGGGAGGAGTTACTATCCTTGAAGATAGCCTATGTATGGTTTTGAGGTTCCCCTCCACCTGTTTGGGATGTAATTTCTTCGAGAAAGAAGATTGGTTCCAACCTAATTACATTCTAATAGGTGGGCTTAGTTAGTTTGGTTTTACGTCCTTTATAAGGAATGAGGCATGGAGCCCACCACTAAGTTATTTAGTTGTTTCTTCTACCTGAAAGCCATGAAGGGGTGGAAAGATTTTGTGGGGTTGCAGAAGTCAAGAAGCAACGATATCTTATTCACTAAGTCTTTGCCTAAAGTACACCACTTTAAGACTCGTTGGATAGTGGTAAGTCCACCATTAACTTGGCAAGCCCCTTTGTTTTGGTTCAT
This sequence comes from Diospyros lotus, assembly GCF_014633365.1. NCBI lineage: Eukaryota > Viridiplantae > Streptophyta > Magnoliopsida > Ericales > Ebenaceae > Diospyros > Diospyros lotus. Next base: position 28,791,040 of record NC_068349.1, read on the forward strand.
TAAGGAGCCAAGGAGAGACGTAGTAAAGATGTTAAATGTCAGGCCAGTAACTAGGGAAAATCAAGATGCCATTAACTGGTTATTAAGAGGAGGGCTAGTCATCCTCTTCGATCTTCTCATTGATGATTATTTAAGGGATGCCAGCTGGCTCATAGTAGTAGATGAAGGCAGGACTTCAAGATCGGTGGCACCCCAAGAGGTTGTCCATCAAGAAAAGGAAAAAAAAGAAAAGAAAAGAAAATAAGGATGGGGCCAACCCTGAAGACGCTTACCTTCCTTTTTTTTTTTTTTTAAGGTGTTAGTTTTGTTTTTTCATTCGTACCTTTATTTTTTCTCATGCATGAGTACTAATGGTGTCTTGTTTTCTTGTTTGCAACAATGGATTGTGTAAAACATAGTTAGCTTAAAAGGGGGGGTGAATTAAACTCACCCTTATAAAAATTTCAAACTAGTTAAAGCTAAAAGTGAATAGAAAATAAAAGATTGTAGCACACTAGAATTTTAGAGTGGTTCAACAAGGATTTAGTCAATCCAAAACTTACTTTTGGGTAGCTTTGCAACATGTTTAGCTACAATTACAACAAATGGATTTTATAACTAGATCAACCCAACCAATGTCTTTTCACAAGAGGTTAGGCTTAACCATTACAACTTCATAATAAAGTGATAGTAAAAGATACACAAGAAAATTCTAGTAGTAGAAGAAAGTTGAACACTTCTCTTAGGTGTACAGGAGATAAACAAATAAGAATGGAAGCACACTATCATTTTATTCTTCTTTCAAAAGATCACAGGCAATGAGGCACTTATAGGCTTTAGAGAATCGTATGGATCAGTTTTAGCAATTTTCTTTCTCTTTTGACTCCAACCTCTATATATTGTTCTTGTCTTTAATGCATCTTCTGGAATATCTTGAATAAAATAATGTTCTTCATGTCTAACTGCCATTTTTTATCTCTACAAGATCTCACAAATCAGTTAGAATATAATTTTTCATTCGTAAATTGTTTGAAAAGTATCCATCAACATTTAATGTTCTAAAAAGTAAAAACTACATTCATTAAATGCTCAGTAATGGCTATAAATTCAAAAATTATCAAATATTACTCGATCACAAACATCATTGTAATTGACTAAGTTGTAAGTTTACTTGAGCATAGGAAGTTTGCACTAGACTATTTTTTTTATTTACTCAATTACAAAAAGCTTGTACTCAATTAAAATTTTGCGAAAGAAAATTGTAAAGTTTACTCGATTGGAAAGCTCAATTTAGCCAAGTAAAATTAAACTCTTACATGATTACAAATTTAAGTACTCGATTACATCAAAGTACTAGAGACTTAATAAATTTCTAGAGAATAAATACTCGATTACAATTGATATTTACTTGAGTACATTTAGATGATTACTCGATTACAAATAGTAAGTAATCAATTAATTTTTCTCTCTAGAAACTTACATTATCTACTCAATTACATATGTATATTTAGTCGAGTATAAACTTATGCTTACTTGAATACACTATAACTTGTAATCAATTATCTTATAAATAGAAATAGCTTACTCAATTACAAATGAACCTTACTCGATTAGAAAGGTAAACCTAAGTGAATTGGCTTTTAGGCTTATTTTAAATGAGTAAATTACTCATGTATAAAACAATTTTATTTGATTAAAAGATGGGATATAATTTCTGACTTGATACATCTAATCTATATAATATTCCAGTAACATGGATTTATACTCAATTAAAAAGATTGACATACTCAATTAATTTATAAGCCTTACTAAATTATTTTCTCTATCTGCTAACTCTACTACACTATTTTGATCATCATCACCAACAAGAATCTTCTTATTTTCTCATCAAATCAAAACTTAACAGAAGATTCAACAATCTCCCATTTTTTGATGATGACAAAGCACAAGAAAGAAATAGCAACTTGTTTTCCTAAATAAGTTTTTCCTTTTCTTTTCCCCCATTTACTGCAATAACTTAGAACCTATTTTCTTTTCTTTTCTCCAACTTTTGTCATTACTAAACGAGGCCCCCCTTAACAAGATGAGGGATTGCATTTTGGTGCTCTCCTTGATTTATATGATTTTGTGAACTGAGTGCTCCCCCTATCTTATAGGCTTGAATGCATACATAGATATATTGATTTTGGACAGAATAAGAAAATTTTCAAGGAAGAGAAGTTTATTGAATTGAAAATTTCATTGAATACAGAAACATTACATTGAGGAAATTTTCCTAGAGCTACTAGAGAGTCTTTTTGGTCTCCTTCTTCCATTAAAGTTCTTGATTTCCTTTGTGCAGTAGATTTAACCCAACTAGTTGCTTTCATGGATTCCTTTATTTCAACTATATTGGCCTCAGTCCTTTTCTTCCTTTCTTCAAGACCATCCAACCTAGTGATGATAGCTTTTTGCCTATCTAGTAGTCTAGTGATTGACTTTGTAAGAAAGTCATTGATGTGAACTTGAATTGGAGTAGGTTGTGAGGTGGATGTTGGAACTTGAGTAGAAGATTGTGAAGCTTCAGTTTGAGGAGGTTTAGAGGAGTGAGGAGTTGGTTGACAAGGTCCAGGTCCTTTAGTAGGCCAAGAAGGAGGATCACCTTCTTCTTAGTGATCTGGTTGCTCTTCTTTTGAAGGCATTTTCCAAACACCATTTTCACACTTGATTTTCATCCTTTTGAGAATTTGATTAGAGTAGGTGTCAAATGATGAATGAAGGATGAATATTTTGTGGTGGAGGTGTCCATGAGTTTTGTTTAAAATGAATATGATAAGCATCCCAAATGGAAGCTAGCCAGAAGTTTTTTGAGATCACTGACTCATACATACAAGTGAAAAGCAAGGAAGATTAAAGTGAATGTTATGGATGACACATCACATGATTAAAAGATCAGTATAAGTAACAAAGTGGAAAGAGCCCCCTCGGACATTAATTGGGGTGATTATGAAATGATGTAGGACCCTATGTTCCCGATCTAAAACCTCAAGTGACCTAGGGTGATTGGCTACTAGGAAGGTTTCATGTTTTTTAGTAAGGGTAAGCCATATCTCATTTTAGTCTAGGTTTAGGTTATCTAGAATTTTTTCACAGGGAGAAAGCTGAAGGTCCTCCACTACCTTTTCAACTGTGTAAATGTATTCAATGCCATTGAACCTAAATTTTAGGTCATCTATGTTGAATTCTTCTTCCTTAATTTCTGTAGGAGATTTAGGTAGGTTATAGTAAAATTAGCTAATGCATCTAGATAACAAGGTAGGCCAAGTGTTGAGAGTTTAAACCAGCCCATGTCAGTAGTCCATTTTTTAAGGTTTTCTCCAAATTTTATGGTTTCAAAATTAGACTAGTTTACGTTTCTACCAAGTAGGAAAACCCTAAACAAAACCTCTGTGCATAAGTTTTTGTGATAGTGATTTCTAAAACTTTCTAGTCTAGGTGCTTGTGTGGGTGAAATAGGAGTAAGGTTAGAAGGTCTCTTAGATCTAACCTTTTTAGGTGATAAAGGAATAGAAGGAGAAGAAATTCTTTATGTTTGGGTTCCATTTTAGAGTGTTCGAATTGAATGTGAAGAGTACTGAACTTGAGTTTGTTTGAAATGTAAGATTTCGAAGAATAATTGGGTTTCATAGAAAGGAAAAGCTAGTAATTGAAAAAAAGTGAATGAGAATTACCTGAGAGCAATCAGAGAGATGAGGAATCGAGAGATTTTGAGAGAATGAAATATAGATCTGGATTTTCTATTTATACTTAAGGTTTAGTCCATTAAAAACCCCAACTTTTAAACAGAAATAATCCTATGCGATGAATCTTACTCGACTATGTTTAAATTTTAATCGAGTAACAAGCTATAGTTGAGTAATATTGATTTTGTACACGAGTAAATATTCACTTTTGAACCCCTAGACTTATATCAAGTAATATACATTCTTTAATCAATTACAGGACAGTCTTTAGTTAAGTAACTTTCTTTGTTACTCGAGTAAGGTTAAACCCTAAAACTTATCACTCTATTATAAAATTACTCGATTACAATCTTCATATACTTGATTAAAGCTTAACAATACTCGATTAAGATTAATTTATATTCGATTAGAATGACCTTACTGAGATATTCAAAATATACTTGATTAATAGCTAATTTTTACTTGATTAAGAATAGTATATACTCAACTCATATCTTGTTTTAATCGATTAAATACTAGAAGTTACTCGATTAACAATTAATTTTTACTTGATTATTTAGATTCAAATCTCTATAATTCCTAATTTAGTTCTAATTTTTATGAATTGAGTTTTCTCTAAAGGTTTTATAAGAATGTCAGCTAATTGATCCTTTGTTAGCCCATACTCTAAGATTATATCTTCTTTTTGAACATGATCTCTAATGAAAGATGCCTAATCTCTATTTGCTTTATTCTAGAGTGACGCTTAGGATTTTTGGATAGATTGATAGCATTGGAATTATCACATTTAATTAGGATATGATTTACCTTAATTTCATAATCCTCTAGTTTATGTTTAATCTATAGAATTTGTGCACAATAACTACCAATTGAAATATATTCAACTTCTATGGTAGAGCTTGCCGCATTGTTTTGCATTTTGGAAGACCAAGAAATTAACATACTTTCAAGTAATTAATAGGTGCCACTAGTGTTTTTTCTATGTATTCTACATCTTACAAAGTCTACATCTACATAGGCATGAAATTCTAATGGATATTTTTTTAAGATACCATAACACTAGGGAAGGAGATCCTTTCAGATATAAAAGAATCTTTTTAATTGTTGATAGGTGAGATTCCTTAGGATCACTTTGATACCTAGCACAAATCCCTATACTAAATAAGTTATCAGGTCTAAAGGCAGTGAGATATAATAGAGATCATATCATGCCTCTATATAATTTTTGATCAATTGATTTTCCACTTTCATCTTTGTCCATTTTGATGGATGTACTCATTAGAGTATCCATGAAATTTGCCTCGTTCATATTGTATTTCTTTACAAGATCTTTGATATATTTGGATTGGGAAATGAATATTCCATCTTTTAATTGTTTTACTTGTAAATCTAGAAAATAATTTAATTCTCCTACCATACTCATCTCAAATTCAGCCTATATGATGGCATAAAATTCTTGCATAGATTGTTACTAGTTTATCCAAAAGTGATATCATCCACATAGATTTTGTAACACCTCCTCGACTCAAGTATCACAGGAAGGCATACACCTAACCGTCTAAGAGGTGTTAGGAAACCCTAAACAGTGGAAATCATGGATCGAACCTGCCAGGAAGTTTGAAGGGGTTCCCTAGACTAGCATAAAACGTACAAGTCTTTCATTTAGATAGAGTTTAAAATCTGACATAAAATAGTATAATCATCGTACTGATATAACGCTTTTGAACAGGATTACATGAAGCCACAAAATAATAGAAAAATATTAAGCGTCCATAGTATCCTTTCCATTTGCCTCGCTTGCCTCCTTAGTCCCTGACATACCAAACACACCTGGAACGTGGGACGTTCCAGGGGCATCAACCCAAGTTAGATAACATTTATCTAAGTGAAGTGGTTTTAAGAAAGAAATAGAACACATATGAAATGCATGTATGCAAAGTGAAACCCCCTTTTATGGAAGCCATGCCAAGGTGTTGCAATCACCTCCGCACAGGCCATGCTCACCTCAAACACACATATGTGACTCCAAGAGCCACCCATGACAGCCACTAGCTTACCACAAAACCACATGCCATGTAGTGAAGAAACAAGTAAAGAAACATGCTAAACAAAGAGAGCAAGTGAGTAGGTCCACATCCAACACAAGTGATTAAATAAATTATCAATATGAAGCGCAAATAATGCAAGAAACCACTCACTCTAGTCGCTGGCCCTGCCGATTCATTGTTCACAGGAATTTTGGCCCAGTTTGCATGTAGTTTCACACATTTCGAGTCACCAATCTAAAATATTTTTACATAGGATGATAGGAAATAATTTAAGGGGTAAAATTGGAAAATTACAGAGGAAGAGGCCCTGTCATGTGCCCTCACGCTCCACCAGAAGGGTGGCCATGCGCAGTAGCAGTTGGCATGTGCGATGCACGCCATTCCCTGTTACAAATTCAGCAACCTAAAATGAAAATTGCTATATCTTGCTCATTTTTGCTCCGATTCACTCTCCGTTCAAACCTACGGACTCCCCTTTTCGTGCTCTACGACCCTACGGAAAGAAATCGACTTACCTCTTTGATTTCCCTACTGTTTCTACTGATTTCTGATGAGGTATCTTTAGCCTTCCTCTTCCTTGGTTTCTTTCTCCTCCTTGTTTATCTTGGTGCACTTGTTCACTTGCTATACTTTACCTTCACATAGGTCTCTCCCCCCCCCCCCCCTTATATAATCTCTAAAACACCCCAAATCTCAAGATATCCCTTAGCTTTTAAGTTACATAATTTTTTTCCTCCCAAGCCATCATTACAACCCTTGAATTATCCCTTTGAATTACCTTTAATTTCCATTTCCTTCCAATCCCAAGCCTCCAAATTACACCTCTATGTGACTTTTAGGATAAGAATCTATTATGACAATTATCTCTCTTTTCCAAGGCCAATCTCATTCTTCCAAGTCATGCCACCATAAGACTTTAGGGTAAAAGTTCATTATTACAATTATCTCTCTTTTCCCGAATCCAATCCTATTCTTCCAAGTCATGCCTTTTAGGATAAGGACTCATCATTACAATCATTCCCTTTTAGTTGGAAACAAACGAACCCTTTTTCAAGTTGTGACATTTGCACTTAGGTCTGGTTTCCTCATTTTCCTTATTACATTAATGCCCTGAAACCACTTTTGTTTACACTTTAGCCCTCAACTTCCATTTGAAACACTTTAACCATAAAATCCTACCTTCTTAACTCTTTCCCTAGGTACTTTTGACCTCTTTTTTACATTTGCAACTCAATAGAATTAAAGATTTCTCTCCTTCCCCTGAATCAAAATACCATTCACTTTATTGTAACATTCAAGCTTTACATCAAGTTCTGGGGTATTATAGATTTAAACTATAAGAATATCTTTATTACTCTTTTTGATATACGAGGTTGTATCCATATTTCCTCTCTTAAAATCATTCTTAATAAGAAAGTTATTTAAGGTTTCATATTAAGCTCTTGGGACTTGTTTAAGTCTATAAAGAGCTTTGGTAAGTTTATATACATAATCCCCATGATGTGGATTCTCAAAACCTAGAGGTTGTTTTACATACACCTTTTCCTTTATATATCCATTAAGAAATGCACTCTCGACATCCATTTGGTATAGTTTAAATCCTTTGTTACAAGCATAGGCTAGTAATAACCTTATGGCCTCAAGTCTAGCTACAATGCATAGGTGTCATTAAAATCTATCCCTTCTTCTTGACTGTATCATTGAGCTACAAGTCTAGATTTTTTTTTTCTATTGTTCTATGCCCATCCCTTTTTTTTTTCTAAACACCTATTTTGTTCCTATAGCTTGCTTATCTTTTGGTTTGGGTGCTAAAGTCCATATTTTGTTCATTTCAAATTGATTTGGTTCTTCTTGCATAGCTATAATCCAACTCGAGTCATCTATAACTTCATTTATGTTTTTAGGTTTTAGGTTTGATAAGAAGGCTACATATTCACATTGGTTTCCAAGGTGAGATCTAGTTCTAACACCTTGGTATATTTCTTCTAGGATTTTTTATTCATCAACATAAGATTTTTCTCTATGACAAGATGGGTCTTTTATGATTTCCTCTTCTACTTCTTTTTGGAAATTTTTCTTATTTCTTTCAGTGGGTTGTTCTAGAATTTCCCATTCATTTTCATCATTGTTTGATTGTGATTGAGGTAAATTTTTATTGTTTTAATTAAAGCTTACATGAATTGACTCTTCCACAACTAAGGTTCTTTTGTTATATGCTCTATAAGCTTTACTAGATGAGGAATAACCTAGAAAGACTCCTTCATCACTTTTTGGATCAAATTTTCTTAGATTATCTTTTCTATTATTTAGAAAATAACAATTACAACCAAAGGCTCTAAAGTAGGCTATGTTTGATTTCCTTCCTTTGTATAACTCACAAGGAGTTTTTTTTTAGAATAAGCCTAATGGATACTCTATTTAGAATATGACAAGCAGTATTCATTGCTTCTACCAAAAATATTTAGGTAAAGTATTTTCACATAACATAGTCCTAGTTAACTCAACTAGGGATCTATTCTTTCTTTTCACAACTCCATTTTACTGAAGGGTTCTAGGAGTTGAAAAATTGTGTGATATACCATGCTCGGCACAAAATGACTTGAAAGGAATATTCTCAAATTCTTTTCTATGATCACTCCTAATGTTTGAGATTTCTAGTCCTTTTTCATTTTGAATCTTTTTTTCAAAATTTTATGAATTCATCAAATGAATAGTCTTTGTTTCTTAGAAAGATTGTCCATATGAACCTAGAGAAATCATCTACAATTACAAAGACGTAAGATTTTTTGCCTAAGCTATGTGTTATCATGGGACCACACAAATCCATGTGAAGAATTTCAAGAGGCTTAAATGTTGATATTATGTTTTTAGGTTTAAATGAAGATTTTTCCTTTCATGCAAGTATCACATAAATTATTCTTATCTATATTGATTTTTGGTTAACTATTTACTAAGTCTCTTTTCATTATTTTAGAAATTAGATTCATACTAGCATGACCTAGTCTTTTATGCCATAAAATGCTTTGATTATTGTTTACAGCTACTAAACATGCATTATTTTAAACCTCTCCTAGATTAATTATGTAAACATTTCCACTTTTTTTACATGTAAATATTTCATTATTTGTCCTTTTATCTACTACATTGCATTAGAATTCATTGAAAAAAACATTATAACCTTTATCACATAGATGACTGATACTTAAAAAATTATGTTTAAAGCCATTAACATAGTAAACTTCAAAAATAAAGGTTTGAGGAGAAGTACCTATTGAACCAATACCTTCTATTTTACCTTTTAAGTTGTCACCAAAGGTGACAGAACTTCCTTGATGCTTCTTAAGCTGGTTGAATAGGCTTCTATCCCCTGTCATGTGTCTTGAGTAGCCATTGTCTATGAACCACTTTGCTCTCGAGCTATAAGCTTTTAGACAAATGGATCGCAAATAGAATAAATTAAAATTGGTACCCAAAAGACTTTGGGTCCATTAGATTAGAATCCTAATCTCCTATCAATTCAGTTTTCTTTACAACCCAAATCCTTTTCGTGACTAATTTACTTAATCCTTTATTATTATTTTTATTATAACCTAAAACTACTTTATCATAAAAACCTTTTTAAGATTATAATATTTTATCTAAGATGTTACTACTTGCTATAAATTTGGAGAGAACGAGTTTCAAAATTTGTAGTTGAGTTTCTAAACTTGTCACTTGTTCTTTAAGAGCAATATTTTCTTTTTCAAGGACTTTGTACTTTTATTTTGATTTCTCTAGATCAATAAGTAATTTTTCACGTAACATCCTATAAGTTTTTAGATTCATCATCACTAGAGTCGGAAGAAAAATTTGACTCACTTACCTTTGAATCTTCTTTTTCCATAAGCCAAAGATTGGTCATCTATTAAACTTCATCCTCTAATGAGGATGATGTGTCTTCATCACTCCAAGCTACTAGCACCTTCTTCTTCTTCTTCTTCTTCTTTGAAAGAAATAAAAAACACCCTAGAGGGGGGGTGAATTGGGTTTTCAAGAATTTTTCTTGTTTTTAAGGAATTCTTTGGATAAAACAGTTTGAACTTTTCAAACTAGTTACTCTAATTCTTTAAATATATTCTTGAAGAAAACAATATGAAGAAGTGTAAAATAAATTTTATGTAAGAAGATTTATCCTCTTAAAGTGTTAGAAAACAGTTTTTGAGAGAATTAAAACTGAAAATAGATTTGTTAGGAAAAATGACACTTGCTGAAAGAAGAATGAAAATGTTGAAAAGAAAGAGATGAAACAATGTAGCACACACAAAATTGATAGTGGTTTAGCTCAACCAACCTACTCCACTCCCTTGGCTCCTCACTAAGGATTCAAACAATCCACTATAGCTTTTATAGGCTCAGTTATAATCTCAGCTTTTGACAGATGCAACTGTAACCTCTGCTTTTCACAGGCTTAATAATAACCAAAAACACAACTTTTACAAAGGATCAACTGAAACCTCTTACACTGTGCTTTTTATGGGCTCAAGCACTAACCACAAAAGATAAATTATGAATATAAATCAAGCACTTTGAGAAGCTATTATGAGATTGAGATGAAATAACAAAAGTAGTTTCTCAAAAATAAAAGAGAGATGAAAAAAATATAAAGAAAGTAAGCACTATTTCTCTCTTTTTCTAAATAAAGATGAAAACTTGAAGTATCTCTTTTGCTCAAGTTAGTAGAAAGAATTCTAGAACAACCGCTTTGTTCTTCATCTTCATCTTCTTTTGTACTTGCTGTCAATAGAGTGAAAATCTACAAGGACAACCTTCTTTTTTTTCATAAAATATTCAAAAATCAATATAAATAAAAAACAACAACATATCCAACCTTTATCCCACTATGTGGGGTCGGCTACATGAATTCTAGACTTTCATGTATTTTTGTCTTTTGTCATATCTTCATTTAGGCCCATAGACTTCATATCAAATTTTAATGTCTCTCTCAAAGTCTTCTTAGGTCTGTCTCTACCTCTTTTTTTAACTAATTGTTCCATTTCATCAACTCTCCTCACATGAGCGTCTCTTGGTCTTCTTCTCACATGACCAAACCATCTTAGTCTAGTCTCTCTCATCTTCTCCTCGATTGGCACTACTCCTACCTTATTACGAATAACTTCATTTCTAATTTTATTTTTTCTTGTATGGCTGCACATCCATCTTAGCATTCTCATCTCTACTATGCTTGTTTTTTGCTCATGTTGGTATTTGACTGCCCAACATTCTGAGCCATACAACAAGGCTGGTCTTATAGCTGTCCTATAGAATTTTTCTTTCAATTTTAATGGGATTTTACTATCACATAACACCCTTGATGCATTTCTCCATTTTAGCCAATCTGCCTTAATTCTATGCGTGACATCCTCATGAATTTCTTCATCTTTTTGAATTACTGATCCCAAATATCGAAAATGGTATTTTCTTTGTAAGATTTGTTCTTCCAATTTTATTATAACATCCTCCACTCTTGCATTCCTATTAAATTTACATTTCATATATTTTGTTTTCCTTTTACTTAATTTAAATCCCTTAGATTCTAAATTGTTTCTCCACAATTCAAGCTTAGTGTTCACTCCTTCTTTTGTTTCATCCACCAACACTATGTCATTTGCAAATAGCATACACCATGGCACCTCTGTCTGAATGTGTTTAGTTAGTTTATCCATTACTAAAGCAAATAAGTATGGACTTAGTGTAGAACTTTGATGCAGTCCCATTGTAATTTGAAACGGTTCAGTATCCCCTTTGCATGTCTAACTCTTGTTTTTGCACCGTGATATATATCCTTAAGGGCTTGTATATAGGCTATTCAGACTCCTTTCTTCTCTAAAACCCCCCATAATACTTCTCTAGGGACCCTATCATAGGCCTTTTCTAGATCTATAAACACCATATGCATATCTTTCTTCTGATCCCGATACCTTTCCATTAGGTGTCTCAGTAGGTATATAGCTTCCATTGTTGACCTACCAGGCATGAAACCAAACTAATTTTCTAAGACTTTGCTCTGTTACTCTCTCCCAGAGTTTCATGGTATAACTCATTAACTTAATTCCTCTGTAATTTTCACAGTTTTGAACATCTCCTTTGTTCTTGTATATAGGAACCAAAGTACTCTCCCTCCACTCATCTGGCATATTTTTTTATTTAAGGATCGCATTAAATAATTTCGTTAGCCAGTAGATGCCCTCTTCTCCCATGCATTTCCATGCTTCTATTAGTATATTATCTAGTCCCATCGCCTTATGATTTTTTATCTTTTTTTAATGCTTGTCTTATTTCATTTGAACTTATGCATCAATAAAATGTATAGCTCACATTCCCTCTAGAGTTATTAAGATGTCCCAACTTAACTCTTGCATCCCCACCATCATTGAATAATTTTGTGAAATACTCATTCCATCTCTTCTTAATTGCTCCCTCATTCACTAATACATTTTGATTTTCATCTTTTATGCATTTCACTTGGTTTAGATCCCTTGTTTTTCTTTCTCTTGCTTTAGCTAATTTATATATATATATATCTCTTTCTCCATCTTTTGTATCAAGTCGTTTATATAAATTCTCATATGCTTTTGACCTTGCTTCACTAACAGCTCTTTTTACTGCCTTTTTTGTTTTTTTTATAATTTTTTAGGTTTTCTTCATTGTTGCACTGATATACAGCCTTATAGCAAGTTTTCTTATTTCTAATTTTCAATTGTACCTCTTCATTCCACCACCAAGACTCCTTAAGGTTTAGGGCTCTACCATTTGTCTCTCCAAGGACTACTTTTGTCGTGCTTCTCAAGGCAGTAGCCATTTTTCTCCACATTTGGTTTGCCTGTCCTTCTCCATTCCATTATCTTCTACTCCTTAGTTTTTCTTTGAAGATTAGTTGTTTCTCCCCTTTTAAATCCCACCACTTAATTCTTGAATTTTGTTTTATGTGATTTTTTCTCTTCCAATTTCTTACTTGGAAGTCAAGTACCAAAAGTCTATGTTGAGTAGTTAAACACTTCCTCGGTATCACCTTACAATTCCTACAACATAACTGATCCTCTTGTCTCATGAGGAAGTAATCTATTTGGGTGCTTGATATGACATTTTTATATGTGATTAAGTGTTTGTCCTATTTTTTGAACCTAGTATTGGCTAAGATGAGCCCATATGCCATAGTAAAATCTAGAGTAGACTTACCATCATTATTAATTTCCTCAAATCCATACCCTCCATATACCTCTCTATAGTCGTTTCCGTTTCTACCCACGTGACCATTTAAGTCTCCTCCTATAATCACTTTCTCTCCTCTTGGTATCATTTGTACGAGTCCCACTAGGTCCTCCCAGAATTTTGTTTTTATCTCCTCATCTAACCCCGCTTGTGGTGCATATGTACTAAAGATATTCATAGCCATTCTTCCTATAATAACCTTCACCATAATAATCATATCCCCTATTCTCTTTACATTCACTACCTCATCTACTAAGCTTTTATCCATAATAATCCCCACTCCATTTTTCGCTCGATCATTTCCCGTGTACCATATTTTATATCCAGTTTCTGATAAAGGTTTTGTTTTTTTTCCTACCCATCTCGTCTCTTGAAGGCACATAATATTAATCTTTCTCCTAATCATCACATCTACCACTTCCATAGCTTTTCATGTTAATGTTCCTATGTTCCATAACCCAATCCTTAATCTATGATTTTGGTTTTGGCCTTGACTTTGAATTTGTTTTTAACTTTGTTTTTTATTTTGGTTTTGATTTTGATTTTGGACTAGCTTCTTTACTCATATCCGTCTAAGCAAATGTGGGAACCCTTACTCACTTATCACTACATTTGGGCGCCGATGTAGCGGCCCTAGCTCACTTGACACTACATGTGGGTAGTGTAGCACGTCGCTATGATGGGTTACGCCCTAATGATTTTTCATAGTTTGTTTAGAGTTCATATTTTGGATCCAACTAGGTTTTACATTGGTTATAGGCTACCTAACACAACCCTCTTCCTTTATCCGGGCTTGGGACCGGTAGTGGATAACATCCCCATGCGGAGTTCAAAAATCAATATAAATGGTTGAGGAAAAATTTAGAGCCATTTTGGAGCCTTAACGGTTAAAACAATGTAGTAAATACACTTGCAATGGCTAGTTTAATGACTCTATTTTTCTACTTCAATACAAAATTAATCGACTAACTTGGTCCTTACTCGAGTAATTTTGTTATTAGTTGACTATTAGAAGTTATTAATGAAGGGAAACACCAACTATTGGTGTATCAATGCAATGGTTTTACTATTTTCAAAACCTTTTTGAAAACACATACAATACGCAGCGGAAATAAAATAGAATCACCTTGCAAGACCCTATATCATACAACCAGATGCAATAAATATTGAAACCATTTAATAGGGCATTTAGTAATACACCTTACAGAGAGTTTCGAATCCAATGAAGAAGTTGAATGTCCTCCCGAGGTAGCAACCATTGCTCCCAGCAGCTCTCAAACAATTCCACCAGGTAGTCTCCTACTACATTGAACAACAAATCAGATAACCAATCCGTCCCCCGAAAGTACGAGGGGCCTAGTTAGTCCACGCTCTAAGTAAAGGATGAAACCATAAGAATTCCTATGTGCTAGCTAGTCTTCTTGTTGGTGGTTCAAGTTGTAAATGGGATATAATCAAAGAAAACCAAATCCAAATAGTCTTATTGCTGGATTGGTATTGCTACAATAACAATGGGGAATTTGATGGAGTAAAGAAGAAAGAATGGGTGAAGGGTTTCCATTCTCTGGGAATAGGAAGAAGAAGAAAAAGAGGTCTAGCGAAGAGAAAAATGTAGCAACTCTTGTTATAGCTTTGTCATCATTCTTCTATTCTTTTTCCTTAAATATCAACACACCCAAAACCCTAATCGCCCAATAATCAGACAAATGTTTAGGAGAGAGAATGGGGAGACATAGAGGAGACAAGCCAAAAGCATCAAGAATGCACACCATTCTCTTGTCGTCCTCCCTAGCCACGCATCGTCCAATTTCTTTGCAGAAATGACAAGAGATCATGTTGAATGGAAACCCTCGCTATTGGAAACAGTCAACAATTCAAAGCAAACAGTCGATCGATTCATAATGATTGGTCGACTGAGTTCTCAATATGTAGACCAGTTTTGGCCATATATTGGTCAATCACCTCCAAGCTGGTCGACCGGTTTTGTCTCTTTGCACTAAGTTTCTCCAAATTGCATATAAGCTTTCCATTAACTCTTAATGGCCCTTTCACTATCTCATAATGAAATCGAGGCCCTCGTTAACTCCTAATGGCATGCTTGTCAACTCTTGATAGCTGCTCCATTTAATTTGATCATTGAACCATATCTGTTAACTCTTAACGGTGACATCTTTAACCCTTAACGATGATTACAACTTTCATCACTTAGTCAACCACTACACTTGGATATGCATATGACTTTCTAGGTTCACCACTAAGTAGTAATCAAGAAACGTCAAACTCTTCGACGCTAACCAAACACTTCAATTTATAATGAGGATCTCTCCATCTCTCCAATGTACCCCGAAATACCTTAAGTGATAACTAGTACTATGTTAGGGTGAACCTACCAATAATAAAGTCATACTTCAATAGAAAACCTATTTGGGCTTTCAATTCCTATTTACTATAATCACTCCATCGATTAACATCCCGATCAAGTGAGAGTCATGGATTAATCAAACTCACTAACTTAATATCTGTGATGCCCCGTTCCCACTTACGAGTGCCACTCGTGAACAATCACCCGAACTGCTCACATACCTTGCCATTTGTGAAGGACGGACTATGTTTCAACACGAAACACCCTAGGTGGGAACTAGGCTTTGTCCTTCCCTTCCCTCAACCCCAGGATCCACTAGCAGATCTGGGTTTTAATCATACCACACTTGGCTAATTAATTTCCATTAAGATTGCCCAATCATCATCATTTTTTAATTCTTTTTCTTTCCAAAAATTCTGCCGGGCTTCATATAATTTAAAATTCCAAACATCCCATTGATTTAACCAATTTCGAGGAAAAATTCATAATTTTTATTTTCCAAAAATTCGGCAATTATCTCAAAAATGCCTGACAAATCCTTTTATTTTGAAAATTCTTCCAGGGCCCAAAATCGATCAAGAAATGCCCCCAAAATTTCCCAAATTTCCAAATTGTTTTAAAAAAATTGGTCAGTGGGGCCTGCTAGCGGGTCTAGGGCCTCGCGGTGCGCTAGCCGCGTGGGTTGGCTATGGGCCGCAAGCACCCGTGCGTTGGCCGCACATGCCTCGTGCGGTCGCGCTCCCCCGTACCCCACCCTGCGGCCACTACGGCTCCCTATGGGCCACCCGGTGGCCCTGCTTATGCCTTCCACCACTTTTTTTTCTTTTTCTTTTTTTTCTTCTTGGGCTTTCTAACCCAAAATTTTCCAGAATTTACACAACCAAAATAACCACCAAAAATCACCATAATTTCCAACAAAAATTATTTTATTTAACCCCTTAATGCTTCCTACAATCCATACCAAATATAAGATTTACACCAATGCCTAGGCTTCCACATGCTATAAGCCAATATCTCAATTTT
This sequence comes from Diospyros lotus, assembly GCF_014633365.1. Classification (NCBI taxonomy): domain Eukaryota; kingdom Viridiplantae; phylum Streptophyta; class Magnoliopsida; order Ericales; family Ebenaceae; genus Diospyros; species Diospyros lotus. The sequence goes on from NC_068349.1 coordinate 28,807,422, forward strand.
TTTTTATAAATAAAATCATACATAGCAATTACAATATATGCTTGGGCTTCACCAAGCCACAACTAACAACACAATAAATACATCACAAAGCTTCCAATCTCAAGCTTGCAACTATCCCAATCTCTTGCCATGAGATCAACTTACAAGGAGAGGATAAAAACCTCATGAGCCATAAAGCTCAATAAGGGTGCAATGATAATAAGTATATATAGACATGAATATAAAATGTAATGCCAATACATGCAATGTAACAAAGTTAGGGCTTCCACATCCTCACAACCACCTTGGTTTGAGGCTTTAATCTACCTTACCCCACACAACCTCATGCCCATAGGTCCTTAACACAAACAACATGCCAATGCACACATATTTGCTCATGACCCATACTTATAACCATGCAAAGCCACCATCCCATAGGGCTATCCCTTACTTTTTCCTTTCTTTAAAGTTTTTAAACTCTTCCTAGCTTCCTTCCAACTCTTCTCTTTAAGAGATCCTTGAAACAAATTTTAAAGAAACTAAGCCCCCATCAAGAGAAATAAAAAGAGCTTACACTACCATAAGGAAGAATACTTACCTTCTTCATATTCTTCTTTTCCTTTCCTTTTTCTTCTTTTTTCTTCTGCTTGGAAAACTTCTCCCAATCTCTTCTTTCTTTCTTCAAATGGCCAAAGGAAGACAAGTCTTCCTTACTTGCCAATTTATAGTAGCACCCCATCTTTCAAGAATAAATCCTAGCCATTGGATTTATTTGGTGAGAATAAATTATCACCCTCCATACTAACACAATCCATGCCATTAGGTCTTGCTTAATATCCACCATTGGATTTTATCTCACTTTACAAGACAAGATCTTAGCCATCCAAAGGAAGCACAATCCATGTGCTTTGCTAGGTTTTAATCCTAGCCTTTGATCTATTTTGGAGATTAAATCTCCACCTTCCAATCATCTCTCTTTAAAATATTTCCACCCATTTGGCAATCTATGCCAACTTCTAAGACTTAATGGTGGCCCTTAGATTAGTTTCCAAATCTAAGAATTAATCTCATCCCTTGAATTTTCATTTATTTCTCATTTAAATTAATGAGACTATTTTTCACCATTAATGCATGACTAATTTCATTTCTTTTTGAATTTTCTTTTAATTCAACACCATCATGCCTCTCATTAAATGCTTGAAAGACTAATATCATTTCTTTTGCATTTATTTAAATCTCTCAATTTATCATGGACCACATATGTAACATCTAGTATCGAGTGATAGGAAGAACCATAACAACTTACCCTGATAGGCCTACGTGAACTTCCCATGGGGTCACCCATCCCTAAGCTTCCCCAGGCCAAGCACGCTTAATCCGGGAATTCTTTGCCAACATTCGGCCCAAAAGGTATCCAGCTGGTGTTGTTTCATTTCTTACTTATCCTCAATATATACTACCCTTCTCTAGGCTCTTAGAGTATTACATTCTCCCCCCTTAAGCACATGACGTCATCGTCATACGACCTTACAACTGGTCCCAGATCTTCTCCCCTTTGAGGGTTGCCATCCTAGAAGCCTGTTAGAAACTGCTCCTTGTACAGGCCCTCGAGCCCCAGAGCCACTCCCTGCCCTCATCGGACCGCCTTCACCAATGGTCGGTTCTGATACCACATGTAACATCCCGCATTGAGCGATAGGAAGGACCAGAACAACTTACCCTAATGGGTCTACGCGAACTTCCTAGGGGTGACCCATCCCTGAACTTCCCCAACTCAAGCACGCTTAATCCGAGAGTTCTTTGCCAACATTCAGCCCAAAAGGTATCTAGCTGGTGTTGTTTCATTCCTTACTTATCCTTGATATATATTACTCTTCTCTAGGCTCTTAGGGTATTATAACATAATACCATGTGTCACTCTAAGAGACCATACTTGGCTTCCAAGCTTCCATCTCAACCATCCATGTGGCATCGCCACATTTATTCACTAATTTAGGGAAAATTAATTATTTTCTCAAATAATTGAATATCCACTATTTTCCCATTCTCCACAATTTAATTCCTTTATGGAATTTACTCCTAAATTACCAAAATACCCTTTGTGAATTATTACTCCCATTTATCTCCTCATAAATACAAAAATGAGAAATTAATTCACTTCCATAATTAATTCCACCTAGGAATTATTTCTAATTTACCAAATTACCATTTATTGGAGTTCACTATCCAAAATACTAAAATGCCCCTCTCATAGGGCACCATTATTCTCAATGATCTATCACATTCTCAAGAGAATTTTTGGAAGTTTCTCACTTCTTTTCTCATTCTCTTAACACTAGTAACAATGGGTGTTACAATAGCTTCTAAGATCTAGTGGATGTGATCAAGATGACACATCAGAACTCATTCTGACATCAAAAACACCTTTCCAATCATGTGTACCCTGGCCAGGGGTTTGTACAATATCAACCACTATTAATCGCATAGGTTATCCCTTGAATTCTTTCCTTAACATGAAACAAAACTAGTTTCCAAGAAAAGTTGATGTAGCTAGTAATAGTGTTTGCTTTATTGGAAGATAACTTGGTAAGGTGTTGACTAGACCCTTCAATTGTGTGAGTCGATTTGGGGTAGAGGCAGATTCTCTAGTTATTTAGGATTTGGTTTTGGTTATTTTGAGCCTGGCTCTAATTACCATGTGTTTGGCTCAAGTTGTTCCTACCTTGCTAGCTGTGAGTAGGATCGCATCTTAGAGCCATGGTAGCTAGTGACTTAAATGGTTTAAAGACTAGGCTGAACTAGTCAAGGTGGAAATGCTTATTCAGGCCCTACAATGGGCGCCAAATCATGATGGTTGGGGACTGATCACTAGTGTATGTCTCAATATGAACACCTACAAGAAGAGGTAGGGCTAGTTTCCCAAGTCCAACCTTAAACGCTTAAGTTAGTGTGAAGTACTAGCAAGTGTATGCAATGAGCAAGATGAATCAGACAACTTTACCTATGGGGATTCTAGTTCTTATATAGGTTGGGTGAGATGAGATACTCGGTGTTAATCTTCAAGATTCCTAGGCTCGATGCTTACAGGTTGATAGAGGATTTGTCGAGTTAGATTATGATAATGACAAATCTCCCAAATTTGTTTTGGATCTTTCAAGATCGAGATTCAAGAATTGAATTTATTAACTTATCTCTTGGGATTACCGTCCTTGTGCAGTCTCCCACCATTCGTGCTCTCGATTTCGGCAGAGGAGATAAATTACAGGTGGAGGTTTTACCTCACTGCGCAAGGTAAAGAGTTGAACCCATGATATCTACTGGTACGAATTTCACCTTATTATGACTCAACTACTTGACTTATGCCTTGAAGATAACTTATCTCTTGAATATTGACCAAATAAAGAAACATGTATTGTTGTCTTATTACCTAGCAATAAGGATTCATGGTAAACTAGGATAAGAGGAGTTTAATAATCTTGCCCTTTGGGTTTTCCCTTGTGACAAATTATTTGTTAAATAATGACTAAGTGAATGAATTAAATAAAAGGAAAAATAACATGGACAATGATAGGATTTTAATTACCACGCCATTCATCAATTCCTTCTTTTTTTTTAAGTCCTCAATTAAAAGACACCATTTTTTTTTTCTCCAACTCATCTACGAAGTAATATCCGATTTCTAATGACATTATATGAATGTAACAAAGTGATAAAGTTGGATTAATGAATTAATAAAATTTTCATTTTACAATTTTAACTAATTTAAGAGTTACGATTTTTTTTTTATTTATAATTTATCCTTATAGAAAAAACTTTTATACGAAGCATTAGTAAGAAACTTTTGGTCATAAAATTTGTTTTGTCCAGAATTTTCTTGTATAATCTAGTTTTTTCCTTCTTTTTTTTATAATAAAAATCACCATAGAGAAACTAAATCTTTCTTAGATAAAAGTAATAATTTTTTTTATGACCAAAATATTTAGACAAAAAATGTGAGAAAGATATAAAACTGTATTTTTAGATTTTATCATTTTTTATTTTTCATTTCATCCTTTCAACTTGGATGAAATGAAAAATGATAAAATATTGGTAGTTGACGTGGCGGAAAATATTGGTTTATCATCATTTATCAACGACGAAAGGAATTCTTTAACTAATGAGAAGGGTAATGCTATCTATAACTCTTATCAATCATTGAATGCTTTTTATTGTGGTCAATTTCAATTTTTATATGTCTAAGAATTTAATGCTTTTAGCTGGTCGATTTAAGTCTTTGTATGCATAAATGAATGTTTTTTTATCTGTCTATTTAGTGTTCATGATGACTAATAATTTAAAGGTAAATAGACCCACAGTATACATTTCTATTATTAATGACATTAAGTAAATTAATTATATATCCTTTATATTTTGTGCCCTTAGCTTAGACACTCCTTTTACTTTTTTTTTAGCCTAGTTGGTTTTCGAATCTTTTTTAGAAATAACCATGATGCCACTCCATAAAAAATGATATTAATTAAACAAAAATTAAATTAAAATTACCTTTAATCTCTCTTTAATTTAATTAAATTTAATGTAAAATAAAAAAACCAAGAATTTTTTATTCTACATTAAATTTAACTTAATTTAATAGATTAGGGATAAGTTTAATTTAATTAATATAATTCTTTATTAAGGTGGTGTGCCCATTTTGAAAACACATACTATATGCAGTGAAAAGAAAATAGAACCGTTTTGCAAAGCCTTGTATCATACAATCATATGTAATAAATATCTAAACCATTTCATAGAGCCTTTAGAAATATACCTTACGAAGAGTTTCAAATCTGATGAAGAAGCTGAATGTCATCCCGAGGCAACAATCGTTGCTTCCAGCAACTCCATCGGGCAGTCTCCTACTACCCCGAATAGCAAGTCAGATGACCAATTCGTCCCCCAAAAGTACGAAGGACTTAATTAGTCCATGCACTTAGGAGATGATGAAACCAATAAGAATTCATATGTGCTAGCCAGACTTCTTGTTAGTGATTCAAGTTAGAAATGAGATCTAATCAAAGAAAACCAAATCCAAATAGTCTCGATATGAACACCTGCAAGGCTAGTTTCCCAAGTCTAACCTCAAACGCTCAAGTTTGTATGAAGTACTAGCAAGTGTATGCAGTGAGCAAGATGAATCAAACAACTTTACCTATGGAGATTCCAGTTCCTATATAGGTTGGGTGAGATGAGATGCTCGGTGTTAATCTTTGAGATTCCTAAGCTCAATGCTTATGGGTTGATAGAGGATTTGTCGAGTTAAATTATGATAATGACAAATTTCTCAAATTTATTTTGGATCTTTCAAGATCAAGATTCAAAGTTTTAATTTATTAATTTATCTCTTGAATATTGACTAAACGAAAAAACATATACGGTTGTCTTATTACCTAGCAACAAGGATGCATAATATGCTAGGATTCATTATTCTCCCGGCGGTTTTAATAATCTTGCCCTTGTCACAAATTGTTTGTTAAATAATGACTAAGTGAATGAATTAAATAAAAGGAAAAATAACATGGACAAGGATAGGGCTTTAATTACCACGCCATTCATCAATTCCTTATTTTTTTTTTAAATCATCAACAAAAAGACACCATTTTTTTTCTCCAACTCATCTACGAAGTAATATCCGATTTCTAATGACATTCTATGAATGTAACAAAGTGATAAAGTTCAATTAATGAATTGATAAAATTTTCATTCTAAAATTATAACTAATTTAAGAGTTCATTTTTTTAATAATTTATCCTTATAGAAAAAACTTTTATATGAAGCTTTAGTAAGAAACTTTTGGTGATAAAATTTATTTTGTCAAGAATTTTCTTGTATAATCTAGTTTTTTCTTCTTCTTTTTTTTTTTTTTTTTTATAAAAGTCATTATATAGAACTATAGTTAAAATTTTGTTTGCATAAAATTTGTTTTTTTCAAAAATTATTTGTATAAATTTTTTATATAGAAATAAAAAGGAAACTAAGGGTGCGTTCTTTCGGTGTTTTCAGTCCGTTTTGAGTTTATATTTTTTAAAATATAGAAAATCGTTTACTTTACTATTTTCAAAAATATATTTTTGAAAAGAAGAAAAAAATTTGTAAAGAAAACTCAAAATAACATTTGTTTTTGGTGTTTTCAACCAAAACAGGCTAAAAATACCAAAACGCAAAAAACTATTATAATTAAAAATATAGGAATATATATAGTATATTATTAAGTGTATTACATATATTATGTATAAATAATATTTAATATTAAATATTATATTAAAAAGAGTTAATTTTATTATTTAATAATCGAATTCATTGAATAAAATATCATAAAATATTTTTTTTCCAAAATTTCAAAGTAAACGCATTTTCTAATTTTCTGTTTTAAGAAATAATTTTTCAAAATGACAAAAAGAACATATTTTAAAAAATTTCAAAATACAAAACTGAAAATGAATTTAAAATTCAAAATTAAAAACTCAAATACGAAGATAATCCAGCTTAAATCTTTTTTAGATAAAAGTAATAATTTCTTTATGATCAAAATATTTAGACAAAAAATGCGAGAAAGATATAAAACTATATTTTTAGATTTTTTCATTTTTCATTTCATCCATTCAACTTGAAAAATAAAGAATCTAAAAAGGTAGTTGACATGGAGAGAAAATATTAGTTTATAGTCATTTATCAACAACAAAAGGAATTCTTTAAAGGAAAGTGCTATTTGTACAAATAAGTAAATTATTAAGAGAATGACCGAATGCGCCAAATCTCAAAAATACTGTCACCCAATTTACAAATTCGCCACTCCTGCCATTGACTGCTTCATCTCTTCTCAACCATGGTCACCTCCAACAAGCTCCGCCTAGCCTCGCCTCATCGCTGTCCTGTGTCACCTCGCGACACGCCTCGCCACCTTTACATCGCCTCGTGACGCACCTCGTCACCTTTACCTCTCCCCGCATTGCCTTGTGACGCTCCTTGTCGATTGTCGATGCATCTTGTCGTCGTCCCGTTGCAGCATTTCACACGATCATTGTTGCATCCTGTCATCGCCTGATCAATGTAATGCCTCGCGCCGATTGCCACTTTACTATCTCGTCGTTACCGTCTCTGGATGAAGCCCCAGGCTTTATCTTGGTTGAAACTCAATTATGCTTTATGAATCAAGCCTTATCGGACTTAATTCGTGGATTAAGCTCGATTAAGTTTTATGAATCAAGCCTGATTAGGCTTAATGTGCAGATTAAGCCCGATCGAATTCATTCAGAATGAAGCCCCGAGCAATGAAGTCCGGACTTCATCATCGAATGAAGTCTGATTCGATCATCAAGTTTGTACATATTCTCGGTACATGTAGCATGATCATTCTTTAAATAATTAGAAGAGTAGTGCTATCTATTAGTCTATCGATCATTGAATGCTTTTTATTGTGGTCAATTTCAATTTTTATATGTCTAAGAATTTAATGCTTTTAGCTGGTCGATTTAAGTCTTTGTATGCATAAATGAATGTTTTTATCCGTCCATTTAGTGTTCATGGCTAATAATTTAAAGGTGGATAGACTCCACAATATACACTTCTATTATTCATGACATTAAGTAAATTAATTTTATATTCCTTATATTTTGTGCCTTTAGCCTAGACGTGCCCTATACTTTTCTTTTGCCTGGTTGATTTTTGCAACTTTTTTTAGAAATAACCATGATGTCACTCCATAAAAAATGATGCTAATTAAACAAAAATTAAGTTAAAATTATCTTAATCTCTCTTTAATTAAATTAAATTTAATTGAAAATAAAAAATCCAAGAATTTTTTATTCTACATTAAATTTAACTTAATTTAATAGATTAGGGGTAAGTTTAATTTAATTTTACATTAATTAATATCATTCTTTATCAACGTGGTGTGCCCATTTTGAAAAGGTTTAAAGTATATGTTTAATTAATTTAATGTTGCTAATAACAGAAGAAGACGTGCCATGATTATTTTTAAAAAAATTAACAAAAAATAAAATTCACAAAGTGTGAACTCAAAATTTAGGAAATATACCCTTAATTTACCAAAATTTAGCGTGACGGCCCCCACAACTATTTAAAAAACGTTTTATATTGTCTGGCATTTTAGAATCTTATTAAAATGGTATTTTAAAATAAAATGGCCCACGTGCATTGTTACTTTTCAAGCCATCTTCTAGATGGAAGTTAGTCTACCCACTTGGGTTTGAATTCCAGGGCGGCTGCCCAATCAGCTTCTGCCAGCCTGTCACTGCTGTCTTTCTTTGGTTCTGCAAAGACGTTATCTTTACGTACTTTCTGGCTTGAAACGGACGTTGTCCCCATGCACTAGTGGAGTGGCCATTTAAATATGGGAATAAAAGCAATCTTAAATTGTCACTAACTTTTATGATGCGTGGATTACAAGCCCCTTTAGCATCTCAATGTCTTTCTATCTACGACGCAAAAACTGGCCACTAATGTGTTTGTGGAGGAACCAACTCAAGTGCTAATGTGGACCACTATTCTACAATGACAACCAACCCTTTCATAAAAGGGCTCTATAAGAAAGATAATTCATCGGAATTGTCTTGTCACTTGTTAGGAAAGTTAATTCAATGCCTAAATCAGATTGACAATCAAAATGTTAATTGAACTTAGCTTGAATGTCATTGCCTTAGGGAAAATGTTAGAAAGCTCGACGAGCTTATCGACGGATTTATCGAAAGGGGGCAAAAAGTCGATTTTGCCCCCACGCCCTGCTTTCTTCCTCCCCCTTCCATGGATCCCTCTTGCTTTGTGCGTCTCCGCCGCCTCGCCTCGCCTCCGTCGCCTCTCTGCCATGGCCGCCTCGCCTCGTTCTCACTGACAGTCGCTGCATCGATTGTCGGCGAGACGAGGCAGCCATGGCAGAGATGTGACGAAGGCGAGGCGAGACGATGACAGCGAGGCGAGGCGACGGCCATGGTAGGTGAGGCGCACAAAGAGGGGGGCAGTGGCCCACTTTGTAAATTTGTAAAGCGAGCGGGGGGAAAATCGTATTTTTTGCCCCTTTCTGTGAGCCGCTCGGTAGGCCCGTCAGGCTCTATAGAGCGACTCTTGCATTAGTGGGTGAATTGAGTATTTTAAAAATCTATTTTGAGGAGTGTTTTTGAAAAATAATGAGTAATATGAATGTTAAAAAATTTATATTTGAAGTGCAGTGTAATAAAAAGTTTTTTACAAAATGTAAAAGCATAAGTGATGAAAGGATTTTGGAGTGATTAGGTTATCCCCAACTTACATTCAGCACTCTAACTTGCCATTAGAAATTTCCAAATCTAATAAAAACGATTCAAATGAATTTAGCTGCTAGCAATCCACGCTAACCTTCTAGCTCATTTGCTAGGAAATTACAAGTTATATGATTAAAGAAATGAAATATGCAACTCTCAACAACATAATTTTTTTTTGAAATTTAGCAATAACAAGGCTAAAAATAAGATTTTACTAAGAATAAACCAAGCCTAGCGAGAGAGAATAGCAATATAAACAATGTAGGCCTAATAAAATAGTAAGTTTAGAAATTAGAAAGCTTCACCACTTTTTCCTTCTAAAATCTCATTTTGAACATCAAAGAGTTGGATATTTATAGCTTTTGACCTCGAGTCATTTAGTATAGCCGTTGGAAGTCAAGCCTACAAGTTTCAGGTTGTAGAAAAGTAAACATTAATAACTATTCTGACAAAAACAATTGCAATATTAGTATGACTGTAATGCCCCGTCTTCCCAGAATGTGCATTATCTCGAGATTTCGAGAATTTTTTTTTTTTCAACATCATACACACAACATAAGTTCCTCGATATACATACCCTCATTATAATCATTTCTTGACAATCCCGATTATACCTTCTCAGCATATCAAAATTTAAAAATTAACAAACGAAGACAAGTATTAACAATCACAACAACGGGAGCAAGGATCGAAACCTTAATAATATATAACTGATAAATTCCTGTTACAGTTAAATTCCTGTTACAGTTAAATAACCAAATCGATATTTCACATGAAAATATCAAAATATTACATAATCTCTGAACATCGTAATCATAAACAAAGACCTACAAAAACTAAACATGACAGCTACATCTCGACGACATCCTTTCCATTGGCGCCACTGCTTTCACCTAGAACGTTTAAATATTCCAGAAGCATAGTCCAAATTAGATGCTGAATCATCTAAGTGAGAGTTCAAAAATATTTTCATGAATATATGCAAAATCATGTATAAAATTGACAAATCCTGACATGCCATAGCCTAAGAGAATCCCACATAACACTTAGCTTTAACCGGGAAAAATGCAATATCTCTAAAGGCAACACGACCACATCGACCCATTGGCAAACACAATCATGCTTAAGAGGGACAAACTCGACATATGAACCCAGGAATCACCCTATTATCATTGTTAGACATTACGCTCCTACTCAAAAGCATTCCAAAACCCAACGCAACCTTAGCCCTAAGAGTATCACATTAGCACTATCCCTGAAATCAACGACACCTCGGTATTAATGTTATTGCTCAAAGGAACCTGAGGTGGTGTCCACTCTCAGCCCTGCCACTTGAGTACCATAAGGTGAAATCCGTCTCAGCGCCGTCCCAAGTGCGCCACATAGCATTAATCCTCGGCACGTATCTTGAGTGCTGTCACTCAAGAGCCACGTCACAGGTTAACAACCCACGTCCCACATGGACAACACATAATACGCCAATGCCGAAAATCATAACATGCATAACATAAAATCAACATTTCAATGTATGGAATTTATTGTACGAAATTCCATGCATGTGTAAATAATCGTTTGGACTAACCATTGCACGAAACTAACTGCTCACGATAAATCAAAAGTGATCAAAAGTAACAAGAATATGCACAAAAATTGGATTGAAAACTAATAGTAAACCATTCATATGCCACAACAAGTTTTTTCGATAGAACCACTCACATTGGGCTAAATTCAAGATTCCTCAAAATGCGTGCCCGACCTTGATTCTCGTGCCAGGCGCTCTATAGTTCAATCTCGAGTTTCAATGATACCCTAGACATCATATGCATTCAAAGGAAAATCAATATCTATTTTCTCTATTTTCTCATAATTTTCCTATAATTTCTTCCTATTTTTCTCTCGATAATTTCAAGTAAATATCTTCAAGCATTTTTTCAAATTTTTCTCCACAAAAATTCATAAAACAATATTTATAAGCCTCTAAAATTTTATGGAAATTTTCCAAATTTTCTCCTATTTTCTCAAATTTCCATAATTACTTTTCCTTGAGAAAATTTATTTCTCCTTGATTTCCTTCGAATATCCTCCATGAAAAATCACTAAAACTCATAAAATAAATTCCTTATCCTTCTGGAACTTTATCAGAATTTTCTAAAAATCCTTCATATTTATTTTCTATTTACATTTCCTTTCAAAAATCCAAATAATTATCTCCTCAGGAAATATCCAAGATAAAAATTCATCAAAATAAACTATTCCCTTTTCTTGAATTTCTAGATATTTTTACAAAATTTTATTTCCTTTAATTCTATTTTTTTCTCAAATTTTCTATATTTTTAACATTTAAAAAAAATAAAAATTATCTCCGGTCATCTTCTCCGGCGATGGCGACCAGCGACCTACTCCGATGGTTGATCCGACGACACCACCTTGAAGCCCTCCTCAAGACGATCACAATGGCACCCTCATATGGTTGAAAAACTCGCCGAAAATAGCCCGACTGGTCGATTTACAGTCTGGCTCTAGCGAAGCTTTGCGTTTTCCGGCGAGCTTCAAAACACCTTCAAACCTTAATGAAACTTCATGAAATTCTCCAGAAATGATCCTCAATACATGGAGAATAAAATCCCCTTATCCCAACCTTTGATTCGCTCCCAAACGTGAGAAATCCGAAGTAAAATTTTTGATGCATTCGGCCATATTCAAACCTCTATTTATACCCGTTTTCGAAACCCAATCAAGCCATACCTGGTCAAATCGATGCCTCTATCATCCTTACAATCATTTAATGGCCTCAAATCGTGATGATTTCATGTGAATCATCCTTCCCAAAAAATCCGACGATCGTGGCCATGCCTCGCCATTTTTTGTCAAATCACGACCATGCTTAGCCGAACTTAACCCATCTCCAATCCTAGTCAAACCCCCACGTTGTGGGGCCCATTTTCGTACCCCCAAACTGCTTTTACGGCATTGCCCAAAGGCTAGTCAGTGATGGCAGTGGGCAGCGGCGGCCATGGCTGAGCTTCCTTCTTCTTTTCCTGTTATTTACACTTTGGCCCCCTTAAAACTTTCTCTTACATTTTGGCCCTCATTCTCAAGCCCCTGAATTATCCAATAATTCCATCAAGCCCCTTAAGTTCCAAAATTTTCATTTCACCCCTGAAAATCCAGAAAAACCATCGCTTCAACCTCCTTCGGTCAAAATTAATAAATTACACTTAGGACGATTATACGTAAGATTATATGCTGACCGAAAATCCTTATGTTTCTTCTCGAAATCTCTTAAGGGTTGTTTCTTATATTTAATATAGCCCTACTCGGGGTCCTGCTGACTTCTCGGGAATCCCTTACCATCATTCGGTTCCTCAGCCTGAATTCTAGTTGTACCGAAAATCGTTTCAAATCCGATTTCTTTCCATGCCATAAATCTTATCTTGAAATACTCGATACTGATGTACCATTTTCTTTAGGCATCTAAGCCTCGGGGTACTCCCTGTAGTTGATTTGGCGATTTATTTTACTATCAAACCTACTTTTTGGTATCCTAAGCTCCTTGAAATTACGTGGCAACCTTATGCCAATACAAGGTATTACAATGACAGTTGACAGTTTATTTTGAAATTTGAAAAATCTAGTTAAGAAATTTTCCAACTTTAGAAATTAGTCTGAAACATTGAACCAAAAGGTATGCACTAAACTAGTCGATTTGTTTTAGAAAGCAGTCAATAGTTTTCAAAAGGAAGTCAATAGTTTATGCTAACCTTGAAAAACTAGTCAATAGTTTTTCCACTAAAGTCAATGTTTAATTTATTTTTCTTCTATTTTAAAGCTACTTTGTCTTTTAAAACTTTGATCATATTTTAGGATCCACAAGATTTCATTGATTTAAAAGACACATTAAAAACCATTTTCAAGCAGTATCCAAAATAGTTTGAGTTCAAAAACTTGAAGTCTAAAACCCTTATCTTCAAAACAACTATTTCGAAACCATTCAATTAAGCACCATTTATTAAAATTTTGTGTTACGATACTCATCATCAAAATCTCATCAAAATCAAACTAGCACAAAATGCCAGTGATTAAAGGTATATGTGAGCAAGAATGTTAATTAAAAGTTAGATAGGGAGTAAGATGTGTGTTTCCTAAGCAAGCAGATTACTTTTAGGCTAACTTAGCTTGATGGTTCATGTGGTCAAACTTAGCCCATTGGTTCATGAAGCCAAGCCTATGCCCAAGCCTGTTGTTTCGAGACCTAAACAAATCAAGATAACCCTAGATTAATGTGGCATGCTTATGTTACTTTTGTACACATTAAGAGTTCTCTCACTTTCTTAGTTCAATATTCTTTGAATTGATGAAGCTTGTGAAAGGGCAAGGTCCAAAAAACCAACACTTGGTGCATTAATGTAAGGGATATGAGGTTTTCAATACATTTTCAAAATAAACACACAACGAAAGAAAAATGGCCCTTGCAAGACCTGGTATAAGTCATCCATATGTGCAAAAAATCGAAACCATCCATAGGGGGTTTCATAGAAATACCTCTAGGATGATTTGTTGCTATCGGTTGTCCACAAAAGCTACTCCAAAGGACCTCCCCGTACCAGCAAATCAGGTGACCAACCCGCCTCAACAAATGAAGAGAACCTAGTCTGTTCACACCCGAGCTTCCACTGACCTTTCACCTGAGCACGACTAGCACTTTCTTGGTTAAAGTGACTCAAGGCTGGAGTGAGAAGTAGGAAGGAAGAACAAGGAAGCAAGAAGAAGTAGGAAGGAAGAAGAAGCTGCCAAGGGATAGCTCTAAAATCTTTCCAAGCTTCTCAAAACTTTTGGACGTCCAAGTGCCTCTTCCACTATCTCCACTCCAATATATATACGCACTTTATGGGAGGCTGTGCTCGGCAGAAATTGTTGACAGTTCCAAACGGTCGACAGCCTCTTAACAATCGATTGACAACCATAACTACAACCACCTAGAAATATGTATATATTACACTTTACCTAGCTATTATCCAATAATAACCTTTTCACTAACACTTAGTGAAACCAAGGCCCCGTTAACTCTTAATGGTGTGCCCCGCTAACTCTTTAGCAGTCTCCCATACAATCGGCTCTCATTGGATAACACATAATTGTAGCCGGTATCATTAACACTTTAATGAAGAGGAACACACTTATAGTGATGGATCACTAATCGGCACAACACTCGATGTGCATGTGACTTTCTAAGTTCTTAGCCATGTAGTAGACAAGACACATCAACTCTTTGACGTCGGTGGAAAACTTCGACCTACTAAGAGGATCTCTTCAAATCCCCATAGCATCATGAGAGATCTTGAGTATTCCCTAGCTAAGACTCAGGATGATCCTAACAGCAATGAAAGTCTAAACTTCAGATGAACCTATTAAGGTTCTTCGATTATCGTGCTCCATAATCCTTTCACTCTCTAGCATTCTGACCGAGTAAGAGTCATGGACTAATTAAACTCACAAGACTCGATAAGTATGTCAGATATAGTATGATGTGATTGCGGTAGCATCTCAGAACGACTTCTGACATCGCTAATACTTTACCAATCATGCTCACATTGGCCAGGGGTTTACCAATCAAAATTGATAGAAATTAAGTAATAGGGCACACTCTAAGAGGGGGTGAATTTGTGATTTTAAAAATAATTGACTTTCAATACTTTAAACAATGTAAAAGAATGTTAAGAAACAAGTGAGGGATGGATATGTGCTAAAAAGAAAATTAAATAAAACAAGCACACAAGAACACAAAGATTTATAGTGGTTCAGCTTATCCAAGTCTAGTCCACTACCTTAGCTCCTCATTAAGGATTTTAAACTCAATCAACTAACACCCTCTACTTAAACCAAGTAGGTCCTCTAGTCTAAGGACTAGGAAAGATACAACCTCCTATCAAATAGAAAGGCCCTCAAGCTCTACAAGCTTGGAAAAATTGAATACGACAGTAAAATGAGAGGTCTAATAGTTTTACCTCTTAGTTATAGGTTCTCTCAATGAAAATACAAGGCTAGAATGAAGATAAATACAAGAGAAGCACAACCTTTACACTTTGATATGAGAGAACAAAAAGAATTAAAGTTCAATAACTTCTTGAACACTTGGTAGTTGATTATTGAATGATCTAAGAGCTTTAAATGATCCTTCAACCACTTATTTATAGTTGATGGTGAGTTGAGACAAAAAATGAACTGTTGGTGGTGGTTGGGAACATTAAATGCTTTAAAAAAAAATAGTCGTTATGAGAACTTGCAAAACAAACTGTTAATAAATGAAGAAGGTTAATAGACAGATTTAACTTAAGAATGAAGACTTAGTTGACAAATGTAGATAAGTTATCGATAGATGCCTTTGCAAGCATACTGTCTGTCGATAGTTCCATGGCATTACCAAAACATGCTTTCTGTTTGTCGACAATTGCTATAGGACTGTTGATAGTTTCAAGCATTTTTCCAATGTTGTCGACAAATAGGTTAGAATACTTCCAAAGATAATTTCCTTTGACTTTCATAAATAACAAATGATTATTTCTTGTAAATTCAATTTCCAAAGCCAATAATTTCAACAAATCACATATACTTTGAATTTGATTTTAATATTCATAAACCAATAGATTTTATTTCCAAAAATGATTATTTTGTTTACATAAAAATTTTGATAATTTTTTTGGATTCTTTTTGAATAGTTTGCTTGGAATGTTTTCATCATCAAAACCATAATCAATCACAAGAGTAAAAATATCAATCTATCAATCTCCCATTTTTTGATGAAGACAAAACATGTCTTCCACTTCTACTTCCACAAAATCGATATATACTTTCAAAAACAATTTCAAGATAAAAAAACAAAGCCAAAATCAATTTCAAGGATATTTCAATGTCCAAGTAAAGATATATATGTATATTCTCCCTCTTTTTGTCATAACCAAAAAGAAAATGTGTAAATTAAATAGGAAAGCACTTTACCATTTTGTCGTTTGTCATAACACTCCCCCTTAAGATATAGCCATTGAACTTTGTTAGACAATAACTTATGTAAGCAAACAAGATCATTCATCTAATACATTAAAGAGAAGTTAAAAACACAAGAGTAAAATGCCATATTCATTCATGTGCCAAGATAGGTGCTAACAAGATTATTCACAAAAACAAAGATCCATACTGACTTATACATCCAAAAGTAGTAAATATAACATAAATTAAATGTGTGATACAAAATAACTTCAAGTGCCTTGAGAAGATGAAATTGATGATGGAGAAGGAAAATGAGACATTATCATTTGCATAAGGATGGACTTATGAGTAGCCAATTCTTGCTACTACTGATGAAGCTCCTCTTGGCGTTGATGGATATGACTGAAGTTCTCTTGATTTTCAATGTGAAAAAGTGCAAATTAAGATTTTAATTCAGCAATCCCAAGAACAATTATATCTTCATCCATAGGTTGAGACGAAGATGGAGGGTCATGTGAAACAGGTTGTTCTTGAGTCTTTCTTTTCTTTCCAATTCTTACCCATTCTCCATCTTGGTAGTGAAATCCTATCCTTAAAGCCTTGTATCCATTTATGTGTTGGGATGGGCTAAGGTACACTTTCCTAGCATTCTGAAGACCACCAATCTCTTTGTCCAACAGGGCATTTACAACCATTCCATATGGAAACGTCTTATTCTTGCCATCAAATGATTCAATCATTTGATTCATTATTAGAATACACAAGTTGGGTCTATGTCTTGCCATTATACGTTGCATTAGCCATAGATCGACCTTAGAAATAGAGGCAAAACTTCCATTCCTAGGCATAAGCATCTGACAACATATCAAATGAAGAATCCTTGAGCTTAAACTCGTACTAGTGGTATCCTTGATACAGGTTGTGATTGTGTCATCTTCATACACTTCTTGACATGCCTTAACAAAGTCTTCTGTCCAAGAGGTGTAATTTTCACCATATAATGGTATTCCCCAATAGTTTTGAAGCATTCTAGTGTTAACTTCTATATAGGTAGAACCAATATTTGTCTTAAACCGTTCAGTTGATTTTTGTCTCCCAAAGGTATTGCTAGCATTTGAATAGAATGCCCTAACAATGTCTTCATAAATTCTTCTATGAATTGAAAAAAAAAATCCCACCAACCAAACTCTTTGAATGTGGCAATGTAAGGGAAATTGGTGGATTCTAGAAATGCTAAATCAAGATATCTACCTTCCAATACATCTTTAGACTCAAAGTCATTAAAATACCTTTTTTGTTGATCATCATTAGAAAATAAACGGATTTGAGGAAGAGATAGAGGAGGGGGATGATTTGACCTTGTTGGTTCCTTGCCCTTTCCTTGGTTAGGGTTCTTCGTTCTCTCCATTTGAGAAGAAATTGATGAAAAATGAATGAAAGACCAAGAGAGAGGGAGAAATTCAACCAAGAGGATGAGAGAAATGAGAAAGAGAGAGGAAGGATTAGGGCATGAAAGGCCGATAGTCGCTCGATTTTTAAAAAATTCGAATGAAAATGTTAACAGTTTGGGGGCTTATGTCGACAGATTGAGGATATAAGACATTGTCTGTCGACAGATGAGATGCATTTTGTCGATAGTTTAGCTTTGTATCACTTTGAACTATCATCTTATGTGCATTATGTCGACAGTTTTGATGACCTCTGTCGAAAGTTGATGGTTTAGCCTTTTAAAAATAAGTAACATTGATAATCATCACATCAATTTATAAATAGAAATTTTTCATAGAATGAATCAAATGACATACATTATACCACAAGAAATCCTAACTCACTTCGAAAAAATTCAAATTTGCTTTTGTCTAGAGGTTTTGTAAATATGTCGGCTATTTGATGATTTGTATCTATGAATTCCAAACTAATGTCTCTCTTTTGAACATGGTCTCTTATGAAATGATGTTTAACTTCTATATGCTTGGTTCTAGCATGAAATATGGGATTTTTGGTTAAGGGTATAGCACTTGTGTTGTCATATCTTATTTGGATGTTTTTAAGTTTTATGCTAAAATCTTCAAGTTGATGTTTCATCCATAAGATTTGTGCACAATAATTTCCAGCTGCAACATACCCTGCCTTAGTGAAAGAGAGTACTACTATATTTTGCTTCCTACTAGACCAAGATACTAAACATTAACCCAAAAATTGACATGATCCACTGGTGCTCTTTCTATCTATTTTGTATCCATCATAATCAACATCAGTGTAGGCTATCAGATTAAAATTATTTGACTTAGGATAAAATAATTATAGATTTTAAGATCCTTTTAGATTCCTTAAAATTCTTTTTATTGCCTTAAGATGAGATTCCTTGGGATTGGATTGAAACCTAGCACATAGAAAAACACTAAACACGATATCCGGCCTACTAGTTATCAAGTAAAGCAATGATCCAATTATTCCTCTATAGAGCTTATTATCTATCACTCAACCTAACTCATCTTTGTCTAAGTTTGATGAACTAGCCATGTGGGTGGCTATGGGTTGCAATCTTGAATACTAAATTTCTTAAGAATATCTTTTATGTATTTTTGTTGGGATATATAAATTCATTCATCCTTTTTCCTTATTTGCAATCCTAGGAAGTATTTTATTCATCCATCATACTCATTTCAAATTCCCCTTGCATTAGATTTGCAAATTTGTCACATAGGGATTTGTTTGTTGCTCCAAAAATTATATCATCTACATAAGTTTGAACTATCAAGATATTGAATAAATAATGTAGTGTTTATTTGTCCCATTTGAAACCTTTGTCTAAGAGAAATTTACTAAGTCTTTCATACCATACCCTAGGGGCTTGTTTTAGACCATACAATGCTTTAGAGAGTTTAAATACATGGTTTTTAAATTTTGGATTTTCAAATCCAAGGGGTTACTCAACATATACCTCTTCATTTATTACCCATTTAAGAAAGTACTCTTGACATCCATTTGAAAGAGTTTGAAATTTTTGTAACAAGCAAAAGCTAACAACATCCTTATAACTTTTAGTCTAGCAACGGGGGCGTATGTTTCATCATAATCTATTCCTTCTTCTTGGCTATACCCTTGAGCACTAACCTAGCCTTATATCTTATGAAAATACCATTTTCATCCATTTTGTTTCTAAATACCAATTTTGTTCCAAAAGTTGGATGATCTTTAGGCTTTCGAACTAATTTCCATACATTTGATCTTTTAAATTGATTTAATTCTTCTTGTATTGCCATAATCCAATTTTCATCTTCTAGGTCTTCCTTGACATTTTTAGGTTCTGTTTGAGATAAGAAGGCAACATATTGACATTTATTTCTTATAGATGATCTAGTTCTAATTCCCTTAGATGGATCTCCTAATATCTCATTTTTGGTAGTGTTAGTGCCCTAATGCTAGACTTAGATGGCATCTGGAATTTATATTTATGGGACTAATGATGTAATTCTTGCAATATGTAATAAAATATGTTTTCATATTTGAAGTCATATCTTCATTCATAACTCTCCAATCATTATGTATGAATGAGTCTTTAGATTTCCTTTTGAAGGTCGTATTCTTAAGTGTTAAGAATATGTGACAATTAACCTTTGTAATAAGGATATCTTAATGGTTATTCCTAGTCCTTAGACTTCTCAGATGAGGACTATGATTAGTTGAGTACGGACTGGCACATTAGATACTACCTTTGATTAGTATGAGATGCTAATGACAAAGGATGGTGAGTTGCATGCCATAATCCATGAGATTGATATAGTATACATGTGGGTAGGTGTTAGTGGAACACTTACTGAATATAACACACCTGATAGATCACATGACTCAGAGGATCTATGATCTATTACAGGCTTCGATTGTGTTACTAGTCATTTGACCAGAGGTAACACAGTTATCTCATGTGTCCGTGCTGGGGATTTTTCATTGCTAAGGAGCATCCGGTTGTCGGGTGGGAGATACACTGTGTGGTCCCTGTGCAGTGGTATATGGAGGTAGGTGATTGCTAATGGGATCCTTCGACCTCCGTCGTGAGGTAAACATCCTATGCAATCAGTGGTGGTCTTAATTGTAGAAACCCCTGACCAGGGTACACTTGATTGGAAAGTGTTCCAATGTCGGAAAGAGTTTCGATGTGTTGTCTCAATCTCACCACACTGATTTTAGCATAGTCATTTAGTTAGTGAGTTTGATCAGTCCATGACTCCCACTCAATTCGGATGATAATGGATGGAGGAACTATAGTACAAGGGAATCGAAATCCCAAATAGGTTCTATTTTGGAGTAAGACTTCATTACTGGTAGGATCGCCTTGACATAATGCTAGTTGTCACACAGGCTCTTTTAGGGTACTTCGAGGAGATGGAGAGATCCTCGTTGTAAACCAAAAGTGTTTGGTCAACGTCAAAGAGTTTGATGTGTCCTGATTGCTACTTAGTAGTGAACCTAGAAGGTCACACGCATATCCGAGTGTGATGGTTGACTAAGTGATTAAGGATGAAACCGTCATTAAGAGTTAATGAAGTTATCGTTAAGAGTTAACCGATTGGGTTTAATGATTTAATTAATAAGGAGCAATCATCAAGAGTTATCGGGTATGCCGTTAAGACTTAACTGGGGCTATAGTGTCATTATGAGATAATGAAAGTGCTATTAAGAGTTAATAGCGGGCCTAGATGCAATTTTTTGAAACTTTGGATAAAGGGGCCAAAACAGTCGACAGCCTGAGGAACTGGTGAATTGATTTTGAGAGAAACGGTTAACAGCTCCTTTTGAGCAGTCGACCAGTCTGGTTGTAGAGGGTCGCTGATGTACCCGGGAAAGTGAAGCCGATACTTGATCAAATGTGGGCCCCAATATGGATGAAGAAAGAGAAGGCAAAACGTCATGAGGAAGAAGAAGACCCACTCGGCATAACTGAGTGGGGGTCCACTCTGTTAGCCGAGTGGCTGCTTCCAACTTGGCATAACCAAGTGGGGTTCCACTCTGTTAGCCGAGTGGTTGCTTCCAACTCGACATAACCAAGTGGGGGGCCACTCGGTTAGCCGAGTGGCTGCCCCCCAGCTTGGCCTAACCGAGTAGGGGTCCACTCGGTTATGCCGAGTGATCCCCCTCGGGGCATAACCCCAGCTCGGCCATTTTCATGGCCCACTTGTTTGTAACCGAGTGGACCCCCTCTCGTCATCAGACGCCCAACCAAATGGGCTTCGAAATCCTTGAAATAGGCTGCGAGATCCTCACTGAGATTATCACAAGGCCTCCCTCACCCTCCACTATAAATACAAGGTCTCGTCTCCTTCACAAGGTACGCACTCTTGAGTTATTGAAATACAATTTTGCATTTTCTCTCGAGATCTAACTTAAGCATCAGAGGGTTTGCGCGGGGACCCCCACCCGCGTCCTAACGGTGCTCTCGTTTTGTAGGCCACTCGGTTACCTTAGGTCACTCAGTTATCCAAGGTCACTCGGTTACCTCAGGTCACTCGGTTACCACAGGTCACTCGGTTATCCAAGGTCACTCGGTTACCTCAGGTCACTCAGTTATCCAAGGCCACTCGGTTACCTCAGGTCACTGGGTTATCCAAGGCCACTCGGTTATCTTGGGCCACTTGATCATCAGCCTACCAGATCACCAGATCTACCAAGTCATTAGCTCACCCGATCATTAGCCGTATTAGACCATCAGCTCTATTGGATCGCCAGATCTGATTATCTGCCAGATCCAGTTGCTCATTAAGATTCTCATCATTGAAGGCACAACTCCTAAGACTTTCACATCTGCCCACAAGTAAAAATAGATTGTTGTATTTTGGCAATAACAGTCAGAATGCATAATCTTTTTGTCGTCTTTTGCAATCGAAAGCTGGGACACATGGTGAGGGTGGACGAAGGGAGGACGACATGTATTCTTATGGTCTCCTCCATACCCCCAGCTCAATTTTCATGTCCCTTGTCCATTATGAGAGAATTTGGGCTGCTAGGGTTTTGGGTATTTTGATATATAAGCAAAATGGGAGAAGAAATGTGGGTATTGTTGCATTCTGATTTCTCCGAAAACCTAGCCCAAATCCTTCTCACCCTAGAGAGTCTAAACCCTCTCTGATTAGCATTCTTCCATTGCTCCCATTGCTTCCTCATAGCTATTGTAGCTATTGTTCTTGATAGTGAGACTATCAAGCTTGAGAAGACCCATTGATTTTGAACCCATTTTCATTCTAGCCTTTAATCCACCTTACTCTCTCTATCTAGCACAAAGAGAGAGTGTTGGGATTTGACCATTCGTTGGAGCATGGACTGACTAGGCCTCCCGTGTCTTCAGGAGTTGATTCGCTCTAACCAAAATTTTGTCTGGGAGCTGTTTGGAGAAAGGAGTTGCTGCCACTGGGAGTATTTCAGCCTCTACATCGGCCTTCAAGAGTTGATAGGTATACCTACTAAACCCCCTTATGGCATGGTTTAGTTTTGAATAGCATATGGACACTGAATTGAGTCTTGCAAGGGCATTTTTAGTTTATGTTTCTGTTGCCATTTTATTAGTTTTTTGAAAAGGTTTTGAAAATCTAGTTAAACCCTTGCATTGATACTCCAATAGTTGGCTTTTCTCATCAATTTTCTTTGACAATTTCTTTTTGTTTGAAAATTTGGTTCTTTTTCTTCATGATAATCATATTCTCTCTCATTTAAGGGATTATCTTCTAAAGCATTTGATTCTTCTTGATTTAATGATAATTTTTCAAGATTTTGATTAAGATCATTTTCACAATCTTCTTTAGGTTTTGGAACATCTATACTAATATCATCAACTATTACTTGAATTATTTTTTCCACAACAAGTGGTCTTTCATTGAATACCCTATATCCTTTACTTTGAGAAGAATAACCTAAGAATATACCTTCGTCACTCTTGGCATCAAATTTTCCTAAGGAATCTTTATCATTGTTTAAAATGTAACAAGCACTACCAAAAACATGAAAATGACCAACAATTGGTTTTCTACCTTTATATAGTTCATGGATATTCTATTAAGAACATGACATGCGGTATTAACGGCTTCCATCCAAAAATATTTTGGAAGATTCTTATCAGAAAGCATAGTCCTAGCTATTTCTTGTAATGATCTATTTTTCCTTTCTACTATCTCATTTTGTTGAGGATTTATTGCACATGAAAAAGTGTGATCTATACCATTATCTTCACAAAATCTTTTGAAATATTCATTTTCAAATTCTCCACCATGATCACTTCTAATTTTGGAAATATAATTTTTTTTTCCTTTTGTACCTTCTTACAAAATATTTGAAATGACCTAAAAGTTTCATCTTTATATGCTAGAAAAATTACCCATGTGAACCTAGAGTAGTCATTTACGATAACCAACACATATTGTTTTCCTCCTGAGCTTAAAGTTCTCATTGGACCAAATACATCCATATGAAGAAGCATTAGTGGCCTAGATGTGAATACTTCATTAGTTGGCTCAAATGATACACTTATTTGTCCACATTTCATACGAGTACTACATATATAATCTCTTTCATATTTCAATTTAGGTAATCCATTTACAAGATCATGCTTAACAAGTTTATGAATTAAGTTCATACTAACATGTGCTAATTTATTATGCCATAACCATGTGTTTTGGGGAGTATTAGTCTCATAACCCCCAATTTCGGGAGGCTGCGACTAAAAATTTAAATAAAAATACTTTCCATTTTCCTTACTATTCTTTTACATAACAAGAACTCAACGATTACAACCTGGACACTCTCATACGTACATCAAGCATTAGACCCCTTGCCTTAGTACATCCCCAGAATCTTCAAGGTCGGGATGACCTTGTATGCAACACTTATACATTGACCCTGGAGGCCCTCGGCTCCTCTTACCCAATCACACACCTACTTGGAATGATGGAACAACAAGGGTGAGTCACAAGACTCAGCAAGCATAAGAAGAAAAGCAGTAAACCTAAACTAGAACTTTTCTTACACCCCATGCGTTATAATGCCAATGCAATAACATAACATGCCATGTACCATGCGTACTTCCACCCTGAATGCATAACATAAAGTAGCTTGCACATAAATGGTCCTTGGGGCCCACATAAAATACACACATTGACGACCAAGTCCCACATACAAACCTGCTAGCAACCCCATATAGGCTACCATATCATTATTCCCGATCTTCCTTTTGTCACATCATTTGGCTTTTCCTGTCATTCATAGCATATAGCCTTTTCTTGTCATCATCATAACATATAGTTGTCGTGGATCTCATCCCCACAGTCTTATGCATCATCACATAACATCATAACCTGTAGATGTCGTGGGTCTCATCCCCATAGTCTTACGCACCATTGTGGGCCTCGCCCAGCTTTCATAACCACTCTTGCTCACCTGTAATGCAACATATAAGAAATGTAATGGCTTGTGCAGCATAAACGTGATGACAAGGCCCCCATAAACCAAGCATCAGGCCATGTTACGCCCCACATAAGAATACACCCATGCAAAGTGCTCTAAATGCATTTTCTCACCTAAGGTACCCAAGTCGGTACTTAGGCCAACCAGGTCATGACAATGCTCATGCATCCCATCACACACAAAGCATGTCCCCCAATGTAGGCAACCCAATCCCTATGCATCACAACAATATCATGATATGCATACATTCAAGGTGGGTGATCGACAATACCAGTTCCCTTGATCTGTCTATCGTTTATCATAGTAGTTGATGACCAGTGCATACATCTGGCCATCGACTGCCACGACCCACAGTTAACAGTCAGCAGCTTTTTACTCCACACCCTTAATCACATATACAATACTAACTTACGCACTTTAAACTCAATGTCCAATAAACTTCCCCATAACCCTTCCTTCACTTTTAAGATCATTAATATTACTTAATATAATCCATTCCATGCACTCATTCAACTTTCCTTTTATTTACCCTTTTTACATCAACAATAACAAGTTATAACATAGGAAACTTGAAAACTAAACCGACCCCATACACTATTTTCATATAAGATGATACAATATCTTGCGTACGCCTAAACCTAGCCAAGAAGCATCATTCCCAATAAGTAATAGGGTGAGCCAAACCCTATCTTCATGCTTAAGAGAGAGATTACAATGAAGCCAAGAACATAAAATAAACTCATGGATCATTGCAGTGCTTATACGTAAAAGAGAGAGGGAAGGGAACTTGCCTTAACTTCACATACGACAATCCTCTTCAACTTCCTTCTCCTCACTGTCGGCTGGGTCTTCTTCTTCTCAAACTTCTGCTCTGGTCTTCTCCCTTTAATTCTAGCTACTGCTAATACTTTTTCTTTTGTTCTCCTCCTTTGGCCGAGCTTCCCCTTCTATTTATATACACCAGAGCCTCCTCACAAGTACATCTTCGCTATCCCTCACCATTCCTCTAATTAATTTACTCAATGATTAGGTAAGCTAAACCCATTCCTAGCCATGTTTTTCCCAAATTTCTCCATGCCTTGGCACTCATTAATGCCTTACTTGGCCGCAAAGCAAGCTAGAACTAGAGAAACTAGAGGAAGAAATGCGTGAAAACTTGTTATGTGACCCATATCTGAATACTTCTAGGCTATTCGGATGCTACTTTTCATCTTTTGTGAGTGATATCCGGATAGAATCCCCCATATCCAGATACGGCTCCTCCAACTTTGTCTCACATAGCCGAATACATGCCCCCATATCCGGATGGCATCTTGGCATATCAGGATGCCCCTTTAGCTATCCGAATAAGCTTTTCTCTTATTTTCTCACATATCTGAATACCCCTTAGCATATCCGGATATGGTTCTTCCCCTTCTCTCATATATTTGAATAAGGCCTAGCATATCCGAATGCATAACCTCATATATCTGAATACCCCTTACTCCATCCAAATGACCCTCCCCTATTTCTTTCTCACATATTCGGATGCCTCTTGACATATTCGAATAGAGCTTCCACATATCTGAATGTCCATTCTCTTATATTAGAATGCATTCCACACATACATAATTAAACCCCACATCCGAATATGTAATTTACTAACTCCCCCTACACCCTAACATGACCAAATACTTCCCACACCAAGCTCAAAATCATTAAATCCACCTTGCTCTTTGTCTAAAAACTCTAGGTCATTATAATTAGATACTAGACAATTTTCTTGATTAGCTATAGAAGATTCTTGGTATGTGATATAGACATTGCCTATCTTTTTACCTTTCAATTTACCTTCTTTAGATTTTAAACATATAACATCACATGAATTAGCATCAAAATATACTTTACAATCCATGTCACAAAGTTGACTAATACTAATTAAATTATGCTTAAGACCATCTATTAAAAACACATTTTCTAAAATGAAAATTTCAAATTGAATAGAACCCATACCTATAATCTTACCTTGAGAGTTGTCCCCATAGTATACATTACATCTTTCTTTGAAGATGACAATATTGTTGGGAAGTTCTCGATCTCCCGTTATGTGTCTTGAGCATCCACTATCAAGGAGCCATTTGCTCCTTGAGCCAAGAATAACCAATGCAACTTACAAAAGGAACACTTCAAGTTGCTCCCTTTGGTACCCAAACCTTTTTGGGTTCATTCATGTTAATAGACACTACATTCTTTGGAACCCAAATTTCTTTGAATTTATGAGGATTATTTCTTAAGAAACACTTGTTGATTGAGTGTCCAACTCTACCACAATAATGACATGAAATCATATCTCTTGAGAATTTTGGTTTGTAAAATGATTTCTTTTGGGCAAGGTTTTTGAGTTGATGCTCTTATAAAAACAATTTTACTTGAGCTTGCTTGAAATGGATCAAATCCAATTCCTTGCTTATCTCCAAAATTTCTTTGAGCACCTAAGATCATTTCTAACTTTTTCTTGCCTTCAACTAATTTTTCAAAAGCTTCTTTCACGTCTTTATTTTCTTTGAGTAGACTTTCTTTTTCTTCAATCAAAACATTCTTTTCATTCACTAAGGTTTCATTTTAGAATTTAAAGTGTCAATCTCACTTTATAATAAACTTGTTTTCTTTCTTAAGTCAATGTCTTTCAAGTTCATTTGTTCACACTCACTTAATAATTCATTGAATGCATCATGAAGTTCTTCAAATGTAAAATCTGAAACTGAATTAGAGAGTTGAGAAGTTACCTCATCTTCAAGGTTGGCGATGAAGATAACATTGGCAACTTCATCATCTTGTGATTCATCACTTGATGATAATTCTCCTTCACTCTATACGGCTAGAGCCTTCTTCTTCACTTTCTTTTCCTTTCGATCCTTCTTTTTCAATATAGGACATTCATTCCTCATATGACCTAGCTTTTTACACTCAAAACATCGAATCTCATTAGAGGGGTTAGTATCATTTTGATCTTTTTCTTTCCTAAAGTTTCTTCTTTGATTAAATCTCTCATTTTTCATGAACTTTCTAAATTTCCTAGCTAACATAGCAAATTCATCATCTTCACTATCTTATGAATCTTTATCCTCATTTTCAACCTTGAATGCCACATTTTTATCTTTCTTTGACTCTACTACATAATTTCATGGGTCATTAATGAACCTAATAGATTATCAAACACAAGTTTATATAGATCTTTAGCTTCGGTTATGGTGGTGACTTTTGGATCCCATGACACAAGTAAACTTCTTAAATTTTTTCTAACCTTTTCTCCATTAGTATACGTTTTTCCTAGAGCTTCTAAAGTAGAAAAGATATCATTAAATCTAGTATACATATCTTTTATAGATTTATTTTCTTTCATTGAAAATAACTCATATTCATGAACAAGAAGATTAATTTTGGTTTCTTCTACCTGATTTATACCTTCATGTGTTACCTTAAGCTTATCCCATATCTCTTTGTTGTTTTTCATGTAAAGATGCGATTGAAATCTTCATGAGATAATATACAAATTAGTGTATTCATTTCCTTGGCATTGATTTTCATATTCCTCCTTTCTTCATCTGTCCACATCTCCATTTTCTTCATATCTATAATACCTGAGATTTTTAGACTCAAATTTGAGGTAATACTCGAGATATTTAGATGCAAAAATTTGAGGAATAGGGTGTTTCAAAGGATTGTGGAAGTCTTGAGGGAAAAATTCAATTTCTGAGCCAGGGGTAAAATCGTAAATATTGAAGTTCGAGTAAAAGTGTAATTTATCTAAAATCTTGGGGTATTAGCGTAATTTATCCTTTCTCTGGAGGCTAAAATACAATTAAAAAATGGCTTGAGGACCAAGTTACAAGGGGTCAAAGTGTAATTACCCGAAAAGTTTGAACCAAGGTGTAGTTCTTGGAACTTCGCGACTGGATCATTAGGGTAATGAACTAAGCCAACTAAACCATTTGGGAGTCATGATTGTGGATTTAAAACTTATTCCAATATAGCTAAGTCATGATTGCAGATCTCAAATAACATTCCATTCCACCTTTGGATCATTTTGAAGTCTAAGCCTTTGCTTTTGCTTAACCTCCAAGTTTTGGACATGTGGAAAGCATTCATTGGCCACTTAGAGATAAGATTTAAAACCTCATGATGACCTCATAAGGTGGCGACATATGATTGGCACGAGAAGTCTATAAGTAGGGCTATGGGTTTGCTCACAAACCATTCCAAATAATCTTGAGGCGATTTCATACCAAATTGAGAGGATCAAAGGGAAGGATCTTATTTTTGAGAGAGAGAGTAGAATTCTGCAAAAAGAGAAAGGAAAATTGGTGGAGAAACAAGAAAGAACGGGTATTGACGGAGTTTTTGGGCCTTCCTTGAAGTTCATACCAAACAGTCAAAAAAACTATGAGAAAACCCATTTCCCCTCTCTATAAACAGTACACCCGAAAGGTAAACAATCAAGGTGAATGGTTCTTGCATGATTTGCTTCATCTCGATCATTTTGGTTTCATTTGGGTATGGGTGTTAACTTGCATATCATGTCTTTCCTTTAACCGAGAATATTTCTTTACTTTATCATGCATCATTGTGGTGTGTGTGGCTAGTTGACGTCAGGGCCATCATGTTAGACTGGAGAAGCAGTCACGTGAGATGTTAGAACATGATGGATCAACAGGGGTGATTACAACACCTTGGCATGTCTACTACACGGGAGGTTTCATGACATATTTGCATATTACATTTGCATGCACGATCTTTCCTTTCCTATACCACTCACTTAAATGTCATTATTTAACTTAGGTGTTTCATACCCCTGGGACATTTAATGTCCCAAGTTTATTAGATGTGCTAGGTGTTTCAGGTTCCAATTCAAGCAAGGGCAAAAAGGTAGTGCTTGGCTAGCTTTGGGGTTATTATTTCATTATGTACCCATGTAACCCAAATAATGTATTGTAAATAACAACTAGGATACTAAAGGTTGTAAGAGGTGTATGTGTGGGTGTCCTATAGTTGTACCTACAGTGATGTGTTGAGTCTTTTTGGAGTATTGGAAGTCGTGAGCATTTCTTTTACCTATAAAGGAAATATAATGAAAACCCCTTTTATTTAGCTTTGGTTAAGCTTTCAAGTTCGATCCAGTGCTTATGTTGGCAAGGGTTTCCATAACACCTATAGGTGATGTTAGCTTATATTATGCATCATTGTGTAATTGAAAATCGGGGCGTTACAATATCGGCCGATGTTATTTGCTTTGGAACAGGTTGCATTAAGCTTGAATCCTGCATAAGATAAATTTTCATTCTAGTCTTCCAATAATTATAGTTAGTACCATAAAAAAAATGGAGGATGAGAGGTGCCTTGACCCTCAATTTATGAAGTACTAGCAAAGTGTGCCATGAAGATCCTTATCCTTAGGTGGTTAAACCTTTGAAAATAGTGAAAACCTAAATTCTTATACCAATTGATAGAAATTAAGTACTAGGGCACACACTAAGAGGGGGGTGAATTGGTGATTTTAAAAATAATTAACTTTCAATACTTTAAACAATGTAAAAGAATGTTAAGAAACAAGTGAGGGATGGATATGTGCTAGAAAGGAAATTAAATAAAACAAGCACACTAGAACACAAAGATTTATAGTGGTTCAGCTTATCCAAGCCTAGTCCACTACCTTATCTCCTCACTAAGGATTATAAACTCAATATACTAACACCCCCCTTAAACCAAGTAGGTCCTCTAGTCCAAAGACTAGGAAAGATACAACCTCCTATCAAATATATAGGCCCTCAAGCTCTACAAGCTTGGAAAAATCGAATACAATAGTAAAATGAGAGTTCTAAGAGTTTGACCTCTTAGTTACAAGTTATCTCAATGAAAATACAAGACAAGAATAAAGATAAATACAAGAAAAGTACAACTTTTACACTTTGATATGAGAGAACAAAAGGAATTAAAGCTTAATAACTTCTTAAACACTTGGTAGTTGAGTATTGAATGATCTAAGAGCTTTGAATGATCCTTCAACTACCTATTTATAGTTGATGGTGAGTTGAGACAAAAAATTGACCGTTAGTGGTGGTTAGGAGCATTAAATGCGTTAAAAAAAACTAATCGTTATGAGAACCTGCGAAATAAACTATCAACAGATGAAAAAGGTTAATCGACAGATTTAACTTAAGAATGAAGACTTAGTCGACAAATACAGATTAGCTGTCGACAGATGCCTTTGCAAGCATACTATCTATCGACAGTTTCTTGCCAAACTGCCGATAGTTTCATGGCATTACCAAAACATGCTTTTTGTCTGTCGACAGTTACTAGAGGACTGTCAACAGTTTCAAGCATTTTTCCAATGTTATCGACAAATGGGCTAGAATACTTCCAAAGATAATTTCTTTTGATTTCCATAAATAACAAATGATTATATCTTGTAAATTCAATTTCCAAGACCAATAATTTCAACAAATCACATATACTTTGAATTTGATCTTAATATTCATAAACCAATAGATTTTATTTCCAAAAACATTTATTTTGTTTACATATAAATTTTGATAATTGGTTTGGATACTTTTTGAATAGTTTTCTTGGAATGTTTTCATCATCAAAACCATAATCAATCACAAGAGTAAAAATATCAATCTATCAACAACTAACTCAAACTACATAGGATGTTCACCCCCATATGATGGAGGAAAATAGATCCTATCAATGAACATCTTCCTCCATACACCACTACTCGAAGACCACACAAAGAGCATTCCCACGTCTTACTCCGAATGGTTCCGCTTAATGGAAAATCTGTAACACTGATGTACAAGACAACTTTGTTACCTCTAGTCAGAGGACTAGATACACAATCGAGAACCAGTGACAAGTCATTAATTCTTAAAGCCATGTGATCTTTTGCAAGCATCACATTCAGAAGATGCTCAACTAACACCCACCCACATATCTACTATCTACATTTCATGCAAAATGGAATGACACATCACCCATACTCATTAGCATCTCATGCTAAATAATGGTAGTAGCACACGTGTTGGTCCATAATGGATAAATCATATTTCTCTTTTGATAAATCTCACAACCAGGAATACCTTTAAGAAATCCTGAATTGGAAATCTATGTTAAATCATTCTTAAAACTTAAGAACTAAATCTCTACCAGGAAATCTAAGGACTCGTTCATAAATGAAAACAGAGAGTATGAATGAAGATTTGACCTCATATATAAAATTATATATGTTACAAGATTACATCATTAGTGCCAAACACATACATTATATGTAGTGTAAATCTAGCATCCTTTCCTAGAGGTTTCCCCAAGGGCTATGAAACATCCTTTCCTATCATGCATCAAATAGGGACAAGGCATATGGTACAAACTTGTTAGTACTGCTCACAACATGCCTCTTTCACACACTCAAGTAGCCACTAATTCTCACAATGACTAGCATTTGTAATGGTTGTTTGAAGATTAAAATCACCACACCTATTATAATACCCTATTCTCTCGAGAGTGTTATTAAATAAAAAATTAGGAATTTTCTTGAAAAGAAATAATAAATTCAACTTTCAATGTTAAATTAATTCCTTTTCCCTTAGCTTATCTAGTGAACCTCTTAACCCATTATTCATTTAGTTAAGTAACTTCATACAATGACCTACTAGAGAACCTCACTCTTAACCAATTTTGTAAACACCACCATTTACTACAAAATTGTAATTAAAGGCGATAATCAAAGTTTGAATGCATCTAAACATGTTTAGATTTATTGCTAGTGGTATTATCATTTAATACTCTTTTCGAGTTACCTTTGTCCCACCATTAGGCTTAGGAGACTCCTTTAGTCTTTCATTGATATGGTTACCATTAAGCACCCTACTGAAGTCAAATCCTTAAAATATCCAAATTTAAGTGTTCATTTAATAAAATTTTACTAAAGCTAGACACCTTTAGCTAGAACATGTGTGAGAAAATCAAAACCATTCAAAAACATTTGACCTTCCATCAATTTTTTCAAACTTAGTTGTTCCAAATTTCATCGCTATAATGATAGTCCTTTGAATCTCAAGAAATACACCATCGGAAACCTTTCTTGATGGTCTATGATATATTCAAAATTCATTTGATTTATTAAGGTTTAACATTCCCAAAATTGACTCAAAGTCTACTCATATGATCAAGCAACATCACTACATTGTTTGTTATTAAATTGGACATATCTTTTTCTAAAAAAATAAAACAAATGTGAAATGAAGCTTATAGAAACTAAGCTTCCTATCCTATCACCTAATTTTATTATATCACTACAAAAAAATTGTATTTAGCGACCACCAATTTTAGAGAAGGAATTAAATCATGTCTTTAATAGAGATAGAACTAGAGATCGATTATGGAGCAGAAATGGATAGAACACAATTGAATCAACCAAACTTAGAAGAATCTTGTTGTTTCCAAAATACAACAATAAATTTCTTTGTAGTTGGAAAAGTTTTCATCAATCTGCTTGGACTCTGTAAGAAAAAGAATGATTAGAGGGCATAGGGGAGTCCTCTTGCAAACACTCCAATACTTGAGTTAGACACTAAAGACTTGAAAGCTGCATTGAAATCAATATTAGAGACGTACATTTTCTATAATGACCCGTTAGAGAGCCCAGAATTTAGTTAGAATTATTAGAGTATTTATTTAAGTTTTAAGAATTTGTCAATTAATTATTTAATGTGGAAATTTAGATTTTTAATTGAAAGAATAGCATTTAATTCTATTTAATTATGTGGAAATTAAATGCAAAGACATGATGGTCATTTAAGAATTTGTTATTAGAATTTAATTATTTAATTAAAGTTATTAAGAGATTCAGAGTTCATACGTGAAAAGGAGAAGGATTGAGAAGTCTCCTAGTTATATAAGGAGAAGGAGATGTGGGCATTAGGGTTGCCTCTCCATTGTATATATAGATTCATAGCACATAGTTTTCTTCATGCCATGAAGAACAAAGAGTTGAGAAGGTTGCAATAGAGAGTTCAAGAGTGCAGTCCGTGGGAGTTTTGCATTATAATCGTTGAGTCGATCAGAATTATCAAGGCAAGTATCTTCCCTGTAATCCCTTCCATTACAGGTTCTTATGAGTACGTTTTCAGATTATTCAATAGCTTCATTAAGATTCAGTTTTGTTTCAGTAAACAGATACGTTTATATATCTATGTATGCATATAATAATAAGGTCATGAGCAAGTATCTATCCCGATAAACTATTCTTACGGGATCATGTTTCAGTATAAATCTCAGTTTCAGTATCTCTTTATTTTGTGTTTCGGATTAATCAGACAGTATGTTTATATATATATACATGAAGTTTATCAATGTACAATGAGTTTTGATAAGTTATGCATGATTCTCTCGCAAGCGTTTCCTTTCCCAGTATGATTGTTGATTCATCTTGATGTTATTCTATATCAATTGAGATTGTTCTCCCAAGATTTCTTTCGAAATGGTGTAGTAATGTTAAGTTTTGATTCAAGATGTGGTCTTTGTTATCGCAAACTTTATTTCTATGAGATTTCAGACATTTGAATGAGCCTTGTGTCATTCAAATGAGTTTTTGTGGTATCCAAATGAGTTCTCAGTATTATTGTATCATTCGAATATGCTCTTGAGGTTTTGAGTGTGTCATTCGAATGAGTTTTCTTGTCATTCGAATGAGTCCTTGATAGATCCGAGTAAGCCTTTGCTTTGAATCATCTAGCATTCGAATGAGTTTCCCTGTCATTTGAATGACCTGTGTGTATTCCATTCATTCATTCAAATGGGGTACTACTACATTCGAATGTGTTGCATTCTGCCCGTTCAAATGCTTGAGAATTGTCAAATTCATTCGAATGAATTTGTGAATCATTCGAATAGCACTAGTGTGCAAGTCACTCAGACCAAATTTTCAATACATTACATCCCCTTTGGTAACCAATATTCAAGAAACTCCAAAGTTAAGCGTGCCAGGTGGGAGTAGTGATAGGATGGGTGACCCCCCTGGGAAGTTTTCTTGTAGCACCCTCAAAATAAATAATTAAATAAATAAATAAATATCAATAAATTTGGTATTTTAAGGGAAAATATGAGTAATATGTGGACTCCAATAATAGTAATAACAGCTTGTGCATTTTATACTTTTGTTATGACATGTTCAACATTATCTCGTGAGATTATGTGCATACATATTGGTATGAGTATTGAGCATGACTTTATATAGAGCACTACATATCGTGTGCCAGCATTTATATGAGCATTACATTATGTGAGCTAGGTGGCTTGTCCGCGGGGATCCCATTAGTATCAGTTTCAGTTATAGCTCAGTTTATGAGTTGCTCGCGTGGTGGCCACTAGGGGGCTAAGGGAATATTGACCACTATATGTGCCTACAGCTTTTATGTTTGCAGGATTCAGATCAATCAGGTACGTATTACAGTTATGTGGTCCTATGAGACAAAGTTGCATACCTGCATTTACTTTAAAGTTTATGTGCATTACATCTCGTAAATGCAACCTTCTAGTGATTATTATATCTCTTAGTGTAAGGACAGTTAGTATTTTTATGAGTATCGATATTTCTTAATTCAGCTTTAGTTATTCTTTCCAGCTTATTATTTGCTGAGCTTTGTAGCTCACCTTGTACTCTTCACCATTCCAGGTCCTAATGGGGGAGTACCAGATGTGGGGCCTAGCAGCAGTGGTCAGTAGTATGTATACATGGAGCCACTCAAGATTAAAGATGTCTAGGAGTTTGTTAGTTTATAGTGTTTATCAGTTTAGTATTAGTTTATATTTTATTTGAGTGATTTTTCCTTAGACAGAGTTTGTCGTTTTCAGTTATTTGACTCAGAATTTTTATTTCAGTTGATTGAGATATTTATTTATGGTATCAGATTTCAGTTTATCAGTTAGTTTTATTTTATTTCCCCGTAGCACCTCTTTTCGGGCAATTCTAGGAGAAGGGGGTGTTACATTTTCTAGAATAAGGACCTATTTATTTATAAAGAAACAATGAGCTTTTCGAGGTCTACTAGGATTAGGATTCTTACAGATAATATTTATACTAATATCCCAAGTTCCATTAGAATTAGAATTCTTTATGGACAATGTCTATCCTTTTCGTAGAACTCTTAGAGAGATTTAAAGATATTAGAGTTATATTTTTTGCTCTTTGTGTAGGACCCTGATAGGGCTCAATTGTATATATATTTTTATCTTAACTTTGTGTTAATTTTTCTACATAAATGTGTATTTATATGGATTTTATATTATTTTAATCTCTTTTTGTAGGAACTTGGCAAAGGAAATTAATTTGAAGATTTTGGCGTAAAAGGAAAAAATATATATATATTATAAAATTAATTTTAAAATAAATAAATAAATATTTTATATAATTAATATTATAATATAATTAAAGTTATTATATTTAATTGTATATTAAATATTATATATATTATATTATATATTAAACTATAATATTCATATATATATTATATTTTATTTTATATTATTTATATATATAATATTATAATAAAATAATTATTATATATATATATATGCTAATGGTGGCAGTGGCGTGTGAAGGCCTTAGGGCTCCATGTGCCACATATATATATAATAATATATTTGAAGATTGGAGC
This sequence comes from Diospyros lotus, assembly GCF_014633365.1. NCBI lineage: Eukaryota > Viridiplantae > Streptophyta > Magnoliopsida > Ericales > Ebenaceae > Diospyros > Diospyros lotus. The sequence continues at coordinate 28,843,822 of NC_068349.1, forward strand.
ACAGTGAAGAAATTGAAATTGAAGGCTTGGGCAGCCCACGCCGCGCGCACATATATATATATTAAAGAGGAATTGAAGAGGGGTCTGGATGGGCACAGCGAATTGAAGAGAGGGACGGCGCACAGCGAAGAGGGGAAGCCGCGCACAGTGAGATTGAAAGAAACGGAAGGGCTTCTGGACACGGTGCAAAAGTAAAAAAATGGAGATTTCCTCTAGGCACGCATAGTGGAATGGCGGACACAGCTAACAAGTGAAGCGACGCACAGAGGAAAACAAAGAGATTGGAGCCGACAGCCGCACAACACCCTTCACCAATTGCGATCCAGATCTGTTTCAGATCTGGACAGGAAGCATTCTTTTCTCTTTCTTCAATTTTCTGTTTTTATTTTTATGTTAATAATGTCTAGTTAATTTATTTTAACTAGGGTTTGGATGGATTTTAATTCTGGAATTATGTGAGTATTTGTTTGGTTCGATTCAAAATCCGATTATTATTTGCGTGAGGAATTTATATTGTTGCGTTTAATGCTTTAAAAGATTGACCACCTTTTAATGATTTAATGATTTATGCATGACTGACTAAAGGATTGTTATAAATTAGATCCATAGGCAATATAAATCACATATTTGACTATGAGATTGAAAGATGATTAGCTCATGTGTGGGAATCGAGGAAGCTTAGTGAGTCAAATCCCCTTCCGAGATTAGAGGTTTCCAAAGAACTTGATGCTTATTTATTTTGTTGATATCTGCTCAGAAATCTGACAGTGAAATTGAATTAATAAAGGATTAATATGACTTGAGAAAGCTTATTAATTAATTGAGGGAAATCCACCATCACATGCAAATAATTATAAAATACTGTAAAGGTATTTGTGGTTTTGAATCGGGTTGAATGAATAATTACATAACCCAGATTAAATGAAATCTAAACCCTAGTGCACTCATTAATTAATTTTTCTCACAAAGAATATAGTTTTCCATTTATTTTTCTTTTTATTCATCAATTAATTAATTGATTCAACTTAGGTTAATTTAGAATCGTTTTGGTATTGTGATCTAGTCCTCGTGGGATCGACATCTTTTTATCACTATACGCATATTTGACTAGGGTACACTTACCCGAATTAATTGTGTGTAAATCAGACATCAGACCCCTCCCCTTATTAAGGGAAAATTACATATTTTTAGCCCAAAAAGTTATTTTTGGATTTTAGGCTTTTTTGGTCTTTTAAGGGCTTATCCTTATTTCTCTTTTAATAATGTTCTCTAGATCATATTTGTGCACTTTCTCATTTTTTATGGTAGGTTTGCCTTAGATCATTCTCGCGCTTTTTGTATTTTAGCTCTCTATGTAGTTCTCATGCTTTATGAGCTTCTGATTCTCAGTTTATGCTTGTTTCTACCTTGCTTTTTCTTAGAAGAAAGGTATTATGCTCGCTCCCCAATCCTTTGTGGATGATGGACCCTAGATGATGATGGATCCTAGATCTTTCTCGCTTTCTTGCATTTTTGGTTTTAATCTAGTCTCATGCATTTTTTGCTTTTAACTCTAGGTTATTCTAAATCATTCTTACATATTTATTGTATTACCCATGAATGATTTGGGGCTATAAATAATATTTGATGAGGGGTACAAGTGAAATTCTCAGAAAAATAAGACTATAGGGTACACTAACGCAACTTTAGGCAACTGAATCAGTCGGAGGGAGTATCCTGGACTCTAGATATCCAAGGAAAATGATATAGTATCGATGAGTGATTCAAGTTATGATTTTTAGTGATGAAAGAAATTGGACCGGGAACAGTTTTCGGTACAACTGTAGACCGGGCTGAGAAAACCGAATTGACATAAGAGACATCTGAAAAGTCAATGGAGCGTGTCAATGACCTATATTTTATGTATAGAACAACCCTTAAGTGATTTCGGATTGAAAACGAATGGATTTAAGGTCAAAACGATCAATCAGGGCCTAAGTGCAATTTTCTAAATTTGCCCGAGGGAGGTCAAAATGGTAATTTTTCTGGAGTTTCGAGGTTCAAATGAGAAGTACAAATCTTGTAGGACTTAATGGTGGTATTGGATAGTTCAGGGTGCATTAAAAAGGGCAGAAAAGTCATTTAAAGAAAGCAGGGGGCTAAAGTGCAATTTAGCAAAAATTGCATAGTGTGAACGCAAAGGGTGAAGACGGCCGCCGCAAATCCTCGCACATAGAGGCCAAATCTGGAGATTGGACGGCCGAGGGAGGCTTGGGGGAGGTCGTATCCGGCGGTGTGAGGCTTGGAGACCAAGCTATGGCCGTTGATTGGCCGAAATTTGATCGATTTTTGGGTATAAAAGAGGCCGAGGGTTTTGGATTTTGGGGCATGAAATTGACATTGTTTTTGGATGTTTTTTGGAGAGTGATTAAGGGGTTTATGATCCTTGCGTCAAGGAGAAGAGAATGGGAGTGTTTTGAAGCATTTTGGATTAGTTTGGAGGCCATACGAAGCTTGGCCGAGAGCGGGTGGCGGACCGCCTGCCGCCGCCTACAACTGGCCGTTTGGGTTATTTTTCGGTGGCCTTTTGGCCTGAAATCGGTACTCACGTGATCGACTTTAAGTGGGCTACAATGGGGTACCCTTGTTTTGGCCATCGGAGCAACCGCCGGAGACTGGTTCAACGAAGAAGACGGTGGCGCGTGCAGCCACGCTCCAGCTTCCACACGCACCCACGTGCCAGGCGCATGAGGGCGCGTGAAAGGGGTATTTTTTGGTATTTCCTCTTCCAGTATTTTTGTTAATTTATTTTAGGAATTACCATGTTGAAATATTTTGGAAAATATTTGAGGAGATAATTATTTTGAAATTATCGAGGTGAAAATTGGGAGAAAATAGAGAAATTATGGAAAAATTGAGGAAAATAGATTTTAATGCTTATTTAATTAAATATGATGTTTATGAAGTATCTCGGCTTGAGGTTGAGTACAAGTTCAAGTATTTGGTGATTTAACACGCAAATCGAGGCTGTGCACGAGGATCGAGGCGATCCGAATATGTTCAAGGTGAATGGTCTGACTCTAGTTTTGTTTTGGAAATATCTTGGTGTGGGTATAGTAAGTTCAAGTGAACGGTCTTACCAGAACTCGGGATGCTATGCTTATGCATTTTATTCATGTATATATGGCATCATTTACATATTGATCATGTGGTATATTGCATTAACTCTTTTTACTTGCAAAAGAGTCGGTGCATGGCGTGTTGTATATTGATCATATGGTATATTGCATCAACTATTTTTTTTTTTTTACTTGCAAAAGAGTCGGTGCATGGCGTGTGATTTTCATATCATCGGGGTATTGATTTTCGTGTCATTATTGGGTCCATATGAGACGGGATGGGGTCTCCTTGAGAATGGAACAAGATTAATCCTGGTGAACGAGTGACACGGTAGGGCAATCGAGAGATTAAGTATGTCGCGGCAAGGTCAACCCCAACGGTGGGTGCAAGGTGTTTCCACGGGAGGTTGAGTATGTCAGGGAGATTTCTCAAGATAGACATGTTGCATATCGTTTTATCTATGTATGCTATGCTCATATTTTTGTTCATGCATTATGTAAACTGCTTCATGCCGTCACCTAGATGTTTTATCATCTAACCTGAGTTATGCCCCTAGAACGTTCAACGTTCTAGTCAGGGACTGTTGAGAAGGTAAGGACATGGCTGGTTGAAGGTTAACGGTGTTTAGATTGATAGTCGTTGTAAACTTTGGGGTTTTGGTATGTATTTCAGCTTGTGTATGAACAGTTGTACGATAACGTTGTTATCATTTGGTCATTTGTACTATATATTTTGTTATGGAAATACTATGTAAGATCCTCGGTGTTTGATGTTAATATATCCGCTGCGTTAAGATATGTCTCGTTTAGTTGTTAAGATTATTGATCTTGTTAAGTTAAATGGGCAAGACTGGGGTTTTCGGGATCCTATGTGTGCATGTGAAGGTTGTTCGTGAAGCATCGCGCGTGATGATGTTATATTTTTTTTTTAAAAAAAAAAAAGATTCCCAGAAATACCCTTATAGTGACACGCCCGGCGAGGCGAGGTGTTACATTTATCGCTTTTGATTCTAGATTATCCTAGATCATTCTCGCGCTTTTTCAATTTTAGTTTTTTTAATCCGATCTTACACATTTTGCACTTCTGATGCTAGGTTTTCCCTCTATCATTCTTGCAATGTTTGCATTTTTAATTTTTTACTGTTCTCACGCTTTTATGTGCTTTGAGTTTTAGATCATTTTTATGCCTTTGTGCTTTGATTTTTAGACCGTTCTCACACTTTTGTACTTCAATTTTTGTACCATTCTCATGCTTTTATGCTCTTTTAGACCATTCTCACCCTTGTGTGCTTCGACTTTTAGAAAGTTCTCAAGCTTTTATGCTTCGATTTTTAGGATGAATGCTTTTATAAATTCTTTCATCAATTGTTTGATGGAGGAAATGGACCTTTCATTGTGGTTGTTGAACCAGGTTTGAGCATGATCTATTAAAGTTAATGAGGAAGCTTGGCACATAATAGCTTGATTATTGTGGCCTGACTACAACAATAAAATTTATTTATATTGGGATCAACTAGAGCAGAGTCAAGGTGAGAAGGCGAAGATCGGGTACTATCGGAGGAGATGTGGATAGTAGGGGGCTCGACCGATTGGTTGGGGAAGCTAATGGGCGAAGCCTCATAGGAGCTATAGGGTCTGCAAAACAAAGGGCAGTCAAGGGGCATGTGGGGGTCTTCCGCACGCGGGTCCTCCGATGCCTAAGTCAGATACTAATATCTTGAAAATGAAATGTAGATGTATGTATGTATGATGTCTCAAATATGAGCCTTTCAGGGAATTGTAACGCCTCGATATTGGGTTAGAAACACTTAGGTAGTATTATCGTGAGAATTACTCTATATGTGAAAAAATAACTTGAGGAATTACTTGGCATATACTAGGTGAAGCATAAAGGGATTAAAGAAAGAAATTGGTTGACAAGTCAAAGAGAGTAAGTAAAGGGGTGGAATAGTCAAAAGTCAAAAGAAGAAGAAGGCAACAAGTCAAAATTGGTGGGCTGTGAAGAAGCTGCCAAAATACAAGGTAAATGGCTCCCAAACTCACAGAAATTAGGTGCAAATTGTATGTATTGAATATGTCATGTAGGGTTGAAAGTGGAAGATTAAAATAAGACAAAATACTACATATATATATATATAGAGAGAGAGAGAGAGAGAGAGAGAGAAAGCAAATGCTAGAAATGGTGTGTTAGAAAGGCAGTGGAAAAATCAGGGGGAAATTCTCTAGTTGCTAGGGTTTTTCTTCCTTCAATTTTTCTTCTATTTGTGGTTTCTAAGGCTCCTAAGAAAGGGAAATTAATCGGTAGGGGCTTAATTTCCAGCCATCTTTAGCTTAGAAACTTTGTGTTTTCCCTGTTTTTTGGCTAAAAAGGCATGTAATCCTCATTGTATGGAAGCCTATGAGTTGAGCTGAAGGTAAAGAAGGGCTAGGGCTTGATAAAGGAGGAATCAAAGGCAAGCTCTCTTCCTTTTTGATGGTTTGAAAGTCTTAAATTGCAGCCTTTGAAATGATTTTGTGAAAACCCTATGTTTTAAGATGCAAAATAACTACATGGTTGTAATTTACTTCCTTCCGCTTGGTTATTCTCCTTGTAAATGCTTTCAATAGGGCTTATTCTCCCTATTCTCCATGGGAATGATGCTTTGTTTTGCTATGATGAAGAGTTGGCAAGGTTTATTTCCATTTTGCCACGGTTTTGGGTGTGAGAGGTTGAGATTCCGAGGGTTCTCTGGATCTACCAGTCTATAGCTTGTGGGCAAGCTGTCGATAGCTACCTAAGGAACTGTTGACCGATTGCTTGAGTTTTCTAGCCAAATGTTTCCTGCAAGCTAAAATGCCCCTTTGTTTTATCTTAAGTCATGTTTCTCTAACCTTGGGTGTATCCTATGCATTTTAAACATGATTAAAAGGTTATGTTTGGCATTATGCATGTTATTTGTAAGTTATCTTATGCATGGGTTTTGTGGGATGTGATGCTCTGAAAGCATGTGGTACTTTATGCGCGCTGTAGATGGGATCCGCTAGGATATATCCTTAACGGCTTAAAGTTTGAAGCTTGGGTGGGTAATGATACCAGACTTGTGAAGGACTTCGGTCATTTGATATGGTTATGGTTATAACAAGGCTTATGGGAATGTGCACCTTATCTATTATATATGGTCACTTGCGGGGTAGTACAAGCATATTGTGGGTGCATATTGTTACATGGTTGTGGTACATACTACCTAGTTGCCTTTCTTTTTTGTGTATGGGTGGGAAAACTCTTTACTTCCTATAATTTAGTTCACTACGTTGTCCTTGGTATTCTTGCTATCTTCTATTCTATTATACTTGTTGGGTTTTGTGGCTCACTTGTGCTTGCATCATTCCAGGTAAAGGGAAGACTAAAGAAGAGGGAGAACCTAGCAATGCGGTGGCTACACTCCTCACCCTACAATTTAGATAGCCTTAATCAGTTTGGATGTTCAGTGTTGAAATGGTGAGGAGGTTTAAACTCACTAGTGTGTGAGTGTAGTTGTAGCACAAATATAAATTCTGGACAAGTCCGGGTCTATTCACTGGGAGGTTTATTTAACAAAAGAATTGTTCATTCGGGTTGATTTATCCAAAGAGAGCTAAGTTTTCTTGATTGTGAAAAGGCTTTTTTGAAATATTAAAAAGGTCTTGGGTTGAGGCGAGTTCAGGACCAATGCCTAATAAATCTCTTATAGCAATTTAAATAGCAACATTAATCTGAAATAAACAGAGGATCGTTTGGTAATTATAATTCAAGATACGAATGATTCTCAGCTAAGCAACCCTCATACATGATATGAGGGTTCTAGGTTAAGATGTCACTGTAAATTGTATTATACTACAGACTATGATTTGATCGTCTGAGCTTGGGTATATCTCATCTCCAATTCTAGCAACTCTCATACATGGCATGAGAGTTCTAAGTTAGGATGATGATCCAATCCAAACTCACAAAACCATTTACACACTCAACTCGAGTTTAACTTAGATAAATCTTGCATTCATTGAGGTTTGGCTTATCTTGAGATTCAAGAACATTGGACACTATCCTCGCCTTAACCCAAGATTAGATTTAGCTACTCATTTCCATTTAAAAATTAATTGACAGAAATTTAAATGACAGAATTTAATTGACAGGAATTAAAATAGCAAAAACTAACCGGCCATTTAGGCAGTGGATAATTTAAAAGTCAAGAATTAAAATTGCAGAAATTTAAAGGCATAAATTAACCGGCCATTTAGGTGATAGATAATAAAGTAACAATAAATGAGATAAGAATTTAAAAGAAGAAAGAAAGAAAGTAAGAGAAAACAAGAGAGAGAATAAGAGCAATTTTCTAAGAGAAACTCTAAGAACAAAACTAAACTTTGATTCAAGTAATAACCACCACCTCACAAATGCACCAAAGTGAGCTATTTATAGCTCACAAGATGTAATACAAGCCACACAATTATTCAACAAATCATTCACCTAATTAGTGGAAGAAAATTAGATAAAAGACAAAAATTACAAAAGACTTTGTGTGGTGGACTTCTCATAAGAATACAAAAGACTTTAGGTGGTGGACTTCTCATAAGAATACAAAAGACTTTAGGTGATAAATCAATTATAAAAATTCAAAACAAAGAAAACTCTTCTACAAATTGGGCTTTGTTGGGCCTTTGATTGGTCTTGGGCCTTTCTTATGTTGGATTCTATTTGATAGTTGGGCCAAATGCATTTGAAACATCCTTTAGACTCCATAGTTGGCCCCTTGAATTTGAGCAACAATAATGGGTAATCCAATGTCTTCGATTATGCCCCTAATTAATTGTAGAAGTCAACTTCCTTGCTTCATCCTGAAATAATATGTAATACGAATAATTATTTATTTTAAGCATAATTATAAAGTCAAAATGGGGATATAATTCATTAAAATTTAGGAAATATTAACCCCTCATCACACCCCTCAACTTGAATATTGCTAGTCCCTTAGCAATCGGATTATACACCAGCCATGATCTAATCGCAATACTTGCATTAATATAAAAATTTCAAATTCGAAACCAAAATGCGTAGAGTAGAACATTCAAAATAAGTCGAACATTCAAAATTAGATTTATGGTTAAAGGTCATACAATCTTAGGAATGGCAATCAGGATGATCAATACACAGATTTACTCCCTCGAAGTTTTGACTTTAAACCTTACTGTGGATTTTTCCTCTAATAAAACGATTCCTCAGGTGTAAACACAAGGGGGTGCACCGTTATAAGAGTAAATGTAAAGCAAGTTCAAACTCTGTGTCATCCCAAATACAAAGAACATATTTTCATGAAAGAACAGGGAAATTAACATAGCTTCATGACTGGAATAATGCCATGGATAAATAACTTTTGAATTTAAACAAAATTCCTTGCTTCGAACTCGAATCCTGAGATCACATGATTTATAGCATCAAGAGGGACCAAACTGGGTTGTAATGGGGCTATGAGGTTAATACGGGTTGTCAAAGAAAATGGTAAAGTGTGCAAATGGTGTGTTAGGATTTTTTTTTTTTTACACTAATCTCAAACTGGATATAATGTTTTCTTCAGCACTTGTTTTGAAACACTTATGCTGAATAACTAAGAGAACTTCCTTTTTTTTTTTCTTTTTCTTTTTTTTCTTTTTTTTTATATGAAAATACCAAGATAAACTGATTCTTAGAAACACACCAGGCTGGACAAACTTCATATGGTTACAGGTTTAGACGAAGGTAAGGAAAGAAATTGTGCTAAGAACAGCTCAAATGGGCTAGCAATGGAGGTTAATGTAAAGAAAGAAAAAGGTTAATAGGCCCAGATTGAAAGAAATTGATCCCCCTATCATACTTCTACAAAACAATGTTACTCAGTCAACTAATTCTGAGTTTGAAACTAGCCAAATTCATCCGCTATCATACTAGACATTCAAAGCAAATTAATGTTTTGAAGTTATTGAAAATATGAGATAAACAATAAAGCATATTTAGAGTAAGTGTTATTTCACTCAGAAGTAACGATTATTAGGCTCAAACACTCACTCGGATAATATTCTCTACTTCTGTTGAGGGATCATGCAGTGTGCTAATCAACTAATTACCATTGCCTTTGACTTTATGACCGATAAACCAATTTCTAATTATTGAACACCTGATGCATGCAAATCACCTTTTCTAATTCCATACATATACGTTTTCAAATAAGAAATTAATGCATTCATGATTCATATTGCAAGTTCAACTGGCTATCAGCGTATAATTCCAAAGCTTTAGGGATAGCATTATTTAAAGCACACACATTTTTTTTTTAATTTTTAATTCACACAAAACTACAAGCATACAATTGCAAATTCATAGTTAAACATAGACCAGATAATTCATAAATATACCTTACTCCCCCCAACTTGAATTGCAGTAATAAAATAGGGTTGTTAGGAATACCTGTAACTCCATAAGTCCATAGATTTACTGTGAACTGCTAAAACTCAAACAAACAAATGAGCATACCATATATATATATTTATATTTTCACACAAAAAAAAATAAAAATTTCATGCAGTCATAAGATAAACAAAATGCATCTCAAGAGTACAAAGTACTCCTTACTCAGCCATCTTATCATAGACTCGCCTAACAACATTCCACAGTTTTTTTTTTTTTTAGAGAACACAAGATAGAAAAAGATTTCATGCAAGTCATAGGAGATGCGTCTCAAGAGTACAAAAAGTACTCCTTACTCAGCCATCTTATCATAGACTTGTCTTACAGGGATAAATCTAAATTTTGGCGCTCGTTTCTGGTTACCTTAGACCAATCTATCCGAGGCTCATAAAAATCGTGTTGTGGAACATAAGTGTGTAATTTCTCTAGTAGCTCATCAATGGTGGATGCGGAAATGAGAATCTTTCTTGCTGAAAGAGAAATGAACTTTTGATCCACAGCCTGATCAAGAAAAGAAAGCAACCCATCGAAAAAATGGTTAACATTTAAAAGTCTAATGGGTTTGGTATGGAGATTACTCTTGGCCCAGGAGATTATACAAAAGATTTCTTCAAGTGTTCCAAAACCTCCTGGTAAAGCAATGAAGGCGTCTGACTGATAAATCTTACAAGCCATACGCTCAGACATAAAAGTCGTTTCTATAAGGTGACCGCGTGTAATCCCAAAAATATGTGGTTCAGCGAATGGGATTGGCATTACACCTACCACATATAATTTTCCAAGATGTGCAGCTTGTGAAATACAACCATTCAATCCACGACTTCCCCCTCCATATACCAAATTAATTTTTCTTTCTCCCAATTTTAGGCTTAGTTCGCTTGCTGCAAGTGCGTAACTACTGTCGCTCCCAAGTTGAGAGCCACAAAGTACACATATGGTTTTGATTCGACGAACTAACTGGCCTTCCATGTTTGTTCCTTTTGTCTGCCTTGGAAAGAGGTTTGGGGATCAAAAGTAGCTATACAACAATTCAACAAGAAATAAATACAAACAGAAATCATGCGTAAGTACAAGTAGTTGTGATTGTGGCTCACATCTTCCTCTGGTTTTAAGTCTAGAAATGGCTTAAACACTTTCTATGAAGTGGGGATAGGTTTCCCATCCAATTTTCTTATAGATTGGCAAACAGGGTCATTTTTAGTCAGATTCCCAAGACTATAGCGTTGGTGGTCACTTATGAATTGGGTTCATAAAGCAAGAAGTTCTCTTTGCACTATTCCACATGGATGCGTCTCAAGAGTCAATCGGATATCATCCAATGACTCCTTACTCAGTCCATCCTTTATGAAACTAATTTTATCTTCTCGATTTATGGACGTAAACCCCACAGATTTGCATCGAGTGTTATAGGTCCAACGAGCACACTTGTGATAACCATTCACTCTTTTAGCTCTTCGTTTCTTCGCAAAACTACTCTTCCCTAAGCCTGGGAAGTGCTTAAAGCTAGGTGAAGTTTCGCCTGCCAATCGAACTTTTGCTTCAATCAACCAGCGAATATCTTCAGGGATACTATAATACATCAATATCCTAAGTCTTTCACACCTACCAGTATAAATTTTTTTCAAATCATTCATTGGGAGAGATGGATAGTACTTGCGGATTTTTGAGAGTTGAAGATCCATTTTTTTTTTTAAATTAAAAGACAACTATAATAAGAGAAAAGTAGAAAATATAAATCTTACAAAATGAATGAGAATACCTTATCGAAGAACAACACGAAGGAGAGGAGACTGAGCTTGCTTGTAGAAGTGTGGCTTACCTCATACAGATATGGAGTCTCTTATAGAGCAATGGGTATCACTATTTTACACTCGGCTCGAGGCACGCCATAATTGTAGGGTCAGGCGCCTTTCTTTTTTCAACGCTTGGTGCCTTCTTTTTCAACATTTGGCAGTGTGCCTCTTCCTTTATAGGACAGTGTGATTGCACTGCCCGAGAAAAATGGCTACCACCAGCGCCAATTCTGTCTCTCTCAATTCAATTTTTTTTTGTTTTTATATATATATATATTTTGGGTTAATTAATTTTTTTTTTAGGTGCCTAATAAAATCATATATACCACACAAAGCAATATTATCGAGTCAAACATTTACACAACAGATCAATTTCAAACACCAATAAATTTCTAAGCACACCTTACCCCCCAACTTGAATTGCGCATTATCCTCAATCGGCAATAAAAGAATAGAAGATGGGCATACCTGGCAGGTCTTCAATGCATGAATTAGTATGCAAATATTTTATTCAGACTGCACACAGAGAAACACTATTTGAGTCAAAGTTAATTAAGTAATACAAAAAGGAACAATAAACATATATTATATATATATTATTTTTATATCCGAATTCCAAAGACATCCATTTAACCTAAATGGAAAGGTGGTCTTTTAATGTCAGATTCCCAGACAAATGTGTTCCTAAAGGTCACTTAACCACTGATGGTGGATCACCCAACTCCACCATCTCGTTATTTCCTTCAACAAGATCTTTCTCAGCTATGCCTAGATATGGTTTCAGCCTTTGACCATTCACTTTAAAACATTGTCCAGACTCTTTGATTTCAATTTCTATTGCCCCATATTCTGATATGGTCTTGATTATATAGGGTCTTGTCCATTTTGATCTCAACTTCCCTGGGAACAAATGAAGCCTTGAGTTGTAGAGAAGCACCTGCTGACCAACATGAAAATTTTTTCTGTTGATGTGTTGGTCATGCAACTTTTTCATATGCAACTTAGATAATTTGGCATTTTCAAATGCCTCATCCCTAAGTTCTTCAAGTTCATTAAGTTGCAATTTCCTATTGAGGCTCACTTCTGTTGATTCCTCATTAATCTTCCTAATGGCCCAGTAGGCTTTGTGCTCTATTTCAACTGGCAGATGACATGGCTTCCCATATACCAACCTATAGGGAGACATGCCTAGAATGGTCTTGTATGCAGTTCTATAGGCCCAAAGTGCATCAATCAACCTCAAGGACCAATCCTTGTGGTTAGAATTGACTGTTTTCTCTAAAATCCTTTTTATCTCCCTATTGGCCAATTCAGCTTGGCCATTGGTTTGAGGTGATATGGGGTTGCAACCTTGTGGACTACTCCATATTTTCTCATTAATTCAGCCACTGGTTTGTTGCAGAAATGAGAACCTCCATCACTTATGATGGCCCTAGGCATTCCAAACCTACTAAAAATATTTTCTTTCAAAAACTTCATTACAACCTGATGATCGTTTGTTCTTGTTGGGATTGCTTCTACCCACTTGGACACATAGTCAACAGCTAACAAGATGTACTCGTGTCCACCTGAATTAACAAATGGTCCCATGAAGTCTATTCCCCAACAATCAAAAATTTCTAACACCTGAATGGGTTGCAAGGGCATCATATTCCTCTTGGTTAGGTTTCCTAGCCTTTGGCATCTATCACATGAGCTACAGAACTGATGCACATCTCTAAACATGGTAGGCCAAAAGAATCCACTTTGTAAGATCTTAGCCAATGTTTTTCTTGTGGAGAAATGACCTCCACAAGCAAGAGTATGACAAAAATTCAAAACACTCTGTTGCTCATGCTCGGGGATGCACCTTCTTAAAATTTGGTCAGCACAATAATTGTACAAGTAAGGGTCATCCTAGAAATAAGTCCTAACTTTCCTAAAGAATTTTTGTTTATCTAGCTTGGTCCAATGATTTGGAATTAGACCTGGTGGCTAGATAGCTGCCCAGATCTGCGTACCATGGTGTAACAGAGGTTGAGGTATCATTGATAAGGAAGAGTTGTTCATCTGGAAAGGTGTCCCTGATTGGTTCTTTGTCTAGATTAAGGTCTTGGCATGGAAGTCTAGACAAATGGTCTGCCACCACATTTTCTACTCCCTTTTTATCTTTGATTTCTATGTTGAATTCTTGGAGTAACAAAATCCACCTAATAAGATGTGGTTTGGCATCTTGTTTGGTGAGCAAGTATTTCAAAGCAGCATGGTCAGTGAAAACAATGACCAATGACCCCACCAGATATGATCTGAACTTCTCTAATGCAAAAACTATTGCCAATAGTTCCTTTTCAGTTGTTGTGTAATTTTTTTGGGCTTCATTGAGGGTTTTACTGGCATAGTAGATGACATAAGGTTTTTTATCTTTTCTTTGCCCTAGGACTGCTCCTACAGCATAATCACTTACATCACACATGAGTTCAAAGGGCAATGACCAATCTGGTGGTTGAATAATGGGGGCTGAGATGAGAGCATTTCTTAACCTCTCAAAAGAGGTTTGACAAGATGATGTCCACTCAAATGGGACATTCTGGGAGAGCAAATTACATAGAGGCCGGGCTATGCTGCTAAAAGATGCTATGAATCTCCTATAAAACCTAGCATGCCCCAGGAAAGACCTGATATCCTTAACACTCTTAGGGACTGGTAGTTTTTGGATGGCTTTTACTTTGGCTTTGTCCACCTCCATTCCCTTAGTAGAGACAATATGCCCTAGGACTATACCTTGTTTGACCATGAAATGACATTTTTCCAGTTAAGTACAAGGTGGGTTTCTTCACAACGAGCTAGAACTCTCTCTAAATTCTCTAAACATGCCTCAAAACTATCTCCATAGATAGAGAAATCATCCATAAAAACCTCCACAATGTGTTCTGTCATCTCACTAAAAATACTCATCACACACCTTTGGAAGGTGGCAGGGGCATTGCATAGTCCAAAAGGCATACGTCTATAGGCAAATGTCCCAAATGGACATGTGAAAGTGGTCTTTTCCTGGTCCTCTAGGGCAATGTCAATCTGGTTATATCCTGAATAACCATCAAGGAAACAATAGAATGTTTTCCCAGCTATTCTTTCAAGGACTTGGTCCAAGAATGGCAATGGAAAATGGTCTTTTCTAGTCATTTCATTGAGTTTTCTATAATCGATGCACACTCTCCATCCAATTTGGATACGAGTAGGGATCAACTCATTCTTTTCATTTCTCACCACTGTGACTCCAGACCTTTTTGGGACCACTTGAGTGGGGCTGACCCACTTTGAATCAGAGATGGGGTATATAATACTCGCATCTAGCAACTTTAGCACTTCTTTCCTAACCACCTCTTTCATGTTAGGATTGAGTCTTCTCTGCATTTTCCTAACAGGTTTAGCATCCTCCTCTAGAAATATCCTATGAGTGCAAGTCAAAGGGCTAATTCCATGCAAGTCTGAGATGGTCCAACCTAAGGCTTTTTTATGAGCTCTCAGAATGTTTATCAGTTGAATTTCCTGTTGGGATGTCAAACTTGAAGAGATGACTACGGGGAGTGTGTTCTCATCACCTAGAAATGCATATTTTAACTCACTTGGCAAAGGTTTCATTTCAGGTGTGGGTAAGGTATTATCAGATTGTGACTCCTCATTGTTCAGAGAACCCAATGGTTCTAATTTGGGAATCCATTGAGCCACAGGCATTGCTTCTTGCTCCCTAGTGTTCTCCAATTCTTTTAACTCTCTCTCTTCTTGATCTTCTTCCATAGATTTGTTCAAAAATTCTTTTGCAAAATAGTCCTCAGCTAATGTTTGAACCAAATCTACTTCCTCCACCTCATTCTTAGCTATGTGTTGTTTGGAAACTCTAAAGGTATTCATCTCTACAGTCATGTTTCCAAATGATAACTTAAGTATTCCATTCCTACAATTAATTATGGCATTTGAAGTTGCTAGGAATGGTCTACCAAGAATGACTGGAACAAGGGGTTGAGGGCCTTGATGGGGTTGTGTGTCCAAGACTATAAAATCAACAGGGAAGTAAAATTTGTCCACCTGCACCAATACATCCTCCACTTTCCCCCTAGGGACTTTGATTGACCTGTCAGCAAGCTGTAGGGTAACTCTTGTTAGCTTGAGTTCTCCTAAGCCCAGTTGCTGATATACACTATAAGGAAGCAAGTTGACACTTGCTCTTAGATTTAAGAGTGCTTGGTCCACCCTCTGGCTTCCAATTATGCAAGAAATGGTTGGGCTACCAGGGTCTTTGTACTTAGGAGGTGTTTTAAGTTGCAGGATGGAACTCACCTGTTCAGTTAAGAATGCTTTCTCATGGATGTTGATCTTTCTTTTAACAGTACACAAGTCTTTAAGAATTTTGCATAAGATGGTGTCTGTTTGATTGCATCAAGGAGAGGAATGTTAATCCTCACCTGCTTGAACACTTCATAAATATCAGCGTTTTGTTTTTCCCTCTTTGTTTGAGTAAGTCTTTGAGGGAATGGTGGTGCAGGGTTGCTCTTGAATTCTTCCACCTTATTTTTTTCTTTAGCTTCATTTTTTTTGTTTTCAAGTTTTCCTCTTTTTTTATATTTTCATTTTGTTCTTCTTCTTGTGCATTAGGTTGGCTTGTCCTAGGATCATCTGGTTTGTCAATTATTTTGCCATTCCTAAGGACAGTAACTGCTTGCACCTGCTCATGATTATTGTTCCCACTATTTGATGATTTCACTTGATTTGTTTGCCTCACGGGGTTGGGATTTGGTTGAGAAGGGAATTTCCCAGGTTCTCTCACAGTCAAAGTTTGAGTTAGCTTGGTTAGCTGACTCCTCATATCCTCAATTGCCCTATTTGTTTGCTCTTGGAATTTCTCTACCTGAGCATTGTTCCCCATCTTCCCTTGCATAAATCGTTGTAGAGTATACTCTAGGGATCTCTTATGCGGTGGCTGATATGAGCCAGATGGTCCTTGGTTAGGCTGGTAGGGCTGTGGCTGAGGTTGTGGCTGTGGTTTTGAGGGAAATGGTTGGTGTGGCTAAGGTGCTGAGTTATTTCTCCAAGAGAAATTTGGGTGGTTCCTAGAATTTGGATGGTAGGTGTTTGAGTTTGGGTTGTACCCTTGATAATTTCCACCCCGGTTCTGGTTTTGGTATATCTTACCCTCTGTTTACCTTGGTTGTAAGTTTGAAGTTTGGCTATACAACACTTCTTTGAAAGCAGGGAGAGTTGGACACTCCTCTGTTCTATGGCTATTGGCTTCACACACTACACAATGCACCTCTACCTCATTGACAGCCTTCATTTTTTTCATCTCCAATTCTTCCATTTTCTTTGTCAACAGAGCTAATCTAGCACTGATGTCATCAGTTTCATTTAATTGGAGTTTTCCATTTGGTTGTGGATTGTATTGGTCTCTCAAATCTCCCATGGTTAATAGCCCAACTTCCCAATTTCTAGAGTTTTCAGCTACATGGTCAAAGTATGCAACAGCCTCTTCAGGAGTTTTTTCATAAAAATCACCATTACACATGGTGGACACCAGCATTTTCAAATTAGGAGTTAAGGCATTAAAGAAGAAACTAACTACCCGCCATTGATCAAAGGCATGGTGTGGGCAAGAATGCAAGAGGTCCTTGAAATGTTCCCAAGTTTGAGCAAATGTTTCATTTGGTTTACAGACGAAATTCGTCATTTGCCTTTGGAGTGATGCTGTTCTATTAGCTAGGAAGTATTTTTTTAGAAATTTTGTTTGCATCTCCCTCCAAGTTCCTATTGATCTAGGCTCTAGAGTCCCTAACCACATTTTTGCTTTATCCTTGAGTGAGAATGGGAAGAGCTTTAGTCTAACAGTGTCCTCATGTATATTTTGATCCCCATAGGTACCACATACCTCTTCAAAATCCCTCATGTGTGTATATGGATTTTCAGAATCCATACCATGAAATGTGGGGAGCATTTGTATGGTACCTGGTTTAAGGACAAATCGATGATGGTTTATTGGTAGGATTATGCAAGAGGGAGTGGTTTGCCTTGGAGGGTGCAAATAATCCATGAGGGGTTTAATCTCATCACCATCCAAGGGATCATGTTCTCCATGATCACTCCCGTGAGTAGATAGGTTTTCATTTTGTTGAGACATTATGGATTGTAAAAGTGATATTTCAGTCTCTGATAAAGAATCTATAGAATGGTTTGACTCAGTTTGATGGCTTAAGATTCTACCAGATCTAAGTCTCATACAATTTGAATAATATGCAAACAGTTAAGAAAAAACAATATTAAGAACAAAGTTACCCATGGAGTGAATTTTTTCTTCTGTTGCACCTCCCCAGCAACGGCGCCAAAATTTGGCTGCACTCCTCACCCTACAATTTAGATAGCCTTAATCAGTTTGGATGTTCAGTGTTGAAATGGTGAGGAGGTTTAAACTCACCAGTGTGTGAGTGTAGTTGTAGCACAAATATAAATTCCGGACAAGTCCGGGTCGATTCACTGGGAGGTTTATTTAACAAAATAATTGTTCATTCGGGTTGATTTATCCAAAGAGAGCTAAGTTTTCTTGATTGTGAAAAGGTTTTTTTGAAATATTAAAAAGGTCTTGGGTTGAGGCGAGTTCAAAACCAATGCCTAATAAATCTCTTATAGCAATTTAAACAGCAACATTAATCTGAAATAAACAGAGGATCGTTTGGTAGTTATAATTCAAGATACGAATGATTCTTAGCTAAGCAACCCTCATACATGATATGAGGGTTCTAGGTTAAGATGTCACTGTAAATTGTATTATACTACAGACTATGATTTGATCGTCTGAGCTTGGGTATATCTCATCTTCAATTTTAGCAACTCTCATACATGGCATGAGAGTTCTAAGTTAGGATGATGACCCAATCCAAACTCACAAAACCATTTACACACTCAACTCGAGTTTAACTAAGATAAATCTTGCATTCATCGAGGTTTGGCTTATCTTGAGATTCAAGAACATTGGACATTGTCCTCGCCTTAACCCAAGATTAGATTTAGCTACTCATTTCCATTTAAAAATTAATTGATAGGAATTTAAATGACAGAATTTAATTGACAGGAATTAAAATAGCAGAAACTAACCGGCCATTTAGGCGGTGGATAATTTAAAAGACAAGAATTAAAATTGCGGAAATTTAAAGGCAGAAATTAACCTGCCATTTAGGTGGTGGATAATAAAGTAACAATAAATGAGATAAGAATTTAAAAGAAGAAAGAAAGGAAGTAAGAGAAAACAAAAGAGAGAATAAAAGCAATTTTCTAAGAGAAACTCTAAGAACAAAACTAAACTTTGATTCAAGTAATAACCACCACCTCACAAATGCACCAAAGTGAGCTATTTATAGCTCACAAGATGCAATACAAGCCACACAATTATTCAACAAATCATTCACCTAACTAGTGGAAGAAAATTAGGTAAAAGACAAAAATTACAAAAGACTTTGTGTGGTTGACTTCTCATAAGAATACAAAAGACTTTAGGTGGTGGACTTCTCATAAGAATACAAAAGACTTTAGGTGATAAATCAATTATAAAAATTCAAAACAAAGAAAAGTCTTCTACAAATTGGGCTTTGTTGGGCCTTTGATTGGTCTTGGGCCTTTCTTATGTTGGATTCTATTTGATAGTTGGGTCAAGTGCACTTGAAACATCCTCTAGACTCCATAGTTGGCCCCTTGAATTTGAGCAACAATAATGGGTAATCTAATGTCTTCAATTATGCCCCTAATTAATTGTAGAAGTCAACTTCCTTGCTTCATCCTGAAATAATATGTAATACGAATAATTATTTATTTTAAGCATAATTATAAAGTCAAAATGGGGATATAATTCATTAAGATTTAGGAAATATTAACCCCTCATCATGCGGGGCTTGGGGTCTAGATGTGTACAAAGCAGTTCTAGTTAGAAGATCCTTGGGGAGGGGCGAATGCTGGCAATGTTGTCCTATAGTTGTTTTTTTTTTTTTTTTTTTTGTGGGCCATGTACTACTTCTTTTGAGTTGTTATGGGTGTATGGCCCAACTGAACGTTGTGTAATTTTATGTATGTAACCTTGTTCTTGGACAAGAGATTGATGTGGTGTTTCCTTTTCTGACTCCAGTTGTAACGACCCAAATCTTTGGAAAAATAATATAGTAAATAATATATGTATTTAAGGTGATCTATGTCCTTGAAGAACTAATGGAAAAATGTTAAATTTATTATCTTTGTGAATGAAGAGAATAATTGAGAGTTAGTGGAATTTATTGGGTTTAAATGTAAGTTAGAAAATGGGCATTTATTTAGTATAAAATTAAATGTGCTGCTAAGCCAGGTGGTTGAATGTGTAAGAATTTTGTGTTTTTTTTTTTAATTAAATAGGAATGAAATGGTTAAATGATCAAAATGGGTTTAATGAGGGTATTAGGAATAAGAAAAGGTAAAAGACAAATGTGAGATTTAAAGGTTGTGGATGTGATCCTTTATTCCAATTTAGTTTTGGATTTCAAATATCATTTCAAATTAGTTTTGGATTTCAAATCTCATTCCAATTTAGTTTTGGATTTTAAATCTCATTCCAAATTAGTTTTGGATTTCAAATCTCATTCTAATTTAGTTTTGGATTTCAAGTCTCATTCCAATTTAGTTTTGGATGGGATTTCAAGTCCATGGCTATATATATCCTTTTACCTTTCATTTTCTCCTGCAATTCCTTCTTCAATTCTTTTTCCTTCTTCTTATTGGATTGGAGCTACAAGTTGGGGTAGATTTTTCCAGCATTTGGGCAAGCTCTTCTATTTGGTTGTTCTTCATAAAGGCAATTTCTTCTTTTTTTCTTGCAAGTTATTTCATGTTCCTTCTATCTTAAAAGCTTTTAAATACTCCATTGAACGATGCCTTGATTTCTTGAGTTTGGGTTAAGTAAAACCTTGGTTATGGAAGGGTTGACTTGCAAATGGCTTATGTGGTCATTCTGGTAACTATTTCATGGTTCTCATTTATATCTATTGAATCTCAAATAGGGTTTTATATTATCCTATCTTCCTTTGGGGAATGATGCTTTATTTGGTAGGATTGAGGACATGCAAGGGGTTGATGTTTCCTTGCATGGGTTTTGCTCTCTTGGAAATGTTGTTACGAGTAGTTGCGTGTGAGTTATACATGAGAAGTCTCTGCAAATATATGTGGTTGTGATGATGCATGGAGCATGTGCATGAAAAGGGTTTTAAAATGTCTAAAGGTTTCATGATGCGCGTGATGGATGGGGTTTGCAGTATATATCCATAGAGAGAGCTTCAGTTAGAGAAGGACTTTGGTCCCATGGTTATGGTTTAAAAGATTGCATATGAGCATGAATGCATGTTTCATCTTGTTATCATTTAGAGTGATCTAAAAAGTTGTGGCATGAGTGCTTTAAATGTCATTCATGATTCTTATTGTTTCTCAATACCCTTAATTCTCATGCTTAGTTTCTTTTAATTATACTTGCTGGGCGAGTCAAGTGAAGTTTAAGCCATGAGCTAGAAGTGTGTACAAAGCTGTCTCAATTGGAAGGTCATTGGGTGTGTTTTGTGATGAAATATACTAGGTTATATTTTTTAAGGCCTAGGTTGTACGCCTATCAAGTTTTGGTAGGTAAGTTGATCCTAATATATATATGACTATGAGTGTTGATGTATGAATATGGCTTTTGTTGTTATTAGCAAGGAATATGCTTGATGCTTCTATTTAAGTCTTGCATATGTGACATCCTTATTGATGCTCCCTCTTAGATTCCTCGGTTGTGGGGTCTCCAATGATGGGGACGTTATAAATATCAGAGCTTGTCTAAAAGAGAAATTGAGCGAATTTTAGGGGCATTACACTAGTGGGTACCTTTCTTTCTGACACTTCCCCCTTGGTTTCCTCGGCTGGGGTTATCAAGGGCGAGGTCATCATAGGAATAGAATCTAGATGAGGTTGGAGGTACTAGAGGTACCTTTGGGGTCAAAGTGCCCCGATGAATGTCCTTAGGGTGGGTCCGAAGAGCTTTCAGAGCCATCGAGTGACTTGGGGCCAGAAGCTTATAGGTGAGACTCGAGCCTTGACATGTAAAGGGTTGATTATATATGTGTGCGGCTTCTTGGAAGGGTAATCTGTAAATATCTATAAAGGAAATACTCGTGGCACAAAACGAGGTGCAACACAGAAGCGTGTGGGTGCATCAAGCCGTGGTATGGCACAAGCATGGGGCGTATATAGGTGCAGTTGGTGCCTGGGAGGGGCTACGTGAGGGGTGTATAAGCGTAGATGAGAGCGATTGGGGCTGCGCATAAGCATGTTAAGGCGTGGTTGTGGCTGCGTATGCGCATGAAAGGCTATGCATAGTCGTGCATGGCTGCATGTGGCGCTAGCTAGAGCGACATGGCTAGGTAACGGGGCAGTCTTTGGGGCCAAGGTACCGAATCACCCCGATAGGTTTTTGGGTCAAATCTCAGGTTGACCCAGATGAGTCTTTAGGGATAGATAGGTCTTCAGGGTTGGAAGGCACTGATGGGTCCTGGGTCTTCAGGGCCGAAAGGCATTGATGGGTCTTGGGTCTTCAGGGCCGGAAGGCTGGGAGGCATCGAGGCCATGCATGGCCATGAAGGGCCACACATGGCCAAGGCTTGCACTAGGTGGCTGTGACGACCCAAATTTTCCTTAACTTCTATTTATAACCAGCTAATATCTTAAATACATGGACTAGAATTTTTCCCCATAATTATACAACAGCGGAAGTAAATTAATTATAAATACACATTTCAGGGTCGTTTTCTTACATAACCATGAAAGTTTAGCAAGATCGCTACGGGGCAAACAGCGTAGTTCAAAATTTTTGAACTTACCCCGATCCCAGCGATTAGATCAACGTCGAAATCAAATCATTCACATACAAATAAATAAATCTAACCTTTAGATTATCGAGTCGATCGCGGATTCGAGCCGTCCAAGCGTCCGGCCTCTAACTCGTGATACGCGGCACGCGTCCGTTGGCAAGGAGAGCAGAATAGGAGTGCTAGCTCCTTCTCCTTTGCGCGGCTTGTGAATGGACGGTAAAAGAACACCCAGGTTTCAAATCGATGCCAAAAGAAACGGGAAGAGTGAACAGCAATACGTTTTTCAACTCTTGAAAAACGACACCAAAAACACTACTATTTTGGGCAACCCATAAAGGGATATTTATAGTAAAATATCCTAGGGTTTCTAAGACCCTAATGGATTGGGCTAGCCCATTAATTCTAATTTAATTAGAATCTTAAATGGGCTTATTCTAATCCAACTAGAAATATAATTAAATGGCTCAATCCTTTTATAGGTTAAATAAAATATTATGGCCCAAATCTAATTCAAGCCCAAATATATTTTATTTAATATTTAGCCCAAATCTAATTTGGTCCAAATATAATATTTAATATTTGGCCCAAATCTAATTTAGTCCAAATACAATATTTAATTTAATATTTGGTCCAAATCTAATTTAGTTCAAATATTAACTTAAGTCTAAATATATTTTATTTTCTATTTGCCACTACAACAAATAGAAAATTATTAAATTAAAAATTCCTTCCTAATTTAATCAATTGCCATTTTAGGAAACTCTTTCCATTATGATGACCCCTCGCCATATCGACGTCATTACGTCTATTTATTCTTTTTCGATGAGAACCTACGACGGCACAAGTTCTTGCTGAAGTGTCCCACTTAACCATACGTCCACTCTCCTGGTTTAAGCTAGGGACCGTGCCTATTGCGTATGACTCATTAGGCTTCTGAATATGTTGACAATGTGTCGGTACAAACACATAAGACAAGATTGGCCCTAGTAAGGCATCATGCCTACCCAATTATTCAGAAGGATTCATAATCAGTAAATAACCTTTCACGAGCATGGTTACCATTTAATTCGATCCTCTCGTCAATGTATCTTATGTGATCTCAAGTATGGGGATGTGTTTCTTGATAACGATCACATGAGTTTTCTTCGGTCTTCTGGATATCTTCACTTAATAGAAAGTAAATCAATAACTCCTTATTGATCTCTTTTACCATGGCCATGGATTTAAAGTGAATATCCACCGAAGGCGCCTTAGATACATCATCCTCTATCAAGGGATAGACGAGTCCCATCTTGGTTATGCACCCATCTCCATAAGCCTCATGATATGCCCAACGATCACCCACGTGCAGCCTTTATCTAGGCCCATCGAAACGATGTCAAAGTATATCGGTCTTCTTATGAGATGACCGTGACAACCTCAGGTCCAAGGATTAGTTACACCCATCTCGTATGAGAATTCCATCAACATATAACCAAAATGGATTCTCATGGCGAGTCATGTCCAGTGACACGTTCTCCAACATTGGTCACCTATGTACTTGTCTAGACATCCCTATGCCTATGGGTGTGAGACCCCCATTACTATCACATAGCAAAAACATAGCACATACAAGTCTTACCGCAATTGTCAATGTCCATTCTTGACATTGCTACGACTTGGGACGTTTAATGATGTCTAGAAACTGTGATGCATCATCTCACATCTTTATAGATTATTCACAGTATACATCATATGGATTTCTATCTAGTTTCATTCGGTTATTACAATAATAACAAGAAACTAATAGAATGACTTCTTGTGAATTTGAATAACTCCTTATTCAAATAATAACATGATTACAATTGTCAGTGTACAACATACCCAATCTGATTGGGTCTAGAGCACCTACACTAACAAACCAGACATCAATCAATCCAAATACAACAAATACATTATCTGAGCCCCTGATCACAACTCACACCCCAAAGATCTTTTCAGTCGGGATTTCCCTGTACACATAGCCATCTAAGACCGATATACCAAATGATCCAATCATGACATCAGCTCCCACACCTGGAATGATTTTAAAGACAAGGTGAGCCACAAGGCTCAGCAAGCATAATAGAAGAATAAAGATAAAACTACGAGAAAATCTCTCACCTAGAATAGCCCCACACAATGCAATACCACAAATGATAATGTCACACCATACCATGCACAAAGATATCCAAGACATAACACAAATATACCAATGCACGTAATGGTTCTTGGGTCCCACATAAGAAATGCACAACCTAGCACCCAAGTCTCGGCATACAAACTTGTCACAGCCATGACTGGTTGGCATAAGACACGTGAGCTTGAGGCCTTCACAACATAATCCATATGAGCCTGAAGTTCTCACAATATAATCCAAACAAGCTCGAGGCTCTCATCATACCTCATGCTGGAGTTCTCAAGTCATCGCTACCTAGAGCCCAGCTCCACTCATAGCTATCAAGGGTTAACTCCATACCACAATCCACATCATACTATAACCATGCAATGCAAAAAATAAGGAATGTAGTGGCTTTTGCAGCACTAACGTGATGACAAGACCCCTATAAGTGAAACATTAGGCCATGCTATGCTTACATAGAAATTCACACAAGCGAATGCTCTAAATGCATATGATTGCCTAACATACACAAGTCAACACAAAACAAGTTAATTGTGGCATGCCAATGCTCACACTCCCAACACATACAAGCATGATCCCCAATGAATGCAAACTCAATCCCATGCACTACAATACCATGTGATATGTCTCATAATGGTAGTGTTGGTCGATGGTGACTAAGCACCGGTCGAGAATCCATGACTAGGGACAACCGATCGTCAACCATCCTCATCCTGATCGATGGTTCACTCTAGTGTCACCAAATGGTCAACACGACACCACACCGGACGATAGCTCCTACATGCCGCTACCATGACTCACACCTACGGAAACCATAATCACAACCAAATCCTACCAACCCTCTAGGAACCTAGTCCCAAACTAATTCAGCATCATTCTTAAGGAAATAAAGGTGGTATAATACTTCGTAAACACTTACCAAATAAAACCCCTGAGGCCTCATATTTAATTTAATTTAAATTAATTTACACAATAACTGTCCACAACGCATATAAATAATTTCTGGAGCCAAATCGGGTTAAGGAAGGAGAAGGAATCCATAATTTGAAGGAGACTCAAAAGGGAGTAAGGAGTTTGCCTTTAATTAGCTGATTTCAGTGTTTTTATGCCTGCATGTCATTATATTAATGCACGCTACAAAATAATATAATTCAACCAAATTTTGTAAAATTGCACCCTAAATTAAATTCCAACCGTACAGATTTACTTGCATAATTTACTCCACTTACCCGATTATCTAAATTTCGATTAAGTTGCATTTTCTCTCAATTTCCTTTGAATTTTCTCCCTTATTTTAGCTTATGTGTGCTGCTTCTTCTTCACCAATCTTCCTCTCTGTTGCAATTCAAAATTAACCTTGAAGCTTGTTGAAATCGGGGTTTAAAATGGCGAAATAGGGCAGCTCAGTGTGCACCGTGTGGCAGCAAAGCTGCTGCCCATCGCCTTACCCAAAACGACGTCGTTTTGGGCAAGGAATGGCTAGAAAATACAGCCAAAATTCTCCCCTCATGCGCACAGACCTATGGGTTTGATCTCGCGTCACCGGCCCAGTCCTCCTCGCGCGCGATCGCCCGTACTATTAGCACCTTCAACCATTATATGCACCACTTTAAAAGTAATCCCACCATAGTTTTTTGAAAATTACATTTAGGCCCCACAACTTCCAAAAATTACCACATCCCACTTATTATTAACTTTTATGCCCCAAATTTTTCAACAATTTCTTGCCCATTTCTTAAATATAAAATAATTTAATACCTCCTCTTAAATACACGAATATCCAATAATCATCTCAGATACATTAATTAATAACTATTAACTATTCCTGAATTACTGCGATGTTATAGTGGCACTGGAAAGGAGTCTCCCGGAATGTTCGGAAGACTCGTGCACAGGCTGGAGGGCAAAGGGCCAAGAATGGCCTGCTGGGGCTCTTAATGGCCAAAAAGGGGCCATGATTAAGGTGGCAAGCCCCTTGTATAAGGCGGCCCCTTGGCTTTGTCTCTCATCCCTTATTTTATTATATTTTTAATATATTTTGACATATTTGGCCTTTTCCCTTCGCTCCAATGGCCAGTACCTCAATGAACGAATATCCAGCCACGAGTACGCTCCCCAAGGACTATGTGCACACTCCCTGAGGATTACCAACATGCTTCCTGAGAACTTCTATAGGGGGAACTATCTCGAAGGTTGGGCCAGAACAATAGCTCCCCATTCTTGCCTTTAGCTGCAAGGCAAAGGGAATAGTACTTAGAATACGGTGGAATTATCCTTAGAGAAGTCAAAATTTATTCCGAATTAACAACTCAATTAGATAAGTTAGAAATATTAATTAAGCCAAAGGGATGATATAGATGATTAGGGCGTGAGGAAGATATTACTATGATTCATTTGCACTTATTTTGATGATAGCAATGTGATTGAGCCACAAGCTGGGGCAAGGCTAGAACAAGAATCCAAGAAAAGGATTACTGAGAGCATTTATGCTAGTTGGCGAGGCCTGATTGTGGTGCACTCATAGATTTCAATTGTTAGGGTTAGAGTTAGGATTCACTCGACCCATATATCAAAAAATGAGAAGAAGGTGTAGCAGATAGTAGAGATAAACCCAAATTTAGGCACTACACTAGTTTAAGAGGATGACCCAAGAAAAGGCTGAGTTAAGACGGGCCTAAATCTCCAATGAAGATAAAAAAATCTAGATCTTTAATGAATTCATGTCTATCAAGAATGTAGTTTCTCTCACTTTAACCTGACATCCTAGCACATAGCTTATTTCTCTTTCAACTATATATAGAAGACTTAAATATTCATCAATCATGTTTAGGTTGTTTCAACACAAAACTCTCATATAACCACAAATATCCATCAAAACTCTGAAACATTCATCAATCATATTTCAATATTCGTATAACCATAAAACAACAACCCACAACTACTCCACTAGCTAGAGTAGAGAAACTAAGCCAAGAGTTGGCGGATGCTATGTAATACAAACGAGAAATATTAAGAGGCACAGAATTACTCATAATCACTTTTAGTAAGAGCGAGATAATATTATGTATTATTTTAGACAGATTCTATTTGACTCTTAGTTTTTTGAGAAAGAAGCATTTTGGGGGGGATAGCTCCCCAGAGCAGATATTTTGCAATGAGGCCTCTTAGCAAGGAGGATGATCTGTCCTATCGAGCGGGTCATAGGACCTTAGATGATGTCAGTATTTGAGCATGAGGTGTGAAGTGGATTTGAACATCCACATACACGAAGTGGACTGAAGCATCCACAAATGAGTGGATTGAAGCATCCATATGAAAAGGACTAAGGCATCCATGAAAGTCAGAGGCATTCTATAGATCTTTAAGAGAAGACTAATGCTAGGAACAACCCAAAACTTTAGTAATGACTAAAGAGTAGTGTGAGGCACTTTCTCTTCTAATCATGGACTAGACGCGCATACTTTGCACTCCTAAATTTTAGGGTGCATTCTTGATCTCTCGTTTTCATACAGGGAACTTGCACTAAAGCTATTCACGTAAGAATGAATTGAGACTCTTTAATAGACTAACTAATTGCTTATTATGATGCGAGTAGCACAAGCTTGGTGTGCATGTATGCATTTAATTCATGTATGTATGTGTAAAGCAAAGCAAGAATAATAGTAGGATGCTGAAGCATAATAAATAGTTACTAGCAAAGGTGTACAATATCTAATGGTTTTAAGTGGGGTCATCGGGGTTGACTGGTTGTTGCCAATGTGCCTCGGCTTGCTTGACATCAAGGAGCCTGGGAATTTGTACATCAAGTGTGTGCCCTCACAAAATGCAGGAAGGAGGACACTAGAACCCATAAAATTTCTATAAGAAAGGGTTAACCTCGAGGAAGTATGTGATAGGTTTGAAATGCAATGGCACACACCCAAGAGAGGGGTGAATTGGGTAATTTAAAAAATTAGCTTGAAAACTTGAAATCTTTTTCAAAACAAATAAGAATATAATGTAAGTAAGGATTAATGAAATGCTAGCAATGATAAACAAACCAAATAACACAAGCAAGAAAAGAACACAAAGGATTTATAGTGGTTCAGCTTAAACCAAGCCCAATCCACTACCTTGGCTCCTCAGTTCCTCACTGAGGATTTTGCAAACCAATCCACTATAACCTCCTACTTAAACCCAAGTAGGCCTTCTAGTCTAAGACTAAGAATTACAACCTCCTACTTATACAAGTAGGCCCTCTAGTTACACAAGCTAGGAAATACAAAAAATGATTAATAGAGAGGTTCTAAGAGTATACACTCTTAGTTACAATGTCTCTCAAAATAAGATACAAAGGCTTGAAACTAATTTTACAATATGATACATAAAGCCCTTTTGAGAGAAAAATAAAGCTCAAGCGCAATTGAGAAGATGAATAAATTTTGCAAGCTCACTTCACTTCATTCCCATCCATTAGCCTCTTCAAGATTTCCTTGATTTGTATTTATAGGCTTCCCAAAAGCTTTACCCAAAACTAGTCATTTTTGAGCTGTTGGAAGCTGTCAGAGACACAAGCTGTCGATAGATGAGATGGGTTACTCGACAGTTTCTAATTAAAATTAAAGGCTTAGTCGACAAATACAAGGATTTTGTCGATAGATGCAATGCAAGGCTTCTTTTAGTCAACAGTTTGAAGGGATTAGATGATAGTTTAAAGGTTTAGAAATGAAGAACTGTCAACAGAATAGAGAAAACTATCGACAACTGCCTTTGCAACCTTACTGATTATCGACAGTTTCTTACCAAACTGTTGATAGTTGCTTGGCAAACTATTGATAGTTACATATAAACTATTGACAGTTGCATATAAACTATTGACAGTTTCATACATTTTTTCAATACTTGTCGACAGGTGATCTTGAATGCACTCAAAGAAAGATTTCTTTTGATTTAAAAGATATTTTATTAAAAATTCATTTTGAATCAATTAAAACACAATATTTTAAAATGCCATAAGAAATTTATCACAAGATATTTTGGCATTGAATTTAATTTTCATTCGACAATTTTTGATCAAATAAAAATATAATATTTCAATTGTCATTAAGATTTAATTGTATGATGAAATTAATTTTGATGCTTAATAAATCATATAAAAGAAATTTAGAGCACCAAGATAATAACCATAGATAAAATAATTTCATCATCAAGATGCAATTGATTTTATCATCTAAAGAATTTCAAAAGACAAAATATCAATCTATCAAGAACATAAAGATGGTCTTTTGCATTTGAAAATTTTTTGCTTCATTTATCCAATGGTTTAAAACTAATTTGTAAAAATCATCTAGGAGATTCTTTTAAATTTTAATACTTGTTTGTGCAAATCTCCATCTATAGAAAATTATAAATAATTTAGTTTTCATTTTAGCAAAGCACTTGAAATTGATTTTTGTTTCCAAATCATATACTTTGATTTAGAGTATAAAACCATTTCATATTTTTCATCATCAAAACTAAACTCCCCTATTGCTTATGAAAAAATTGCCAGGCTTATAGATTGATGGACCTTGTAAATTATCGAGCTTACAAATTGCTGAGTTTTGTAAATTATCAGGTTTATAAGATTATTGAGTTTTGTAAATTACAAGGCTTATAGATTGTCGAGTTTTGTAAATTACCAGGCTTATAGATTGTCAGGTTTTGTAAATTATCGAGCTTATAGATTGCCAGGTTTGTTCCATTTTTCTTTAGGGTGCAATGTAGAGGCATGTCTATACAATGGGCATGCTTAAAGGTGACAGTAAATATTAATGGTATGGAACAAGATAGTGATACTTGGTCACTTGCAGATTAGGTATGCTTCCCTAAGGCTTGTTGACCATAAAGGTTAGGATAAAGTAATAGTAACACAAAGAGAACATATAAAGCATAATTGCTTCAAACTGCATGTTTATATTTTCCTTTTATCTACACACAAAGAGAAGCCCAGCTCTCCAGTGTAACGGTATAGGAGGAGTCTGGCTTATCTCGAGGATTGAAGTATGAGATTCATATAGGGAATGTAATATAATGTAAGCATCCACATTGACATGTAAGTTTAGAGAATTATATCATAAGACATACCTCCAAGTCAAGGTTAAAAAACCTAAAGGATTACTTGTCAAATGGTGTAAGATGAGAATAAGTGGGACTTAGGCCAAGCGAAGGGGTACCACGCACTAGCTCCCCAATGCGGATTAAGCTTGGTCCTTGGTTTATTTTCTTGGCAATGCTGCCTTGTTGTGAGTAGAACATGAAAGTAAGAGTTAGTAGAAAGCATCACACTTGCATACATCACTATCCACTATGATCTTCGGTACATATGTTTTTATTCATGCAATTCGATGCATTTCACCTATGTTCGTGATTGGAATACTAATATTTTGTTGTGTCTCCAAAAGACCTGCCAACCATGGTTAGTATAAAGAATATGAGTGCCCTCATGCATGGTATGTTACCTCAGGCTGGCAAGCAAGTGGACACTAGCTCCCAGTTTCGAGTATGTAAGGATGCCAGAATGAGAGAATAAAAAGATGCTGAAGAATTGAGGCATTTTTGTGACGACCCGCTCCCACCTATGACCGCCAGCAATGAATAATCGACTGGATTACTCACACATCAAACCATTAATGAAGAGATGGACTCTGTTTCAACAAGAAACGCCTTAGGTGGGTACTAGGCTTTGTCCCTCCCTTCACTCCACTCAAAATCAGTTCCCAAAATGATAAAGAAAATACAGCATAATGGAACTCGAAACCCGAGTGAGCTTCACTTTTCTTCAGCTCGCCTCATAACAAACCAAAGGTTACCCAGGCACAAAATAACATATTAAAAATTTGCTGAGTATTAGGAATTTATGGGAAATTTCCTTTTCGATCCCTACACAATCTGAAAACTGGGCTCCACCAAACTAAAGCCACATACAACAATAAATCTCATAATCAAATACTACACTGTGATGATTATAACCAACTAGAAACCATCTAATGTCCAATAACATATAAATTAAACACATATGTATATATATAGGGATAGATACAACATACAAAACTCAGGCAACAACGCTAGTCCCCATATCATCCTCCCGACATCATCCTTGCTTGCATTTGGACTTGCAACATCTACAACTAGAGGTAAAAACTCATGATTCATAAAGACTTAGTAAAGGTGCAAATGAATGTAAACAAGATAATATATGAGATGCAATGACAAGTAAGTATGCATGAATGGCGAGGCATCACTACCATCCGAACCCACCTGCTCGAGGCATTAACCTCCCATATTACCCCTACCATGCATCTAATCTCTCCAATGGCCATAGGACTCCACTAGACCACCTATAGAACATGCACAATACACAACTACACACAACATATATTTATCAATTTTACCAGACATTCACAAGGCTGCCACCCCTAGGGTCGTCCCTTACCTAGCTCGAAACCTCTTCTACCAAGAGCGAGAATGCCAGCCTAAACTTCAATCTCTTATAGGACTACCACCTCCTCGATAGAACCTAGATGCAAACACACAAAAACACAACTATCAGGAATTACACTAAGGCTTATGTTTTTGCCATTCCTCGTAAAAACCTACCCATCAATAATTTCCAAACAACTTCAACCAATGGTTTAATCCGACCAACACTTATTCTACATTATCTCACATAATGTAAATAACTCGAAAATAATTAATTAATTCATTACCTTAACCCAATCTAAAGGAGAAATCTGGAAAAACGCCCACACCAGCGTTAGCGTTGCCTTATTGGTGACAAATCTTGGGCCCAAACCACCCTTCTGAGCCTCTGGCAAGCTTATCGAGCCCCAAATCAATTTCCAGAATTTTTTCCAATTTTTCTCTTTTTCCATATTTTTCTTTTTTTTTTCCTTCTTTTTTCTTTTTCTCTTCTTTTTTCTTCTTTCTCCTGTCTTCTTCCTCTTTCCCACGCACACTTGGTCACTACCTGCACACCAGCCCGCTGGCCACCCGTAGTTGGCTGGACTCTGCCAACCGCTGCTGCTATCGGCTTCGTCACCAAGGGCCGTCATCGACCGCTCAGTAACCACAGCCACTGGCCCCCTCAGCCGCGAGCAGTCACAGCCCGGCCTCCCCGCGCGCCACCACAATCATTGTTACCTACCGTTATCATGCCCCTGGGCACCTCCGCCCGCTGGCTGGTCCACCGCTGCCGCAACTCGACACTACTGCTTTAGGCCAGCACCATCGGCGACGTTTCAAGCTATCGCCATTACCTCCCACTGTTGCTCGTCGATCGGTCACCACAGGCCACCCACGATTGGCCATCTCTCTCACTCTCTCTCTCTCTCTCGCATTTTCTCTCTGCCCTGCTATAATGCCCCACTTTTTTTTTATATATAATGAAGCTAAATACAAGCTAATATCCCACAAGGGTGTTATGGAAATCCTTACCAACAGAAGCGATGGATCGAACCTGATAGCTAGCTGAAGCTAGATAAAAAGGATTTCCAATAATAAAACCTCTAATATGAGTATACCGAAATGCATGACTTCCAAAATCATCAAATATCTCTTACCAAGATTGCAATGCATAGCAATCATGACTTACAACTTTAACAGTATAATAAGTAAATCCAAACCTTACGTAACCCTTGTTTATACAATTGCGACACACAACTCTCAAAACAAACCCAAAGATTACATAAGATCCATAGTACATGAGAGCAAGAAATTAAACTAACTTCGACCTCCTCATAGCCCTTATCTTTTTCTCATCTCCAGTACCTTACATGTTGAGATACCTGGGACGTTGAATATACCAGGGGTATGAAACACTTGGGTTAGATTGTTACATCTAAGTGAGTGGCATAAGGAAGAAGATACATGAATGCATATGTGAGACAAGAGACATCTTAACGGGTAATTCAAGAAAAGAAACAGTTTGTGCATAAGCAAATGAGTACAAAGAAAAACAAGAACCCTCCCTTATCACCATTTCCTTGACCCATCATGATGCTAACATCTCAGCCTCACCTCTTAGGCTAAGCCCCACCTCTGGGCACGTGGTCGTGGTCTAATCTCTCAGCCTCACCTCTAAGCACGGCCCCACCTCTAGGCACGAGATTACGAACCACCACTATGCCCGTCGGCACTTGTGAGAAACATCTCAGCCTCACCTCTAGGCTAAGCTGCACCTCTGGACATGTGATCGTGGTCCAATCCCTCAGCCTCACCTCTAGGCACGGGATTGCTCCCCGATCATCGTGACGTTTCACAAACAAGCCGCCAAGTCATCACGTTCAAATTCTAGTCCGATCAACTAACCACCAATACAACATCAAGATGGTATAAAATGGCCAAGATATGCTCAAAGCAATCAAATATGAGATGTAAGGTACCAACAATGACATGATGTATGACAAAGCAGAAGGAATATGTACAAACTAAGGAATATCAACTAGGCACAGCCCCACTAGTAGGCACGGTGCACAACCAAGGAAAATATGATCTAAACACCACAAGCTACATGCAAGAGTAATCATGTTTAACCTTAACCACAAACTCCGAGCTATAGGCAAAATAGGAAGGAAATGCTTGGAAACAAGGAAACATGAGATGTAAGCCACCAACCCCACACAAATGAGACCAATGATAATCAAGAAGAAGTAAGAAGCATGTGGAAACCACTCACCGAAGCTTCACACTTCTCGGTTGCACAAATTTAAGGCCGAACGTCACTCCAAGTGAGCTATTTTATAAAAACTGAGACCTTTTTGTAGCCAAACCTAAATGATTTATGATTTATGATTTTCTATATCATATGGAGATTTGCAAAGTCAAGTATTTAGTCTTAAAAGAATCTCCTAAAATGATTTTCAAAATAGCTTTGAAGTTGTTGGTCAACATAGAGCTAAAATTGTTCTAAAGAAAAAGACCAACTAGAACATACATGTATTTGATGAAAAACCATTTATGTTAATTTCATATTTCAAAATAAGTTTTTCATATTTTGAAACATACATAAAAGGTTTTGGCCCGAAATTCAAATGTCTGAAAAATCTTTTAGTTCATGCATTATGTTTCGAGACTCCTTTTGATAAGGTTTCAATATTTTTCTAAGTCTGGAAGGTTAGTACTTTATAAGGAGAATTATAAGAGAATGTTTTCATTTTGGAAAACTATCTCCCGGTATTTCAATAGCAAATATCCATTGGTGTTAAAATGATTTTTATCGAATTTTTCAAGAAATAGAAAGTGTGTATTTTAGAGGTGGTAAAATCGCAAAATCTTAAGTTTGTACTAAAACCTAAATTCTATTTTCTTATTGTTATGGATTTTGATTTTCTAGATATTTTTATTGAATCCAAATGGGGGGTACTTTCTTATTTACATTTATGTATTAAAGTAAATGGAAGGTAAAATATAAATAAAATAAAATGAGGACATTTACTTAAACTAAAGAAATGTAAATATGTTGTGGGTTGTATCATCAAGCAAAATTATTTTTATAACATCCTAATTTCAGTGATTTTTATCTTGGCAAACTATTGACAGTTTGTTTCAAGATGTCGACAGCTTTTATAAAACTGTCGACAGTTTCTGTTAAAATGTCGATAGTTGCAAATCTTGTTCTCGGTATCTAAATGTCGACAGTCTCTGCATCAAGGATGTCGACAGTTCCTAAGAAACTGTCGATAGTTTATGTCGCAGACAGCTTCCAACTGCTAGATTCTCCACTGTTCAAGTCTCCAATAGCTATATTTTTTAATGGACTCGAGATGCTCTATAAATACAAGTCAAATGGGTGATTCAAAGCAACCAAGAGATTACATTTCAATCTCCCAAGTGCTAAACTCATTATTGTGCTTCATTGGTAAATCTAGTTTCTCTCCAAGGCTTTGTATTCATTTTATTAAATTCATTATCAAGCCTTGTCTTCATTTTTGAGAAAATTTGTAACTGAGAATATTGTTTCTCAGATCCTCTCCTATCTTGTATCTCTTTGTATGTTTCCTAGCTTGTTTTGCTAGAGGGCCTACATTGCTTGTAGGAGGATTTTGATTCCTAGCTTGTTGTGCTAGAGGACTTTCTTATTGAAGTAAGGGGTTGAATACCTAGCTTGTTGGTAGAGGGCTTGCTTGTCTAAGCAAGAGGATGTAATTTCCTAACTTGTTGCTAGAGGGCTTACTTGTCTAAGCAAGAGGTTGTAATTTCCTAGCTTGTTGCTAGAGAGCCTATCCGGAGAGATAGGAGGTTTTTTTTTTAATGGATTGATTGAAAAATCCTTAGTGAGGAGCTAAGGTAGTGGATTAGGCTTGGTTTAGGCCGAACCACTATATATCGTTGTGTCTCATATTTGCTTGTGCTCTTTGTTTCATTTATTGTTCCAAGCATTTCATTAATCATCACTTTCACTAAAATCTCATTTTTCATCAAAAGGATTTTCAAGTTCAATCAATTTTTTTAAAACAACCCAATTCACCCCCCCTCTTGGTGTTGGTGCCATTGCTATTCTAATCTAACAGATAAGGTTCAAATTAATCGAAGTAATTGTCAAGAGTTAACAAGCATGCCGTTAAGAGTTAACGGGGGTCTCCATTTCATTATGAGATATTGAAACAGACATTAAGAGTTAGTAGCAGGCCTAGATGCAACTTGGAGAAACTTGGTGGAAAGAGGCAGAATTGGTCGACAAGCCTTGGAGGCGTTTGATCGACTCACGGCCAAAATTGGTTAACAGATTGAAAAATCAGTCCATCGGTCATTATGAATCGATCGACCAGTTGCTTCAAAACTGTCGATCGTTTCCAAAAATAAGGGTCACGATTTAGCATGATTTTTTTGTCATTTCTGCAACCGATTTTGTGGGACGCATGGAGGAGAAGGACAAGGGAAGGACGACATGCTTAGGGCACGCCTCTATCCCTCTAGCTTTATCTCATCTCTCTATCTCCTAGTCATTTGTCTAGATTTGAGCGTTCTAGGGTTTTGGGGTTTCATATATAAGGAAAAAAAGAACAACAAAAAAAAGGCCTTTTGTGATATTAATTGTAGCAAGTGTTGCTACATTTTTCTCTCGGCTATAGCTTTTTCTTCTTCTTCTGATTTCCTGACACAATAAGCCTTCTCCTTTGCTCCTCTTTATTCTATTGTTCATTGTTGTTATTATAGCACAAATACCAATCCAGTAATGAGATTGTATGGTTTTTAGTATTTCTTGATATTGAACCAATTTCTAGCTTAAATCACCTACAAGAGGCTTTCCTAGCACATATGCCTCCTTGTAGGTTTCATCCACTTTCAGAGCGTGAACTAACTAGGTCCCTCATATTTTTTGGGGACAAATTGGTTATCTGAGTTACTATTCGAGGCAATAGGTGGTTTCTTGGTGGAGTTGTTGGAGAGGAAGTGTCGTTGCTTTAGTGGACTTTCAGCCTCTTCACCGAATCGAAACTCTCCATAAGGTATATCCCTAAATGTCCTATGGAATGGTTTTGATTTAAATTGCATATGGCCATCGATGCAAAGTCTTGTAAGGTGATTCTATTTTATTTCCATTGTATATTGTGTGTTTTTGAAAAGGTTTTGAAAACTAGCAAAACCTTTTCATTTATACCCTAAGAGTTGGCGTTCGTCTTCAATTGGATGATATCGTTGGTGACGAATATGCTAGAAATGTGGTTGAGACAACTCTTGTCCTCACTGTGAGCTCTCAAGGTAACTCCTTGAACAGTCACGAACAGCTCCAAATCTAATAACTGGATGAGCAGTCCATCCTTGTTTTCATGAGGGACTGAGTTAGTCCACGCTCCAACCAATGGAAAAACCCTATAAGAAGCTTATGTGCAAACCAAGCTTCTTTGCTAGTGATGAGTGTTGTAATTGGGTTTAGAATAAACAAACCAAAACCAACAGTTTCATTGTTGGAATGGATTGCTAGAATAACAACTAACAAGAAGGAAGCAAAGGGGAGCAAGATAAGAGGAATGGATTTGGTTTCTAGAAAGAGAAGAACGCTAATAGCCAAGAGAGAATAGCAATAGTGAAAAACAACAGGCTTTAAACCTTTTCTTCCCTTCCTCTTAAATACCAAAACTCTAACCCTCATCCACACACCAAATTAGACAAAACCAACTAGGAAAGACAGAGATGGAAAGGAAAAGGGAGAGAAGGGGAGAGGCATGTCATTTTCATGTCATCCTTCATTTCGTCCTCCCCAAACACGTGTCCTATTTTCGATTACAGAAAACGACAAGAGAAACATTCCCGAACTTAACGCTCGTTGTAAGAAATGGTTGACAGTCTTCAGGCAAACGATCAGTTGACTTACACTTAATCAACAAAGACCGGTCAACCAGTTTGTGATGATGCATTAAGAACCAGTCGACTACCTCCAAGGTTGCTCGACTTACTTTATTCCCTCATCTCAACTTTCTGTAAATTGCATCTAGGTTTGCCATTAACTCTTAATAGCCTTTTCATTATCTCATAATAAAATAGAGGCCCCCATCAACTCTTAACAACATGCCTATTAACTTTTGGCAATTGCTCCCCTTAATTA
Source organism: Diospyros lotus (assembly GCF_014633365.1). Taxonomy (NCBI): domain Eukaryota; kingdom Viridiplantae; phylum Streptophyta; class Magnoliopsida; order Ericales; family Ebenaceae; genus Diospyros; species Diospyros lotus. Next base: position 28,881,772 of record NC_068349.1, read on the forward strand.
AACCCATTTTTTTAACTCTTAACGAAATTATCATTAACACTTAATGATGATCAATAATTAATTACAACATTACATCATTAATGCACCATTATATTTGGATATGCATGTGACCTTTTAAGTTCATTACTAAGTAGCAATCGGGACACATTAATAACTTTAACATCAATCAAACACTTTGATCTACAACGAGGATATCTCTATCTCCTTAATACACCATGAGAGGTCCTGAGTGACAAGTAGTATTATGTCAGGACAATCCTATTAGTAATGAAGTCATTACTTCAAGTGAGCACATTAGGGCTTTCAATTCCAGTGTACTATAATCCTTCCAATGAATAACATCCCAATCAAGTGAAGGTTATGGACTGATCAAACTCACATAACTCGATAGGTAAGCTAAGATCTAACATGGTGTGATTGAGATGACACTTTGGAACTATTTCCGACATTGGGAACTCTTTCAAAACATGTGCACCCTGGCCAAGGGTTTAAACAATCACAAGCCATAACTAATTGCATTAGTTGTTCACCTCACGCTGAAGGTCAATGGATCTTATTAGCAATTACCTACCTCCATACGTTACTACACAGAGACTGCACAAAGAACATTCCCACCTCAATATACGGGCAGTTTTGCAGAATAAAAAATCTCTGACACCAACATAAAAGACAATTGTGCTATCTTCGATCTAAGGACCAGTAACACAATTGAAGCCAATAACAGACCATTAGTCCTCTCAGCCATGTGATCTGTTACTTGCATTACATTCAGTAGATGTTCAACTAACATCTACTCACGTATATTATCTTCATCTCATGAATTATGGCATGTGACTCATCATCCTTTATCATTAGCATTATATACTAATCAAATGTAGTAGCCCATGTACCAGTCCGTAATCGATTAATCATATTCTCCTTCTGAAAAATCTAAGGACTGTGAATAACTTTAAGAAATCCTAAATACAAGGGTCTTCATTACATATTCTTAACATCTTGAGAAAAAGACCTTTATTAATTAGAAAATCTAAGGACTCATTTATATAATAATTGGAGAGGTATAAATGAAGATGAGACCATCTAAAATGAAATTACATTTCATTAAATTTGTAAGATATACATCATCAGTCCCAATATACATGTGGTAAACGTCGTCTAAATCTAGCATTAGGCCACTAACTCTAACATATAGGAGATAATAATGAAAGAGGACCAACGTCGAGATTAAAGGATAGTCTATGAGAGACTTGAAACCAACTCTAGTAGAGAGAACAATAATCCTAAGAGACCCAAACTTACCAAGAAAGTGAAAGATACATTTTTTAGTCAAAATTGAACAAAAAATAGGGAAAGAAAGAAAAGAAATAGAAAGAAATGAAGACTTGGATGCTGAGCAAGTGTTTGAGAGACTAATTCGACACTATGTTAAAAACAAAACCAAAAATAACAATCAGTCTCCGAGAGACTAAAATCAACTTTTGGGAAACTAATATGCAAATAGACATGAAAAAAGCAAGAATTACCATGAAAATGTTGTAGAAAAAACACAAGAAGACTCAGATCCTCGATACAATCTCTAAGATAGAAGAACACAAACTCAAATTTGCAACACAATCTCTTGAAAACTATAAACACTCTCCAGGAGAAGAAGAAGCGCAAGAAGACTTAGATATCGACACACTCTTTAGGAGAAAAAGAAACACTAAGCTCGAGAGACCAAAAATGCTATTTGGGAAGGATAAAAATAAAACTTTTGAGAGACCTTTAAACCTAGTAAAAAAATCACTCATAGAGAAGATGTCTAATAATGAAAAATGAAATAGTTAGCCCTATTTATATAGTACGAACTGGATTTGGAAACCTAAAAGGTATGAGTGATTTTTCATGTTTCACTATAAATATTGGGTACTCAATTAAAAATTTTACATGCAAAAAAAACTCTAGGACAATCAATAACTCATGAAAAATATCAAATAAATGCTCGAGGAAATTACCACAAACATTTTTAGTCTACTCTTCCATTAGGGAGCCCAAAGAAAATAGTAGAGAGCAATTGATGTGTCATGAGTAAAAGTTTACCAAAAGACAAAAAGCCCAATAACAATCAATGAGCGATTTTCGGGAAAGTGAAGTGTCTCCCAAAAATGCAAGTTTGGTCTTGGAGACCAGGTCTATCAAAGACTGTAGTCGGTTCCAAGAGATTGAATTCTCCTAGAAACTGGCCTATAATCTCCTCTTGGTGAAGTTTTGAATGAACTGGCCTATAATCTCCTCTTGGTGAAGTTTTGAATGAACTGAGAATATGATAATTTTGATATTCAAAAATCACTCCAAGTATTCCATAAAGGATAAGCATGATATACAAAAGTTCTAATCCTAGTTGATTTTAAAATAACAGTGATGCTTATCATAAACCCCTCCTTTATTCTTTTATAAATAGATGAATTATCATTAAAAATATATATATACCTATAAAACTGATTTCAATATTACATCCAAACATTTAGCAAATTTAAGTGCCTAACTTAAGTAACAAAGTGTTTATGTAGGACTACTTTGCATCTCTTTATCATTTTTTTTCTTGCAAACTTTAGATGACTTTAAATAATACTTTTGAGTAAATAAATTTATTATTGTATTAAAACAGACAACCATAAAAATAAGATTTGTTCTCTTTTGCCTTTGTGTACGGCGACATACAGTCAAAACTCATATCAGAAAAGAAAACCAAGATGACCATATATTATATTAAAGAGCATAGACGAATTTCTTTTGCTCAATTAATGGTAAAAATAAGTGTAATATACGTAGAAAAGACTTTTGGGGGAGTGTAAACGGACAGCTGGTTACCATCTCCCGTCCAAAATCTCATTAGGCCAAGACAATAATACCCGTTTCCAATTTCTTTTCTGTTTGTTTTCCGCTAATTAGTTAATTAATTAATTAGCCAGTGCAACCTTGACCGGGTACCTATCAATGGAGTCGATCCACGGGTTTCCTTTCGACCCACCCGCCGGGATGGGCCTCAACGCCCTCCAAACGGCGCTGTTGCACTTGAACCCCGACCCGAAGGCTATCTGCCAGACCCGGTCACCTAGCCCGACCCGCCCCTTAGCCTCCGTGTAAGCCAGCTCGTACCACAGCGAGCTGCTCGACGTGTTCCCAAAGCGGTGCAGCGTCATCCTCGACGGCTCCATATGCCACTCGCTCAGCTCCAGATTCTTCTGCAGCTCGTCCAGCACGGCTCGGCCCCCGGCGTGGATACAAAAATGCTCGAATGCCAGCTTGAAGTCGGGTATATACGGCTTCACCTTCGTCTTCTTCAACACCTTCTTCTTTACTAGCGTCAAGAAAAATATCAACTGCTCGGAGAACGGCAGAACCAGAGGCCCCAGCGTCGTTATGTTCGTCTTCAAGGCGTCTCCGGCGACCGCCATGAGTTCCCGAGCAAGCGAAACTCCGACTTTCCCTTTGTCGTCCTCTCTCTGGTACACGCACTTGTAGCTGTTGTCGTCGGAGCCTTTATGGGTCCGGACGGTGTGGACAAGCTCATACTTCGCCCGGGACCTGTCGCCGGTCTTGTTCGAGAGCAGCATGGCGGCGCCGCCCATCCGGAAGATACAGTTGCAGAGAAGCATCGACCGGTCGTTCCCGAAATACCAATTCAGCGTGATGTTCTCGGTGCTTACGACGACGGCGTAAGAGTTCGGGTTCGCTTGGAGGAGATCTTTGGCGAGGTCGATGGAGATGAGGCCGGCGCTGCAGCCCATTCCGCTCAGATTGAAGCTCTTAATGTCGGGCCGGAGCTTGTAATGATTGACAATCATGGAGGCCAGAGACGGGGTCGGGCAGAACAAGCTACAGTTGACGATGAGGATTCCGATTTCTTTAGGGTTCACCCCGGTCTTTCCAAAGAGCGAGTCGAGCGCGCCGAACATAACGGCCTCTGCCTCCAACCGGGCCTCTTTTAGGCACAAGTTCGGCGGTCTGGACGTGATTCCGTTGGGGATGTAAGTCTCGTCGCCGAGGCCGGACCGGGTCGAAATCCGCCGCTGGAACTGGAGGCTTTCTTCTCCGAAGCCGCTGCTCTCTTCGGTCATTTTCAGGAACGATTCGACCGACATTTTCCGTTCTTCGTCCGGTTTGTAGCAAGAGAAGTCGACCAGGTAGACCGGCCGGGAACGCTTAGCCCAGTAAAGGCCTAAGGCAAAGACGGCGAGGATTGAAGCAATAAGGCCGTTGGCCGAGTCGAGAGAATTGGCTTGACGACTCGTCCATATGTCGGAAACCAGAAGGGGATCGAGCTTTAGGCCGGAAAGCTGAACCAGGAGAGCTATGAACAAAGGCAAGATGACCAGATAAAACAAGAGGGTGCCGAAATTGCTTGAGTAGCCATAGCCAAGCTTGACGTACTTGAGCTTGACGGACTGTAGAAAGTCTGGCAACCGTTGCCGGATTTTGATGACGGCGGAGGATGAGTCCTTGAAAGCCATCTCCGCCGTTAATCGCTCTTTATCCATCTCTATACTACCCATCTCTCTCTCTCTCTCTCTCTCTCTAGTCTCGAAATTCCCGTGTTGTTTTCGGGTTCTTAAACGAGAAGGAATTAAAGGGGATTGTTTCCAAAGAGTGAATGAGAAGCTGAGATAATGGTTAACCTCACCAGAGGAAAACAATTGAAGAAAAATCAAACAGTTTGTTGGGGATGAAGAAGAGAACAGGGGTTTTTAAAGATGATGAAACAAGAAAGCTAGTAACTTGGAACATATCTTGATTAAATTTGGTAAGCGGTTCTGAGAAAGGATAGATAGCTCAACAACCAGAGACCAGAGACAAGACAAACACTGGGAAAAGAAAGCAAAATTTATATATATATATATATATATGTGTGTGTGTGTGTGTGTGTGTGTGTAAAAGGGAAAGACAAGCATACGCAAATACAGGCTGGGATGTGGTGACGTTTTTGTGGTTTGAAAGTTGAGGAGGTTGTCGGGGCGGGGGCGGGGGCGGGTGACAGTTTGACCAAGTAAATGAGCAATGCATGTGAGAATTTGAGATTTCGTTCAAGTTATATATATACGTGTGTGTGTGTGTGTACATTTATATCCGAAGGTGATGAAAAATCATTAAAAGCGCCGGTGGTTGTAGGTGACTGCCCATCAAGAAACAATAAATGGTGAGGTGGGGAGCTCAGTTACTCCACTCTCCAAGTCCCAATGTTGCGATATTAATGATTGAATAAATATTTTTATTATTTTATATTTTTAAGGGTTAATTTTACAAACCATTTATAAGATTTGTTTAAATTATTTCAACTATTCATGTGTTTTTGACAATAACATGCACCTCTTTTGCTGCTAACAAATCAAGTTGTTGTGGCATGGCCTATAAGGAAGGTCCTTCTAATGGAGTGCGATTTTGTTCACCCCTTTTAACGGGGTAACTTTATCCCCCGTTAGTTTGGGCAATAAAAATGTCATTTTGGAGGTCTTCACCCACCCGTTCCTCTCTCTCCCCTTCTCCCCTTCCCTTGCTCTCGTAGTCGCCGACCCTCTCGCCGCCTTCCGCTTCACCGCCGCTGCATTGCCCCCCTCGCCTTGCCCCATCGCCTCACCACCGCCTCGCCGCGCCCATACAATGCGATCAGGAACTGGAAAGCAGATAGATACTGATGGGCATTTCTCATCTCCAATTCTTTGAGAGCCTTCTCTGCCTTCTCAATCATGCCCATGTCAACATAAATTGAAGCTAGATTGCTATAAGTTATCCAAGCTCCAGAGACTCGGCCATCCCTCTTCATCTCATCAATGACCCTCTCAACACCAGAAATATCATTGACAGCGGCAAGAGCCCTCATCCAGACATTATACGTGTATGAATCTGGGCCATCTGGCATTATATCACAGGCTTTCATTTCTTGGATGATGGATGGTATCTTTTCTGGGTGGCCAGTTTTTGTGTAGAGGGTCATCAGGCTGTTATAAGGCATGGAGGTTAACCCTAACTTCAGTTCTTTCATCTTTTCCAGTAAAGCCTCTGCTTTTTCAGTCAGTAATTCCTTGCAGTAACAGTTCAAAAGAGCACCATAAGTAAGATGGTTCTTTGCTGTTTCGGGAAGATTGATGAAGTAAGTTTCTGCAGCAGCTACACCTTGAGTTTTAGCAACAAGATCAAGATGTATAGCTTGATCACTGACTGTTTTGTTCATCCCTCTTTTTTCCATTTCTTCTGAAAGCTGCAAACCCGCAGAAGAACACAGGATAAGGTACATGCAAACATTACAGGAGAAGATAAATTCACAAGAAAATATGATAAAAAAAACTCACGATAATGCCGAAATAGCACAAAATTTACTACAATATCAACAATAGAATGAACTAGAACAAAACATAATCCATGCTCCAAAATATAATATGAATAAAAATAAGTGCAAGTCCTTGAAGTTAAATCCCAACAATAAATTCGTGAAAATAGGACAAGCACACAATAGGTTAGAACAGAACCGAAGAGCACATCAGTTTGTCATCACACCATCATTTCTTTATCCATACCATCTTTGAGACGAAACTGAAAACTTTATTTGAGAAAAAGTCTGATCTCATGCATGTTTGTCAAGTTGGCGAAGTTGATTTTAAGCTGATTTAACACATCCAATAACAATTGATGCAACACTAGACTGCATCTGAAAACATAATACAAAAATTTGTATAATTGGCAGCTAAACATGACCTAACATCAACTTTCGCGGTCGGCGAGGCGAGGTGGTTGACGCGCGAGAAAAAGCGGCGGCGACAGCACGAGGCTGGCTGGAGAAGAAGAGGAAAGGGGGGAGAGAGGAGAACAGAGGATAGGAGAGGGGGAGACTTGGAGAAGAAGAGGGAAGCAGAGAGAAGGAGATCGAGGGAAGCAAAGAAGAAAGGGGCATTAGTTTTTCACGGGGGTTATTTTAACCTCCGTTAAATGGGGTGAACAAAATCGCACTCCTTCTAATGCAGACACTATGTCAGGAATTTCAGAAGAAGCCATCATTTCAAAAATATTCTCTCAAGGCAAGAGCAATTCTCTCTAAGGGGTCGCCATTTGTTCGAAACCAACTTCCCAAGCCTACATGTCTAGGTTTTCACTTGGTCGAGCCATGCCCCCAGGATGATTTTAAGGGAGATACGTCTCCCACCAACACTACCCTGCGTTGTTCCACAACAATGCGATCTGCTTGTTCTAGGTCATTTTCCTTCTAGGGGACCTTTCCCATACTAGGAGATGGGGGTTTCTCTCGAAAGCCTCTTTCCAATCTTAAACACGGGATAACACCGCACCCTTAAATGTGCATGTCATGTGTCCCTATTAGGCTCGGTGCTTATAAATAGCCATCGATCCCCAAGTTTTCAGGGGAAAGACAAGAAAGTAAGCACAAGTATGAATAGACACCGAAAAGCAAGAAGCTAGCAATAGCAAGCACCACTTTCGACCACTCCACCTCTCCTGCACAACATTTTAACATTTAGTTGTTGCATATTGCACTACACAGTGACCTCATTTGACTTAAGCATCGGAGGGCTGGCATAGGAAAAATTCTTACATACCTTTTAACTGCTTTCTGTCTTATAGACTTGCATTTGAGATGTAGAACCTTCTGCATCATCACAGTAATCCTCATTCTCCTAGTTCCGTTATAACTCTCACAACCAAAGGATCAAGCTATTTCCAAGGTTGCTTAACTCTCTTGGCTAGTGGATTGAGTCCACTTTAGATGACTTCTTCCTTTTCTAGTGATGGCAAATCTAATGAGAAGGCCTACGAACACCTCTTGTTTTGTGGACTACTCACTAAGTTTCACCAAAATAAACAAATTTTAATTGTTATATCCAGACAACAACACAAGTAAAATGACTACTTTATTTATTTACTTAAAATATTTTTTTCCTTTATCTCTTATCTCTGTCATTTTTTGTCTCATCTCCCTCAATTCTTATATTTACTCTCTCCACTCTTATTCATATCACTTGTTGTTGGTCTTCTACTTTTTTTTTCTTTTCTTTCTCTTTCATCTTCACTATTTCACTTCACTGATTGTTGACTTAATTTGGGTTTATCTTCAAATGAACCCAGGGGTATTGTTTGAACCTATTGTGGCATAGTTCCTTAGAGGAGTCCTCCTAATGTAGCTAATGCACATTTGTCATCCGAAGGAAACGATCCCTTCAGTGAAAGACCTTCTTAGGGTCAGAGTCTATCTCTCCTAGGAAAGCCCTTGATCGCCCATTTTTCACCAGGGACTAGCTTCCCAAATTTGCATGGTTTCTCCTTATCGAGCTTCGTTCCTAGGAGGAATTCAATGAGATACATCCCCCATTTGCATTATCCCACATTGTGTTGTTTTGATGATGAAAAACTTTATATATTTGGCATTTGAAAATGAATTATTTTTTATCTTTAAAATTGAAATAAATTGAAAATGAAATATCCAGTCAATGCCAAAGGATATATATGATTTCAATGTATACAAAATCTCTTGTATTTATTTTGGAATAAATCTTTTGTAATTGTTTTGAAATAAAATTTATTTGTTAGTGTGTCAAAATTATTTCAAACCATACACACTTGGTCATATCCCAAGGCAAAACTGTCAACTATGTTAGTGAAACTGTCGATTGTTTTGTGCCTTTGTTATGGATAAATGAAATCAAGCCTCAAATTGTCGACTGTTTATGGCCTTTCAACAAAAATAGCCTACCATTCTCTTGAACTATCGACAAGGTAGATTTCAAGCCTTTGCTCTTTTTTTTTTTTCGTAAGTTCAAAAACTATTGACCATCATTGTATAGTCTCAACTTGTTGTCAAAAAAATTATCGATTTGTATAAAAAAGTCAACTATTTGACCAAAGTCATAGTGTGTTTCAAATTTTTCGAAAAAAATTGTCGACCGGTTTGGTAAAACTATTGACCTTTTCTTCACTAACATGTTTAATGATTGGTTTTTATAGGCTCTAAAAGTCTTCAATAGCTCCAAATAATAGCTAGTTAATTCAAACTCAGGATAAGCCTATATATACTAGCCAATGATGCACTAGAGAGGCTAATAAAGTGATAAGAACTCATAAGTGTATTCATTCTTCTCATTAGTGCTTATGCTTTCATTTTTCTGTTAATAAGGCTACACATATCATTTGTAAACTCTTGTTTAACCCTTTGTATATTTATTTAAGAGATATTTTAACTAAGAGATTCATTTCTTAGATCATCTTTTTTGAATTCATTGTTATACAATTCCTAACAGTTGTGTTAGAGGGTCTATTTGTGTATAAGTAGAAGGTTTTAATTCCTTGTGATTTTTCTAGAGAGCCTACTTGGTTAAGTGGGAGGCTATAATGGGCAGCTAGAGTAGTGGAATAGATTGGGTTGTGTGGAACCCCTACCCAGATACCCCAATTGTAATACCCGAGGTTTTCATACTAAAATTTGAGGCAATACCCGAGATATTTAGATGCAAAAATTGAGAAAATAAGATCATTTCAAAGGATTATAGAAGTCTTGAGACAAAAGTTTAGTTTCTAAACCAGGGGCAAAATTATAAATATTGAAGTTTGGGTAAAAATGTAATTTACCTAAAATATTGGGGTATTAGCGTAATTTATCATTTCTTTGGGAGCTAAAATACAATTAAAAAATAGCTCAGGGATCACGTAGCAAGAGGTCTAAATGCAATTAATTGAAAAGTTCAGGCCAGGGTAATGAACTAAGGCAATTAAACTATTTATGAGTCATGATTGCAGATTCCAAACTTATTCCAATATAGTTAAGTCATGATTGTTAATCTCAAATAACATTTAATCCACCTTTGGATCATTTTAAAATCCAAGACTTAGTTTCTAAAGTTTTCAAACCTTATCTTTAAGAATATATAGCAAGCAATCATTGAGCAGTTGAAAGATAAGATAAGATTACATGATCGTTCATAATGACCCCCCTAAGGTGGCATCGCATGATTGGCCAGAAAAAACTTATTTAGCCTTCAAGTTTGCTAAAGTCTCCAAACCTTATCGAATATGTGATAAGTATTCATTGGCCACTTGAAAATAGAATTTGAAGTCTCATGGTGACCTCGCAAGGTGATTGATAGGGCTTAATTGTATACATATTTTTATCGAATTTTTATCTTAATCTTGTGTTATTATTCATACTTAAAATGTGTGTTTATATGGATTTTATTTTAATTTTTGGGGGTAAGAATCTAGCAAAGCAAATAAATTCGAAGATTCGGGCATAAATATATATGTATATTATAAAGTTAATTTAAAAATTAATATTATAATATAAATAAAAATAAATAAATATTTTAAATAAATAATATTATAATACAATTAAAATTATTATAATTAATAGTATATAAAATATTATATATTAAATTATAATATTTATATATATTATATTATATTTTATATTATTTTATATATAAATATAATATTATAAAAAATAACTATTATATATATATATATATTAATTGGTGGCTGAGGCGTGAATGTAGGGACTAGGCCTTCATGTATATGTATATATATATTATTATAATATATAAAGTGGCTGGAATTGGATGGCTAGGGCGCCCAATATATAAAGTGAGATTGAGAACTTAGGGGAGAAGAAATTGAAGAGCTGCAGTGCACAGTGAGACATGCTGGAGAAGCAGCGCATTGAAGAAAAAAGAGAGAAGCCACCTCATGCACAGTAAAGGCCGCACGAGCAATTGCAGCGACGGAGGGAGCCTCATCTTTTTCATTCTTTATCCAAATTTTTGTTGTATTTTTATTTTAATTATGTCTAGTTAAGTTATTTAACTAGGGTTTGGATAGATTTTAATTTTAAAATTATAGAATTATTTGTTTACTTCAATTCAAAATCTGATTATTAGTTACGTGAAAAATTTATATTGTTGCATTTAATGCTTTAAAAAATTGGCCACATTTTAATAATTTAATAATTTATACATGATTGACTAAAGGATTGTTATAAATTAAATTTATAAACAATATAAATCACATGCTAGATTATGAGATTGAAAGATGATTAATTCATGTGTGAGAATCGATGAAACTTAGTGAGTGAAATCCCCTTCCGAGATTAGAGGTTTCCAAAAAATTTAATATTTATTTATTTCGTTGATATTTGCTCAAAATTTTGATAGTAAAATTAAATTAATAAAGAATTAATATGATTTGAGAAAACTTATTAATTAATTTAGAGAAATCCACCATCATATGTAAATAATTATAAAATATTATAAGAGTATTTTTTATTTTGAATCGGATTGAATAGACAATTACATAACCCAGATTAAATAAAATCTAAATTCTAGTGCATTTATTAATTAATTTTTCTCACAAAAAATTTAGTTTTTCATTTATTTTTATTTTTATTCATCCGATTAATTAATTAAATCAACTTAGGCTAATTAAAATTATTTTGGTATTGTGATCTAGTTCTTGTGGGATTGACACTCTTTTCATCACTATATGCAGATTTGATTAGAGTATAATTGCTCGAATTAATTGTGCATAAATCACACATCAAGTTTTTAACGCCGTTGCTAGGGACTAGTTTATTGTATATCAAAACTACATAAGTTAGCCTTAGATTGAATATCTATATATTTTACTTTAGGATTTAAATATTTTTATTTTTTATTTTTTTATTTTTTATTTTTTATTTTTTTCAACTTTAATTTTTAATTTTCACTTATTTTCTTTTTCTTTATAGGTTTTCATTTATTTATTTATTATTTTTATTTTACTTTACCTTTTAGGAAATTTTTTATTTTTAATTTTTAATTCTTAATTTTTTTTTAAGAAATGGCCCCCAACGGTTATCAATGGGGTAATGAGAGAGCAAATACGAAGAGAGTTGACATTTATAACATTGATCCTATTATTGCCTTATCTATTCAAATAGCTACGTTAAATAAGAATTTAAAAAATTTAGGAGTTTCAACGATGAGTGTTTTTTCTTCTTATTTTTTTTCTTGAGAGCTTTGTTTGCAAGAGGGACACATTAGTGTAGATTGTCAAGTAGGAAATCATTTTTATTCTTCCTCTAAACAAGCTGATTTTATTTTTTATGGTGACAATAGATCCAATTTCAATTCTTACTCTGACACTTACAATCCTGAATGGTGGAGCCATCCTAATTTTTTTGGAGTAATGATCAACAACAAGAATCTCTCAGCTTTCGACAATAACATCAAAATCCACAAGAAGAAAAGTCAAATTTGGAGAATATATGATGGAAAAATTTATCAATAGTACTGAGGCAAAACTTCAAAGCATGAAAACTCAAATTGGACAACTTGCTCAAACAATTTTGGAAAAGCCACAAGGAGGAGCGCTTAGCAATACTAAGGAGAATCCAAGGGAACAAGCAGAAGCTATCACTTAGCAAAGTGAAAAAGAATTTGAAAAAGAAGAAAAAATTAAAGAGCATATAAAAGAGGAAGAAAGTCAAGATCTTGAAACAAAAGAAGAAGACTATGGGTTATCAATGAAGAACAAGGAAAGTTCTTTTACTCTTAATTTAAAATCTTTTGAAACCCCTCTTTTTTTTTTCAAAAATATTTATTACAACTAATTTGGTTCAACAAGTTACTACATTTTTAAAGAGGTTTAAAAAGTTTTATATTAACATCCCTTTGATTGGTGTTATTTCTCTAATGCCCAATTATGACAAAGTATTGAAGGCAATAATGGCAAAGAAGAAAAGGTTGATTGAATTCAAGCCTCATTGAAGATAGAGATGTAGTCATGCTAATGACTATAAAAAAGCGCTTGATAGGAGGCAACCCATTCAAATATTATTTATTTATTTTATTTCTCTTATTTTTTATAATATTCTTGGATTGATTTCTTATTTTATTTTTTATCTTTTTATCTTTCTTCTTTTTAGGACATATTGAATGAATAAATCAAGCCCTTTTTCTTCAAAAGAATAAGTCCAATAATTTTTGAACATTCCAAGAAGGCCCACATAAAGGGAGTATTGCTTTTATTTTCCTTTTTCCTTATTTTTAAACATTGGGGACAATATTTAATTTAAGTGTAGGGGTGAAAAATTCAATAATTCTTATTTTTTATTACAAAAAAAAGAGAAAAAATATATAATGTGCATGAATGAAAAATGTTTTATTTTCATGTCTAGGCCGATTTCATGTTTCCTATATTAATTTTGGTTCAATGCATAGTTAATTCAAGATTGGGAATTGTTCTATTTGATTATTAATTCTAGGTTTAATAGTGTTAAAAAAAATGAATTGATTATGCCAGATTATCATGATTGTTGAAATATATGTTTCTTGACAAAATTCATGGGATTTTGTGAATATGCATGATTGATTATGTCAGAATAATATTGTGATTATTTCTTGAAACTAGGCCTAAACAGTTGAAGTAAAATGGGATGATGAAAAAAAAAAAAAGAGCAAAATAAAAAGAAAAAAAATTGTTATTGCTACTTATCTATTCCTATGTTTTGAGCTACTTAGTAGTAACTGGAGATTGACAGTGTGCTCCTGCATCATCCTTCACGTCAAACGGTAGTTCAAAATATGAGTATACAAATGCATTCTAAGCAATTATTTAGGAGAGTAACCGAATATCTTCATTACAAAATGTCAACATTCACGTCAAAAGCTAAGTAATAATGCTTAGGAAAGATTTATTCAAAAAAAAAAAATTAAAATCATCCCTGTTACTCCTTATATTTGTAGTAGTGGAGAGAAATGATTGCAAGAAAGCTATTGCATGATTTAATTATGTTAGTTGTAAGGTTCATAAATTAATTTTGAAGTATGGATGGCATCAAAAGTGATGATTTTGCATGACTAATTCTTTTAATTAATACTTTTGGATTTAGAGTTAATATGATAATATGGAAGATAGCCAATTTTGAGATTAATTATGCGTTGTGTTAATATTGTAATGCAAAATAGATTGATATGTTACGTTATTTGATTAATTCATGTATGTAACATATGGCATATGGTATTATATTTTGATATTAAATATATTAACAAAGTATATTCTGATTATATTATGATTTTATTATATATTTTTATTTGGGAATAATTAAATTGGGTTTTTATATATAAATAATTGGGTTGGGCCATTAGTGTCTGCAGCTCAACAAGCCTAAGCCCGTGTTTTATGTTAAACCCATCAATGCCATCTATGTCCCTTGGCCCATGTATATAAAGCAATGAATTAGGGAGAAATTAGTAGAAGAACACTTCTCTCGCACACCCAACGCATGATCAGAAGCTCTAATCGAGCAAGTAGAAGATCAGTGCACGCGAAGAGTAAGATCGAAGATCAGAGGAAAGCGCTCGACAATTAGAATGGACGAAGATCACAAGACGATTCCAATCTTGTCTCACGGTAAGTATGTATCACTTTGGGGTGGTTTTGTGAGAGATTGGTGAGGTATGAGTGTTGGGTTGCTGGGTATTTTAAGCATTGTACTCTGTTGCATTTCTCGTTGTTATGGTTTTTGATTTGTGAGTTGCCATGATGATCTTGTGGGTATTTGTATTTTGTCGAGGGAGATTTTGTGCGTATATGTATTCTGTAAATCTCTTGATTATTCTAGTGGATTAAGTAGAGACGGAGCCTCTACCGTGAGTATGATTTTTTGGTCCGAACACGTATATCTCTTGTTCTTGGGTGCGTTATGTTGTGATATTCGTTTCTGTTTTGGCTTTCAATTTCGTATTGTTTCTTGGTACTTCTCTTAATCTTGACCGTGTGGCTGTGTGATTGGTTCATAGGTTTATCAACACGTTGATATGTTGTTGGATTTATTAATTTTGGCCTAGTGTAAAAATTAAATGTTTAATTTTTTTAATTTCTTGTTTGTTTTGTTTGAGGACAAGCAAAATGTTAAGTATGGGGATATTTGATAGGGCTTAACTATATACATATTTTTATCTTAATCTTGTGTTATTATTTCTATTTAAAATATGTGTTTATATGAATTTTATATTATTTTAATTTTTTTTTTGTAGGAATCCAACAAAGCTAATAAATTCGAAGATTCGGGCATATATATATATATTATAAAATTAATTTTAAAATTAATATTATAATATAAATAAAAATAAATAAAAAATTTAAATAAATAATATTATAATATAATTAAAATTAATATAATTAATAGTATACAAAATATTGTATATTAAATTATATTATATTATTTATATATAATATTATAAAAAATAACTATTATATATATATATTAATTGGTGGCTGAGGCGTGAATGTGGAGACTAAGGCTCCATGCATATGTATATATATTTATTATAATATACAAAGTGGCTGGAATTGGATGGCTAGGGCGTCCAGCGCCTCATATATATATATATATATATATATAATAAAGTGAGATTGAGAGCTCAGGGGAGAATAAATTGAAGAGCTGCAACGCACAATGAGAGATTCCGGAGAAGTAGCGCATTGAAGAAAAAAGAGAGAAGCCGCCTTACGAACAGTAAAGGCCGCACGAGCAATTGCAGCGGTGCAGGGGGCATCATCTTTTTCATTCTTCATTCAATTTTTTGTTGTATTTTTATTTTAATTATGTCTAATTAAATTATTTAACTAGGATTTGGATGGATTTTAATTTTGAAATTATGTAATTATTTGTTTAATTCGATTCAAAACCTGATTATTATTTACGTGAGGAATTTATATTATTACGTTTAATACTCTAAAAGATTGGTCATATTTTAATGATCTAATGATTTGTGCATAACTGAGTAAAGGATTATTATAAATTAGATTTATAGGCAATATAAATCACATGCTAGACTATGAGATCAAAAGATGATAAGCTCATGCGTGATAATCGAGAAAGTTTAGTGAGTCAAATCCCCTTCTGAGATTAAAGATTTCCAAAGAACTTAATGCTTATTTATTTCGTTGATATCTGTTTAGAAATTCGACAGTAAAATTGAATTAATAAAGGATTAATATGACTTGAGAAAGCTTATTAATTAATTAAAAAAAATCCACCATCACATGCAAATAATTATAAAATATTATAATGGTATTTTTTGTTTTGAATCGGATAGAATAGATAATTACATAACCCAGATTAAATGAAATCTAAATCCTAGTGCATTTATTAATTAATTTTTCTCACAAAGAATTTAGTCTTTCATTTATTTTTATTTTTATTCATCCGATTAATTAATTAGTTCAACTTAGGCTAATTAAAATTGTTTTGGTATTGTGATCTAGTTCTTGTGAGATCGACACTCTTTTCATCACTATATGCATATTTGACTATGGTACACTTGTCCGAATTAATTATGCATAAATCACATATCAGTGGCGACGTGTGATTGGCCCAAGAAGTCTATAAAGAAAGTCATGGGTTTGCTCACAAACCATTCCAAGTAGGTTTGAGGTGAATTTATACCAGATTGAGGGAATCAAATGGGAGGATTTTGTTCTTGGGAGAAAGGGGAGAATATTGCCAAAAGAAGGAAGAAATGTCTGCTAAGAATGAGGAAGAAAAGGCCTCGTTGGAAAGTTCGGGCCGCCATCGTAGATTGTGCCAGACGACGTCAAAACCATGAGAAAATCATTCCCGCTTGTTGTAAACAGTGCTTCCTCGGGTAAACAATCAAGTTGAGTGGTTCTTGTGCATGTTTCCTCTTGATCATTTTTGGTTTCATTTGTGGATGGGTTGTGGCTTACGTCTCTTGTTTCATTTGTTTCGAGCATATCTTTCTGATTTTTGCACACATAATGGAGTTTGTGGTTGTGATTTGTTGATGGGTCATCATGGAAAATCGTGTCTGTGCAATAGGATTGGGTCGTGGCATGCATATCATTTTCCCCTTGATTTATGCATATTCCTTCTATTTTGTCTTACATCATGTTGTTTGATGAATGTGGCTTGTTGGTGGTTTGTCATATGTGAACTGCCATGGGGACTCATGTAAGAGGGCTAACCGCGTGTGATAGAATAGAAATGCTATGGCATACACCAAGATGAGGGGTGAATTAGTATATTAAAAATTCTTTTGATAAATAGAGATGTCGTCTGTGAAGACCACGGCTTCGTTGAAAAAACTCAAGACCTTGAAATGGCACAATGAGGTATCAATTGTGTAAAGACAATCTCACTTTGATAATGGAAAACACAAAAATAGAAAATATTTTTCAATGAGGGATTTAAATATGTGAAACAAGAGAGAAATAAAGGAATGCTTGAAAACATAAAATGGAAAGACCACAAGCATAGAAGAACACAAGGATTTATAGTGGTTCGTCTTAATTAAGCCTAATCCACTACCTTAGTTCCTCACTAAGGATTTTCAAGCAAAACACTATAACTCTCTTATCACACCGAATAGGCCCTCTAGCATTAAGATAGGAAGATATAAACCTTTTGCTTAAATAAGCAAGCCCTCTAGCAAGCCTAGGTAACAAAACCCCCTACTTTGACATGTAGGTCCTCTAGCTATACAAGCTAGGAACACAAGAAATGATACAAGAGATTAGTTTGCCCACTTAGTTACAATGTAATCAAGAATAAATACTAGACTAAAAATTATGCTTTGAAACAAATAGAATATAAGCCTTGAGAGTAAAAGACTTAGGGCACAATTGAAGCACGATTGATGAGCACTTGGGAGCTTGTAGATAGATTGCTTTGGTCGTTCGAATTCTTCTTCTTGACTTGCATTTATAGAGATTTGAAAGATAAAACTTGAAATCATCCTGTTGCAAGTGGAGAGAACACTTGAGAGCGGTGGTCACTAGTCGTTAAAAGCTGTCTGCGACAAACCGGTCGATAGCTTCATATAACTGGTCGACAGGATGGATTGAAAAATTTGAACACCAATCGACAGGTAAGGAAAAATGGTCGACAGGTTCTTAAGACCGATCGACAGGTTAACATGCAGAGGCGGTCGATAGCAAACAACTGAGAGCATGTTGTTTAGCCGGTCGACAACCTATGTCTTAACCAGTCGATAGCTTCTCATACGTGAAAATAGAAGCTATTACTGTATATGAATTTTACACAGCAATTTTAAGACTAATATTTTGGAACATAATGAGACCGATGGTTTAAGACAATTTGATAATTTTGCTATGATATAAATATGAAAGATTGTTTTTGATTGATTTTGAATAATATAACTTGTTAGAAAAATATTTTGAAATTGAATTTATTTTAATATCATATATGAATAAGTTTAGTCAACCATCAAAACCATAACATCAATATCATCAATCTCCTTCTTTTTAATGGAGACAAAAACTTTCAAACTTGCAATCGAAATCAGTTTCAATTTGAATTTCAACTTCAATCTCAATTTCGATTTCAATCTACTTCATCCCCATTTTTTGTCAGAAATCAAAAAGAAATGACTTACAAGCAAAAGGTGTCCCCTTAAGAATAAGCTCCCCCTTAAAGTGAGATAAAAAGAATTTCAATCACAAGAGCATATAGATAAACCATCAATATCAAAAATATCAAGAGCAAAAAGATACCATTACCAAGTTTAAAGCATGAACAAGGTCTAGTGCATAGGTTCAAAACCAAAACCACCAATAGAACATAAAGTTTTGAAAAAAGAAATGCCATATATGAACCAAGATAAAAGAATCCTATCAACTAGGAGTTTGTAGCAAGAGGCGGAGATGAGGTTGATGCGGTTGGGGAGTAGACGAGATAGAATGAGCTCCATAAACTGAGACATTTGAGCTGCATGCTCTCGAACTTCTCCTCAAAGGGAATCAACCTTAGCTCAAAGGCTAGCAATCCCATGAATCACGAGATCATTTGTACAATAGGATGGCTTTGCAAATGCATGAGATGAAGAGGCACGCATAGGAGACGGAGGAGGAATAGAAGATGTGGTATGAGGCTCAGCTATAGGAGGAGAAGCATCTTCATGTCCAGGTGAGGAAGGCGCACCTCACTTCTTAAACTTAACCCAATTTCCGTGTTTATCTTCTTTGTATCCCATACATCCTAGGGTTTCGCTATTTAGGACTTTGGAAGGTTAAATCATTATGCAGCGAGTGTTAATAAGGGTTGCACTATCGATTTTAGAATCGATGATTGAGCTAATAAGCATGCCATAAGGGAGACTCCTTTGTTTGTTAGTGAACCCACCAATCATCTCACTCACAATGAGTTGGTAGGATGCTTTTATCTTCTTTAGTAAATAAGGTGCAAGATTACCCCATCAACTCACAATGAGTTGTTAATAAGCATGCCACACATCTTCTTTAGTAACTTGGGCAAAATTACCCTGTCTAAGCACAATGAGTTGGGCACAAATAAGGTGCAAGAGACGACCCATTGAGGATAATTTGGATGATAAGTCAATATAACATAAAAGAGACTTATCTTCAAAAACGGCTTTGGCTGCAAGATCATGATCAAACTCAGTAGGATTGTAGATGAGGCCTTCATTTGGAATTTGAGAGAAAGTGTTTATGTGTTTAGCGTTTATGTTGATAGAATTTCCATAGACTTTGGTTTTGAATCTAGATTGGGAAACATAACTGTGAATTGTGTTTGATACATTGCAGTAAAATGTTCTAACGACATCCACATAAACTTCTCTATGTAAAGAAATGAATGGCAACCAACCAAAACTTTCTAGAGTACCTAGGTATGGAAATCTGATAGACTCTAGGAAATCTAGATCAAGAAATCTTTTTCTATAATGACTTCACGAGAGGAAAATAGAGTAGTAAAGCGACTAAGATTAGTCGGATTGCTTACTAACCATTGAATTTATGTGGGTTCATTTGGATGACCTTCTTTCGTGGCTTGAGGACGTTTGGTGCGAGCCATTGAGATGAGAGAAGTCGGAAGAGATTGATGTAAGGAAGTTTACTAGGGTGGTCAATCGAGTAAGAGGAAGTGGAGAGAAGAGGTTATCGGCCAAGAGAGAATAACGAGAGAGAGAATAGGGTATTGAGAGCAACCCGATGGTCACCCGCTTTTTATAAATCTCGATAGGAGCTGTTGACAGCTTTGCTTGAGCGGTCGACAGGTTGAGTCCGAGCGGTCGACAATATGGCATGAATGATCGACCGTTTGGATGATGGTTCAAAAATTAATTTAAGCCTATTCAAGCGGTCGATAGGCATTTTGGATCGATCGAACGCTATTTTAATAATCGGTCGATAGCATTAATGTGACTGGTTGACCGGTTTTCAGAGGCTTTTTGAGGGAGAAAAAATAAAAACATTGTGTTTTGAAAATGTAACTTTGTATATTCAAGATATATTACCACAATATATATCATGTACATTTAAGATACATTACTACATCAACGAAGATATGATGTTAAGATATGATCATTCCTAGTTCACTTCTAAAACATTCAAATTTGTTTTTATCCAAAGGTTTAGTAAAGATATCAGCTGCTTGATGGTTTGTATCAAAAAATTATAATTTTATGTCCCCTCTTTGAACATGATCTCTAATGAAATGATGTTTGAATTCAATTCTAATTTTGGTAGTAAGTGCTTCATTCTAAATAATAAAGTTGCCTTAGGTAAATTCGATTCAAAATGTGACGAGGGCATATTCTTAGGATATTCAGTACTAAGTAAGGCATATAAAGTATTCAATAAGAAGACATTATTAATAGAAGAATCTATTCAAGTAAAAGTTGATGATACAAACTCTATTGTTCAACAATCCCAAGAAGAAGATGAAGATGAATTAAGAAAACTTTCATTAGAACATCAAAATAATCAACCCTCTAGCAACAAAAGTCAAAATGAAGAAATTGTTCCTCAAGAAGAAAAAGAACCACCACTCCTAAGAGAAAGAAAATATGTAGAAGATAATGATATTATAGGTGATCCTTCTAAAGGAATTAGGACAAGAGCATCTATTAGAAATGAATGTCAATATGCTGCTTTTATATCTCAAATAGAGCCTAAAAACATTAAAGATGCATTGAATGATGAAAATTGGATCATGGTTATGCAAGAAGAATTGAATCAATTTGAAAGAAATAAAGTGTGGAAATTGGTTCCACGACCTAAAGATCACCCAACCATAGGAACTAAATGGGTATTTAGGAACAAAATAGATGAAAATGGAAATATAATAAGAAACAAGGAAATGCTTGTAACCAAAGGATACTACCAAGAGGTTTATGTTGGACAACCCCATGGGTTTGATGACCCTCACCTAAGGGACCATGTTCAAAACAAAGAAATATCTCTCGAATTAGTCCAAGTCTATTTAATTAGGGATAATAAATCCATTTGGGTAGGTTAGAATATTTAAATGGAAAAATTTACAAATTTCATTTTTGTAAAAAAAAAAAAAAGAAAAGGCTTGACCTAGATAAGGAATATTGTATTCACCCTCACCCTCTTGCCCTTGCCTCATCTCTGTTAATCATCTCTCTCTCTCCCTCTCACTCTCACATTCTCTTCCAACAAACACTATTGTAAATCACCAATTTCTTTGAAATCAAACCATTCGATTTAGAATCCAACCGGATTTTCACTGTGAAAGCAGCCATCTCCCTCAAATCTCTTCATCTCCGGCATCTCCCTTGTTCATCGTCGTCTCTCTGCCTCTGGTATCTCCCTTTGTATCTCCTTTGTTCGCTGCCGCCTCTCCATTCTGCAGCTAATTAGATCGACGGCGTCGATCGAATCCATGTGTGTAACACCCGGTGTTACAGGTGTTAAAAGAATGAGAAAGAAAGTGAAAAAAAAATTCCAAAAATGCCCTTGAGAAGGTGTTGGATCCTTGAGATTGAGGGTGCCCTATGACAGGGGTATTTTGGTAATTTGGATAGTGAAATTCAATATAAAGGGTATTTTGGTAAATTAGAAATAATTCCTATGTGGAATTAGGTGTGTAAGTGAATAAAATCTAATTTGGTATTTATGTGGAGATATATGGGATTAATAAATTCTCAAAGGGTATTTTGGGAATTTTGGAATTTATTTCCATAAAGGAAATTAATTATGGAAAATAGGAAAAATGGAGAATATGAAATTATTGGAGGAAATAATTATTTTCCCTAAATTAGTGAATAAATGTGGTGATGCCACATGGATGGTGGAGATGGAAGCTTGGAAGCCAAGTTTAGTGTCTTGTAATGACACTTGGCATTTTGTGGTCCAAGTTAAATGAGAGATTTAAATAAATGCAAAAGAAATGATAATTGGTCTTGTGAGCATTTAAAGAGGGGCATAATGGTGTTGGATTAAAATAAAAATCTAAAAGAAATGAAAATTAGTCTCCCATTAATGTTTGGAAAATATGGAGATTTTATTGAATAAGAAAGAAATTAATTATGTCTCTCAAGTGTGATGGTTATGAAAATAGTCCCATTAATTTAAATGGGAAAGAAATAAGAAATTGGGAGATGGTGACTAGGGACACATGGCATGATCTTGTGAATCAAGAATAGGCATTTAAATGAAATTCAAAATTGGAGAGTAAATGGTCTTTCAAGTGTTAAATGCAAGCCATGATGTTGTTGCCTAAAAAGAAAATGGAAAAGAAATGGAAATTAGTCATTCATTTATGAGTGAAAATGGGAAGATTTATTTAAATGAGAAAGAGTGAAATTAGTCACTCAAGTTGATTTGTTGAAATTAGTCAAAATAAATAGTTGAGAAAATGGCTAATTTTGGTATTGGAAGACTAAATTGATCCAAGGGTTAGGATCAAGTCTTGAAAAGGTGAGATATATCCAATGGCTTGGATTAAGTCTTGAAAATGGCATATAATTGTCTCATTAAAGTAAATGAGAAAGAAATGGAATTTTCAAGAGGCATTCAATGGTTGAGATTTGGCCTTGAAAAAGGGAAAGAAATCCAATGGTTGGGATTTTAGAAGACTAAAGCACATGGATTGTGCTTTTGGTGGAAGGCTAGGATTTGTTCTCTCAAATCCATAAAGATCCAAAGGCCTAGATTCATTCTTGAAGTATGGGGAAACTAGTATATAATGGCAAGTGAGAAAGTATTGGTTTCCTTTGGCCATTTGGAGAAAGAAATGAAGAAGGAAAGAAAGAAAGAGAGATAGGAAGAAGTCTCTCATGGAGGAAAGAAATGGAAAGGAAAAGAAGAAGAAGTTAAGGTAAGCTTTATTCTTTCTTCTCTCCATTTTGAGTATGCTTGTATGCAAAGTAAATTTCTTTTGGAATGCCATCTTAGATGGGAGAAAATGAAGATGGAAGCTCTCTTGAAATGAAGATTTAAGGTTCAAGAATGAGGTAAGGGATGGCCCCATGTGGAGGAGGCCTTGCATTGCATTGTAAGTAGGTTGCATAAATTTGTATGTATCTCTTTGCATGCTTTACTTGTACATGAGACCTATGGCCATGGGGGTGGGAAAGAAGTGGTAGGTTGATGCCTCAAACCATGTTGGGTTGTGAGGATGGAATGACCTAACCATACTTGCATGCATTTGTCATTACATAGACTTGTTATGCTTTTATTTACCTTGCATATGCACCCTTACTGAGCTTTGTGGCTCATGAGGTTTTATCCTCCCCTTGTAGGTTGTT
Organism: Diospyros lotus; assembly: GCF_014633365.1. Taxonomy (NCBI): domain Eukaryota; kingdom Viridiplantae; phylum Streptophyta; class Magnoliopsida; order Ericales; family Ebenaceae; genus Diospyros; species Diospyros lotus. The sequence goes on from NC_068349.1 coordinate 28,905,339, forward strand.
TTTATGTTAAAGAAGAAAAGGGAAAGTGCAAGCTTGTGGTTGGAAGCTCTTGGTGTATTTTTCTTTTGTTTCGATGTAATTTATGGCTTAAGAAGCCTAGACTTGTGGTACTTAATTTGTGGCATTATGGCTTAGGAAAGCCTATTTGTTGCATTTGATCATGTGTGGTATTTATCTTGGAGGTTGTTATGTGAGCAACAAGAGGTTGTGTAAGGCTCATGTGTGAAATGGAAGGAAATTTTGATGTATGTTGTGAAAAATTCAAAGAGGTGTTTAAGCCTTAATTATGGAGAAAAATAGGCTAAAATTGATAGAAAGTGAGGTATATTTATGTGGTTTAAATTCTGGAAATTATGGGTTTTTAAAGCCCAAAGAAAAGAAAAAAAAAAAAGGGGAAAGAAGTGAAGAAGGCAGCAGGAGGCTGTTGGAAGCAGCCTGCGCGCGGGCGGCCGTGCCAGCGTGCGGGCGCGCGCACGCAGGCAAGCGTGTGACAGGCGCGGCCAGCTCCCAGCGGGGCCCCGCGCGGGTCCCGGGCACGCCAGCGGGCCCCGCCGGCCAATGTTTTTTAAAACAATTGGAATTTTGGGAAATTAAGGGGCATTTCTAAATTGATTTTGGGTCCCGGAGGAAATTTTCAAAATAAAGGGATTTTTCGGGCATTTTTGGAGAAAATGCCGAAATTTTGAAAAATTAAAAATTTGAGTTTTTCCTCCAAATTTGGTAATCAATCAATGGATTGATTTAAATGGTGCTTTATGAAGCCCGGTGAAAATTCTTAGATGGAAAAAGAATTAAAAATAATTGAGAAAAGGGCGATTGGGCGTCCGAATGAGATTTTCTTTATAGCCAATGCGGTGTGGCTAAAGCCCAATTCTGCTAGTGAATCCTGGGATTCAGGGAAGGGAAGGACGAGCCTAGTTCCCACCTAGGGCGTTTCGTCTTGAAACATGGTCCACCCTTCGCCAAAGGTCAGGCAAGTGGACAATTCGGGTGATTGTTCACGAGTAACTCCCGTAAGTGGGAGCGGGGCGTTACAACGTGTCCTTAGTTTCCCTCATTCGACTTCACGGTGAGCTCCATTTCATTCATTTTTTTTTCTATCTTTGTGATTGGTCTTGTTAGGGTATTCGTTATTCATTTTTTGTTTTCCTTTGTGTTTGTGTTTGTGTTTGTTTGTTTATTCTGTCACCCATAGCGTTCGCCGCAACCATTTGCATCCTTGCTGCTGTCGCCGCCGCTTGCGGCCTGCTCTCCAGCCCCCAAATCCACTGCCTCTCATTGATTCACTCCTTGCTCTACCTCTCTCACTTTTTCACTCCTAATTTCTCCCTCACTCTCACAGATCGCTCTTGCCTATTGCTGCTCTATCGTTCTCTACCTCCCTCTTGCTCTCACCCTTGCCTTCGTCCTCGCTTTCTCGCCTCTGCTAATCGAAACCCTAAAAACAGTGACAAGTCACTATTTTTTAAAAATTAATAATAATAATAATAAATAAATCCAGAAAAAACTAAAAGATCATGTCAAGACCCGGTTTACCGTGCGGTGCCTGCAAAGTATTAAGAAGAAAGTGTACCTAATCATACGTCTTTGCCCCTTACTTCTGCTATGAAGAAGGACCTACTAATTTTGAAGATATCCATAAGGTTTTTGGTGCTAGTAATGCCTCAAAACTCCTGGTCCAGCTTCTAGTTAGTGACCGTTATGAGGCTGTCGCTACACAATTGTATGAAATTCAAGCTAAGCTTCAAGGTCCTATTTACGGTTGTGTCTCCTACATTTTTTCCCTCCAATAACAGATCATCGATCTTCAATTTCATTTAGCTTTATTGGAGAAATTACTATTTGCAAACTTTTATACAAACCCTCTCAATGTTCAAAATTGGTTTCAATCAGAAACTAATTTAAACCCATATTATGATAATGGATCTTTCCTCGTGGATGATCCAAACCTTATTTGGAATTTTGAAAACCCAGTAATCCAAGAAGAAAATGTGCCATTTTCTTATTTCCAAGAGGGTAGTTCGCAACATTACCTAGTCGAAACTAGCAATAGCCAGTTGTAACATCCTGCATCGAGCGATAGGAATGACCGAAACAACTTACCCTGATGGGCCTACACAAACTTCCCAGGGGGGGTCACCCATTCTTAGATTTCCCCAGGTCAAGCACGCTTAACCCTAGAATTCTTTGCTTGCATTCAGCCCAAAAGGTATCCACCTGGTGTTGTTTTCTTCCTTACTTATCCTCGATATATACTATCCTCTTCTAGGCTCCCAAAACATTCTCCCCCCTTGAGCATATAACGTCCTCGTCATGCGACCTTACAACTGGTCCCAAACCTTCTCCCCTTTGGAGGCTTCCATCCTAGAAGTCTGCTAGGAGCCGCTCCTTGATCAAGCCTCGCGCCCCGGCGCCACTCCCCGCCCTCATTAGACTGCCTTCTCCAAGGGTCGATTCTGATACCACCTGTAACATCCCGCATCAAGCGATAGGAATGACCGAAACAACTTATCCTGATGGACTTAGGCGAACTTCCCAAGGGGGTCACCCATCCTTGGATTTCCCCAGGTCAAGCACGCTTAACCCTAGAGTTCTTTGCTTGTATTCAGCCCAAAAGGTATCCAGCTGGTGTTGTTTCCTTCCTTATTTATCCTTGATATATACTATCCTCCTCTAGGCTCCTAGGGTATTACACCAGTGGCCATTCCCAGGTGATATCAATGAACTTGGATCCGTTGTCTTTAGTAACCATTATCAACAGTGAATATCAACGAAATCCAAATCTATCAACATGGGTGACTTAGATTAGTGTTTTGTAGATTTTGTAATGCTATCGTATCCCTTGACTATTCTATGATTACTTTCTTTGATGTTGTGTAATCTTGGATTATGCTCGATATTGTGGATTATGCTCGATATATTTCTCTCATGAGCTATATTGTTTATATATCTTTATTCTCTCAACTCACAATGTCGTTTTGATTATGACAAAAAGGAGGAGAAGAATCAAAATTTATGTATGAGAGTGAGTTATAAATATTTTTGTATGGGGGAGAAGAATGTATGATAATTTTTTTTTTTTTTTTATTGAAGTAAGGAAATTGTACATTTGAGATATAGGAAATCCATTTAGGTATTCAAGGCAAGCAGGTGCAATCAAGGCAATCAGATTTATCAATCAGGTTTGCTCCTTAAATCTCTTAAAAAATATTTTATCTATCGAGTTATATCAAAAATACTTTTATATTACTAGTATTTTTGATAGGAGGAGCTTATAGTATAAAATTAAGGGGGAGTTCAAAAATATTTTATCAAACTAATCATCTCATAAATTATGTTTTTGTCATCATAAAAAATGGGGAGAATGTTGAGCTAACTTTCTCATATTAATTAAGTTTTGATGATTAACAAAAAGAGGATTTTCAATATACAAAATATAGTATTTTTAGTGATTAACAAAAGGAGCATTTTTATTAAATATATTAATTATAGTATCGAATTATGTTTAATTAATTTATAAAATATTTTTCATAACATGTGTATTACCAAAAATATTATTTTCTATTAAAAATATTTTTTTATATAATTTTTAGATTAATTTATAAAATATTTTTCATAGTATATGTATTATCAAAAATATTATTTTCTATTAAAAATACATTTTTTTAATTTAATTTATTAAACATTTTTTTTCATAAGTGTATGTATTTTCAAAGATGTTATTTTCCATTAAAATTATTTTTCAAAGTATTTCTAAAATGTATAAAAAATAATTTTATGAAATTTGGATAAAAAAATTAATTTTTCATTATTGCTACAGTACCGCTACAATGCCCCCAACGGTAAGAATTTTGACCGTTGCTACAGTATACATTACTATTACTATAGTGCACATTACCGTTGCTACAGTGAACTTGACTGTTGCTACATTGAATTTGACCGTTGCTACAGTATTTTTTAGAATGCTTATAAATAGCTCCAAATTCATTTTGGAGAGCATTCTTTGCTCATATTGCCTATCCAAAGCACTCAAAAGCTCCCCAAAACTCTCAAGCTAATTTCCAAGCATTCAAAGCTCTTAAAGATTCATTGCACATCCACCGAAAAGCCACAAGGCAAGAGGAGAAAAAGAGATCGCAAAGCCGAATTCGATCTTCTCCATTCAAACTGAGTCACCGTTTATTTATTTATTTAAATATTATTGCCTTGTATATTTTGTGCTTAATTGCTTATTTGTGTTCAAGTGTGGACAATTATTTGTGAATAATTAAATTATCATTGTGGATTGCATAGGTTTCCTAGAACTGTTAAAATCTAGGTGAATCTAGTTTCCAAGGTAAGGTAGGGAGAAAACCTTGATGTTGGTGGTTTTCCTAGAACCCGTTGTAATCTAAGAGTGTATCTAGTTTCCAAGGTGAGCTAGTAGAAACCTTGGTGAGATTAGTGGAACCCCAAGGGTGGTTGAGACCTTGGGAGAGTGGAGTAGGTGTGTGTGGAGACACCGAACCACTATAAATTGTCTTGTGCCTCATTTATTTATCCTTCCTATATCTTGTGGCTTGCAATTTATTAATCTCAAATTCATATATACATAGTTACAAAATCTTAATTTGTTTAAAATTAAATAACGAGAATTTAATTAAAATAAATAATTTATATATTCTTAAAGAAAATAATTAATCAATAACATTTATTAAAAAGGGAGAAAAATCTTAAACACTCAATTCACCCCCCTCTTGAGTGGCCATACCTTAAGAGACCAACAATGTGGGCCCGTGTAATAGGGTTATCTCATGCTTGTGTAAGAGGGCCGAGAGGTTCAGACATGGCAACACCCCGGCATCTACTATCACAGGAGACTATCTCATGCTTGTGTAAGAGGGCCTAGTGGGTCGACCATGGCTACGTTCTGGCATGTTTATCTTGTGCCTGTGTAAGGGGGCTAAGAGGTTCATGGCAGCCCCCTAGCATGGCTACTGTTGGGAAGATTTCGTGGCATATCTATATATTGCACCTACATGCACTGTTTCCTTTCTTGTATCACTTACTTAGATGTCAATATCTAACTTGAGTGTTTTATACCCCTGGAACATTCAGCATTCCAAGTATATGAGATGTACCAGGTGATACAAGTTCCAGGCAATGAGGCGGTGCTTAGCTAGCTCTAGGTTTTTATTTCATTATGTACCCATGCAATCCGAGTGACATATTGTAATAGCAGCTAGGATGCTCGAGCTTGTAATAAGTGTGTGAGTGTCCTACAGTTGTACTAAGGGTTGTGGTTTTGATGTGCGTGCGTGGGTAATATCTCAATTAATGTACTTTAAATGTTGTATGGGAAGCTGCCATGATAATGGTTTATTCGCTAGCTTGGGCATGTGTGCAGTTGTAACTACAAGTAGTGAGTTGCGTCTTTTGGGTTTATTGAAAATTGTATGCATTTCCTGTACATATAAAGGAAATATAGTGGAAACCCCTTTATTTAGCTTTGGTTAAACTTTCAGGTTCGATCCAGCGTTTTCGTTGGCAAGGGTTTCCATAACGGTCGGGGGGGTGATGTTAGCTTATATTATGCATTGTTGTGTAATTTAGAAAAGCGAGGCATTACATGAGCCAAGCTAAAGAACCCGAGTAAGAGCCCTAGGAAGGGAAGAGAAATAGAAAAAAAGCCACCCTAACTTGCCGTGCATGCTCAACTAGAAACACTTGAACACATACAAAAGAAACAGACAATTGAAGCATAACTCACATCCTAGGCATGTATACAAAAGATAACTAACCCATAGGGTTACATGGCGTATATATATAGATATAGAACAGTGCTAAGCACTCAAAAGATAAACAACCCTGGTGCGACACCATAAGATACACATCCAAACAGGATCTGCTATGTCTACTGGCTGTACTCTCACCCTAAAATTAAAACACAATAAAAAAAATACAATAAAACTTTTATATTTTTTTCTTTATTTTGGTGAGAGGTTTATACTCATCAATATACGAGTGCAGTTGTAGTCCAAATCTAAATTTGTATTTTCTGGATGAGTGCAGATCGTCCATTGAGAGATTTATTTATGGCAAAAGAAAAATAATGTCACACACACACGCACATTTGGATGAATTGGTAACATTATTTTTTATGGATTTTCAAATAACAGATGCTAGGAAATAAAGTAAGGCAGAAATTAAAATAAACACTGAATGTAAAAATATAGAATTAGATAAGACTTGAGTTAAGCTAATTTCAGCACCAACCCACTGATCCCCAATTTTTAGCAAAAAAAGATTAGCAATATTAATTTAATTTTAGATATGAGAGTTTGCTATTAAATGTAATTAGAGATGATGATAGTTCTAGTTTAAGCAATCCATGAAAGTAAAGCAAGATCGCTACGGGGTAAACAACGTAGTTCAAAATTTTTTGAACTTACCCCGATCCTGGCGATTGGATCAACGTCGAAATTAAATCATTCACAAACAAATAAATAAATCTAACCTTTAGATTATCGAGTCGTTCGCAGATTCGAGCCGTCCAAGCGTCTGGCCTCTAACTCGTGATACGCAGCACGAGTCCATTGGCAAGGAGAGCGGAATATGAGTGCTAGCTCCTTCTTCTTTGCGCGGCTTGTGTATGGACGATAAAAGAACGCCCTTGTTTCGTATTGATGCCAAAAGAAATGGGGAAAAGTGAGCGGTAATACGTTTTTCAACTCTTAAAAAATGACACCAAAACCCCCTTAATTTTGGGCAACCTATAAAGGGATATTTATAGTGAAATATCTTAGGGTTTCTAAAACTCTAATGGATTGGGCTAGCCCATTAATTCTAATTTAATTAGAATCTTAAGTCGGCTTATTCTAGTCCAACTAGAAATATAATTAAATAGCCCAAATCCTTTTATAGGTTTAATAAAATATTGTGGCCCAAATCTAATTCAAGCCCAAATATATTTTATTTAATATTTGGCCCAAATTAATTTGGTTCAAATATAATATTTAATATTTAGCCTAAATCTAATTTAGTCTAAATCCAATTTAGTCCAAATATAATATTTAATTTAATATTTGGCCCAAATCTAATTTAATCCAAATATTAACTTAAGTCCAAATATATTTTATTTCCTATTTGCCACTCCAACAAATAGAAAATTATTAAATTAGAAACTCCTTCATAATTTAATCAATTGCCATTTTAGGAAACTCTTTCCATTATAACGACTCCTCGTCATACCGACGACATTACGTCTATTTGTTCTTTTTCCGTGAGAACCTACGAAGGCAAAACTTCTTGTCGAAGTGTCCCACTTAACCATACGTCCACTCTCCTGGTTTAAGCCAGGGACCGTGCCTATTGCGTATGACTCATTAGGCTTCTGAATATGTTGGCAATGTGTCGGTACAAACACATAAGACAAGATTGGCCTCTAGCAAGGCATCATGCCTACCCAATTATTTAGAAGGATTCATAATCTACAAATAACCTTTCACAAGCATGGTTACCGTGTAATTCGATCATCTCATTAATGTATCTTATGTGATCTCAAGTATGGCGATGTGTTGCTTGATAACGATCACATGAGTTTTTCTTCGGTTTTCCGGATATCTTCACTTAATTAGAAAGTAAATCAATAACTCCTTATTGATCTCTTTCACCATGGCCATGGATTTAAAGTGAATATCCACCGAAGGCGCCTTAGATACATCATCCTTTATCAAGGGATAGATGAGTCCCATCTTGGTTATGCACCCATCTCCATAAGCCTCACGATATACCCAACGATCACCCACGTGCAGCCTTTTTCTAGGCCCATCGAAACGATGTCAAAGCATATCGGTCTTCTTATGAGATGACCGTGACAACCTCAGGTCCAAGGATTAGTTACACCCATCTCGTATGAGAATTCCATCAACATATAACCAAAATGGATTCTCATGGTGAGTCATGTCCAGTAACACGTTCTCCAACATTGGTCACCTATGTACTTGTCTAGGCATCCCCATGCCTATGGGTGTGAGACCCCCGTTACTATCACATAGCAAAAACATAGCACATACAAGTCTTACCGCAATTGTCAATGTCCATACTTGACATTGCTACGACTTGGGACGTTTAATGATGTCTAGAAACTGTGATGCATCATCTTACATCTTTACAGATTAATCACAGTATTATCATATGGACTTCTATCTAGTTTCATTCGGTTATTACAATAATAACAAGAAACTAATAGAATGACTTCTTGTGAATTTGAACAACTCCTTCTTCAAATAATAAACATGATTACAATTGTCAGTGTACAACATGCCCAATCTGATTGGGTCTAGAGCACCTACACTAACAATCCACATACATGATATGTAAGATTCTAGTTTAAGCAACTACCATAAATTCGATTGCAATTAATACACAAAAAAAAACTAAATTAATCATCTGGGTTTGGGTATGATAGCGTTTCTAGTTCTAGTAATTCTCATACGTGGCATGAAAGCTCTAAGTTAGGCTTACGCTCCAATCCAAACCTAGTGATTTCTCAATTAATAATACACACTCATATTGAAATTTAAATTAATATCACTCATTTAAAGTGCAGATTTCTTTGGGAATCATTGGCGTTGGACACTGTCATTGCCTTAACCCAAGATTGGATTTAGCTACTCATCTTCATTTGAAAGTTAATTGATAGGAATTTAAATGGCATAATTTAAATGACAGGAGTTAAAGGCAGAAATTAACCGGCCATTTAGGCGGTGGATAATAAAAAGACGTGAATTAAAATTGCATAAATTTAAAGGTAGAAATTAACCGATAAATAATAAAATAACAATAAATGAAAAGAGAATTCAAGAGAAGAAAGAAAAGAAGTAAAATTATAAGAGAAAATAAGAGAGAAAAGAAGAGAGAACAAGAGCAATTCTCAAATAGAAACTCTAAGAAAAACAACTAAATTTTGATTCAAGAATAATAATAGCCATTTACAAGTGCAATCAAGTGAGCTATTTATAACCCACAAGATGCAATACAAACCACACAATTTCAATTATATAACTAGACATAATTATATCTAATGGGCACTCACACACCTAAAGTTAAATGGATTTTAGCTAAAAGGCACACTTAAAGTTAAATGGATTTTAGCTAAAAGGCGCATTTAAAGTTTAAATGGATTTTAGCTAAAATACACACCTAAAGTAACACTTATAAAACAAATATTCAAAAATAAAAATAAATTTTTACAAGTTGGGTTTTGGGTCTTCTTTATGTTGGATTTGGGCCTTCATTAGAATTAAAATGCTTGGGCCTTCATTGGAATTAAAATGCTTGGGCTTTCTTTGGAATTAAAATGCTTGGGCTTTCTTTGGTTGGACTCCATTTAATAGTTGACCAAATTGCATTAATCTTGAGTAATAACGTTGGCCATCCGATTGACTCTTTAACATCTTCAATTACGCGGCAAAAGTCAATTTCTTCATATCATCCTAACAATAGTACATAATGTGCATAATTATTCAAATTAAACATTAATATAACATAAAAATAGGAATACAATTCATCAAGATTTAGAAAAATTAACTCCTCATCATACCCCCCAACTTAAACATTGCTAGTCCCTTAGCAATCAGACTATACACCTGCCAAGATTTATTCACAATAATCATAGGAATGTAAAAATTTCATATTCTAAACTGAAATGCATAAAATTGAATAAGTAATTTGGCATACAGTCGAACATTCTAAATCGGATTTTTGGTTAAAGGTCATACAATCTTAGAAATGGTAATCAGGATGATTAACACACAAACTTACTTGCTCGAATTTTTGACTTTAAACCTTATTGTGGATTTTCCCTCCAATAAAAATAATTCCTCAAGTGTACACACAAGGGGGAGCACCATTATAAGAGTAAATGTAGAACAAGTTCAAAACTCGGTGTTATCCCAAATACAATGAACGTATTTTCATGAAAGAATAGGGAAAATGACATAGCTTCATGATTGGAATAATGTCTTGAATGAGTAGCCTCTGA